>NC_048598.1:92518057-93718057 GCF_003668045.3 Cricetulus griseus | reverse complement strand
CTAAACATGAGCTGAACCAGAACAATAACAATAGATGTGCCAAGTTGGACTAAGAAATGACGGTATGACCTCAACCCTACACAAAGAACTATAGATAGCTAAGTTATCTGGAGAGTGGGAGAGATAGTCTTTCCCTGGGAAAAGAACACCAATTAATTCAATTCATTATCCAGCAGCAATTGGTCAGTCCTGAAAACCCAAGTACAAGTAAAAATTTGCAGTCTAAGCATGCTATATTGAGGAGTATGTGGGTATAAACATGTATGCATATAACAAAAATTATTGAAAAAGGAGTCCATAAATTTAAAAGAGAGCAAGTAGGAGGTAAATGGGAGGGTTTTGAGGAAGAAATTATGTAATTATATTATCAGCTCAAAAACAAAGGAAAAAATCTAAAAAGTATAGAATAACATATTTACAATGTTTAGAAAGGTATTATGCATATACCATATATAAATACTCAAATTATTTTATAGAAATATTATGTATGATGATTTAGTTATAGAAATACATGAATATAATACAAATATGAGTAATTATTTTCTAAAAAGATAAAAATTACAATGAGGGAAATTGGAAAACACATTTTATAAATCCAGACAAAATATTTCAGATGGTGCTGTACCTAGGTCTAGCAAATTATAAGGATAAAAAGCACGCAGATGTTGTTTTGGTAAATCAAATGTGGTTTATGCAATCTGGACTTAGAATTTATTTTTCTTTCATTAGCAAATAGGTGATACCATTGCTATTCTTTCTACAAGCCATTCAGAACGACAAAACAATAGCCTCACTAGGAAATACCACACTGTGATCATAATGTTTTCTTGATGAATATTGTGTCATCCGCACACCAGTTTTTGGAAGAGGCACAGTTATCTTCACTTTAAAGAAAGAAATCAAAAGAAGTCAAATATTTTTTATAAAGTCACCAAACCAGAGTAAGAGAGAAAAAAAATGAATTTTAAGTCCCCAGTTCAAAATTATACTGTTTTGTTCATTGTTTCTTTACATAATTGGTTAATTTCTCTTACTATTATAAAATCTGCTTTTATATTTTAAAGGCAGTCAGGTGGTGGTTGCTCATGCCTTTAATCCCAACACTGAGGAGGCAGAGGCAGGTGGATCTCTGTGAGTTTGAGAACAGCCTGGTGTCCAGAGTGATTTCTGGGACAGGCTCTAAAGCTATAGAGAAACCCTGTCTCAATAAACAAAACAAAAGCTATATTTTAAGACAGCAAAAATTTATAAATTAAACAGATAAAAAGGTGTTATGGTGATGTGAAAAAAATTAGTGGGTCGTTTTTGAAACATTGATGAGGAATTTTGAATATCAAAATTACCACTAATAATGTTTTGGGGAAATACACATTTTAAATCCTTTGTCAAGAAGAAAAGTCAGCCTGGGGAGAGGAGTCAGGGGTTGAAGTGCTTGCTGTGGAAACATAAGGACTAGAGTTCAAATCCCTAGCATCCATTTATTAGTTGGACATGGTTGCATGTTTCTGTAACTCCATCACTGGGGATATAGAAACACGTGGAAACTAGGCACTCACTGGCCAGCCAGTCTATTTGTAACTATTGTCAGTGAGAAAAAGACGTCTCAAAACATGAAGTGAAAGAGACATGATGTGAATTGCTTCCCTCCACATGTGAATACAAAGGCAAATCCATACACACACACACACACACACACACACACACACACACACACACACACAGAGAGAGAGAGAGAGAGACAGAGAGAGAGAGAGAGAGAGAGAGAGAGAGAGGCAGAGAGAGACAGAGAGAGATATAAAAGGATAAAGATGAAAGAGTAAGAAATCCATATCAGTATAGTTTCAGGAGATGTCTGTGTAAATTAAATTCACCTACTAATACCTAGAGATTATAGAATTACCTTTAAATAGGCCAAAATTAGATGTGTAGAAATGTTTACTTATTTATTTTTCCCATGTGCGGTAATACATACATAACATTAAGTGAGTAAACAATCCCACATTAGGGAAATAGTTATTCAAACCTTAAGAGAATAAGGATATTATATATATATATATATATATATATATATATGTGTGTGTGTGTGTGTGTGTGTGTGTGTGTGTGTGTGTGTGTGTGTATAAAATAAATCCATTCAACCAAATCAACCAAGAATGGAAAAATTTAGAGGGAAAAGATACGCTATAAAAATTAAACACAAGAAATGCAAAATTGAACAAAAATAATAAAGAAATTTTTAGATATGGAAAGACAAATTATTATACCTATCATTAAAGTTACATTTGTTGCATATTATATTTGGTGGTTATTTTGACTTGAAATTTGGAGGAATTATATATTGCTTCATTCGTTCACAATTAACTCATTAATTCTATGTATAATTCAAACCATGCTATTTCAGCCTTATGTTTTATTTCATTGAGTCTGTCAAACATGAATAGCAAAACAAAACTCTGCTTCTGATGGCCATGTTAGAATCTGGCTGAGTGTGGAATGGTTAGTCAAGATATAAAACTGGAGAACATGTCTGGAAAATTAATTCTTTGTATCTTGAAATAGGGTTCTAGTTCATGAAACCTGGTTAGTTTTAGAACATGCAGGTCTCACCCACATTCATTTACAAATAAAAACCAAGAAAGTAACCTAAACAGCTAGGAAGTCAAGAAAGGTTTTCATCTGAGAGGACAGAGCTGGTGAGCACAAGTCTTCATGTACCAGAGTTCAAACAAGGTAGAGTAATTGTGCAAAGGTCCTTGAAGGTCCTCAAGCAACAAGACTTCCACTATTAGTTCTAGACATTTCAGCCAACTTTTATACAGTATGTGACAATTTTTGATTTTTCCCTGTTAATGACTGAGACCCAATAAAATAAGGTATAGGTTTGAATTTTCAAGCTTACAATATTCCCAAGATTAAGAATATGTTCAGGGATCTGTACAGAAGAGGAGCCAGAAAGAATGTAAGGGGTCTGTACAGAAGAGGAGGCAGAAAGAATGTAAGACCCAGAGATAATGGATAACTCCAAGGAAATAGTGTTTTCCAGACACAACTGGATTCTGGACTTAGCTGCACAAATGAATTTATAGAGACCATGACATCACTCACATGAACTGCCCAGGTTCAATGTAGATAGAGTCCCAGCATTGAAATAAACTTAGGCTCTTCCTTGAGGTAGGACCCAATCAATAAGGTATTTTCCGTTTTCCTCATTGACAATAGGAAGATAAGTTTTCTCCAATGGAGTGTCCCTGGATCTAATAACAACCACTTTCCAGGCAGACCCCCAAACCCTGGAGTAAGTTGGTCAACACAAAATGAACTATGTCATGGTTTTTGTCTCTTTTCCTTTTTTGTAGGCTTTTACCATTTTCATCTTGTTTTGTTTTGGCATAATTTGTTTTGTTGGTTGTTTGTTTTGTCTTTTTTAATGTGACTTTTTGACACATACATACATATATCCTTCAAAGATATATGACACAATACAGCATATATATCTACACATCTATACACACACAGAGAGAAAGAGAGATATAGAGACAGAGTTAGAGACAGAGAGAAACAGAAAATTGATTGGTTAAGGAGGTGAAAAGTATCTGGGAGCAATAGGGAGAAGGTAAAACATCTGTAAATTTTTGGGAAAATCAAAAACAATTTGTGGCAAAAGTTAAAAGAGTAAGCACTCATATTCTTTGCATTCAAGTGTACAGATTTGTTGTCAATTTAGGTGAACTTTAAAAAGAACTAAGGAATAGGAAGCATCATATGAATTTAAATCTTGGAGTCAAGCAGTAAGCTTTTTATACTATGGTCCATTTATCAGATGAGAAATTATACTGTGTCTTCAAAGAAGTAATTCAGAATGGATGAATTTATCACTTTTTTAGTCACATGCTTCTCAGAAAGTCACTTTTCTTAACAAAGCTGAAGTCATAAATGGAATTAAAAAATATATTCTACACAGTACATAATGGTGAGCTTTTCATTGTAGTGATGAATATTTTAACCCAGCTACTTTAAATTGGTCATGCATCATTTTTATTTGAAATAACCTTCAGGTACGGGCTGGTAGAATATAGCATAAAATGGCTTAAGTGAAAAATGGTCTGGAGCAAAATACTGATATGAAGAATTACTGGGGCAGCAAGATTAAATTTTTAAATGCATTGGCTTTCCCCCCAATTTTTAGTGCACAGTTCCTAAAATGTTTCTGTATTTCATATTGAAATAGTGATATAATTACAATAACCCTGCAAGTACTTATAGCGACAAATTTATTCATAGTTAATTCATTTATTTTCTATGTAGGGACTTCCATAGGATTACACTTCATTTCAGTATTAACCAGGCTATTATTTTAAAGTGTTTCCAGCTTGGCAATAAATAGTGGTGATTTAGTTATAATTAAATAGAAATGAGTGTATGAAAACCTAATGAAGTTCAGAGAAGTATTCATTATGTTTCAGTTCATTTATATTATCTACTCTCCCAATAAATTGCTGTACCTCTATTGTAATTAACTAGGAATTAACTCATCTATTTAAAAAAAAAACACTTTCTCTTCTTGGAATTATTACTGTGTTACACAGCCATTGCAAACCTAATTGAGAGTGTAGGAAACATATCTTTTAATGAATCAAAACAAAAAATAGTGTAGTATTGCAAGTAAATTATAATTGACTGAAATTGTTTACAAAATCCTTGTTTGGTGGCATCCAACAGTTTTCTAGATTGCATGTCTGTGATATTAAATGTCTTTTCATATTCTAGACTCGAAGACTTTATGAAACACTTGCATTCTATTCCTCCCCTGTCTTTTATTGTCTGACATAAAGCATTATCTCATTACCTTCTGTCAATGAGTCACTTTTAATTTCCAAAGAATGGTATATTTTTTATTTCCTTCATTTTTTTGAGTTTTAAAAGTATTTTCTCTGTCTTTCAGTGCCTGCAATTTTGAGGATTAACTGAGTGACTGCAATTCATTATTCTGGTCATCTCACCTTACCTCCTTCCTTTCATTTCTTTCCTCTTTGCTTTATATAGATTTTTGGAGGTAGAACTTACACACCTGATGATTAATTTTTTAAAGTATATGATTCAGTGGTATGTTAATCAGATATGTGTATTGCTGTACCTAATGCTCCATAAAAACGTTAGTAAAGGATTTATGCTGTCTGCTGGCTTCCATGATCCATACTTCTCCAGTAAACCAAGAACAGCTCCCTTCAGGGCAGCAAAAATCAGAGTCTGAGAATACCTTTGCTAAGTTTTTTTTTGCTTTTATTCTACCTAATTGAAGTAGATGAGAGGTGGTCAACATTGAGGATGGGCCTCTTAACCTGACAATACCCAGAGGTATGCTTTGCAACTCTTTAATTATCTTCTCTACCCATCTGAATTGTCAGTCAATATTGAACATCACAAATGATTCTAGGCTATCCACAGGTATGCATGACATTAGACAAACATTAAGTTCTGATATCTGTCATATGATATAGAAACACATTTCTCTTATGGAAGTTCTCTTATGAAATATGGAAGTTCCATCTTCCATATTTCCCTGTATAACCTAATTCTTCTAACTCTAACCTTTGTACTATTACTCTACATGTGTCTATTATTCTGGGCTATTTTTTTGTAAGTAACTGGAATCTCATAAAATATGGTCATACTTTCTTAAAATAAATAAATAAATCTCTGTTATTCTTTTATTTGGGCGCTTGAGAACCTCCTTAATCTGGCCTCAATTATTATTGCTTTGATGAAAAGCCAAGACCAAAAAGCAACTTGGGGAGGAAAGGGTTTGTTTCACTCATTATCAAAATCAGCAAGGGCAGATCCTGGACATAAGAGCTGATACAGAGGCCATGGAGGGATGCTATTTACTGGCTTGATCCCCATGGCTTGCTCAGGCTGTTTTTTTGTTTGTTTTTCTTTTCTTTTTTTTCTCTCCATTCTTTATTTAAATTAGAAACAAGATTATTTTACATATCAACCCCAGTTCCCTCTGCCTCCTCTCCTCCCCTGCCCGACCAACTAACACCCTACCTATCCCATAAACTTTCTGCTCCCCAGGGAGGATGAGTCCTTCCAAAAGGGGTCTTCAGATTCTGTCATATCCTTTGGGATTGGGCCTAGGCTCACCGCTTTGTGTCTAGGCTCAGGGAGTATCCCTCTATGTGGAATGATCTCCCAAAGTCTATTCCTATGCTATGATTAAGTAGTGATCTACTATAAAGGGCCCCATAGATTTCTGAGGTCTCCTCACTAACACCCACATTCATGGGGTCTAGATCAGCCCCATGAGGGTTTCCCAGGTATCAGTCTTGGAATAAAGAGTCCCCCCTTGTTCAGGTCAGCTGTTTCTGTGGGTTTCACCAGCCTGGTCTTGATCCCTTTGCTCATCAGTCCTCCTCTGCAACTGGATTCCAGTTCAGTTCAGTGGTAAGCCATGGCTATCTGCTTCTACTTCCACAAGCTGCTGGGTAAAACCTATAGGATGGCATATAAGTCACCCATGAATCTCATTTTCAGGTGAGGGCATTTAAAGTAGCCTCTTCTCTTTTGTTTAGATTGTTTGTTGGTATAGTCTTTGTAGATCTACAGACATTTCCCTAGCACCTGATTTCTCTTTAAAACTATGATGGCTTCCTGTATTGTGGTATCTCTTAACTTGTTCTCCTCTATTTTTCCCCAACTCAAACTTCCTGCTCCCTCATGTCCTTCTCACCCTTCATCATCTCCCCTTCTCATTCACCTAGCTCCCTCCTCCCCACTCCTCCCTTGTTCCCAATTTGCTCAGGAAATCTTGTCCCTTTTCCATTTTCTGGGGGACCAAGTATGTGTCTCTTAGAGTATTCCTTGTTTCCTACCTTCACTGGTGGTATGGATTGTGCACTGCTAATCCTTTGTTCTATGTCTACAATCCATATATGAGAGTACACACACTGTTTATCATTTTGTGACTGGGTTCCCTCTCTCAGAATGGTTTCTTCTAGTTCCATCCATTTGCCTGCAAATTTCAAGATTCCATTGTTTTTTTTTTTTTTTTTTCCCCTCTCTGAGTAATACTCCATTGTGTAAATGTACCATGTTTTCTCTATCCAGTCTTAGTTTGAGGGGCATCTAGGTTGCTTCCAGGTTCTGGCTATCACAAATAATGCTGCTATGAACATAGTTGAACAGATGTCCTTGTTGTATGAATGTGCTTCTTTTGGGTATATGCCTAGAGTGGAATTGGTGGATCTTGTGGTAGACTGATTCCTATTTTCCTTAAGAATCTTCATACTTATTTCCAATGTGGTTGTACAAGTTGGCACTCCCACCAGCAGTGGAGGAGTGTTCCCCTTTCTCCACATCCACTACAGCACAAACAGTCATTGGTGTTTTTGAATTCAGCCATTCTGAAAGGTGTAAGATGATATCTTAGAGTTGTTTTGATTTGCATTTCCCTGATTGCTAAGGATGTTAAATACTTTCTTATGTGTCTTTCAGCCATTTTAGATTCCTCTATTGAGAATTGTCTATTTAGTTCTATCCATCAATTTTTAATTGGATTATTTGGTGTTTTGGAGACTATCTTCTTGAGTTCTTTGTAAATTTTGGAGATTAGCCCTCTGTCAGATGTGGGGTTGGCCAATTATCTTTTCCCATTCTGTGGATTGACTTTTTGTCTTGTGACTGTGTCCTTAGCCTTACAGAAGCTTCTCAGTTTCAGGAGGTCCCATTTCTTAATTGTTGATCTCAGTGTCTGTGCTACTGGTGTAATGTTCAGGATGCGGTCTCCAGTACCAATTCGTTCAGGGGTACTTCCCACTTTCTCTTCTAAGAGGGTCAATGTGGCAGGATTTATGTTGAGGTCTTTCACCCATTTGGACTTAAGTTTTGTGCATTGTGATAGGCATGGATCTATCTGCAGCCTTCTAAATACCATGATCCAGTTATTCTAGCACCATTTGTTGAAGATACTTTCTTTATTCCATTGTATAACTTTAGCTTCTTTCACAAAAATCAGGTGTTCCTAGGTGTGTGGGTAAATATCAGGGTTTCAAATGGATTCCATTGGTCTACCTGTCTATTTTTGTTCCAGTACCAAGCTGGTTTCTGAACTATAGCTCAATAATATAGCTTAAAGTCAGGGATGTTGATACTCCTAGGAGTTACTTTATTGTACAAGTTAGTTTTTGCTATCCTGGGTCTTTTATTTTTCCATATAAAGTTGAGAATTATTCTTTAAGTGCCTGTGAAGAACTGTGATGGGATTTTGATGGGGATTGAATTGAATCTGGAGATTGCTTTTGGCAAGATTGTCATTTTTATTCTGTAGACACTACCTATCCAAGAACATGGGAGATCCTTCCATTTTCTGGTATTTTCTTTAATTTCTTTCTTTAAAGACAAAAAATTCTTATGATAAATTTCTGTCGCTTTTTTTGGTTAGCGTTATCTCAAGGTATTTTATGCAATTGTAAAGAGTGTTGTTTCCCTGATTTCTTTCTTAGCACATTTATCATCTGTATATATTAGGGCTACAGATTTTTTTGAATTAATCTTGTTCCTGACACTTTGTTGAAGATGTTTTTCAGCTATATGAGTTCTTTTGTGGAGTTTTTCTGGTTCCTTATGTAGACTATCATATCATCTGCAAATTGTGAATGTTTGACTTCTTCCTTTCCAATTTGTATCACCTTGATCTCCTTTGTTGTTTTATTACTCTAGCTAGAACTTCAAGGACAATATTAAAGAGAGAGTAGACAGCATTGTCTTATTCTGAATTTAAGGGAAACACCTTGAGCTTCTCTCCATTTAGTTGGATGTTGGTTGTTGGCTTGCTGTATATTGCCTTTAATATGTTTAGGTATATTCCTGTTATCCCTGATCTCTCCAAGACCTTTATCATGAATGGGTGTTTAATTATGTCAAAGGCATTTTTAGCATCTAGTGAGATGATCATGTGGTTTTTCTTTCTCAATCTGTTTATATGGTTGATTACATTGATGGATTTTTTATGTTGAACCATCCTTGCATTCCTGGGATGAAGCCTACTTGATCATGGTGAATGATTTCACTGATGTGTTCTTGGATTCGATTTGCCAGTATTTTATTGAATATTTTTGCATGAATGTTCATGAGGGAACTTTGCCTGTAGTTCTGTTTCCTAGGTGTGTCTTTTTTTGTGAGTTGGGTACCAAGGTTATTGAAGCCTCCTAAAAAGAGTTCAGCAATGACCCATCTGCTTCTATCCTGTGGAATGCTTTGAGGAGAATTGGTATTATCTGTTCCTTGAGTTCCTGGTAGAATTCTGCAGTGAATCCATCTGGCCCTGGGCTTTTTTTGGTTCAGAGACTTTTGATGACTGCTTCTATTTCATTGGGGATTATAGAGATATTTAAATTGCTTATGTGTTCTTGACTTAATTTTGGTAAGTGAAATCTATCCAGAAAATTGTCCATTTCCTTTAGATTTTCAAATTTTGAGGAATGTAGATTTTATAATTATGACCTGATGATTCTCTGGATTCCCTTAGTGTCAGTTGTTATGTCCTCCTTTTCGTTTACTATTTTATTAATTTGCATGTTTACTCTCTACCATTTGGTTACTTTGGTTAGATAAACTAACCAAAGTTGATTTTCCTGAAGAACCAACTCTTTGTTATATTAATTCTTTGTATTGTTTTCCTAGTTTCTACATTATTGATTTCAGCCCTCAATTTGATTATTTCCTGGCTTCTACTCCTTTGGGGTGTGTTGGCTTCTTTGTGTTCTAGAGCTTTCAGTTGTTCTGTCAATTCTTTGGTGTGACTACTCTCCAATTTCTTCATGTGGGCCCTTAGTCCTATGAACTCTTAGCACTGCTTTCAAAGTCTTCCAAAAGTTTGGATATGTTGTGCTCTCATTCTCATTGAATTCTAAGAAGTCTTTAATTTCTTTTTTATTGCCTCATTGACCCATAATGGTGCAACTTGGCATTATTCAATTTCCATTAATTTGTAGGTTTTCTGCAATTCGTGTTGTTGTTGAATTCTACCATTAATTCTTGGTGGTCTGATAAGATACATGGTGTTATTTTAATTTTTTTGTACTGTTGATGTTCGCTATTTTTCCAAGTATGTGGTCAATTTTAGATAATGTTCCATCTGATGTTGAGAAGAAGGATTATTCTTTTTTGTTTGAATGGGATGTTTTATAGATGTCTGTTAAACCCAGTTGGGTCATAATTTCTATCAGTTCCTTTGTTTCTTTGTTAAGTTTCTGTCTAGGGTTTCTTTCTAGTTGTGAGAGTGAGGTGTCGAAGTCTCCCAATATAATTGTGTGAGGTCTTATTGTGATTTGATTCTTAGTAGTGTTTCTTTTATGAATGTGAATGCCTTTCTATTTGGGGCATAGATGTTTAGAATTAACTCTTCATCCTGATGGATTGCTCCTGTGATGACTAGGAAGAGACTTCTTTTATCTCTTTTGATTAATTTCAGTTTAGAGTCTATTATGTTAGATTGCTACCCCCGCTAGTTTCTTGGGTCCATTTGATTGGAAAATTATTTCCAAACCATTTACTCTGAGGTAGCTTCTGTGTTTGAAGTTGAAGTGTGTTTCTTGTATGCAATAGAAGGATGGATTCTATCTTCTTATCCATTCAGCTAGCCTATGTCTTTTTTATAGGTGAGTTAAGACCATTGATATTGAGGGATATTAATGACCATAGATTGTTCATTCATGTTTGTTTTGGATTTGGTGATGGTCGTGGAATTGTGTGTGGATTTCCACCCCACTTTTCTTTTGGCTGTGGGTAAATTGGGGTTATCTATTGCCTATGTTTTTCTGGTTGTAGTTAATTTCTTTAGGTTGGAGTTTTCCTTCCAACACTTTTTGTAGGGCTGGATTGGTGGGTATGTATTGTTTAAATCTGTTTTGGTCATGGAATATCTTGTTTTCTCCATCTGTTTTGATTTAAAATTGCTGGGTATAGTAGTCTGGCCTGGCATCCATGGTCTCTTAGTTTATGTAGAATATCTATCCAGAACTGTCTGGCTTTCAGAGTTTCAATGGAAAAGTCAGGTGTAATTCTGATAAGTTTGCCATTATATGTTACTTGACCTTTTTTTTCCCTTTGGTGCTCTTAATATTCTTTCTTTATTCTGTATGTTTGGGGTTTTGATTAATATGTGGCAAAGAGCCCTTTTTGGTGGTCCATTCTATTTGATATTCTGTAGGCTTCTTGTACTTTCCTTGGCATGTCTTTCTTTAGGTTGGGAAAGTTTTCTGCTAAGATTTTGTTGGATATGTTTTCTGCACCTTTGAGTTGGGTTTCTTCACCTTCTTCTATATCTATTATTCTTAGGTTTGGTCTTTTCACAGTGTCTCATATTTCCTGGATATATTGTGTTAAGGATTTGTTGGATTTAAGATTTTCTTTGGTGATGAGTCTATTTCTCCTACTGTATCTTCAACTCCTGAGATTCTCTCTTCCATCTCTTGTATTCTATGGTTATGGTTGCATCTATAGTTCCTGATCAACTTTTCTATTTCCTGCATTCCCTTAGTTTGTGTTCCTTTATTTTCTCTTTTCAGATCTTGAACTATCTGAATTGTTTCTTTCCATTGTTTTTTTTTTTTTGTATTTTCTTGGCTTTCCTTAAGAGATTTGTTGATTTCTAGTATTTTTTTCTTCCATTTCATTTGATGCCCTCTATCATTTTCATGAAGATGTTTTTAAGGTCATTCTCTTCTGCTTCATCTGCATCGTGATATTCAGGTCTTGCTGGTGTAGGGTCCGTAGACTCCTGTGGTGACATAATGGTTTTTCTTTTGTTGAATATGTTCTTATATTGTCTTTTTCTCATCCCTTTTTTGGTGGGTGTAGAAAGAATATTCCTCTCTTGGTGTGTACAGGACCAAGGTACCATTCTGGTTGGTGCAAACAGGTCTAATACTCAGATGTCTCTCCTCTTCCTAGTCCTGTGGATGGAGGTGGACCTGGTATGGAGCTTTGGCAGTCTCTGGATTTGCTGGATCCCACCAAATGGGATCTGCCACTGTGAGAAATCCCCCGGCCTCAGGTATTCCTCATCAGTGCAGAGGCTAGTACTAGGCCCAAACCTACCAAGTTGTGTGAATGGAATGGTATGAGTGTCTTGGCAATCTCTGGGTGGGCTGGATCCTGCCTAATGGGATCTGTTGCCATGAGCAGTCCCTGCCCCCACCCATCAGGTATCCCTGAGGTCATTTAAGGTAGTCTCTCCAAGATTTCTTAGAGTGTTAGTTGGTGTCATCCTTGTAAATCTCTGGAAATCTCCCTAGTGCCATATCTCTAATCAAACCTATGATGGCTCCCTCTATTATAGTATCACCCATCCTGCTCTTCTCTGATATTCACCTGACTCAACTTTCCTGCTCCCCCTTGTCCTCTTCTCCCATCCTCTTCTCCCCTTCTCATTCTCCCAGCTCCTTCTCCCCTCTCTCCCATGCTGCCAATTTTCTCAAGAGATCCTGTCACATTATTCTTCCTCAGGGTACCATGCATGACTCTCTTAGGTTCCTACCTGTTTCCAAGACTCTGTGGTGGGGAGTTTTTTGGTTTTTTTTTAAGAGAGAGAGAGAGAGAGAGAGAGAGAGAGAGAGAGAGAGAGAGAAGTTTTCTCTGTGTAGCTTTGTAGACCAGGCTGGTCTGGAATTCACAGAGATCCACCTGCCTCTGTCTCCCAAGTGGTGGAATTAAAGGCATACACCAGACTGCCAATTTGCTGTGTGATTGTAGGCTGGCAATCTCCTGTTCTATGTTTAAAGTCCATATAGGAGTGAGTAATACCATGTTTGTCTTTTCTGTGACTGGGTACCCTCACTCAGGATGGTTTCTTCTAGTCATCCATTTGCCTGAATATTTCAATATTCCAGTTTTTCCTCACTAAGTAGTACTCCATTGTGTAAATGTACCACTTTT
This sequence comes from Cricetulus griseus, assembly GCF_003668045.3. Lineage (NCBI taxonomy): Eukaryota > Metazoa > Chordata > Mammalia > Rodentia > Cricetidae > Cricetulus > Cricetulus griseus. Next base: position 93,705,121 of record NC_048598.1, on the reverse strand, counting down.
TCTGTATTTATTCTTCAGTGGAGGGGCATCTACGTTGCTTTCAAGTTCTGGCTATTATTAATAATGCTGCTATGAACAGAGGTGAACAGATGTCCTTGCTGTATGGATGTGCATCATTTGGCATATGCCTAAGAGTAGAATTGCTGAATCTTGTGGTAGACTGATTCCCATTTTCCTGAGGAACCACTATAATGATTTCCAAAGTGGCTGTACAAGTTTGAACTTCCACCAGTAGGGGAGGATTCTTTCCCTTTCTCCACATCCTCTCCAGCATATACTGTCATTGGTGTTTTTGATTTTAGCCATTCTGACAGGAGTAAGATGGTATCTTAGAGTTGTTTTAATTTACATTTCCCTGATGGCTGGGGATGTTGAGCCCTTTCTTAAGTGTCTATCAGTCACTTTAGAATCCTCTCTTGAGTATTCTTTATTTATTACTGTACCCCAACTTTAACTGGATTAATTGGAGTTCTTGAGTTCTTTGTAAATTTTGTAGATCAGCCCTCTGTCAGATGTGAGGTTGGTGAATATCTTTTCCCATTCTGTGAGCTGCCATTTTTGTCTTGTTGACTGGGTCTTTGCCTTACAGAAGCTTCTCAGTTTCAAGAGGTCCCATTTATTAATTGTCTACCTCATTGCCTGTGCTACTGGTGTTCAGGAAGCAGTCTCATGTACCAATTCATTCAAGAGTACTTCCCAATTTCTTTTCTAAGAGGTTCAGTGTGGCTGGATTTATCTTGAGGCCTTTGATCTATTTGGACTTAAGTTTTGTGCATGTTGATAGATATGGATCTATCTGCAGTTTTCAACATGCCAGCATCCAGTCATGTCAATAACATTTGTTGAAGATGCTTTCTTTTTTCCCCTTGTATAATTTCAGATTCTTTGTCTCCCTCATGAACACAGATGCAAAAATACTCAATAAAATGCTGCCAATCTGAATCTAAGTACACACCCAAAAAATCATACACCAAGATCTATAGGCTTCAGCCCAGGGATACAAGAATGGTTCAACAAATGAAAATCCATCAATGTAAGCTACCATATAAAGAGGTTCCATAATAGAGGGAGCCATTATAGGTTTAAAGAGAATTCTGGCACTAGGGAAAGGTCCAGAGATATATACGATTGAATCCAACTAACAGCCTAAGCAATAGCACAGAGGCTACCTTAAATGCCTTTCTCTGATAATGAGATTGGTGTCTACCTTATATGCCATCCTAGTGCCTTCATCTAGTAGCTGATGGAAGTAAAAGCAGACACCCACAGCTAATCACTGAGCTGAACTCTGGAATCCAGTTGCAGAGAGGGAGGAGTGATGAGCAAAGGGGTCAAGACCATGTTGGAGAAACCCACAGAAACAGTTGACCAGAACAAGGGATTGCTTGTGGACCACAGACTGATACCTGGGAAACTATCATCGGACTGTTCCGGAGCCCCTGAACAAGGAGGTCAGTTTCGAGGTCTGGACAATTTATGGAGCCACTGGTAGTGAATCAGTATTTACCCCTAGTACACAAATGAATTTTGGGAGTTCTTTCCACATAGAGGGATATTCTCTCAGCCTAGACACACTGGGGAAGGTCTAGCCCTACTTCAAATGATATGACAGACCTTGAAGATCCCCCATCGAAGGCCTCCACATCCCTGGGAAGCAGAAATGGGTTCAGACAGGCTGTCGTTGGAGGGCAGTTGAGGAGGGGTGGGAGAGGGAACTGAGATTGTCATGCAAAAGGAAATTGTTTCTTACATAAATAAAACATTCTCAAATAATAAAATACCAATCTGAAAAAGAAAAAGCACATGATCCTCTCACTAGATTCTGAAAAAGCCTTTGTCAAAATCACCACCCCTTTATGATAAATGTCTTGAGAGATCAGGCACAACTGGTACATATGTAAACAGAATAAAGGCAATATGCAACAAACCAATAGCCTACATCAAACTAAATGGAGAGAAACTCATGGCAATTTCTCTAAAATCAGGAACAAGACAAGGCTGTCCACTCTCTCCATATCCCTTCCATATTGTACTTGAAGTACTTGCTAGAGCAATAAGACAACAAAAGGAGATCAAGGGGATACAAATTGGAAAGGAAGAAGTCAAACTTTCACTATTTGCAGATGATATGATAGTCTATATAAATGACCTGAAGAATTCTACCATGGAACACCTACAGCTGATAAACACTTTTAGCAAAGTGGCATGATACAAGAGTAACTGAAGAAAAAAATTCAGTAGCCCTGAAATATATGGAGAGAGAGAGAGACAGAGAGAGAGAGAGAGAGAGAGAGAGAGAGAGAGAGAGAGAGAGAGAATAAAGGGGCTGAAAAAGAAATCAGAGAAACATCACCCTTTACAATAGCAACAAATAACATAAAATATATTGGGATAAGTCTAGCAAAACAGGTGAAAGACCTGTATAACAAGAAATTTGAGTCATTAAAGAAAGAAATTAAGGAAGATACCAGAAAATGGAATGATCTCCCATGATCTTGGATAGGTAAGAGCAATCTTCCCAAAAGCAATCTGCAGGTTCAATGCAATCACTATCAAAATTCCAGCAGAATTCTTCACAGACCTTGAAAGGACAATTCTCAACTTTCTATGGAAAAACAAAGGACCCAGGATAGTTAGTCTGCTTTCTTACAGAACCCAGAATCCAGACCAGGAATTGTGTCACCCACAATGGACTGGACCCACCCACATCAACCATTAATTCAGTGGGGGGCAGGGGAGGAGGGGAGGGAAAGGGAACTGAGATTGACATGTAAAAGAAGCTTGTTTCTAATTTATATAAAAGAAGAAATACAAGAAAACATATAAATAATAGCTATCAAGATAAGACTAATGGCTCCATATTTACATATGACACTTTATACAAAATAATATAGGTTAATAAAAATAAATTTTGTGCCCCCCCAAAAAAATAAAAAAGAAAGAAAAGACCCTCCAGGCTTGCCTGCAATGTGATCTTATGGAAGTGTTTTCTCAACTGAAGCTCCCTCATTTGATGACTCTTGCTTCTATAGAGTTGAAAAAAAACAAAGACCCAGACCCAGACCCTGTACACGGATTCTTTTTCTTATATTTATTTATCTAGCAATAAAATTCCTGAGCGATAACTCTTTCTGCCATAACCTGAGCTCTGCCTCCATGTTAGGGTCCCCAAATAACACAGAGAGATTTATATTAGTTACAATGCTGCTGGCCAATGACTAGTATTTCTTATTTGCTAGCTCTGTCTTAAGTATCAACCATAATTATTCATCTATATATTTTATAAGGACTTATCTTACCGAGGATGCTGGACTTAGCATCCTATCTTCTTGGAATCACATTATGACATTTCCCAGAATCCTCATTCTCTCCAAGTCCTGCCCAACTCTCTTCCCTATTGGCCAACTGTGCTTTATTAATTAGTCAATAAGGGAGATATATACACAGAAGGGCTTCCCCCATCAGGATTGTTTTTCTTGTGTTTATTTATCTAGCAATGAAATTCCTGAGTCAGGTATTAATTACTGTTTTGAGGAAATACTTGCTGTCTTCCATAGTGTTTTACTGTCCCATAGACAGTTCACATTGATTCTGATTTCTCCAGTTTATAAAGATATAGTTTTTTTGGGGGGTTACAATTACTATAGTGAATGTAAAATAAAAACTCAATGACCTTTAAATACTTATTTCCCTCAATAACATTTTTTGAACATTTTCCTATATGCTTATTGGAAATTTGTATAGTTTCCTTACAGAAATACCTCAATATGGCATTTTGTTCCATTTTTTTTAAAAAAACTGGGTTATTTACTCTTACAATTGTGTTAGAGTTTTCAGATATTTGGAAATTTAAGTCCCTTTTCAGATATATGACTTTTTAAGCTTGCCTGGATATAGATTGTTCTCACATAACAAATAATTCACAGGGTGCAATTATATGTTTTTATCAGTGTCATTATTGACTCCCAGTTACTAAGAGACCTGAAACTTCATTTTACATTTATCTTCATATTTAAATTACAGTAGGTAGAGGATTTGCCATAAAGCTGTCAATGACAGATGGGCCTTTTTTATAACAGAATTATTTACCAGTGTGGGACCTTTAAAACCTCAGCTTTCACAATGTCTTCCATACTTCATGTACCACAAAACCTTTCTCAGAAAACTACAGTTCCCACAAAAGGATGCCCTCTTTTCCTATTCCTTAATAAGAGATGTTTGCCACCTGGTAGTTCATTTATCAACCACTATCTTCAAGGGCTCCAACGAGCAAGTATTTCAAAGCTCAGAAGAATCAAATAGGACTTATGGCTGTTTCTTGCATCTGACTTTTCAATGCATATGCAATCTGAACTCTTTTCCCAACTGGATGCTGCTGTTGGCTATGAAACAGGCTGAGTTTATATTAGTATATTAATATATTATTTTTCTTTTTTTTCTCTTTTTATATGAATCATTGTCCCTATAGTGGAAACCTTGCTTCCAGGATATAGAAATAGAGACTGCAATAGTCTTATTTTCCGCATAGTTTTTTTTTTTTTTTTGGTGGCATCCATGGAACTAAATAAAATCCTTGTTAATCATTTAATTGTGTTTTGTTCTAGTAATTGATCCATTGCAATCACTATTGCTATGCAAACTGCAAACTGTTATTCTTAAGATAACATTAAGATATTTTACTTTCAGAAAATTGAGTTGGTTTTTGTTAAATTATGAGACTGTTTTCCATCATTATTTTGAGTGCAGCTCAATTTCCTGGATTCAATTTCCCAGTTTCAAGGTGTCTCTATCACTTTTACATGTAGTATGTCAAGCTAAGCTTTCTACTATTTACAAAAATCTAACATCAGTTAAAATGGGATTCTCACACACTGACTCTTAGGTTTATAACCCTTACCTTAGTGGATAGAATCAATGTTTCATTCATCTAAAATCATGAATGAACATATATAGGAACATTTTTGTGCTTTAAGGAATTTGTCTACAGATAGGAAACATCATTTAACCATCACTCTATTTGGGGGGTTGTAAATTTAAAATTTTATCTGAAGTTCAAGGCTAAACTAGACAGTTATCAGATAGTACCTAAAGTGACATTGCATGGTCTTGTACAAAGATATCCCACTGATGTAAACTGCATATAGTGATTAGACATTTGATGTAGATGATATATACATAAAATACTATTAAGTTAAATTAAAGAAAAAAGTTTTCTCTGGGGATGTTGTATAGTTACAATACTTGAAAATGCAAAAAATAAGAGGCACTAGTATGCAGAATATTTCCAGAAATTATATAACCTCAATTATTTTGTAAACTGTCAGCACAACTATGATACCCTCTCGATAAAAATGGAAATTAAACAATTAATAGTCTACAAAGGTCTTCTGCTAAGTAATCTTACTGCCATGGCATTGATTTTAAAATGTTGAATTTTAGCTTTTTTCTGGACCATTTCCTCTAGGCTACCTTTTATTTCCTAGGGCAATAACCATTTTCAGACTTGCCACAAGTGAGATGTGGCTTGCTGACAAGAGCTTGATGGCCAGGCCTTCTATGTTTCCTCAGTTCTGTTGTACTCACAGAGTTATGTAACAGATTGGAATGACCGTATTGTTTCATTTTCAGATTGCCCTTCTACTTATTTTTCAGACCAACAGAAATATGCTCATTTCAAAAATTATGGAGTGTGGAAAATGTACCCTTAGATGATTTAGGCTGTTCCCGTAACAGTCAAGTACTTCCAGCTATTCACTTCCCTCCCTGAATTCACTGCCTCCCACTCCACCTCCTCTATACCTGCTCTCACTACTTGTACCTTTCAATGAATGTACAGTAGCTAGGGTCATTTGAATCATAATCACTCTCCCTTTCCAATGAGAAATTGACGGCCACTACATAGGATTTATTTATATGTAATAAACCATATTTATAAACACGAAAATATGAATTAAAAAGCCCAAGCAAAATAGTAATATCAGCATTTCCGTCAGTTTATGTGTACTGGAAAAGATTCAACAAATTCATACTAATTTCTTAAATATTCCAATGAATATAATTAAACCACAGTGAGCTATTTGGGGTTGGGATAAGTTATTTACAAATTAGATGTAATTAGTAATAATCATTACATATAAATTGTTCAGGTGAAATAAACTATTGATCTTTACTCATGTGTGTAATACTCTTTAGTATAACTTTAGCATCCAGTGAGGCTTTATTTTTAATTTGTTGTAGATTTCAATTTTAAAATTTCAACTTTCCTGCTTTTTATAATTACTTTTTTTTCTTTAAAATTTTCTGTTGGATTTTGTGTGTTTTGAGAGAATTTAAAATTGCTTATTAAAGTGTTTCTATGCTTTAAAATCCAATTCCAAGTGTCCAGTTCTGAACTACTATACATAGCAGTAAAGTTATATAGACAGAACAGATTGTATCTTTTTGTTTAGAAACACAGATATACCACACTACCACACACATGCAGGTACGCACGTGCACACACACACACACACACACACACACACACACACACACACACACACCAAGTAAGGAATATTTACATATATGTAGCAAAATAAGAATATAGTTATAGGGGGAGGGAGCTAGGAGAATGAGAAGGGGAGAAGAGGAGGGATGCAGAGGACATGATGGAGAATAAAGTTTGAGTAAGGGGAAGAATAGAAGAAAGCAAGAATGGAGATACCATAGTAGGAGGGAGACATTTTAGGTTTACAGAGAAATCAGGCACTAGGGAAATGTCTGGAGATCCACAAAGATGACATGTGCTAACAATCTAAGCAACAGAGGAGAGGCTACCTTAAATGCCCTCCCCGGATAATGAGATTGATGACTGACTTATATGCCACCCAATAGCCCTCATCCAGCAGCTGGTGGAAGTAGAAGAAGACACCCACAACTAATCACGGAACTGAACTGTAACGCAGATGCAGAGAAGGAGACTGAAGAGCAATGGTGTCCAGACCAGGCTGGTGAAACCAACAGAAACAGCTTACCTGAACATTGGGGAACTCTTGCTCCCCAGACTGATAGCTGGGATACCCCAGGAACATGGGTTTTAGTAAGGAAACCTTAGAAATATACGGGACCTACTGTAGTAGTTCAGTACTTATCCCTAGCATAGGTTTGGACTTTGGGAGCACATTCCATGTAGAGGAATACTCCCTGAACCAAGGCACACGGGGGCGGGAATATGCCCTATACCAAAGGATATGATAGACTCTGATGACACCATATGGAAGGCCTCACCATCAGGGGAAGCAGAAAGGATATGTGATAGGTGGGGTTTTAGTTGGGGGGGATGGTAGGGGAGAACAGGAGGGAGAAGGGAACTGGGATTGTCATGTAAAACAATCCTGTTTCTAATTCAAATGAAAAAAACTGAAATAAAAGAGTATATCTGCTCTAAAAAATATGGAGACACACTTGTTACGGAAATATTTAAATATTACATAGAATATCATAAGAATGTACATAAATTTAAATATCAATTAAAATATTTTAATGGTACTTCATGTTTGTGGCAGCTCAGTATTTGATTATATCAGAAAGTAGAAAGATTTAAAAAGAAAAAGGAAACAATTGATGTTGGCACAATCTATGTAACAGAGCTTCAGCACATAGATAAAGAAGTCTAAAGTTGTCCTTATTAGATTCATCAGTATTATGCCTTCTGATTTACATACATGCATATTTTATGAATAAAATATAATACAACTAAAAATGAATATAGTTATAGATACATATATAGATCTCTCTCTCTCTCTCTCTCTCTCTCTCTCTCTCTCTCTCTCTCTGTGTGTGTGTGTGTGTGTGTTTAAAGGACAGAGGTCATGTGTTTGAGAAAGAGCATGGCAAAAAATCCATGGGAATGGAATAGACGGTAGAAAGAAAAAGGAAAAATATTGTGATTACATTTTATTTTGAAACAGTAAAATAAAATATATCCTTGTAACATAATTCCATTTTGGGAATAATCTCACACTGATTCCAATTGATTTCCTTTCTCAAGTTGTGGTGGTTTTTCTTCATTCTTGGTTTTTTAAAATCCTTGCAAATATGTCATTGTCATTTTGTATACATTTTGTTGTTGTTGTTTTTTTGTTTATCAAGACAGGGTTTCTTTGTATAGCTTTGGAGCCTATCCTGGCTCTTGCTCTGTAGAGCAGGCTGGCCTCTAACTCATAGAGATCTGCCTGCCTCTGCCTCCTCAATGCTGGGACTAAATGCATGCACCACCACCTCCCAGATTAATTGGACACTCTTAATCATATTAAGAACTTCGATTTCAGCAGCTTTGTCACTCAGCTGTGAACATTTTGTAAAGTCTACTTGAAATGACAGTTTGGTTTCAATGCTGGCTCTGTTTTTCTGCCATGCTTTATTCTTTCTTTTGCTAACTGCAGGAATCAGTTGGAAGAGAGGAAAGAGGGACAAATCGGTTTGCAGAGTTAAATAGGAAGTGGTATAATCACAAAATATAAAAGAAATAATTTTAAGCAATAGTTATTGGAGACTGGAGAGTGATTTCATAGTCGGCTCTGGTGAGGATTTTAGAGAAAGAAGGGCCAGTAGTGATGAAAGGCAAGAAAAGACTTCATACATCTACACGTACTTGGTACAGTCAGGAATTGTCCCATCAATGAAGCAGATGCCTGAAATATAAGACATATCCACAAGATTCCACTAATAGGTGAGTGTCTCTCTAGAGGAAACAGTAAATATGGAAGTCTGAATGTGAGGTGACTCTGGCCTGCATGACAGATAGAAACTTGGTGTTTGGTAACTAAAGAGAGACCATTTGTAGAAGGGACTTGCAAAAGCTTAGACTTTAAACTGAAAACAGTGAAGACAAAATAGCATTTTATTTCATATTCAAGAATGCAGCTATCTATTCTGTGAAAGATACCAACTACAAAGAGACACAAAATTAAAGATGTAGATTTCATGGGAAAGTCCTATAATGTAATATAGAAAGCTTTTTTTCCACGGCAGAAAACACAATTGAGAGATTTCAAATTCAGTACTTTTGGTATATCTTATTTAAAGACCTGATGGCTGTATTGAGATTTATGGGAATGTTTCCTCCACCCATAAAACTTACATTAATGGTGCATTTTAGCCCCCAGCAATAACTTGGTGTCTGTCTGGTCCAACCCCCCGTGTGACTCTTCCACTCTGTACTTTTCCACACTCCATTATAAGCATTTGTGATATTTCGTGTCCTATTTACCTCTTCACTTACTACATGAATATTGACTGTCAGGTATGCTGTGCCCATCAGCTGCTGCTCTGTCTGTGCAGGGCTTTTACGATTTTGGATTCAAATCCTCCAAACTTCTCTTATCAAAAATTCATCACTCACATTTCTAACCTGCTCTTCCCTCAATCCCTCCATGTGAATACCTTAGTTTTAATATTTACCTGATCCTGTCCAAAACTCTTGAAAACCTTCCCCGACCCCTCTTACACACACAACATCATCCTCTAGCTACTTCTGCCTACACTTTTTTTAAAACAAATAGCAACTCCTTCCTGTCAGATGGCCACATTAGATTGATTCCTCCATTATCAGTAAAGGCAGTAATTGTGCCATTACACACCATCAAGCTGCCCTTTCACCCCATTTTAATAGCTCATCTCACTTGTCTCCAAGTTACTCTACTACATAACCCAGATAATAATATACCTTACCTCTTCTTGCACAGGGTACTCTCCTAACCAAAACTTTGCATATTTATCCTCACCCTTTGATATGTGTTCCCTCAAGATCACATCTTCCCCACGAATCTCATCTGTATTCTCACTTGTCCATTGCCCAGATGATGGCCAAACATTCCCCACCAACTCACTCCCTAAGTTCATTAAATTCTCAGATATCAAACACTGTAATAAATCCCACACTTCCAATTATAAGACATACTTAAACCCAAACCATCTCCTCTCTGACACACACAAATTCTTATGGCCAAAAGTCTTCCTATGCTTTTGCACCTCTCTTCAATGCCCCATGTTAGGTGCTATCCCTCTCTCTGCTGATACTCCAATTGTCAATGCTCTACCACACTACAAAACACTTGTCACCTTAACAGTCCAAGTCCTCCTTTCACAACCAAAGCCAAGTTCTCTCCTACTTTCCACATCATCCCCAAAACCTCTTAGAGAGCATCCCTCTGACTGCTTGCCAAAAGCCTTCCTAATCACCCATGTTCCTAAAATTTCTCCATTTCTGAATCCACCTAACCACGCAAGGAAAGACTATTCTGATGAAAGACAAACACCTCAAATTTTCTTTCCTAAAATGCAACCAAACCGTGCTTTTAGATAAGAGTTGTTCTTAACTGTTCCCCAAATTGTTAACCTTATATAACCAATCTAAATTTTCCTGGATCCCCTCAAGAATGCTTACACAAACTCCAGGTAAGTAATCCTATCAAACAACACTGTAAGTTTTCCTGCCTATTGCCTCTTCCCAAGGGTGGGATCGTTTCCCTTTCCATGGTCTTGGGTTTCCAATTCTCAACTACCTGGAACATGAACCTAAATGTTTCAAATGTGCAACCAAGATAGAACAAGCTTTTCTAACTGCTTTAACTTTACCCCTGCCCCTAGTTTATCTCTCCCAACAGATTTCAGAGCAACTACAGACTATTCCAGCAATTCCAATTCCAGCCCAGCTGTTTCCTTAGAATCTACATACTGGTCCAGCCCCTCAGACTACACTTCCCTAAGGTGGAACAAGTGAAACATCCTGTTCTTCTTATTCATGAACAACAGTCCATCTCCCTTATGTCTACTAAAAATGACACCCCAATGTTAGTAGGAAGAAGCCAGATAGAACAACACCTCTTACCCAAAACCTAGCCTCCCAATAAAAAAGCAAAAACCATGGGAATGGAGGTGCCATAGCCAGTCTGATTATGGCAAACATGGTTATGGCAGGCCTTTCCCCCTTTGGTTTACAAGATAAACATACCCAATTAAAATTAAATACAGAGTATAACATGAGACTCCCCTTTTACCTTCATGAATAGCCAATTTCCTATGAGACACATCTGCCTCCTAGTCCTTTGTCTAGCTCTGGGACAAATACCTCTTTTCCTTCTCCTTTGTACCCTTCCCCTTCCCCTTTCTTCAGAATCTGTGTCCTTTGTATATTATTCTCTGACCTTTGTCTCTCTGAAACAAATGCATCTCCTTTGTGCTGTGAACTTGTTCTTGGTCTTGGGGCTCCTTAATCAATAACATTCCCTTTTGGTTATCTCCTCCAAATTTTTGTATTTCCACATGTCATGTCACTGGAAAATGTCTTTGCCTTTGGAAGAAGTTTATGGCAGCATTATAGTAAAGATAGTGAGTGAAGATGTAGGGTAATGATCCCTTGTGAAGAGTTGATGTGGGCCTGTGGGAGCATGAATAGAAAAGGTAACAAAGAAGAAGCTTTAGAATTAGATTCAATAGTACCTGCTGATCTCCTTAGTGTTGTCACCTTCCATTTTTCCCTGCCCCACCATCTCCTTTCAAGTAGCTTCTCTGTTCAGTTTAGTCATTGGTAAATAAAATGCCTACCTAAGGCACAGATTTGTTTCTTTTCATGAAGCACATGCTAGTATAATGAATAAAAACATACCATTATCTGCAGAGAAAATTAACTATGTATTTAAAGAATCTAAGACATTTTGTTGATATGCTGCACAGCTGTTTCCTCTGGATTAAAGCATTCTCCCTAAAGGGAAAAGGGAGACTCACAGGGACTACACAGCTCACAAGAAAATTGTACAAATTCTTAAGAAAGAATTGTGTGGGACTCCTTGCCATGGTTAAATAAATTGTAAATAATTGCTGGAGTAAAGAGATTCCTTGGTGATGTGTCTGTCTGTCTGTAGGTTTCTAGAGTATTTTAGTGAGGTGATTTTGATTAATTGTGATCTATTCTTGGGCCGGACTTTGGGAAAATCAGCTGCCTGGGTCGCTGTTATTCCTATAAGTAACCACAATAATCTCAGGGATTTATGATGCTAGATTGATATTGATTCATTTCTTTGGTATGGCCATAGTGATTTGTGTGGGGTGTAGAGAAATCTGTTCATTTTTCCAAGGAAAAGCCATGCAATACAACTGAAACCTGAACAGGAACCAATAGAGTCAAGTAGGATTCAAGTGGCTTTACATGACCCCAGTGATAGATAGAATGGGAAACTTTCCTTTTATGGATTGGAATGTTTCCTTAATGTATTCAGTCCACCAAGGTTACACATGAATATCACACAAGCAGCGGAAGCAGCACAAAATATATCAAAATTCCTGAAAATGGTACATATTTCTATGCAGAAGAAAGTGTCATAGGGAGAGAAAAGAACTGGACATGATCAAGGAGAATTGGAGTCTCAGAATACCAGAACAGATAGTACTATGTTTATCAGAGCCAATAAAGAGGTTCAGTCAGAAGGGACTACAGGGCTGGTGCATGGCTTAGTGACTATTATGAGGACAATTTTGGTACATGCTCATTTTGATGTTTAAGTAATCAAATAATGATAGTAAGCATTTGCACATCTTCAAATACTTGTTTTCATGACTTGATTTTATAGTCTTCTAAGAATCATTACAAATATAAAATTTTATAGTTGTCTTAGGGGCTGGAGAGATGATTCAGGAGTTAAAACTATTTATTGTTCTTGTAGAAGACCCAAGCTAGGTTCCCAGGACCAACACAGAAGCTCACAATAAATCGTAAGAACCACATAATACAGATGTATGCATGTAGGCAAACACTAACCCATGAAAAAGTCTACAAAATAATTTCAAAAATAGTTATTCTATTTTGTGACAAAAACCAAGGAATCAGTGTGATTGTTGATATGTATGTATTTGGGTTAGTTTTTACCAAAAACTGTAGAGGGCAATGTTAGAAATTTTGTTATGGTTGTTTTGAGTTTAAAATATTTCAAAAATTAAAAATCAAACATCATCTAATGCACATTCAGATATACAAAATGAGTACAGAAAATTATATTAATAAATAGCAAAATGTGTTTAGATGAAAACTTTAAAAATGTAAAAAAAAACTCAGCAATCTTCAGACTAAGAACTATTGTGTTAGAAATAATATTAAGAAAATCAATAATTTAATTCAACACATTAATAAAGGAATGAATGTAGCCATTCAGAGAAGGACACAGACCACATATTGAAACACAGTGTTATTAACCACTTAAAATTCAATCTCAAACAATATAGGAACTTAAAACATCTAAGGAGCATAATTAGAAGATAATGTTTCCATTCTTGATTTATGATCAAATAACAATTTCTGCCAAATGGTAAGAAGAGAGCATCTATCAATCAATATTATTGATTATTCTTCTGTGAAATTTTTATCAGTGAATAAAGCCAAATTAAAATAAAGGGGATAAATAGCATTAAGGAAGGGATAAATCTATATTGACTACTTCTGTCACTTCATGCAAAGAAAATTCTATAAAAATAGAATCATCTGCAAATTATTAAACTCATACAAGGATATGACAGTCAAAAGCTAAAAATACAAGCAGAAGACTTTCATGTAAAATTATAAGGAATCATAGATGTAACAACAGCAGAATTTTAATGTGTTTCAGTAGAAATAAAATTTATCAACTTTAAGTGAATAATAAAATTGCCTACGTTTTTTAACTAAGGAACTAAGGAAAGGAACACTAAGAATGTTTAAACAAGATGGACTTTATTAATTAATTTTCTCTATGCTGTAACAAAATGAATAACAGAAGCAACTTAAGGAAAGTTGTGTTTTAATCTTAGCATGTGCGAGCTGATAGAGTGCATAGTGACCTCCTGGCATGTCCACAAGAGCAAGATGTAGCTGATCACACCGTGCCTCTTGTCAAAAAGCAGAGTTGAATATTGGTATTCTGGATTTCTGCTTTCCCCTTTTCCTTCTTCTAAATACCACAGGCCAAAAATAGAGCCAACCCCATTCACTGTGAATATTCCCTCTTCTGTTAAATCTCTCTGAGAGTGCCCTGAAAGAGTGTGAATGCCATCAAGTCTACAGTAAAGAGTAATCTTAAAATATATCAATGCTAATCAAATCATACTTGAAATATTGGTCAGTTTTTCTGAATGTCATATACTACAAAATATACATTTAGATTTTGTATGACTATTTCTGAAATTAAAAATGTATACCAACTCAGCAAAAGAAATTGAAAGCGTATCTTGTCAAATTATTGAAAGTTATTTCCTTCAATGAAAATTTCAAAGCACATAATATATTTTATTACATCTTTCTGCATAAATACATGCTGCTCTTCAAATTTCAAGTGATATTTTATTAGTGTAGCCTATGAATGGAATTTGAATTTAAAATTGCAGCTGGCTAAGTAACCCATTTTCAGTGGTCCTCATATTATACTTGCTCACACAGGAGGGATTATAGTGATCCACACACTTATTTTCCAATTGTCTCAGTGTATGCAACTGAGGAAGGATGAAAAGGAATTGTCATTAAAATCAGCAGGTTGTTGCTTCACTTTATCTGAAATCTGTGTCTTTGTTTTCTCTGTTTCTCCCCCAGAAATGAAATAAAAGTGAAATGGTGGGTCTTTCCATTTTGTATAAATCTGGTCTGTTGTACTTAGGGAAAATTAATTGTTTACAGAATCAAACTAGCCTTGAGATGCCATCAAGTGAATTCAAATTTAGGGTTTAATATGTTCTCTAGTAAAGATGGTTATCAAAACTTCATCTGTTGCTAAACACAAATAACTATGAACACCAAAATAATTAAAAATTATAATCACTGCTACTCCTGAGTATTTATTTTGCAGGATATATTCATGCTTATGTTTTTATAATACAGCATTCTATTGTGAAAGTGGGTAGTAATAAAGTTCATTACTACATCAAATTTCTTAGTGTTAACTATGCAAAATGAAATATATATTATGTGAAGTAGTCTTCTGAAAAGTAACATTCTGAGTTATTCATTATTTTCACTAAAGTCTAGGGGACTTATTTAAGTTTTATTTAACCTAAACAACATATTCTGTTAGTAATTTAACTCAAGAAATTCTTAGTTTAAATAACCATCTACTCAAGTATTAGGCAGAATTTAACTCAACTGTATATGATGGCTATCAAAATACATCGGTTTATTAATGAAAAAGAGTTCAATGAAGAAAGAATTGAATTTTAAAAAGGCTAGGGATGTCACTCAGTGGTATGCCATTTACCTAGCACAATGAAATCCATGACCCTAATATCAGTAAAATAGAAAGAAAAGGTGGAAGAAGAGTATAATTAGAACAAGAAGAATAAGAAGGGGGAGGAGGAAGGAAAACACAGAAATTCAAATTCATGTTGGTGAGAAAAACAAATGTGACTGGATTAGAAACCAAATTAAGAGGGAGGGAATGTAAACGTCTATTTTACAAAATGATTAAACTTTATGATTTATGTGCAAAGATACATATGTATGTAAAATTATGTAAAAATGTATGCTATAATAGTAATAATCAAAAGAAAGCTAGACTGAAATAGAAAACAGTATTAAATATTGAAACTTTGCTTTGATAAAACAAAATATTTCAAATGAAACAAATTATTATGAGATGAGAATGGTTAAAAAAATAATTAAATCTAAGCAATTAAATAGAATGCCCAAATCTGTGAAACAACACTCAAAGGATTGAAAGAGTATACAGAAAATTTAACGATAAAAGTTGGAGATGTTAGCATAACATTTACCAACATTTTTGGAAATTTTGCCTTGTGTCATAATTTATGATATTTAAAATTTTAATTTACCATATTTAAATTTGGTAAATGTTAAAGTTAAAAGTTTTACTACATGCAATACTTGATATGATAATGTTAATCTATAAATTAAAAAAACAATTACTTCCACTTTTACAAAGAAACTATCACCGACTACTAAGTTAACTTAAGAAAGCAATTTTATTTAAAGTAGGATAAATGTGATTGCTCCATTATAATTTAGCACAAAAGAGTATAAAACATATTCTCTAGAGCATAAAAATATTATTTACTTAAGTATGTGGAAGCATAACTCTTCAAATTAATCAACACTACAGCAATTCCTAGGAAATGTCATGCATTTGTGGAAGAAATTAGCAACCAATCCCAAAATCAATTTGGTAATGGCAAGTGACTGAAACAGTATGTAGGATGCATTTCAAGAGTGAACAGTAAGATTATAATTAAGTCACTGATTTGTTCCACTGAAATTATAGAAATTGAATAGTACATGGATTTTGTCTTAGTTGAAGTTGTTACTAAAAATGTAAACATACATCTTGATAATCAAGAAAAAAATGGTTGAATGTCATCTGAGCCAAGTTTTTTGTTTTGTTTTGTTGTTCTTGTTCTGTGATGTAGACACATGTAAGTTACTTTGACCACATTTATATTCTCATGCAGTTTTACTTCTTTATGGCTGGAATCTTTGAATCTTCATAGAGATAACCTACTCACACATTCCTTCTTCAACACCTTTAAATCACTACACTACACTTTAAATCACTTTAAAACACTACATTGGTGTTTTCTATCTCAAACACCAATGTCACCCCCTTTTTTGTACAAAACTGTTTTTTATCCTAAACACATTGCATTTTATTTTGAACTTCTACAAATTTCTAGAGCACTGAAATTGAGAAAATTTTCACCAAGCCTTGGTGGCACACGCCTTTAATCCAGCACTTGGGAGGCAGAGGCACATGAATCTCTGTGAGTTCAAGGCCAGCCTGGTCAACAGAGAAAGTTCTATGACAGGTTCTAAAGAAATACAGAGAAACCCTGTCTCAAAAAACCAAAGAAAGAAAGAAATTGAGAAAATTTTATTTATTTTTTCCGTTCTCAATAGTGTCTGTTATCTGTGTTGAGTTAGTGAACTGATATGTATATCCATAGATTCAATGACTAAATGGTAATGGATGAGACACAGATTCTTTTCATACTTGCTGTTTCAAGGTAAACACACCAGAGGCCATCTCATGGACACTCTGAAAGCAGAAAAGAAAATCTTTTTTGATGGTTGGTTCTGCACAGAGATCTTGCCCAAGTCAAGTCTTGTAGCTCCAACCTCGTAGCCTTTCGTCTCTTATGCACAAAATCCACATCTTGTTTACCACATTTCAGTTACTAAGAAGCAGAACTAAAGAAGCCTAAAAGCAAGGTTAGTCAATGTAGAAACTTCCCTGGAACTATGGAGTTCCTTTTTGATTTATTAGGTTATTTATTCCATTTTGTAGGTGTTGGGGACCCATATGCTAGGTTTTAAGTTGAAATTAGTGGCTCTAACACTGTGCCTACTGTGCTATGACCCGAGGATCCATTCCAGTACAATCTCAGGGTGTTAAGTGGTTAATTTTTTCATTAGTCAGAAAATGTCTGGTGCCTTGATCAGAGTCTCCACAGAAAATCAATACATAAGTCACTGAGCATTTTACATACTAATCTTATTTAGGAGTTTCTGGTATGAGAAGCAGGAGTGGTAGAAGCCCATGAATTATCTATGAAGTTAAGGACTCTGTACAATATTTACTTACATGTATTAATTAGTACCTGGGAAAATTTCAGATCAAGCATGCCATAAAGAAACATTGTTATATGAATAAACACTGTATAATGCAATCTGTATAGAAAAATTGTGTCACAGTTGATTTAAACATAATATTTACTCAGAAAGGATTGATACATAGGACACCATAAATTATCTCTTGGTATCCTGTGTTACAGGCAATATGAATGTGTAATCTACACATGTAGGTAACACTGATTTATTTGGAGATAAGAGATCTCTGACTCACTTTGATTCAAGGTAATTGAAAGACCGAAAGACCCCCGTGGAGGTACTTTCATAGAAGGAGACCCGTACCCAGGAATCAGCGAGACCACGAACTTGGATGCAAACTGCAAGAGGCTTTATTGGAGACGCGGGTACCCGGGGCGAATTAGCTTCTGTGAGGCCAAGCGCGCCGAGCCAAGGGAGAGGGGTCCTTATATAGCAAAAAGCGCAATCGAGAAGCAGGGATTCTATTGGATAATTCAAATGAGGCACAGTAAAGAGCTATTCCCATTGGTCAATGTAAATGAGGCACTACACAGGGTTATTCAAATGAGGCGAAGTACAGAGTGATTTCTATTGGACGGTTCAAGTGAGGCACAGAGCCATTCCAGACCAGCCATTCTCAAGGTCTGGTGTCTGGTACAACAGACTCAATTCCCCCCTCCGTGTCCAGATGGCTGACCTTGGGGGCGAGGGCCTTGGGACAGAGTGTTCCCCATCGGGCGGGGGCGTGGGGTGGGGCCCCGGGCCGGCCCACCTGGTGCTTGCCCTCGGGCCACCTAGCGGGCTCCTCGCTCGGCCCCAGCCCCGGGGCACGGTGCCAGGCGAACGGGCCTGGGGCTCGGGCCCCGCCGGGGTGGACCAGCTTTGGAGGGAACCGGCGGCCGGACGTGCGGCGGTGGGGAAGTGGAGGCCGGCGGGGGTGGGGATCGGGGAGGCACAGGAGCGAGGCATCCACCACACGCGCCCCATCAGCTGCCGACCGGAGGAGGAGGCAAACTTAAGAGCTAAGGGGCAGGGGTCTTTCAGTAATAAGGTTGCTATTTCAAAGTCACACAATCAATGACATATCCAGCTGAAGTAATACATGTCATAATTTTGTTTGCTTTAATATGCTTTCCTCAAATTATTTAAAATGGTTTTGCTATTTTTTATTTATGATTGTTTTAAGATATTGGCTTTAATCATTTTTCAGCATTTTTGCAGGCAGTTCAAGGAAATACAATTCTTGAAAGGATGATAGACAAAAATAAAGATAAAAATAAATATAGAGATTTATTAAGTTCCAAGCTTAATAGAAATGAGCTAATTACTTCTAATTTCTTGAGATAATACATTTTCATTTTAATTTGATTAAAAATGACAAATTAATCACTTTTTCTCATTTAGGAAATTTAAAAGGTACTTAAAAGTCTGTAATCTGAGATGTTTAGTTGATAATTACAAATTAAATTCTTATGAAGTAACAGAAGATATTAAAACTAGAGTCTGTTGCATTTATTTTCTTCCTTTCTTTTGCTGGAACTGACTGCTCTTATGAAAAAATAAATTAACAAATATCATAGTAGAAAGAAATGAGCTTGGCAAGAAATAGCTTTTCTTCTGCAAGATGATTACCAGTGCCATTCTGACTTACCTTATTATATTTGAAAATATATCAGTATAATATAAATTGACATGTAGTACCTTTTATTAGGTTCTTATTATAAAACAAAAGAAAATATATTTAAAATCTACCATGAGTTCTTTTTATATGAACATATATATATATGACTTTTTATTTTCCTAGATATATTAGCTAGGCTCCAGATATGTATTAGTTCCAAAGTATCATAGATGATGCTATAGAGATGATACAAGCATGATAGCTGAATAGATAAAAGGTGAACTAGATTTACAAGCAAATATTAAACAGATTTCATAAAGAAACCATTCCTGTTTTCTCTTGCAGAGTAAATTCAAAGCTAATTTTGAACATCTTCTTTTCATTAAGAATGGTACACCACTGTGACTTTAACCTTGAAAATAGGTATAATTTTTGAAATGTTAGAAAATACGTTAAAATGCGTAACATCAAACTGATTTCATTTTATTTATTTTCTTTTGGTGTGTTTTGCATGCATATGCTCATGTGATGTATATTTATGTGCATGTATGTGGGGTTGTGTCCTCACCCACACAGACCTGTGAAGAGAGCAAAAGTTATTGTAGAAATTTTTTCTCAATCCTTTCCCCCTCTGATATTTTGGAATAGTGTCTCTCACTAATTCTAGAATTAACCACCATTCATATCACTAACCATGAGGCCCTTGATATCAGCCTGTCTTAGTCACCAGTGTAAATGCTATAGGAGTACATCACAATGGATATCTATCTGTCTGTCTATCATCTATCTATCTGTCTATCTATCTGTCTATCTATCTATCTATCTATCTATCTATCTATCTATCTATCCTCCATATATTTTTATATAGTATATTGTATAGCAGCAGCATGTTAACCAAATGGAAATTGTGCCAGGTACCACAAGAGTAACAGAACTACGATGTTTTCTGTGATTTTGTTTTTTACTGTCTTTTTTTTTTAAATGAAGTGTGCTGGATGTCTCGACAATTTTGTTCAAATGACTGCAGAACCTGGAAAAGCTGTTGCTGCTATTGATGCATAACATACTGCTATTATTGATATATATATATATATATATATAATTTGAATTTTTGGAAACTTTAGCTGTGCTGTCAACTTTGGAAAAAAGTATCCCAGTTTATTGTGTTGAGTAGGCATTGTACAGAAATCAACAGCCATATTGGTCTAGAAATGTTGAACTTAATTTTTTTCCATTTGTACAGGTGTAACACACTGTATTGAATATGTAAGGTCTTTTAAAAATAATAAAAAAAATGTAATAACAAAAAAGAAAAAAAAGAAAAATTTGGTAACATTATTAATTTATTTACTTATGTACATTCTCAATTAGCAAATGATACTATGGACACAGAGGGTGTCTTTCCAACCTTACTGAATCTCTCATCAAATTTATACAATTTTCGTAACTTCATTCAGTTTACAGTTTTTCCACAGAACTAAGAGATGCTTGCCTAGCATCTATTCTATTCCTATCTTGACTTTGTGATCTTCACTGAGTTGGTTCACTGATAGCCATAGTTTTCATCTCCATGTACTTACCGCTTCCTAGCATCCCTATAAATTGGAATTGAAAAACTGAAATAAACTTCTCACACACTAGGCCATCCTGACCTCAAAAGTAAGGCTTCCAAAGATGCAGCCTGAATATCCATCTATCAGAATACCAATAGCTGTTTAAACAGGTCATAACTTCACTCGCTGTTTATTTACCCTAGCTCGATCTATAGTGTTACCTATTTTTTAATCTCAATTTTGTAATTTTTGTGGTGAAACAACCAGAGGAACGTATTTCAGTGACAGTGGTTAGTATTGGTTACTTTCATTCATCCATTTCATTATAGAGGCCATATCTTTCTAAAATGGAAAATGGATTTATGTCTCAGTATTATTTTTGTCACACACCAAATCAGTGACACAGTATTCACTCACATAAATTTAATTTTCTTTTGACTGTTTCATAGAATATGAGTCACACTGAGGCAAATGATGTCACCTTTAAAGTTTATTTCTTTGAGGATATGCAGTAAAAGCTCATGACTAAGTGTTAAAACTACAGAGCAGGTATCATTTGACATTTTTGAAGACTTTAAAAGTCATCTCTGTGTTTTCTATTCATGGAATTTAAAATCTTCACAAGGCCTTTTCATGTATTTTTGCTGTTAGTTAAGGCTATATTTGTACCAATTTAGGCAAAAGCTTTTGCTACCATTAAAACAAATCCCTCTGGATGGAGACACATAAGTGAAGATTTTTCAATTTAAAACACATCAAGATTTTTGCAATATGGGAGAAATTTCATTTAATTCTTCTGAAACAAAATGATAAGGAGTTTAAAAGTGTGGTCATGGGATGAAGGAATACCAAGAAGAGGCTGAGAGGAGAATGACAAGTGCTGGAGGACAGAGATGATCAGGCCATGTCTATTGTTCATTGGTATTTGTGGAAATTAACATTCTAGTCTCCTTATAAGAACTAAATGGTAAGGGTCTTATACTTCCTTTGATTACATTTCAAAAAATCTCTGCCAGTTCCCATAAAAAGATATTGTGGTAGTCTCAACAAGGTGTCTCACTTTGAACACTTGATCACTATTGCTGACCTTGTTAGGGAAGGCTTTGTGGCTTTCCTAACCCTAACCCAAGAAGGGCTTATATACAAGAAGTGGAGCTGGAATGAAAAAGATATGTATTTGCAGTTAGCAAAGCTAGAAGCAAAGAAATATCTACTCCCCTTTCCATTGGTAATGGAGCTATCGAATTAGATCTTTGTAATTATTTTCTGAGTTTCAGTCTTGCTTTGGCCCAGTATTTCTTCACTATGCATTGATTCCTCACTTTTGGAATGGTTATGAAAAATCAGTGCCATTATATGTTGAAATTATGGAATTTGGTCTTTGGTTTACAGGGGGTTATAGCTTATAAATTGAATTGCATCTAAGAATATATTTTGGACTATTAAACAGTCCTGTGACTTTAATAGACTATTAGACTATAGAGATGCTTGAAGTTAGACTAAATGTATTTTGCATTGTGACATGGACATGAGACTGTGAGGGCCAAGGCTTGGAAAACAATGGTTTAAATAAGATGTTTCCTATAGTCTCAGGCATTTGAATACTTGGTCCACAGCTAGTAGAACTATTTGAGGAGATTAGAATCTATGGTTTTGCTGTAGGGAGTATGCCACTTGAGGCAATAAGACTTGAAGATTCAAAACCCATGTATCATTTCTAATGTGTTTACTTTGCTTCCTTCTGGTGGTTCAAAATGTGAGTCCTTATTTTCTGCCATGGCTGTCATGCCTGTAGTCTACTGTCTCCACGCCACACCATGAATTTAAATCTCTTGGAAAATAAGCCCCAATTCCTACACACACACACACACACACACACACACACACACACACACACACCTCTTTTGTTGCATTAGCCATTCTGTTTCATCTCAGCAATAGAAAAGTAACTAACACAGATACTTCTCATTTATAAAACTGGCAAGAAATTTGAGGATGATTCGCACCTCAGAAGAATAGAGAAAGAACTTAAAATTGCACATTTTCTAAAGCTTGTTCTCCAGGACAAAGGAAGCCAGGAATTTCCACTCTTTTACAAGGTAATCTAAGGGCAATATTGATGTTGCCTGTTATTGTCTTCCATGAAAGTCACAGTCACCACTGCATACTAAGTCACTGAACAGTCGCCTGAAAAATAAGACATAAAATGAAACAAAGGATCTAACCAAAACAGATTTAATCTAAGTATAAAATCTATTGAAACAAAATAAAATAAAATAAAAAATAAAATACAAAGGTTGAGAAAGTAGAGGCTATGGTATCCCTTTGCAGACAGGAGTATCTAGGAAGAAAAAATTAGGAGTTTTTCTAAATCTTCCCTTTCAGTCTAAGATTGGTCATTGTTGAGCACTATGAGAGAATGGCAAGTAAGAGAATGCCAGTTGTTCAAAATCTCTTGTAGCTAGCCTCTGTCAAGGGTCAAGAGAGCAAAGAAAAGAAGATTTTTGGGAAACCAATTAGTTTACTTGTAATGCAAATAACATTTCTCTTTATTTAGAGTAAGGGATAATGGTATGGCTCTGCATAACTCTCATCATTTCCAACTTATTATTTTTAAAAGGTTCTGTATTAATTCTTTCCAGAAAAAGTATATAAGCACAATGAATATTTGGATATAAATAAAAATATGACATGCAGTTAATGTGAACAGGTAGACTAATGTAAGTATTATGAATTTGGACACCATGTTTTAAATAAATCTTGATAGAAATTCCTTTTGAGAATAAAGTAAATGTTTTTCCCCACCTCTGAGCATCAGAAGAAAAGAAAAATGTTTAAATTAAATATTGTGTTTAGTATGCATATACAATCCTAAATTCACTGGTAAAAAGTTATTGCCTATGTCACTAGTCAATAAAGAAACCTATGAATTGTTGCCCAGAAAAAAGAGAAATGAAGCTGGAACCAAGAAGCAGCTTCCTTGGTACAATAATGTCACAGATATTAATAGAGATATAGAAGGCCTACTGATTAGATATGAAATCCACTCTGTAGAAGGGAATAAATGCCTTGTACTGGATATCTTGTCAACTTTCCCTCATTTTGGGAATATAGTAGGACATAAGAGATGGCTACTGTTGTTTTGTTACATGGAGATGCTATCATTCTGTCTTCTAAATATTTGTGTTTATATTCAAATAGAATACTACCGTTAACCTGGGTCAGATATGCTTCCTTTCATAGTAGACAGAAGGTAATGCAGTTGATGTGGATGCTTACAACTTTTCAAAGTGCTGAGAATAAATTACCTTTAAGTGCATAAGCCTAAAAGGACATCAACATTACTTTCTTTAGTGCCTGAGAAACCTTGTAAAAGATGAAGAGGAAAGAATATGAAGAAGTAGAAATGGAACAGAACACTATCCAATGATTTCTCTTGGTATGACATGGCAATTGCAACTCTTTTTCACCACAATGAATGTACAAAGTGGACATTAGTAGTGGGCAGGGGATAACAGAATGTGGTGTAGGTGAATATGATGACAACACATGGGATTCACATGTATGTTATTCTTAAACACCAAATTTAGAATATTAAAAAGAATGAATAAAATCACATTATTGCCAAGAATATGGGTAAACCTGGAAGTCATATTAATAGAAATAAGCCACAATCAGGGAGCTATTAATAAATATTGCATGTTTTCTTTCACATACAGATTCTTTCAAAACCTGCATGAGACTACTTGTAATTAAAAAGAGAGCAGCAGAGGAGGAAGGATAGAAAAGCAAGGGCAGAGGGGTGAATGTCTTCAAAGCTCATTAAGTACATGTATGGCCATATGTATTATAAACCCAACCATTTGTAAAACCAATGAGCAGTGTTAGGTGAATGAAAAAAACACATGTACATGTAGATTAACTCAAAGTAAATTTAATAGCACATCAATGTAACGGCAGATAAACTGTGACTGTAGAAATTGAAAACTAAAATTTGTTACCATTATCTCCAATGTTGAATATCTGCCATATGTGGTATTTGTCCTTGAAGATAATGTGACATGACACACTGGTTTATAAGTTTATACTGGTAACCTTCTCTGTCTCTACTGGATGAGAGATAAACATGAATATTGAAGAATTAAAATGTGTTTACAAAAGGAAACCTCAAAAATTATTGATTAATAATATTTAAAGTCTTTAATTTAATATAGATTATGATTTATTGCAAAACCACAAAGCTTTTTTCTAAGTTCTAAGGCTCTCTTCCTGAATTTCACATTATTCTCTTGTGTAATAAAATATGGATTTTAAAGTGCTGTTTTATATTAGTATTTGTATTCACTCTTAAGCCCATTGAAACACACCCAGGTATTTTGTTTGCTAAATAGTGCATTCTTGATTTATATGGTTTATTTGGGGAAATAGAAGTCTTTATTAAACTGTATAAGAAATCAAATAGAAAATGACATCACTTATTGATATATATTGTACTATTTGTCAAATTTTGGAGTTGCATTTATATGATTTTTAAATAATCCTATAAAGTATATCTTGTTTTCTGTTTAATTTCATACTTTTAAATGCTTTACTCTTTCATCTATAAAGTGTTTATGGTCTGTGACAAGAGTTACTTTTTTCTTCTTTCACAGGTTGAATACAAAAAAAAATTCTAGCAATATTTCTAATCTCATGATGCTTACTGATTGGTGGTTTTGAGAAATGAGTATTTTTGTCAATACTGGTATCAATTGAAATATATATATATATATATATATATATATATATACAATATATATTGAACTTACTATATATATGTAAATATAGAATTCTTGTCTTATATGAAATTATTGTCCTTTTTTTTCTTATAGGAGTTTTATATAATCCTGTCTGCTACCTTGTGACTTACAATATGATCACTGGAACATCGTATTTCTTTGATGCTGATATTATAATTATCCAAATGGCTGCTTTTAGCCAAGCAAATGTGAATAGCTATGGATGGCAAGGGCTGCCACAACATTTTCCATGTTCTCTTAGTGTGTACACCATTCTTTTACCTTGGAATTGAAGAAAAATGGAGTAACAAAGTCATAAGCATCAACATTATATAAGTGGATGTTTTTCTAAGGGACTGAGATACTGGGATTACTAATAACAATAGTGTTATTAGTGAAAGGTATCTTCTATCAAGTATAGTACTACTGATTATTTTATGAATGGATAGTGAAAGTTCTAATACCATATGCTTTTGAAGGGATGAGAATTCCCAACAACAACAAATTATATTGTGTCCAGCAAAATTAGTATATAAATGTAAGTTTCAACAATTTGCATACACATATTCTCTCTCACACACAAATCATAAATACAACTAAAACAATTAAATAAATAAAATTTAATTAAACTTATTTAATTAATCAAAAATCAATTTTTTGGATTGTTCCTCATTGAAACTCTATTCAGGGAAGAGGTGGTATCTTTACTTTCATGGATATGTGAGGAATACTGACAGGATAATATGCTTGCTTTAACCATTTCTCCACTGTCAGTGAAGGACACACACTCATGTTTGCTACAATATGTACTTGCTATAGTTTGGAATGTTTCCCATCGTTTTTAGTATCTTGTTTCCTACACTGAAGACTGTGAATCATCCTTCAAGGGCCATATTACTCTAAGAAGAACTGGTTATGGCCAGAAGCACCATTATCCCATATTGAGACCCTTAGTATGTCATAGAGATAAATGGGAAAAGACAACCAGCTAAACAATATGTTCTCCCTCTTAACAAGATATGCTATGCACCTGATGTACATGATTAGTTTTCTTTCACTGTGAGTAAGTATCCTTAGATCAAGTAAATACATATGTTGCCTCCTGTAATTCAAAATATAAAGGTATAAGACAGATCAATATTGTCTTATGTAAACTCACGATTCAAACAGCCACTGTATTGTTGACCTAATTGCTACTAATGTTGTCTCTCTGTCTCTGTCTCTCACTCACTCACTCACTCATTCTCTCTCTCTCTCTCTCTCTCTCTCTCTCTCTCTCTCTCTCTCTGCCATTTTGCAGATTCATGTTGTTAGTTTTGGGAAGGTAGACTCACCAATTCTAAAACAATAAAACACACAAATAATTTTCGAGCTTTAATAATTGGAAAAACATGATATACAGCTTAGCAAAACTAGTTGTATATGTTGGTCTGGCAGTAGCACAGAAGTACTAAATGATCGAATATCTGATAGTTCCTGAAGTGTAGCTGTGGAAAAACTTATTTCATTTTACTTTTGATGGGAGACATTACTGCCAGCTTTATATTAGGCTTTATCAAATAATATGGATCAGACATTGTGAGATGTCAAGAAACTTTATCTCCATGACTCTTGGAAACCTGTGTGTAGAATTGTAATTGCAGAAAAGAAACTCAGACACGATTTACTCAAAGTCACACTCACATAAATAAAGCAGAACTGCTTGACCCTGAATGCTTCCAATGCCTTCTACCAACTCCCCTTTGTCTTTCTGGACTTTATAAAGAATGTGTTAGACATACTTGAAGAAGACAAATAGTTAGGATTCAATCTTTTTAACTTGGGTTTCAACTATGGGATTGAAATGTTAGGATAGCTGCCTTTTATTTCTAAAATTCTAAACTTAAAACATTTCTTAGGTACATTGGTATTTAAAAGTAAAATTAGCAGATAGAATCTAAAGAGGCATCATAACACTACTTGATTGGGTTGAAAAGGCTGAAATGACAGTTTATTTAATGTTAGAAAGTATAGTTTTAATTGCTAGAAACATGTGCACCTCAACAAACACACAACTACACAACTCCTAGCTCAAAATCATAATACTACTTAAACTTTACACTGAAAACAATTTAAGCTCAGATTTCCATCTGAAAAAGGTTTTGAATGTGACTCATATGCACTTGTAAGAGTTATTCTAAAATATTTGCTTTTACATTTGAATTTATTCTCCACTGTATTGTCAAGATTCAGTTCCTAGTTTAACAGATTTATTTTTTCTATCAAGTAGCCAATTAGCTTACCCATTGTACTAATACAATGTGTCTTTGCTACAAATAAGAAAACATATATTGCTTACGTATTAGCTTTTACATGAGCAAGTTAGTATTATTTTCCTATTTGGTATGGAGAGAAATGCAAACAGATGTTTGTTAATTTGTCCAAAGCCACACAGTACAACTCTTTGTTTGATTGTTTGCTTCTTTTAGACACTATCTAAATCTGTATCCCAGAAATGACTTCTGGTTTCAGATCTTCTTGTTTTGGCATCTGAATGATGGAATTGCTAAGATAAGTTCCATGTTGAGGTAATGATAACTAGCTTTAATGTGCTTTGAAATTTGCCTGCAGAATCCATTTTCTTAATACTGTTATACCCTCCCTGCTTCAAATCCAAATAATGGCATTTTGATAACTTTTGGAATATCTTTCTATATTCTTATATTTTCTCCCCTAATATATTTCTTGTTGATTTCAGGTCTCATATAAAAATTATTATTTAGTATTTAAACATAGCGCAGGCAAAACAAAGATGAATGCTATGCTGGATACCTTTCTATGCATGTTATTCTGGATATTTCTTTAATCTTTAAATGCATTTAGAAGTGTTCATTAGCCCTATTAACCGGTGTAATGAACACGTGAACTCCAAAATATGCATAGTCCTTGGAAATTTAAAGTGGTGATGTTTGGGGGGAAAACTGCACAGTTTGTTGAAACATCTATAAAGCCAACAGAGATTTGTGATTATAGAATTAAAGTGTTAAAGACAAAAGCCAATCAAAAAGCTCCCACCAATCTAAAGGGGAAGATTTCCACTAGTTATTTTCTGAATCCTATACTTTAGATTTCCTCACTTTCCTGTAACCTGACTATATAATACATTTACCAATAAATTCAAAAGGTGTATTTTTTTAAGACAGGGTTTCTCTGTGTAGCTTTGGAAACTGTCCTGGAACTCTCTCTATAGACTAGGCTGGCCTCGAACTCACATAGACCAGCCTGCCTCTGCCTTCCAAGTGTTGGGATTAAATTTATGTGCCACCACTGCCCAGCAAAAGGTGTATTTTTAAAGAAATACCTTATTATTTTTAGTTTTGTCTGTATGCATTCCTATGTGAGTATATTGTCAGACATGTTCAGGTGCTTTTGGATCCCAAAGAAGGGTGTCATATCCCTGATTTGGATGATGATATACAAATACACATATACAATTATGAAAAATATACTTAAACATTCCTACACCAGGGTATAGTACTTTGAAACACTGAACCACTGAGTCATCTCTCCATCTCTTATATGTAAGAAAAAAGTTCGACTAACTTTGTTTGTTCTCTTATTATAAAAACTTAACAAAACTGTAAATGAATTTGAATATATAATTTGGAGTAGCTCCAACTTGTGTTATAGCTCCATGGTGACCTATATTTGGCTCTCAAACAAGCTATCACTTTTATTAAACAAGAATGGTGTTTTTTTATACCCACAAAGATGTCTGTATCCATGAAGAATGAGTGGAGTATCTTTACAAGAAAGCTCTGATATTAGTGGCCAAAGGAAGTATAGAATTCAGAGAATGAAGAAGTGAATATCTTCATAAGATTGGAAAAGAGTAGATATATGTTTGTCTATGGGACAGGAAAGAAAAGCACTTTGTATAACCATGCCCTAGTGGCTAAGTATCATTATAAACTTAAATGATCCAGGAATTAAAGGAAACATATTTACTTCTAGACATGACATAAGAAATGTATAAGAGGTCACTGGAATGTCACTTTACTTATTACAGCAAGGAAATATCCAGAGAACGATGAATACATAGCTCTGCTAAATAACAGATGTGAAAGCTAGAGTATAAAATCCTCCCCACTGGCTCAGATATTGGGACACTTAGAAGGATGCTGGTGGTGCTGTTTGGGGAGACTGTAGAAACTTCTGTCATTCAGCATAGAGGGAAGAAGTAGATACCAGTGGGAATGGACACAGCTGGAAGTCTAAAGCCTCTTCCTATGACCTGTCATTTCATTGATTCTTATTCTGCTGCGA
Organism: Cricetulus griseus; assembly: GCF_003668045.3. Lineage (NCBI taxonomy): Eukaryota > Metazoa > Chordata > Mammalia > Rodentia > Cricetidae > Cricetulus > Cricetulus griseus. Next base: position 93,675,271 of record NC_048598.1, on the reverse strand, counting down.
CATGAGCGCACACCTTCCACAGGATCCTGCTTTCATGTATTCCTAAACATGATGGTCTTCGGCCCTCAATTTATGAGTAGTTATAGCCCACGTGGTAGGCTATGAAGCCTTTGCTATTTGGGACCTTACTGCGGGAATGAGTTCCTGCCGAATACCTTTCCTATTTCCCTAAGAATTGAGCATGGGTTTGATACAGGCTTTTACCATCATTGTACTGCCTACCTCTATTCTTTCCCCAGTGTAATAGACTGGATTTCCTCTTTTGATGAGACAATAGATTTCTTATTCTCAGGTTACATCATCAACAACAATAACTGATGTAATAGAATAAAATGGGAATTCTGCATTTCTTTTTATTTATTTTTCTTTTTTCTTTTGGTTTTTTGACACAGGGTTTCTCTGTGGCTTTGGAGGCTAATCCTGGAACTAGCTCTTGTAGACCAGGCTGGTCTCGAACTCACAGACATCCGCCTGCCTCTGCCTCTGCCTCCCGAGTGCTGGGATTAAAGGCGTGCGCCACCAACGCCTGGCTGGGAAGTCAGTATTTCTTTGATGCTCTTAGACTCATGTTTGAAATCTCAATAAAATCAGATAAAGTCAAATACACAATATTTTTTCAATCACTTCCAAAATTGTTAAATTAACAAAAGTCAATGAAAGACTGAAAGAAATTATGAAGATAAGATACACAAATATAAAACATACTTGAGCTTGATTTTATTTCTCTAAAAATATTGTTGTGACATTGGCAATGTTTAATGTTGACTCCAGGGTACATTTCAGTAATAAATTAGTATTAATCTCTTCCTTTTGGCAGTTTTATGGTAGCTACGAGAAAGAAAGAAATGTTTGAACCTGCTTTCTGAAATATTCTAGAACAAATAATAAACATCAGCAATGTATAAGTGTCTAGAGAATTTTTCTTTCCACATTTTGTGAATAATTTCTCTAAGAGTGATAAGTTCAAAATCATTATGAAGTATGTATTCATATGTGCTTCATGAAATTTAGATAAATTTAAGTATTTTTATAGTCATTCTATTATAGTCTGTGACCCCATTTATGGGTGATCTCTATTATATTATTTGATAGTCACATTCTTTAATAAATATAGCCAGATGTTAAGGAAAGGCAAATAAATGACTATAATACAATCAAGTCATCACTCAATGTCTATAAACCCTTGTTTTTGGTTCAATCAATGATGTGTTTGGTTAAGCCAAGCAATGAAGACAATTCATCAGAAATTATTGATTTACATAACATTTTTAGTATAAACCTTTCAAGTAAGAATATCAAATTAATACATTAAATCTTTACTAGAACTGTCAAGTTTTAAAAGATCTTCAAGGATCAATTAGTCCAATATTACCTGTGGATTGTGATGTAAACTTTTTTCAATAAAGAGTTAATAAAAAAATAATGTTAAAGTAGATGAAAGCAATGAAAATGCATTGTTCACACTTGAAACATTCATTGGCTTCATTGTAAGGGTGATAAAGAGATAGGATTATTTTTGAAGTAAACTTATAATGTCTCTATTATTTTATGGAACATGATAAGGCCAAAATTGTGATTTCTCACTCAGATCACCTTATTGTCATGCCTTATGTTATAATCTCTTGAAGCACCCAGGTTCTACCAACTATTAGAAGTTGAAGTGAAGAAGTTAAACATCCAGAATAGAAGATTCTGAATGTGAGCTAGCACAAACTAAAGATAAAAAGCCTTTGAGTGACACCTAATATTCAACCAACTAACAAATCAAGTAGAAGTTTGACATCATACATGCAGAAATCAGAATAATGAAACAGTCCCTTTGGCACATCAAATGTGGACATCAAATCTCTCTGTCTCTGTGTCCCCCAGATATTGCTTATTTAGCTAGAGTCAGATTCATTCCCATTTAAAGGCATAAATAATTATACTATCCTCACAATAAATAGGAATATTTATATCTGTAAAACTCAAATGAGGCTTTGCGGGATGTGCAGTTTAATAAGGAGTAATTAAAATTGATTTTTAGGTTTTAATACCTTATTGTGGTTTGTTGCTTAACCATAGCCTTTATTTCCAAGTTGCTGTAATAATAGATCATCTAAAACAGCAATTAATTCATTCATTGATTCATCTGCTTAGCCAGAGACACTGCTGATGGAGAATAGAGAGGAATAATGTAGAACTTATACAGAGAATGAGGTATGTAAACTAGATACAAGATACCAGCTGTTTCTCCATTCCTTCTCCTGAGTATCAGTTTGTATTCCCTCTGCCCAGAGACAGCAATATCTCCTGGATCCAGCACATAAAGACACAGTAGTCTCTTTCAGTATTAGCATCTTCACCAACACACCTGATCCAACATGTTCTCATCTCCACCTACCCCCAAGCTACCAACAAAAATCTCTTCTATTTCCTCTTCCCAGACAGATTAATACATCCGCACCCACCCCCCAACCCCTGCACTCCTTATTACCTATCCTCTCTGGTTTTATGGATTGCAGCATGGTTGTCCTTTACTTTACATCTAGTATTCACTTATGAGTGAATACCTACCATATTGTCTTTCTGGGTCTGGCTTACCTCACTCAGGATGATTTTTTTCTAGTTCCATTATTTGCCTGTGAATTTCATTATGTCAAGGTTTTAATAACAGTTTAATACTCCAATGTGTAAATGTATCACATTTTCTTCATGTTTAGTTTGAGGGACATCTAGGTTATTTCCAGGCTGCAGCTATTGCAAATAATGCTGCTATGAACATTCTTGAGCAAATGTCCTGGTGGTCTGTGAGTATCCTTTGGGTATATGTCCAAGAGTAGTATAGCTGGGACAAGAAGTAGATTAGATTTCCAATATTCTGAGAAACAATCATATTGATTTCCAAACTGACTGCACAAATTTGTACTCCAGAAAGGAAAGAGTATTCCCCTTGCTCACATCCTCTCCAGCATGAATTATCACTTGTATTTTACATCTTAGACATTCTGTAAAGTATAAGATGCATCAGAGAAGTTTTAATTTGCATTCTCCTGATGGCTAAAGATGTAGAACATTTCTTTAAATATTTCTCAGCCATTTGAGATTCTTCTGTTAAGAATTCTCTGTTTAGATCTAGTCTACATTTCAATTGGATATTTGTGGTTCAGATGTCTAGTCAACTAACCTGAGCCAATAGGAACTCACAAAGACTGAACTGACAACCAGGGAGCCTGGTTGTCATGTACACATGACAGTTGTGTAGTGTGGTCTTTTTTTCCTTGTCTTTTTTATTTAAATTAGAATCAAGCTTGCTTTACATGTCAATCACAGCTCCCTCTGCTTCCCCTCCTCCTCTGCCCACCACCAACTCACTATCCTATAGGGGCAATGATAGCCATTCCCTCTTGGGGACTGGGACAGGTGATGCAGACCACACACACTAGGGTGTGGTCAGAGTAACGTAGTAAGACCTTAAGTATGAGGGTCACACGCAGGGTGCTCGATCTGTTCCATGGTTCACCTGGTTGTAGGGTACCGACTCTGTCACATGCGTACTCTCCTACTAAACATCTATTCATCAAACTGGCTCTGATTCCTTTGCAGTATGCATTAATTTTGCCCCACTATATTTTGGTGTCAGGAGTGGGATAGAATGCAAACCTCCAGGAGAGACATATAGTGCATGCATTTAATGTATACCTCAAGGAGTCAGAGCAAGTTTGATGAACAGATGTTTTAGTTTTATTTTTTGCATTTTTTATTTGAATTAAAAACAAGATTGTTTTACATGTCAATCCCATTTTCCTGTCTCCTCCTCCGCTCAGCCCCCCACAACTAAAACCCTACCTATCACATATCCTTTCTGCTCCCTAGGGAGGGTGAGGCTTTCCAAAGGGGGTCATCAGAGTCTATCATATCTTTTGGGATAGGGCCTAGGCCCACCCCCATGTGTCTTGGCTCAGGGAGTTTCCCTCTATGTGGAATGGGCTCCCCAAGGCCACACATACGCTAGGGATAAGTACTCATCTACTACAGGAGGCCCCATAGAATTCCAAGGTCTCCTCACTGAAACTCACATTCCTGGGGTCTAGATCAGTCACATGCTGGTATCCCAGCTATCAGTCTGGGGACTAGGAACTCCCCATTGTTCAGGTCGGCTGTTTCTGTGGGTTTCATCAGCTTGGTCTGGACCACTTTCCTCATCACTCCTCCCTCTCTGCTACTGGATTCCAGTTCAGTTAAGTAATTAGTTGTGCGTGTCTGCTTCTACTTCCACCAGCTACTGGATGAAGGCTACAGGATGGCATATAAGTCAGTCATCAATCTCATTATCAGGGGAGGGCATTTAAGGTAGACTGTTAGTTGGTGTCATCTTTGTAGATCTCCAGACATTTCCCTAGTGCTTGATTTCTCTTTAAATCTAAAATGTCTTCATCCAGTATGGTATCTCCTTTCTTGTTTTCTTCTATTCTTCTCCCAATTCAAACTTTCTGCTCCCTCATGTGTTCTCAACCCTCCTCTTCTACCCTTCAAATTCTCCTACCTCCTTGTCACCTCCTTCCATGCTCCCAATTTGCTCAGAAGATCTTGTCCCTTTCTGCTTCTCCAGGGGACCATGTATGTCTCTCTTAGGATGCTCCTTTTTTACTAGCTTCTCTGTCAGTGTGGATTATAGGCTGGTAATCCTTTATTCTATGTCTAAAATCCACATATGAGTGAGTATGTACCATGTTTGTCTTTTTGTGATTGGATTACCTTGTTCAGAATGTTTCTTCTAGTTCTATCCATTTTCCTGCAAATTTCAAGATTTTATTGTTTTTTCTGCTGAATAGTACCCCGTTGTGTATTTGTTCCACAATTTCTCTATCCATTCTTCAGTTGAGGGATATCTAGGTTGCTTCCTGGTTCTGGCTATTACAAATAGTGCTACTATGAACATCTTTTACAAACATGGATGCATTGTTGATGGGGAATGTACTGTGTATGTTTATTTTATTGATTGTTAAATAAAATACAGTTTGGCCAATGACACGGCAAGTTAGGCAGGACTAGTAGTCAAAGAGGATTCTGGGAAATGTAGTAGAGAAGTGGTGATCCAGGCAGGAAGTGACATTTCAAGGAGACTCATATTTAAGTGAAGGAGAAACAGGAAGGGTCCCTTTTTTCCCGTTCACCTCCTCCAGAGGCAGGATGTGAGCCACTGGCAATGACGGATGCCAATAAGGCGTCCGATAAGATAAGTCTTATAAAATATATAGATGTATGATAATTAAGACTGAGATAACAGATGAGGAATCCTAGTCATTGGCCAAGCAGCATTGTACCTAATACAAGTTTCTGTGTATTCATTTGGGCCCGAACTCAGGCAGGTGGCTGGCCTAAAGCTCACATGTGGCGGTGGGGCTCAGGCAGCTTTTGGCAGAAAGATTTACCACATTGTATTTGGGGCATAAATGTTCAGAATTGAGACTTAATCATGATGGATTTCTGCTTGATGAGTAGGAAGTGATCTGCTTCATCTATTTTGATTGATTTTAGTTTAAAGCCCAATTTGCTGCATAATAAGATTGCTACCCCTGTTTGTTTCTTGGGTCCATTTGACTGGAAAATCTTTTCCCAACCTTTAATCCATAGATACCATCTGTCTTTGAGTTGAGGTGTGTTTCTTGTATGCAGCAGAAGGATGAATTCTGTCTTTTTATCATTTCTGCTAACCTGTGCTTTTTATAGGTGAGTTAAGACCATGAGTACTATTAATGTACATTGATTGTTCATTCTTGTTTGTTTTGGACTTAGTGGTGGTGATAAAATTATGTGTGTGTTTTCACCCCTTTGTTACTTTGGCTGTTGGTAAAGTGGGATTATCTGTTGCCTATATTTTTTGGTTGTACTTAACTTACTTGGGTTGCAATTTTCCTCCCAGAACTTTCTGTAGGGTTGGATTGGTGGATACATATTGTTTGAATCTGGTTTTGTCATGGAATATCTTGTTTTCTCCATCTATATTGATTGAAGGCTTTGCTGGGTATAGTAGTCTGGGCTGGCATTGTGGTCTCTTAATGTAGGTAGAACATCGATCCAGGACATTCTGGCTTTCAGAGTTTCCATGGAAAAGTCATGTGTAATTCTGATAGGTCTGCATTTATATGTTACATGACCTCTTTCCCTTGCTGCTCTTAATATTTCCTCTTTATTTTGTATGTTTGATATTTGATTATTATGTGGTGAGGAGACCTTTTTTGGTTCAGTCTATTTGGTGATCTGTAGGCTTCTTGTATTTTCATTGGCATGATTTTCTTTAGGTTGGGAAAGTTTTCTTCTATGATTTTGTTGAATATGTTTTCTGTGCCTTTGAGTTGGATTTCTTCACCTTCATCTATACCTGTTATTCTTAGGTTTGGTATTTTCATGGTATCCCATATTTCCTGGATATTTTGTGTTAGGGATTTGTTGGAGTTAAGATGTTCTTTGGTTGATGTGTCTATTTCTCCTAGTGTATTTTCAAGTCCTGAGATTCTATCTTCCATCTCTTGTATTCTGTTGGTTATGCTTCTATCTCTAGTTCCTGATCATTTACCCAACTTTCTATTTCCAGCATTCCCTCAGATTATGCTTTCTTTATTGTCTCTATTTCAGTTTTTAGGTCTTGAAATGTTTCCTTGAAAGATTTGTTGATATTTTCTATTTTTTGGTTCGTTTTTTTCTTCCATTTCTTTAAGGGATTTTCTTATATCCTCTTTGAGGCACTTTATCAATTTCATGAAGATTTTTTAGGGTCATTCTCTCCTGCTTCATCTGCTTTGTGATGTTCAGGTCTTGCTGGTGTAGGGTCTCTAGTCTCCAGTGGTGTCATACTGATTTTTCTGTTGTTGAATGTGCTTTTATATTGTCTTCTCCCTAATCCCTTCTTCTGGTGGGTGTAGCAGTAGTCTCTTCCTCTCCTGGTTGGTACAGGCCCAAGGTTCCCTTCTGGTAGATGCAAACAGTTCCAATACTCTGATGTCTGTCTTCTTATTATGGATGGAGGTGGGACTGTTACTGGGGCTTTCTCAGTCTCTGGGTGGGTTGGCTCCCACTGAGTTCAGATCCGGTGAGCAGTCCCTGGGCCTCAGTTGTCCCAATGAACAGAAGTTTTAATAGGAGAGTACTCACGTGATGGAGTCAATCCCTTACAACCAGGCAAACCATGGAACAGAGAGAGCCTCCTGGATCCAACCCCCATATTTAAGGTCTCGATATATCACTCTCACCACACCCTAGTGTGCCTGGTCTGCGTCACCTGTGCCAGCTCCCAAGAGGGCATGGCAACATTGCTCCTACACTATTACATTCCCCTTTCTGCTCCCAAATGAGGGGGATGCCTTCAATGGGGGAATCTTCAAGGTCTATCATATCATTTGGAGCAGGGCCTAGACCATCCCCTGTGTGTCTAGGCTGAGAGAATAATCATCTATGTGGAATAGGCCCCCAAAGTCCATACCTGTACTAGGGATAAATACTTATCCACTACCAGTGTCCTATAGATTGCCCAGAACTCCAAAGTGACATCCTCATTCAAGGGGTCTGGAACACTCCTAAGTTGGTTTCGAAGCCATCAGTATGGAGTCCCTGAGCTCCACCTTGTTAGGTCAGATGTTCCTGTGTGTCTCTCCAGCATGGTCTTGACCTCTATTCTCATCTCTCCTTCCTCTCTGAAACTGTATTCCAGAAGTTCAGCTCAGAGTTTAGCTGTGATTGTCTGCTTCTGCTTCAATCAGCTACTCGATGAAGGCTCTAGAATGACATATAAGGTCTGCATCAATCTCATTATCAGGGAAGGGAATTTAACCTAGTGTCTCCATTATTGCTTAGATTGTTAATTGGTATCATCTTTGTAGATCTCTGGATATTTCTCTTTAAACCTATAATGGCTCCCTCTCTTATGGTATCTGTTTTCTTGCTCTCTTCTATTCTTCCCCTGACTCAATCTTCCTTGTCCCTCATGTCCTCCCCTCCCCTCCTCTTCTCCATTTCTCTTATTCCTAGCTCCCTCTCTACTTCCCCCCATGTTCCGAATTATCTCATGAGAACTTGTCCTTTTCCCCTTCCTTGGGGGACTATGTATGTCTCTCTTAGGATCTTTCTTGTGGATTGTAGGCTGGCAATCCTTTGCTCTATGACTAAACTCCATATATATGAATGAGTACATAACATGTTTGTCGTTTTGTAACTGGGTTATCTTACTCAGGATGGTTTCTTCTAGTTCCATCCATTTGCCTGCAAATTTCAATTTCAATTTTTTTCAGCTGAGTAGTACTCCATTAGGTAAATGTACCACATCTTCTCTATCCATTCTTCGGTTGAGGGACATTTAGGTTGCTTCCAGGTTCTGACTATTACAAATAATGCTGCTATGAATATGGTTGAACAGATATCCTTGTTGTATGAATGAGAATCTTGTGGTATATTCCTAAGAGCGTAATTGCTGGATCTTGTGGTAGACTGATTCCCATTTTCCTAAGGATCCACTATAATGATTTCCAAAGTGGTTGTATAAGCTTGTACTCCCACCAGTAGGGGAGGATTGTTCCCTTTATCCACATACTCTCCAGCATATACTGTCATTGGTGTTTTTTATTTTAGCAATTCTGACAGCAGCAACATGGTATGTCAGAATTGTTTGATTTGCATTTCCCTATGGCTAAGGATATTGAGCACTTTCAGTGGTATGTTCCTAATAATTTATCCAGCTTTTCTATTTCTAGCATTCCTTCAGTATGTGTTGTTATTGTCTCTACTTCAGTTTTCTGGGCTTGAACTATTTGACTATTTCCTTCATTGTTTGATTTTTTTTTTCTTGGCTTTCTTTAAGATTTATTAATTTCTTGTATTTTTGGTTTGTGTTTTCTTTCATTTCTTTAAGGGATTTTCTCATATCCTCTTTGAGAGCCTCTATCATTTTCAAGAACTTGTTTTTAAGGTTATTCTCTTCTGCTTCATCTGTGTTGAGATGTTCAGGTCTTCCTGGTGTAGAGTCCCTAGACTCTGGTGCTGTCATATTATTTTTATTGTCTTCTTCCCATCCCTTCTTATACCAGGGAACCAGAAGGCAGACCAAAAACAGTTTCATGCCTATCTCCTCCCTTGGGTGGATGCAGGACTAGGATGCTGACGATGTCCTCTTTGTCCCTGCTTATATTCTGATCTGCCTGCTATGTCACTTCTTGCCTAGATCACAAGACTTCAATTTACTACATTTACTAGTTCCACCTATCTTTCTTTCCAATTGGCCAACAGTACTTTATTTATCAACCAATATGACAAACATATACACAGAGGTACCTCCCCCATAATCTCCTCTTTTCTGTCTAAATAAAAATAATGGTTTTCATTACCATTTATAATCAACCCAATTAAAATGAAAACAAACATTTAGTTGTCTATGAATATATCATCTCAGCTGTTTTGGATGTAAGATCAGTTGGGCCAATGCTTCAGGGGGTCTCGCTTGATCAAACCATATTTGTCTGGAAGGAATCCACAGCTTTTCATTTTCATTTCTGTGTAACAAAGGCAGCAATTCTTTTCCCAGTAGTCTTTCCTTAGACTTAAATTTTCAAGTCAATGCATTTTTAAAATATGTAAGTTGGATTAATTTAGCATCACCTATAATCAAATGTATTTTTGCCACTGTAACACTTTCCTCTTAAATCAAACAATTTAAAGATAATAGTATAGATTTAGTATCCAAACTCTCGGTATATTTCCCGTCTTTACTTGCCTTTTTTATTACTCTATTCCTTTACTTTTATATTTTTCCTTTTGTGAGACAGGGTTTCTCTGTATAAATTTGACTGCCCTTGAACTCACTCTGTACACCAGGCTGGCCTTGAAGTCACAGAGATCTGCTTGCTTCTGCCTCCCAAAGGAGTTCTGGGATTAAAGGTATGTGGCACCACACCCAGGTACTCTATTTCTTTCTTTTTTTAAAAGAAAAAAAACACTATATCTTGTTTCTTTTTCTCTCACAAGCTTACATATATTTGTGTACACATTGTAAACCTTTAGAGGTTTTACTTCTTCCCTCTGAATCTTTTTTACTATATATCTTCATCTTTTTCTGGCCATGATCCTTTTATCTTCTAAACAACATTGCTAAAACTAAAGTGGCAGCTGTTTTAGCCCCTGTCTTTCCAGGATGGCATTGTACATTCACCTCCAGGGCTGAGAGCTGTGCTCACTGCCTTGGTCTATGCTACCATCTATGCTTCTGGCTTGGAGATGTGGTTATTGCCACTGCCAGCTGCTCCTAGGCACCATTCAATTGTTAGCAGGGAGCCCTGCAGTTTTTTTCCACTTATGCTGAGTCAGGAAACCTCCCTTAAGGGAGCTGCTTGGGTCTCTGCTTGTCTCTAGCAAAACAGAGACAACCCGAGAAAATGCTGCTACCAGGAAGTCATTCTTGTCTCTGTTCTTTTGTTTCTAGAATCCCTTTTTAAGCTTTTGTGAAGTTTTTATTTGGAAGTTCGTAAAACCAAGTGGGATGCCTTTTTGTAACGATAATCTGTCTGCCAGCTGCATGAGGTCTGCTGCCCCCAAATAACACAGAGATTCTTATATTAGTTACATTACTGCTGGCCAATGACTAGGATTTCTCATCTGCTGGCTATGGCTTAAGTATCAACAATAACCATTAATCTATGTATTTTATAAAGACGTATTATAGAAGATGCCAGTTGTATGTGTTCTCTCTTGCCAGTGATCACATGGTGACCCCTTTCTTTTCTACATTTCCCAGAATCTTCCTCAACTCCTAGCCCCACCTATCTTGCTTTCCTATTGGCCAACAGTGCTTTATTTACCACCCAGTAAGACAAACATATACACAGAATGACTTCCCCATCAGTATGACATGATTTGTGGATATCCATGGGGGGCATTCCCTTTTCTGAATAGAACTAGAGGAGGTTTTGTAGCTGGGTTGGTATTTACCTTTCTCATTTAGTAGTATGTAGAGTCCCTTCTAATTTGTGAAAATAGTAGTGAAGAGGGGGTAATGGCTGTAGGTGGGCACCAACTTGATTTCTTCATATTCAGTGAGTTGTTTATATGTTATCTACAACAATAAGACCTTACCATTAGTTTGTGGAAGGCAACCAATAGTCCTGACAATAGCCTGGGATGTTTTCAGCTTGTGACATGGCCTGTTTACTCCCTTATTTCTATTTTTCACAAATTAATGACATTTAATCTAATTCCATTGACTTTGCTTTCTTTTTATTAAATATTCAAATATAGGAAGATGACAATTTTGTTCATTGCTTTGGTTCATGAATTTATTAAGAAAATCATATAGTATTTTATAGTTATTACCTAATACTTTCTTATATTCCTTAAAAATGTACTCATATTGTTTTAGAAAATTTCTTTTTTATTCTGTTGTAGCAAGGCTATTAATCAGGACTAGCTTGCAAATTTCAATGAATTGTTTAGATACAGTGAGTAATTTAGTGATATTTCATCTTACGTTATGTAATATCAAAAGGTAGATGGAGGGAGCTAACACGTTGAAAACTTTCAACTGTGTATTAAAGTGCCATGTGTTTACGTCTAAAAAAAGAGTGACATTTAATTATAATTTTATCTTTTATAAAATACCACAGTATTTTTTCGTACTTTTTGAGATTTTTGTGATTTAATTTTTTTTTAATCAGGAAGGAAATTTTTTAAAGATTTATTTATTTATCATGTATACAGTGCAGGCCAGAAGAGGGCACCAGATCCAATACAGATGTTTGTGAACCACCATGTAGTTGCTGGGAATTGAACTCAGGACCTCTGGAAGAACAGTCAGTGCTTTTAACCCCTGAGCTATCTCTCCAGCCCTAGTGCATTATAATGTATCATTTATTTATACATAAACCAAATATTTTATTATATTCATAGATTTTGACTCTGTTATCTCATTGCATTGTTGGGTTTTCTATTCTTGAGGTCTGTTTCTAAAATTATTCTGTTAACCATATTTTATTATTTTTATGCTCTTACTATGCTATTTTTATCCCTCTGGTTATTTTAAGAGCATGAAAGTGAAATCTGCTGATTGGCTTCTACTAACTCTCATTTGTGGGGTGAGCTGACCTATTTTTTCTAATCTAATTGACCCACTGGGGAATAAAATGCAAAGCTAGCCACAGTTGTAGAGCCAGGCAGTGGTGAAACACAACTTTAATCTCAGCATCCATGGTAGCGAGTCATAGAGGATAGACATTGGTGGCATACAGCTTTAATCCCAAAACTCAGGAGACAGGAACATAGATCTCTGTGAGTTCAAGGCCACCTAGGGCTAACAAAAGAGTAAATCAGTCTAAAAGAATACCAGACCTCACACCTTTAATTCCAGCACTAGAAAGGAATAAAAGGAATAAGTAAATGGTCTCATGTGAGAAATTCCCGACAGAGAGCATTTGACCTTGGGGATTCATGGAAAACATTGTTTCTAAGGATTCATGGAGACAGGATTGGCATTTCAGCTTGGGGAAGGCAAGAACTACCATATTGGCTGCTCTACTTCTCTGATCTTCAGCTTGAACTTCAGTAACTGTTTCTGGGTTTTTATTATTTATGTTACAGTTCTGGTCTATTTTTCACTGTGTGATCTAGTTGTAGTTTGACCTGTAGCCATCTCTTCAGGCCACTGTTTGAGAGGCAGTCCTGTGTGGTAGTTTTATTTTGCTTCTCTACTATCTCAGGAGTTTTATCAATCAAAACAGTTTTCATGTTCTGTATTTTGTATGTGAGAATCTTTGAGCCATTTTGTGTACATGGTGACTACAAATCCTAAAGAGGTGGAGACCCTAGGGTGCAAAGCCTTGACAAAAGTATTTTAATTGGAAAAGGTATTGACTTTCCCAGAACTACATGGGCAATCCTACAACTTATATTCATGTGTAGATTTTATTGTACTGTTGAGCACTAGGAACTTTCTCTGCTATAACAAGAAATGAAACACTATTATAAACACACACTGTTAGATATAACAAGCCTTCTCTCCCTTCCATGTCACCTTGAACATCATACAACTCCACTCTTCAATAAGCTATTAGGATTGGGTTTATTTGCCAATTTCAATGTGAGCAGGAAAATAATGAACTAAAGAATTCCCTTTAGTGCATCCAAAAGAATGTGGCCTGGTAGTGTATAATCAAGAAGCAAGAGCAAGACTACATATACACATACTACTCAATAGAGAGCTGAAGAAGTATTGTTTCTGTCTTTTGAGGAGAATCAGAATAAAATGATGAGATCTGGACATCTTGTCATTATATAAGAGTGTGACAGATAACTATTTTTAGCTAACTGAAAAATGATATTTTCATTCAGTGAAATCAATGTTTTGGATGAAGATATGCAAATGAGCTATGTACAGATACTTTATAAGGATGTAGGCCACAGTCTCAGCAAGATCAGGTGCTGTGTCTCCAAGCTGAAGGAAAACCTGCACAGCTGGCACTAAGGGAAAAATCTGCAAGCCCAAGCAGCCTACACAGCTGCAGCAACATTTGGAGAATGAATCAGGCCTTGAGTAATTATCTTAGCATTCCCTAGTAATTATTCAATAACTCAATAAAAAATCAACATTGACTATATAATTAAAAATAGTTATACAACATTTCAGCCCATAACTTGGTAACTAAAATTGGTATTTCATGCAATTATATCATCATAGACATAATTTTCAATATAATTTCCATATTATTATTACTCAGATAGTAATTTTTCTTTGTAACATCTTTATTGACATTTTATTTATTTATTTATTTATTTATTATTTATTTGGTTATTGTTTTTGGTTTCTGAGACTGGGTTTCTCTGTATTGCTTTAGAGGTTGTCCTGCAACTTGCTTTGTAGTCAAGGCTGGCCTGGAACTCACAGTGATTCTCCTGCCTCTGCCCCTCCCTCCCCAGTGCTGGGATTAAAGGCATGTGCCACCAATGCAAGGAAATCTTTATTGATATTTAATAATGATTAAGAAAACAAGAGAGCTATGATGTCAGTTAGTGCTGTTTCCCTACTAACTCTCTGGTCTGCATTATTAATTTTTTATGAAATAATCTCAAATAATATCCTTTATGAAACAATGAGTGACTTACATAGCATATGATCAAATGAATAGCTAACATTAAATTTTTTGATCAGTGTTTGCAACATGAATTCTTATACCCTCATTTACTGATGACTTAGGTAATTAGAGATAAATATAAGGCAACTTAACAAATCTGAAGCAACAGTTGCACATAACCTAAAACAAGATTTATGACACAAGACTAAACATAAAAATAGTTAATTGACTGACTTATATGCCATCCTATAGCCTTCATCCAGCAGCTGGTGGAAGTAGAAGCAGACACCCACAACTGATCACTGAACTGAAATGGAACACAGATGCAGAGAAGGACCAGTGAAGAGTACAGGGGTCCACACCAGGCTGGTGAAACTCACAGAAACAGCTAACCTGAATATCCTGGAACTCTTGCTCCCCAGACTGATAGCTGGAATACAAGCATGGGACTGATCCAGACCTAAGGAACATGGGTTTCTGTGAGGAAACCTCAGAAATTTATGGGACCTCCTGTAGAATTTCAGTACTTATCCCTAGCATAGGTGTGGACTTTGGGAGCCCATTCCATGTGGGGGAATACTTTCTGAGCCAAGACACACAGGAGTGGGCCTAGGCCCTATCCTAAAGGATACAATAGACACTGATGACACCCTATGGAAGGACTCACTATCCAGGGGAAGCAGAAAGGATATGTGATAGGGTTTTAATTGGGGGGGGGCAGTAGGGGAGGACAGGTGGGAGAAGGGAACTGGGATTGTCATGCAAAACAATCTTGTTTCTATTTCAAATAAAAAAAGTTGGAAAAAAAACAATGACACATCTTTTCATACCCACAAATCTCTTCTAAGTAAATTGGAATGATGATGAAGAAGATCCCTGAAAAAAATGAGGAACTGTACACTGGTGAGGCCTACACACGGGAGTAGGAGGGAGGGCAATGGAAAGAGGCAGATGTGGGAATAAATGGCTTCAAAAGGCTTCTCATGCCTTGTGAACAC
Source organism: Cricetulus griseus (assembly GCF_003668045.3). Taxonomy (NCBI): domain Eukaryota; kingdom Metazoa; phylum Chordata; class Mammalia; order Rodentia; family Cricetidae; genus Cricetulus; species Cricetulus griseus. The sequence continues at coordinate 93,660,189 of NC_048598.1, read as the reverse complement.
TAACCTTCTTTGAAACTAAAGTTTCTTTTTTCCATGAGTTTGCAAGCATTTTGCTGTTTCAGAATTTTTTATCAAGCTTTAATTCCAAGTGGTCTTACAGATATCAATGTGTTGTGAATAGAATTTCCCCCTGACTTCTTTCTAAGTAAATTTGTTGCTATTACACAGGAAACCAACTGATTGTTGTATGTTGACTTCATATCCTGCTCTTTGCTGAAAGTATTTTTGGGTCTAGGAGTTTCCTGGTTGAGTTTTGAGACTCCTTTAAATATGAGAAATTTTTATAGCAATTTGACTTCTCCATTTACTATTTATATCCATTTTATTTTTGCCTCATGATTTTTCTCTGACTCAGTTTTGAACATTACATTGAATAAGAGTGAAAGAGTGGCTACATATCCCTTTCTCGTTACAGATTTGTGAAGTAATGCTCTGTTTCTCCTCACTTAGTATAATTGCAATAAATATTTCATAATTTTTCTTTTTGTTTTATCTCCTTTTACTATGTCATTATACATTCTTAGAGAAACCCATATTTATTTTGTTGTTATTAGTATTTTTATCCTATTGGAAATGGGTTTGTCAATAAACTAAACACTATCAGACACATAAAAAATAGTTAATAGATTCAAAATAACATGACATTCATTTCTATGGTTATACATACTATGTATAATGTTTCAGCATTTATACTTCTTAATCATCAGTGTTTTGATTTTACAAATATGGTAAGCAAAACCTTGATTTTTCACAGGAAGAATATTCTTAATATGTTTTTGACCTAATAGTAGGTTTTTGACCAACTTAAAACATATTTGAAAATGTCGGTGTTCTTAAAAATGTCTGCTTTCTTTTTCAGAAAATCCTGTTTCAGATATCCATTTAATTTGAACAAATGTCTCCTTTCAAATTTCAGAAGACTGGTTCACATAAAAATCAGTTTAAGCCGGGTGTTGGTGGTGCACACCTTTAATCCCAGCACTTGGGAGGCAGAGGCAGGCGGATCTCTGTGAGTTCGAGGCCAGACTGGTCTCCAGAGAGAGTGCCAGGATAGGCTCCAAAGCTACACAGAGGAACCCTGTCTCAAAAAACCAAAAAAGAAAAAAAATCAGTTTAAAACTAGTAATTGTCACTGTCTACATGAAATAAAACCATTGAAATCAGTGTGCTTGCCCTTATACATAAGGAAACACCTCCTAAGGATATGATGTAGCAATTTGGTATACTATAGACCATGCAGAGTATTATGTGACCACTCACCCTCACAGAGACATGTCCACAATAGAAATGACAAAAGGCCAAGGAAGAAACAATCTTATATATATAAGATGCTTCTATTAATTTTCTCATTTAAAAAAGATAATTATGTTAATCCCTATGGATGACTTTGTTTCTAACATTATTGGTATCTTATTAAACTAATTATCTAACAATATTAGCACATAAAATTAAGATTTTTCTTTATATCTTGATGAACTCTGTCAGATATATTGTCAAATGAATATCCTAGGTCCTTAATAGCAGTGAACATGCCAGGATCAAGCATTACAGATAGCATGGACACCACCTTCGAGCTTGGTAGGTTGTCTCAGGTTCAAGTCTGTATTTAAACTTGAAAGCTTTTATTACCTGAAAATCCCTAGTTAATTTAAAAATAATGTGACATAGATAAAAGCACACTCTTCCTCTCTGTTAGTTTCAGCTACTATGAATGTCTGGTAGGCTTTTTGTTCAAATCCAGAAGTCTCTAGCTTCTCAAAAAAGTGTGTTTAAAAGAATTTCCTGTTGTATGAATGTGCATCTTTTGGGTATATGTGTAAGAGAGGAATTGCTGGATATTTTGGTGGATTGATTCCCATTTTCCTGCGGACATGCCATACTGATTTCTACAGTGGCTATACAAGTTTGAACTCCCACCAGCAGTGGAAGAGTGTTCCTCTTTTTCCACATCCTCTCCAGCATAAATTGTTGTTGTTGTTTTTGATTTTAGACATTGTGACAGGAGTAAGATGATATCTCAGAATTGTTTTTATTTCCATTTCCCTGATGGCTAAGGATGTTTAACAGTTTCTTAAGTGTCTTCAGTCATTTTTGATTCCTCTACTGAGAATTTTCTATTTAGCTCTGTACCTCACTTTTAATTGGATTAGAGTTTTTGGTCACTACTATGTTCTTAGCAGCATTATTAGTAGCCAGTACATGGAAGCAACCTAAATGCCCCTCAGCTGAAGAATGGATAAAAAATATGTAGTACATTTACACAATGGAGTACTACTCAGCAGAAACAAAACAAACAAACAAACAAAAATGGAATCTTGAAATTCATAAGCAGATGGCTAGAACTAGAAGAAACCATCCTGAGTGAGGTAACCCAGTCACAAAAAGACAAACATAGTATGTACTCACGACTATATGGATATTAGACATAGAGCAAAGTATTACCAGCCTACAATCCATACTGCTAGAGAAGCTAGGAAACAAGGAGGACCCTAATAGAGACATACATGGTCCCCCATTGAAGTGGAAGGGACAAGATCTCCTGAGCAAATTGGGAGCATGGAGGGAGGGGAGAGGGAGATAGGAGAAAAAGACAGGGAGAAGAGGAGGGAAGAGGAGGACTGCAGGGAACAGGAAGATTGAGTCAGGGGAAGAATAGAAGAGAGCAAGAAAAAAGATACCATAATAGAGGGAGCCATTATAGGTTTAAAAAGAAACCTGACACTAAGGAAATGTCCAGAGATGTATAAGGATGACACCAACTAAGAATCTATGCAATAGTGGAGAGGTTACCTTAAATGGCCTTCCCTAACGATGAGACTGACTATTACCTTACATGCCATCCTAGAGCCTTCATCCAGTAGCTGGTAGGAGAAGAAGCAGACACCCACACCTAAACACTGAACTGAACTCCTGGAATCCAGTTTCAGAGAGGGAGGAGTGATGAGCAAAGGGGTGAAGACCAGGTTGGGAAAACCCACAGAAACAGCTGATCTGAACAAGGTGGAGCTTATTGACCCCAGACTGATAACTGGGATACCAGCATAGGACTGACTCAGACCCCCTGAATATAGGTGTCAGTTAGGAGGCATGCCAATCTATTAGGCATCTGGTAGTGGATCAGTATTTATCCCTAGTATGAGTGGACTTTGGGAGCATATTCCACGTAGAGGATATTCTTTCAGCCTTGACACAAGCCAGAGGGCCTATGACCAGCTCCAAATGATATGACATACTTTGAAGGTCTCCTATTGAAGGGTTCACCCTCCCTGAGGAGCAGAAAGGGGATGGGATGAGTGGGGTAGGGGATGAGGGGAGGGAGAGAGAACTGGGATGGACATGTAAAACAAGCTTGTTTCTAATTTAAGTTTTAAAAAACGAAAAAATGATTTGTTGCATTCATTTAAAAAAAAACTGCCTCAATGCTCCTCTCCTGTTAAAGATGACTGTTTGGCTTCAGTGACCAATAATACTATCCTACACTAGGGTCTCCAACAATTCTCTACCAATTCTTTCATTCCCGATAGACTTTCATCAGCAAAGGAGAAAGTTGTGTGGGAATTTTTTTTTTTTATTTATTTATTAGTTCTAGTTAGGGAACAAGCTTGTTTCACATGTAAGTCCCTTCTCCCTCTCCCTCCCCTCACCCCATCCTCCTCCCCCACCCCCAGCCTACCCCCCACCTCATTCACCCACCACTCCCCAGGCAGGGTAGGGCCCTCAACAGGGCCTCTGCAAAGTCCACCAAATCTTCCTGTGATGGTCCTGGGCCCTTCCCCATGTGTCCAGGGCGAGAGCGTAACCCTTCATGTGGGATGGGCTCTCAAAGTCCCTTCTTGCACCAGGGAAAAATACTAATCCACCACCAGAAGCTCCCTGGAGTGCAGAGGCCTCCTTATTGACATCCATGTTCAGGGGTCTGGTTCATTCTTGTACTGGCCGCCCAGACAGCATCTGGGGTTGATGTGCTCTCCCTTTTTCAGGCCAATTGTTCCTGTGGGTTTCTCCAACCTGGTACAGACCCCTTTGCTCTTCATTCCTCCCTCTCTTCAACTAAATTCCAGATTTCAGCTCAGTGTATATCTGTGGATGTCTGTCTCTGCTTCCATCAGGCACTGGATGAGGGCTCTAGGATGGCATAAAGAGAAGTCATCAATCTCATTTTAGGGGAAGGGCTTTTAGGTTATCCTCTCCACCATTGCCTGGATTGTCAGATCGTGTCATCCTTGTAGGTCTCTGGAGATCTCCCTGGTTCCAGATCTCTTCTCGGACCTATAGTGGCTCCATTTTTTTTAAAAAGAAACCAAATCTGCATGTTTATTTATGTATGCCATATAATAACCTGAAGAAAATTCAATGGTTCCTTTTCACCACAACTGACATTTTACTAGCATCATACATAAAATCTCCCTATTGAATAATATAATTATTTTTAAAGTAAACAACAAGCAACAGCAGTTACAGAGATGTTATATTTCAAACAGTCAGTAGTAGTACATTAGACATGCTTTCTTCTTCTGTCACTGGTATTTCCAAAATTTGCCTAAACAGTAAAATCTGGCACCATATTAGTCACTTTTCTATTTCTTTTAGAAAACATTATTATTGATCAAGGCTACTTATAGAAGAGAGTGTTTATTTGGGGCTTACAGTTCCAGTGGGAAAGGGGTATATCACTATCATGGAGCATGGTAGTAAACAGGGAGTATGATGCTGGAGATGTGTAGCTGAGAGCTTACATCCTGATCCACAAACAGGAAGCAGAGATGAAAGAATTGGTAAGACAGGAAACATCTGAAACATCAAGCCAGTGGTTCTGAAACTATGGGTCATAAGTCTTTGAGGTTTGAATGATCCTTTAACAGGAACAGCCTGAGACCATCAGAAAACACCAATATTTATATTATGATTTGTAACAGTGGCAATATTAAAATTATGAAAATAATTTTATGGTTCTGGGACACAACATGAGGAACTCTACTAAAGTGTCCCCATATTGGGAAGGTTGAGAATCGCTGTCTCAAGCCTCAAACCAATGATGTACTTTCTGCAACAAATCCACACCTCCTAATCATTCCCAAACTGTCCAATGAAGTGGAGACTGAGTATTCAAACAAGGCTAAGAGTCATTGTCATTGAAAACACCATAGGCACTAAAGGCCAGATTGAGATTGATACAATGGCATTTGTCAGTCACTATTAATAGTCAATATATCAAGTCAATCTCATTCTCTGAAAAAGCATCATCTTTTTGGAGGAAAAAAATAGTTTTACTGATTTGCAAATCTTTCCAATGTCTTAAATTTGTTTAAAATTTGTACTAATCGGATCTTACATTTTATCCACAAATTGCCAAGCATTTTATTTTACTTTAGACATGGTAAAATAAGACAATAAAATAAAAAATAATATGCATACACATCAGTAGCTTTAAAATAGACTGTGAATGATAATGAGACTTCTGAAGGATGGTTGATACTGCTACTTGATTGTCTAGTAGACAAGAATTTGTGTATGACCTGGAGAGACTACATAGATTAGCTTAGGCCCAAGTAATGTCAGCAAATTATTACATTGGTTGGATTGAGATGGGAAGACTCATCCTGATTGTGGATGAACATGGTCCATGATCTGGAGACCTAGACTAAACCAAATAAGGGAATGAACTGGTAACTAGCATTCCTTTTGCTCTGTTTTCTAGCTACAGCTTTATTGTGAGCAGCTACCTCACTGTTGCTGTGGTGACTTCCTCACCACAATGACTTCTACCCTGGAACTGTGAGCCAAACTGAATCCTTCCTTTCTTAAGTTTCCTTTGTCCATGTCTTGTCACAACCTGACAGGCAAATGATAGTATGTTTTATCCCTTCTGTATACAATTGAAACTCTAGGAATTCAAAATGAAAATCCTTGCTGTCTAGCTTCTTCTTAAATACACGAGAAAAAAATGCCATCCCAGGTTACACATTGTTCTGTTGTGCTTGACCCGAAAGAAACTTTCTTGGCCCTTGCTGTGGAATTCATATAGATCCTTTTGTTGTATCACTTGCTGAATTAAGTCCTCAAGAAGACCACCATACACAATGGACAGAATGTGCCATTTGGGAAGTTTTTACTTATATGTCTTATGACTTTCTAAAGTTGGCTTTCACAGAAGTCTCAGCTGGGTAGTAAAGGTTACAAGTGGAAGTGGTGAAATCTCAAAATGCAGTTGTTAAACAAGGGATGCAGAGCAAACAAACAAGGAAGAAAATGTTTTTTGGGATGTAGGAGTCAGTTAAAACTTAATATGTACACAAATGCTGTAAGGACACATGCTACTTTGTAATGAAAAATATTTTTATTCCTGCAATATTACTTTTCCAGTGAACTTTTTCTCCAATTCATGCACTAGAAAGACTTAGGTTTTCTAGAGGGATTTAAGCTGAATAATTCTATGATATATTTCTGAGAACTATCAATGTAGATCTTGACAGTTATGAAGCTGAGGTCCTGCAGCTGGTCTTCCAGGTCTGGGTCCGTTTCCATATCTAGCAATGCCTGGAAGATGTTCAACTCAACTTGGTCTGGCTTCTCCCCATCAGCTCTCTGTATTGTGGGACTTGAGCTGAACATGGTATTGTCCTTGAGTCCCAGCTCTCCTGTGAACTTCTCACATCTAGGTTAGTAGACAGGAAAAGTCAAGCACAGCATGAGCAAAAGGGTAAAAACAAGATTTATAGCAATGCTTCATTGTATTCATGCCTCTCCTTTTCTACTTTGTAAAATTCTTGGGAATATATTTCATTTAAAATTCAGATATGAACAATATAAGATTATATATGCATACCTTTTCTGTAAGTTAGACAAGATATCATCTAAAAGACCACAATTCTTGCTCAGAATTTGAGCTCTATGAAGCATGGCTTAGAGTTAACATGTTAATACAAGCATCCTGATAGGCCTTTTTTTTTTACCTGTAAAAAATATTTTCTTTGATTTGCTGCCATAGCTAGGATCTTCAATATTTTTCAATGTTTCAGAAAGAATCCTTGAAGCACTTTTTGTGTGTCAAAAATCTTCCTCTTTGGCAATCTTTCCTGCTGCATTGAGTTTACTGTTGTACATTTCTGGGCATGGAGCCTACTTTTGTTTTATTTTTATTTATGTTAATCCTCTTTATTTCTATTTTTGACATTGAAGCTTCATAAATATATTATTACATACTGAAAACTGGATAGTAATATTATAAAATTGATATTCTATATTTGTAATTTTCTTGAGAATCCTGAGTGTTAACTGCAATTAGTCTAATTTTTCAAATAGGAACTGTCACCTCCTCCCTTTCGTAAAGACAAACAGCAGGAAATACAAATCACACTCAACAGCCTGACACCAGGATGGGGAAGTAAATACCTCTGCATAGAAATTACACATTTCATATGCTGTAAGACACACAGAACTGGAAAAGGAAAGATTTTATTTTAGAGAATTCTGGCAGTCTTTCTAATAATTAAAAGGACAAAAATTATCATCTGATGGTGGAAAAGTGCTCATGGTTATCTAGCCTAGTTGGCTTTACTTTATGCACACTACATTATAAGAATGTGGACAATATAATAATTATTCAAAAATAATTCCTGAGCAAATGAATCAATGCTGTTTCAAATAATTACTTAGAAAAAACTAATATATAATATAAAAAATTAAGTATCACTACCTTCAAGGCAAAAACAAAAAGCTAGAAACACTGGAAACCCATGATTTGTCATCAGAATACTGTGGTACAGAGAAAATAATCTATAGAGACAGGAGCAGCCACAAATTCATGAATGAGATTTCTTTTTGAGACAGATACATAGATTTGTAAATGCCAGACATGCGTAGATGATGCTTCTGATCAATTGCTGAAAGCTGGAATACCCTTAATAGTATGAAAACTAAGAAAGACATGCAAGTTTGGGTGAATCCCTACACTGTTTTGTGCATCATTTACAGGAATTCTGTTACATTTTTTAAGTATTCTGAAAATATCCAGCAATGAAATGGAGGTTAGCCATTGTGAAATATACAGAGACATTTGTTTCTACGGGAAAAAGATTTTCTTCAAGGGGCAAGGGGAGTCTTTACTAATATTTTAACCCAGTTCTTAGGGGCATGCAGTCTACTCAGTTTTCTCTCTTTCTTGTCTAATCTAAATTACTGCCAGTTGAAAATAATGCAGTGGAAACATTTGTGAGAGACACGGACTACAAGGTATAAACCAATTAAAAGAGGTTGAAAAGAGCTATTACAGAGCAATCGCTCTCTCCACACCTTCTCAACCACAGCAGCAGGACTGCACAGTAGTAACTATTCATTCCTGCTGAGACATTCACAAAATGAAGACTGAAGAGGAATGCATAGGGACCCATGAAGTCAGGAGGTAAGGAAAGAAAGTAAGGACACTATATAATATTAATATTGCAGATACAGCAAAGAAACAACAAGTTGACTTCAAATTAGATTACTGCTCAGCCTCACATTATAGAACTATTCATCTGATGAACTATCTCTGATGATGCTGTGTTTGTGTTAAATACTCCACAGACTTATTGACTTTTCTAGAGTTTCATGATGATGGAGCAATTGAACTTGAATTCGAAGATCCAAATTATTTTGGGCCAGTACCAGTTCCCTAAATGTCAGTTATACTGACATCTGGATGTGATGTAGTATCATTGTGACAATTAGGTAAAATTTGGGGAATGTGAAAGTTACCAGACAATTATTATCTAACAAATATAAAGCTAGTATTGTTATAAAATAGCATGAAATCCTGTAGATTTGTTACCTCCACAAATTTATTTGTTAGGTGCATTGGTTTTGTGACTTTCTTTTATTCCATAACTGTAAAAACTAATGTTTTCTTTTCCACTGTGGAAACTATAATTCAGAGTAACCTGAATCCATGTTCTTTGGCCACAGTCACACAAATCAGGCTCAGAATAAACTATCTCTTATTCCCCTTGGAACAAGACCTGTGTTTTATGTTGGCAATTTCAGTTTTCATTTAAACTGCAGCTTTTAGCAACAAAAAATTGCTAGGTACCATAAAAGCAAGGCAAAGCAAAGTCAGCATCAAAACAGATTTAGGGGCTAGAGAGATAGATGGTTAGGGTTTTAAGTTCTTGTGGCTCTTGCAAAGGACTGGAGTTCAGTTCGAAGCACCCATATAGCAACTTACCACTGCCTGTAACTCTAGCTTCAGGATATCCAATGTACTCTTTCAGCATTCACACACACACACACATACACACACACACACACACACACACACACACACACACACACACACACACACACACAGGGGAGAGAGAGAGAGAGAGAGAGAGAGAGAGAGAGAGAGAGAGAGAGAGAGAGAGAGAGAGAGTTTGTAAAACCAAACACAGATTCACTGGAATTTTCAGACATAAAAGTTCGATGACTGTGATTTAAAGGCAATCATTTGTCCTGGTTACTTTTCATTGTCAGCTTGACACAATTATCTGGAAAAAGGAAAGGTTAGTTGAGAAATTACCACACTCATAATTCCCTGGAGGGCATGTCTGTAGATGAATTGTTTTCACGATATTTGATGTGGGAAAACATGGTCTGTAGTGGGAAATATTATCTGAATATAAGTAGACCTAGCCTTTTAAAATTCTAGCTAACCAAGCCAGAGGACATGAACAGTAAACAGCATTCCTTCCTGTTCTGTATGAGAAGTAGAATAACAGAAGTCATTCATTTCATGGACTCATCAGTTGAATAATGAGGACACAGCTGGGGAAAGAACAGTGAGTATGAAGATAGATCAATAGAAATTTCTCAAAACATAAAAATCAATTAAAGAAAAGGGGAGCTACAAACAGAAAAGGTCATTTTTTCACTTTTGGGCACTTTCAAAAGATAGAAAATATATGTAACTACTATGCAGAAAGTTAACGAATGAAACCAAGGAAACTGGTAAACAAATAAAAGAAGTGCTAGCAGAAGAAATAATAACTAAGAATATTCCAAAATTAATGTGGACACCAAACCACTGCTGTAGGATCTCCAGATTACACTCAACAGAATAAATTCCAACAAATCTATTACCTAGGCATAACGGTTATATTCAACAGGAAAAAATTCAAATAGAAAAATCTTGAAACAGCTAAGAGAAAGAAGTCTTGCTACATAATGAGAAACAGTACAGGGATCATTATAAACATCTCATTAGAAGCCAGCCATGAAAAAAGTGATGGGAACTATCAAGATAATTCAGTTTTTAATAAAACCTGTAGATATAAAAAGAGTTTTCTAGGTAAACATCCTTTTTGGAAATTCATTGACTGAACCCTTCCCTGTGTGAAATGTTGAAAGATTTTCTTCCATTGACTGTGATGCTAAATGTTAAGAGGGAAGAAATTTAAATTTGAAAGTAAAAGACAAGTAAAGATAAGTGTCAATAAGACATATTAGGTAAATCTTTCTTTGATAAAAAATGAAATAATTGCATTATATATTTTATTAAAAAAGTTTGAGATAATATGGTCTAAGATGTCTAATATCTTTATGTATCAACCAAAATGATTTACAAAATATACCCCAAGGATGAAATAAGCTATGTAGCATGCTAATATGAATGTACACATGACATAGAATGGAAGCAAACCTTAGCAGGCTGAATATATATATTCATATATACTATACCATATATATATATATATATTCATATATACTATACCATCAGAATATATATATATATATATATTCTGATGGTATAGTATTTCTTTCATCACCAAAGAAAAATCTCAGTGTGTTCTCAACAATATAGAAGTTAGAGTCTCAATATAGAAGAAAGAGTCTCAAACCAGCTAATTAAGAAGATAAACCATGATACAGTCAAGGCAGCAATAAAAATCTAAAATTAGAGGTCTGGTGATGGCCGATGACATGGTGGGTAAGAGTGCTTTTTATCCAAGCATAAGGACCTCAGTTTGAATTTGCAGCACCCAGATAAAGGAGATGGGCACAAACAGGCATATTGCTGTTGTTCAGAAACAGATAGAGTAAGCTAAATGGAAGTTTGAAGTTCAATGAAAGAACCTGCCCAAATGGAGTTAATTGGAGACTTGTAAGTAGGTCACCTATGTATGTATTTCTGTTGCCACCATATATGCAATTATGAATGGGTTATCTGCATATATAAATCATACCCATAACACAACATACATGTGCAAAAATGTGTCAAATTCAAACAAAAATACAGAGCTCTGTAATTATATTTTCACCTGAAAAGCCTCCTACATAAGATACTTTTTGAAGAAAATTTTAAAAAATTATCATAAACATTTTCAAATAGTACTGAAGTACTCTTTCAATTTAGGGAAAAGATCAATTAATTCAGTCACATTAATTTTCATGAGACTCCAGATGTGCCAGATTCAAAGGCTCCTCTTGTGAATCTAGCATTCTGTATGTGGGCACACCTCTTGTTTATTCAGAAGGATAGCTGCTATTTTAAGACAGATTATAAAATACTTTTCAGTTTACTAAAGGGTGCATGTCAGTGGTGTGTGTATGTATGTGTAATTGTTTTGAATATCACTCACTCTCATTATCTTTCCTGGCTATTTGTATTGTTTAAAAATAAGAATATATACATATATATAAGTATGTGTGTGTCTGTGTGTGTGTGTGTGTGTGTGTGTGTGTGTGTGTTTTAAGCCTGACATGGTCAGTAAATATTGTCATATTACACTGCAGGAATCCCAATAATGTAATGCAATTGAATTTTAATTTATGTGACAAGGAAAACATGAAAATTTATAAATTATAGGACACAGAAGAAAAATCCAATACATTAATTTCAAAAAGTAATGAGCAGATATTTTATGTGAACATGTGCATATAAAAGTACAGATCTAGTATTTCGCCTGTGGGGTTAGTGATGGTACCAAAAAGGGGAGATGTCCTGACATAGGGTCTGTTGTTTTGATTAAAAATCTAAGGGTTTTAAAGACAACCAATAACAGATTGAATTGAGTGATGACTGGTTTGCTGGGGTGCAATGTGTAAGGTCACATAGTCACCCTATCCTGAGCCATACAAGTGAGATGTTGGTGGAAGTGGATATGCAAAATTAAACATTAATAATTCATGTGGCACACCAATGCCAAGAAAATGTCAGCTACTGGATTTCAAATATATCAGTAACCAAAAAAAGATATTATAGGAAAAGGTTTATATTGTGTGTTTCCAATTTTGTGAGGAGGGGCAATAAGGACCCACACAACTCATTTCATGCAAACAGGGTATTGGATTATTGATACTATTAGAGTGATTAAGGGTATTAGCTCAGAGTAAGGGTATTATTAATATTCCCCAGTTTAAGGGTATATTGCAAAAACATTTTCATCTTCAAGTAGCACCTTTAAAATATGAGTTACAACCAGGCGTTGGTGGCACACACCTTTAATCCCAGCACTCAGGAGGCAGAGATGGGCCGATCTCTGTGAGTTCAAGAACAGCCTGGTCAACAGAGTGAGTTCCAGGACAGGCTCCAAAGCCACAGAGAAACCCTGCCTGGAAAAATCAAACAACATAAACCGAAAAAAGAAAGAAAGAAAGAAAGAAAGAAAGAAAGAAAGAAAGAAAGAAAGAGAGAAAGGAAGAAAGAGAGAAAGGAAGAAAGAAGGAAGAAATCAACAAATCAACAAAACAAATAAAATAAGAGTTAAAAAAGAGTGAGCAAATTTTCTATGTTTTTTTTGAAAAACTACAGTATCCTTCCAGATGATCTACATCACCCCCTTTTCATTAACATAGATGTCCTATGCTTCCTTCCTACTTTCCTTCCACCTCTTTTGTAAATTGCTTCCTTTCTTTTGGTTGTTATCATTCCAAGAAAGCAAATGTACTATTATTGCAGCTAAAAGACATTTTGGACCTGCACTTGTGATCATTCATATAATACTAACTTACTGCACAGGTCTTTGTAATGCCCTTCTTATAGGCATAGAAATTAATTTTCCTATCAACATGATCAGATAAATGTTTCTGCTTATTGATTTAAGCTAATGTACCTTGAAAATAGATGTTAGGGTGCTGTATCTACCTATAAAGTACAAATAATTAGCAAATACATTGTTTCTTTCTTATGGTTATTGCCTTTGATTCAATGTACTGAAAAAGAAAACAAAAGGGATTGGCTGGGTGGCTGGTAATTCTAACCTCCATCTGGTTTTTACTTCAAGATTACATCCTTAAAGTAGCCACTTTTCATGAGAAGGGAGAATTGAAACACAAGTCAATGACATTCTCCCCCTTTTCTCCCACTCTCCCTCAAAGGCTGAAATGCCATCACTTGATTCCCACTATATATTCCTTAAGACTTTGAAGGAGCAATCCTTATTTCTGCACTGGACTTCAGCTTTATGAGAGTGTGGAAAGATAACCTCTCCAGCAGTTCTTTCCAAAGGCTATAATTACAAATAGAGAATAAGAGTCTCCACTTTGAAGACTTTAAACATTGCTGTTGTTTTTAGAAAGTAATTGGTTTTTCCTTTGCTTCGACCCCCCTCCCAATGCTCAATGCAATCTATACTGCCTGGAAGCCAGATTTTAAATGAAACAGATGCTGTAAGTTTAAACTCTGAGCTGGTGGGAAAGTTGTTTCCTAGCAACAGAAAGTTATGAAAACTTCAGGAGCACCACTTTACTCAATGTGGCTTCTCATACTTAGTTTCATGCATTCAATGGGTTATTATAAAGTCCTGAGCACTGAGTAAAATACACATTGACCATAGATTCAAAAGAATGAAAATCTACCACACTGATTTCAAACTGGTGACCTTGCAAATCCTAGGTAGACAAAAATTATGTTTTACACCACACTTTAGAAAAAACACAGAATGAAATTTGGGGAGGAACTCATTGAAAGACTTAGGCCACAAACCTTTCTAAGAAAACACATTTTTTTCTTTTGTAATTTAAATTAGAAACAATCTTATATATAAATTCCAGTTCCTTATGCCTCCCATCCTCCCATGTCCCCCACCGGTCCCCATCCCATCCCTCTTCTGCTTCATAGAAAGGGTGAGGCCTTCCATGGGGGAATCACCAAAGTCTGTCACATCATTTGGGGCAGTTCTTAGGCCCTCCCCTGTGTGTCTAGACTGACATACTATCCCTCTATGGGGAATGGGCCCCAAAAGGCCATTTGTAGACTAGGGATAAATAACTGTTCCACTACCAGAGGCCCCATAGACTACCCAGGCAACCTAACTGACATTCAGGGTGCCTTGTTCTGTCCTATGCTGTTTTCCCAGCTGTCAGTCTGGGGTCCATGAGTTCCAACTTTTTCAGGTCAGCTGTTTCTGTGGGTTTCAGCAGACTGGTCTTGACCCCTTTGCTCATCACTCTTCCACCTCTACAACTGGATTCCGAAAATTTGGCTTAGAGCTTAGCAGTGGATCCCTGCTTCTGCTTCTGCTTCCACTCGACAAAGGCTGTATGATGGCATATAACGTAGTCATCGATCTCCTTATTGGATAAGGGCATTAAGGTAGTCTCTCCACTATTGCTTAGATTCTTAATTGGTGTCATTCTTGTAGATCTCTGGACATTTCACTAGTGCCACATTTCTCCCTCATTTCCTCCTCCCCTGAAAACACATTATTTTAAAATACTAGATTTCCTGAAGATTTAGCTGATTCTACACAGGGAAATAAATGGTATTTAAATCCAATTTTATACTGCGCTCATTTTCAAGAATTCTGCTTTTACAAATTTTGCTTCCATAAAAGACATTGGATTTCCTAAAGTGATAGAGTTACCTCATAGCCTATCTCAATTTTGGCATTATTTTGTTGTGGTATCATATATTATGCAAAGTCTAGAAAATTTACTGTGAACCCAAGAAAATAACAGTACACTCTTTCTATGGTTGTTGCCAGATAGATCACATTCTTAATAGAATGTGAATCACTCTTTGGAACAAAATTTCAGAGCACTCAGCATTGGCACAGTTCTCTTGACTTTGAAGCCAGAGATGTAGCAAACATTTGTTTTCCTTTTGCCTTGGGATAGAGCTTAAGAGAGTAAATGCACTGAGATTTCATGAGGTTTTGCAAAGAGCCGATGGGGGAGTTCTGAACTCTACAATAAATGTCACTTCCTTCAAAGGAGAACAAATGGATGTTCTTGAAAAAAACAAATCTTTAAAACAGGATCATGTATATTTGTGAGCCTTAAATAATATCAAAGCCTAAAAAGTGGCACATAATACAGTCAATTTATGTGGCAATCATACTCAATTCATATTAGTCATTTAAACGTGTATTTTTATCATTGATATTGTACCAAAAGGTTTTGTGTAGTTAATAAATGGTTAACAATAAGTTTTTTAGTTGAAGTAGCCTACTTGTGAGGAGTGTAAAGAGACAAATATTTATGAATATTGTTTTCATGAAAAATAATAGCCTGTGTTTTGTATATGCTATCACAACTTTTATGGCATTAAAATTGGGAACTATGAAAATAAAATGTCATTATTCAACCTCTCATTTGTTTTTCTTCAGAGAAATGATAACAGGAATGTAGTAAATTACTTAAGCAAATTATTCTAATTAGAATATTAGTATTCCAATAAAAATACCATAACTTATAGATGAATATTTTAAAATATACTTCTGAAATCGAGAATTTTTAATTACTATAAAATAATAGAAGCTTAACATGTCTGTGGTTACATACCACACATGCTTTCTATCTTGTTGAGTGGCTACTAAATCAGAAGCATCTATAACCACTTTACTAGACCAACATAATCCCCAACTACATACTAAATATTTGTCAATAATAACCACAGACAAGTGTTGCTCTCACCTTTCACCAACAGGACTTCTTTTTGCTGGTGGATACCATCTATTACAAAGACCCACAGCTAATCAAAATTCATAATTGTGGAGTCCAGACTTAATGGAAACATCTGCAAAACAACTCTAACACTTAGGATTCAGGAACATTGCAGAAAGAACTATTGTAAGAGACAGAGGATGGGGAAGATTCCTCTACCATTGTCTTTTAGATATGTCAGGAGCTGTACACATAAAGTCTCACCAAGATGACTCCTTAAACATGAGTTGAACAAGATAAAATACTAGACACGACAAATTGAATGGTAAAAACTAATGAGACCTCAAGCCTAGACAAAAAACTTCAGGCAACAAAGGAATGGTGAGAAAGGGGATATGGCATTGTGAATATGCCAAAATCTAAGGGTAACCCAAAAGACCTCAGCTCTACACTGGAAAGTATATACATCTGAAGAAAGGTAGAAACAGGAGGAATGATTTTCCTTAGGGAAGAGTTCACCAACTGGTAGTCCAGTGCCAAACAGTCAGCCCTGAAAAAAAAAATCACACAAGTGATGACAGTATATGGCCTGAACAGGTTATGCTTAGAAATATATGTGCAAACAATAAAAATTAGTGAGTAAAAAGGTCATAAATTTGAGACAGAGAAAAAGGGGGCATATGAGAGAGTTTGGATAGAAGAAAAGGAAGGAAGAAATTAAGTAATTAAATAATAATTTCATATAAAACTAATAAAGAAACATTTAGGAATATAGGAAGTTTTAGTGAATCTAAATTTAAAGATCAGTTAAATATAAAGTAAATAAATTTATTTTTGTTTGGGTAATAACCACTGTACTAGTTATAATCAAGTTTATTTTATTTTAATTTTATGTCTGCCCAAATAGTTGCCTCCAAACTATCATGGAAACTGTACTACCATCTGTCATATGTGCATTTTGATTTAATGAAAATGATAAAGAAGTGGCCTAAATCTGACAAAAAGCTCATAACAACTATACTATGAGAAATGTGATATAGGGAAAAGCTACAATTATAGGCAAAATTTTGAGTTTCTAATGACAGGAGTGTTCATCTCTGCTGTCAACCATCCTGGGAAGACTTGGAGATTCATGAGCTAATCTGAGGGACTGAAGACCTGCCACTGGGGGGGCTTTCCATTGCTTTACAAGGAGCTCATTAGTTGCAGTGGCATTTGTCTCCACCTCCATGAAAACAGATGACTTCTTTACAGCTATGAAGCATGGCAAACACATTTCCAAAACATTCATGAAAACAAATTATATCCCATAGACTTTAGAATCAATTTGGGATCACTAAATCTGCTTTGATCAGTTACTGCATGAAGGTTCTATGATGACAATTAGGGTAGTCATCAATCTGATTACAAGGGAAATCCAGTTAAGTCACTCTCTCCACTATTGCTAAAAGTCATTCTTGTGGATTCTTTTAGCACCAGGTTTCTTCCTAACCCCATAATGGTTTCTTCCATCAAGATATCTCTTTCATTAGTCTTACTCCCCATCCCTTCCTCAACTCAGTCATCAGGGTTTAGCTCCTGGAGTTCAGTTGAAGAGAAGGAGGAGGGATCATATGAACAAGAGCTAGCAAGATCATGATGGGAAAAACCACAGAGACAGCTGACACAAGCTAGTGGGAGCTCAAGGAATCTAGATTGTCAGCTGGGGAAACTACATGGGACTGAACCAGACCCTCTGAATGTGGGTGACAGTTGTATGGTTTGATCTGTTTGTGGGTCCCCTTGCAGTGGGACTAGGACTTATCCCAGATGCATGAACTGGCTTTTTGGAGTCCATTCCCTATGGTGGGATACCTTGCTCATCCTTGATGCAGGGTGGACAGGGCTTGGTCTTGCCTCAACCTGGTATGCCAGAATTTGTTGACTCCCCAAAGGAGTCCTTACCCACTGAGGAGTGGATGGGGATGGGATGGAGGAAAAGTGGGGGTGGGCAAGAGGGGTGGGTTGCTGAAGCAGAGGGAGGGGAAACTGCCGATGGTATGTAAAATTAAAACAAAAATTTAGAGAAAAGCAAAAATAAGATCAACTTAGGAGCTAAAAGGGATGCCAAAACTATCGTCATATTATAATCTCCTTCCAGTAAACAAAATAAACCTTTTGCAATGCAATTTAATTGTAATCCACACCTTTAACAAGTGTAAGTTGAGAAGGAGATGCAGGGCAGGGTTGGAGGAAAGGTTGCTGGAAGAGTCTGGAGGGAGGAAAAGAGGTGGGGGAAAAGTGATGTAATCCCATATCAATTTAAAACATAATAAATAAAAAATGTGAGTGTGAGAGGGAATAGAAGGAAATCTAAATTTTCTGTAAAAGCTGAAAGTATTTGTGAATTTTATGTATAACATTTTAGTATACAAGCAAATTAAAAGTGCCAAAAACATTTAATTTTTAATCTTAAAGGACATTAAGGATTTTCACTTTGTCCCATCATGCATTAAGGATATTGGATTTATATATTCATTTTAAACAGTAAAAGAATTGGATGAAAATATGGAAAACCAGTCATGGTCCATTCAGAAATATAAGATTAGGATCCCTGGGAAAATGACAGTGTTCTTCAGCAAATTTCTAGAACAACTTCTTTAAATCCTAGACAGTATTGATTTGTTGGAATGGGTAAGCCCCGTGTGAGACAATCCTATGCATCCAAGGGTGCTTAGCAGCATACTGAACCTCTAATATAGCAGCACTACAGGAATCCTAACAGTATAAAATGTCACCAAGCATGATTCATTCTATATTAAAACATAATGTTAAACAAACAAACAAAAACTTCATTGAGATAAGTACAGTACAACTTAGTGTACATTCATTAAACTTGTGACCTGAGAGAAATGTAGAATTAAAAGCAAATATACCCAAATACAGACAGACATAATATAAACTTTTGTATTTCATTGATATGTGATTATTTAATTTATTATTTAATGTGCTTAGAAAGAGCTAATCTGACATGGATTTTATGTGTTCTAATTCTAGGAAATTCAAATTTATCAAGTCATTAGGTGATAAGAGGAAAACCATAATATCCTGATGTTGACATTGTGTTTGTAAGATCATTTGTCACGTATACATTGCCATGAAATTGAGATGATATTTTGCCAATCCTCTTCTTTTTGCATTTTCCTTTCTGTTAAGGAGCCAGCATCTATTGCCTAGGAGTGTGACATGTGATACAATGTAAGCCTTACTTTAACCTTTAAAGAATTTCACCCTCAATATCAGATCCCTGTCTTGCCAAGCATTTATCAGAAGTAGATAAGCTACAATGTCCTTAGTTAGACATCCTTAGAGTATAAACTCCTTCCAAAATAACCAATTTGGTTTTCATATAACAATAGTAGAGATCTGCCCTGAGACTGAACAATATGAAAGAGAACAGAAGGACATAAACTTAAATATAGCTTTTTTGCCAAGTATGTGGATTCACTTTCATTCTGTCTTTTGCTACCACTACGTAATTTTTAAACCTGAATCCTAAACATTAGGGATATGGAAATGCAGCAGGTCAGAAAATAAAAATTGAATTTCAGGTCATGTTGCTGCTAGCATTGTTTCAGGGAGAAAGAATCAATATATAACCTTCCTAAGATGAGAAGAGGCAAGGAAATAATTCCTTCACCTATTGCTCATATGTCTTATAAATTAATAAAAGGAGCAAGGATTTTTAAGAGTACAGAAACTTGGCATGTTGTGATAACCTTCAAGAACAGATGCTTCACTCTTATTGTGTTGATGCCAATAAGGAAAAGCTTGTTATAGTAAGAAAAATTTTGGAAACACCACTATATCATCAACAAGACAACAGGTTTTCCCTTCAGACAGTATTCAATGATGCACTATAAAATTGATCATTAGTCACACAATTTTAATGTTTGAAAATTATGTCATAATTTTCCAGTAGATAGAAAACTTTAAACATAAATCATCAAAAAGTCAAACTATAAATTTGGAGGATCATTTTTTTTTTTATTTTTTATTTTTTGGTGTTTTGGACACAGGGTTTCTTTGTATTTCTTTGGAGGTTGTCCTGGAACTCACTCTGTAGACCAATCTAGCCTCAAACTCACAGAGATCTGCCTGCCTCTGCCTTCCGAGTGCTGAGATTAAAGTGGTGTGCTTCCAATGCCCAGCTGAGGATCATTTTATCAAAACAGAAACTTACTTAAAGTTTAAGTGACAAAGATGAAGTATACCCAAGAGAGGACTAGGATTGGGGCTTTCCATTTAGTTTAGAGGGTATTGTGTTTTATATCTGTCATGAGCATATTTGAATATCTAGTTAGAGAACTTTGGTATCAGGGAAAACAATGTGATGGTGGGGGTGTGCATAAGGCTTCTTTGTACTCTGGTGAAGAGACTATGTGATGGATATCCCCAAAATTTCTATGGAATGCAAAATATACCCAGTGAGTAACAGTGAAGGCCAGTGCCTATGTTCATACAACAGTATATGAAATTTTCCTATTTTTTTCAGAAATCTTGGAAAAACATCATGAAATGCACAATGTGAATATTTTATCCCCTTGGGGAAATCACTGGTGAAGACTAAGTCAAATGGGAGCTCAAAACACAGCAGTAGAAAGAGAAGCAGCATAAAGCGAGGGCCGATGTTCTATGCAATCACACGGGAGACACTCATCCTTCCTGCTTGATGCAGCACAGGAAGGAAAGGAAAGAAAACAGTTTACAGCATGGAGCTATCCCACAATAAGTAATATACACTTATGTTTTGTTTCTTAATTTGCTTTCCATAAAGCATTATGCTATTTTATAATGCATTGACTAATATATCAACACCAATACATTCCTAAGTTTTCAGCCTACATATGAGCACACATGTGATTTATCTCGATTTCAGCATTACTGTCTGTTTCTCCATTCACTTTAAAATATAGCTCAGTTTAAAAATATAAGATTTAAGACCAACTGTCTGTGACCCATCTGTATTTTATCCTATAGTCTGCAGCCCATCTGTATTTTAGCCTACACTAGCAAAACCAGAATGGATATGTTTCCAGGAACAGAGATCTGAATCCTACACAAATGTGTTTATGTTTTTCTTGTTCCTGTAAAAATGGCATTTCACACTGTCTAAATGCAAAATCCATGTCAGTATTATTTCAAAATAGTATTTCTTAGAAAGCGACTTGTATTGCTACTGGAATTTAAATTTGTTGGAGAAATTAATTGTTTAAAACACTATTTGCACTTAAGTTCTCTTGTAGTAATCTAAAAGCCTCATATGAAATTTTATGTATTTGGACTATAGACTAAAAGTGTCCCACTGAAAAAACATTTGCATAGTTTATACTTATAAATTTTCTTTTATAAATATAAAGCTTTGTATATAAAGGAAACCAAGGTATGACAATACATCTGGAGATGCTGCTTATTACACAAATCCTGCATTGTGTTTTCTGTGTATGCGTAAAAAACTGAAGAAGAAGCAGGAGAATCTCTGTGAGTTCAAGGCCAACCTGATCTACAAAGCTACAAAGAGAAACCCTGTCTCGAATAATAAATAAATAAGAAAGAAAGAAAGAAAGAAAGAAAGAAAGAAAGAAAGAAAGAGAGAGAGAGAAAGGAAGGAAGGAAAACAGAAGAGCAGGCTAGAACAGTTGGCCTAGTAACATTCTTTACAAAATTATTTCATCAAATGGTTATTGAAGGCAATGAAGGTGGAGCTTTGGAGATGGCACAGTGGATTAATGTCTTTGTTTTGTATATAAAAGAAATTTGGTTTGGATCTCCAGACGTCCCAGAGACCCCTCAGAGAAAGGTATCCAATGAAACTAATGGGATATCAAGGAGCTCCAGATTTGACTGATAGACTCTGCTTCAATGAGTAAAATGGAAGAGCCATTGTGGGTGGAGAATGATTCTTGTCATCAAACCTCAACCTCAGGCTTCCCTATATACCAAGAACCGGCATATACACACACAAACACATACACACAGACAGACAACCACATAGACATAATCCCACACACATCAGTATGATGAAGAAAAAAAGGAAAATGAAGTTATTCCCTCAGTGAGTGTTATATGAAAATTCAAACAAAGGCTCTGTAAACTAAAAACAAAAAATCAAGGACAGGGCTATGTTCTGTCTTCTTAAGAATTTTGAATACAACCCTTGCCATTTATCATTAACTTTCTCTTGCCTGAGTAACCTATGCTTCCTCGTGTTGTTCTCTCATCTTTTTTTTTCCTGGTCTTTGACATTATCCAAAATTTATAGACTTTCAGAATTCAGTAGACAGGTAGGACTAATTGTCACAGTTTGGCAGATGGTCTGCTCAAATAATATGTAACCAAAGATGTTTTAATATCTTTTTATTCGAGACAGGTCAACAGAGTGTATCTTACTTCTCCTTTTTATTCTGAGGCAGAACCTCAGGTGCATTGGCAGTGATGCATAAGACCAGCTGAAGAGGACAACCCTTACCTTAACCATGGGATGAAGTGGGAAACCTATGACATTCCCTGACCACCCATCCACCAATGGTTATGCGATGCACCCAGAGAGGGGTTCTACCAATGGCATGAATCCATAGACAGGTTCTACCAGACAGATTGCAGGATACCTTTTAGAACCATCCTTATTTTCTGAGCCTGGTAATTCTACAGGTGAACAGCTGAGGAAAAATGCTCTGTTCCTGACACATAACTTAGAAAGTAATAAAAAGTAAAGAAAACTAAGAACACAATTATTTTCTTGGTGCCTTAGCATAAGCTTTACAGGCATCCTAATTAAATAAATCCATAAGCAAATATAATTTAATATTAAATAATAGACGAGTCCACAGATATATCCTCCCTTTGTGCCATATAAGGCTGTTCGTAAGTCTGATCTTTTCTGTACTAAACAATATGTCCTGAAGAGCAGATACCAATATGTGTGAATGTGTGTGTATTTGTGGGTGAGTGTGTGTGTGTGTGTGTGTGTGTGTGTGTGTGTGTGTACGTTTGGGTGTCTCTGTGTGTATGTGTGTAAATATATGTGTGCATGAATGTGTATGTGTGCATGTACACGCGTATATTTATTTATGTGTGTCTGTGTGTGTATGTATGTGTGTCTGTAGTGTATGTGTCTGTATATGTGTGTCTATGTGTATTTGTGTCTGTTTTCATAAGCTTCACCATGTTAAAGACAAAGAGCAAGATGCATATTTAGAATGAATGATGCTTGTGGAGTCAAAGCAGAGTAGTAACTTTCCTTATTCAAATACTTGCATTTAATTACATTGAGGTGTCATCATATACAAAAGAATGTACTCAGTCATGAGGGATGAATGAACACAAATGTTTTAAACATAGGAATGTTTTCCCCTGGTACTCTTGTGTTTCTGCGACATAGCATCGCCACAATGCTATAACTTTAACCAGATTCGAAGAATGATACACCTAAAGACATGAACTTGAGAGGAAGCACTCAGCTCAACCGACAGCAATCACTGTGAAGCAGTAGATTTGATTTTCCCTAGACTTATGTGTTAAATGGGGAGCAGACAGGGGAAGGCATAAGGGCTTAGTGGCTGGTAGGGAGCAGGGGAAGAGGGGAAGGAAAAGGAGAGGGAGCTGGAATTAATATGTGAAGTAAGCTTGTTACTAATTCAAAAAATTTAAAAAAAAGAAAAGAAAAAAAATAGTGTGATTTATGTCTAAGATAAGTCCATTGTTCAGGTCTTCCCAGGAAAAGTGATAAGATTGATAGGTAGTTTGAATTAACAATATTATGTCAGACATGTTAAAATTGGTTTGTGCTAAATGCTGAATGTGCTACACTGAAATAAAGGCGAGTAATTTCTAGGAAAATGATTCCTTAATGAAAGTATTGAAAGTTTATTATGAACTTGTACTGACTTGACACAACAGACAAATACTTATGAAAAATGTTGTTTGATTTCTATAAGATATGAAATGATTAGGATATAACACATTGCCCAGGTGGATTTTCCAAGATTCACTTTTCCTATCATTTTCGGCAATAGTATTCTAAAATTTCTATGTCTAATAATCTGAATTAACTTCACTCTATTTGATGAAGGTCAGCAAATAGTACCTATAATATAATTAGGATTCAGAATGTTTCTGGAGATGCACAAAAATTGATAAGCAGAGCTCTGAAGTGAACATGTTACTCTTTGGTCTTCTAATTTTTCTCAATTCATAATCTTTGTGGAAAACACTGAATGATTCTACTGTTAGTCTCATTCAAAACTGTAAGTCAATTGATACAAAAAAAATCCTGGTTATTGACATCTTAGAAATTTTAACAAACATGTAAGTTAATACTATCCTATACACATCAAATTACAGGAAGTAGTAACCAATGAGTTCAAGGTTCAGAGAACTGAGATCTAAGATTTTATCTAAATTTATGAGCTTCATGATGTAGGGAAAATGGATAATATCTTGACACTTGCTTTAATATGTAAACTTTGATTAGTAATCATTCGTTTTGAACCTATGATTGTGGTAATGCATAATAGAATTTCTCTTGTGAGAGCAAGTGATTTAGAAATTAATTCTTCCAGTTGTAGACAGGGAGGATTTATGAGCAAAGGGGTCAAGACCATGCTGGGGAAACCCACAGAAACAGCTGAACTGAACAAGGGGGAGATCATGGACCCCAGACTGATCAGCATTGGATGGAACTAGGCCCTCTGAATGTGGGTGTCAGTTAGGAGGCCTGGGCATTTTATAGGGCCTCTGGTAGTGGAACAGTATTTATCCCTAGTGTATAAATGGACTTTTGGAGCCCATTTCCCATAGATGGATACTCTCTCACCTTAGACACATGAGGGAGGGTGTAGGCCTTGCCCCAAATTTTGTGACTTTGATGATCCCCCCCATAGAAAACCTCACCCTTTCTATGGAGCAGAAGTTGGATGGGATGGGGATCAGTGGGGAGCATGGGAGAATGGAAGGGAGAGGGAACTGGGATTGATACATAATATAAAATTGTTTTAATTAAATAAAAAGAAATGGATTCTTAAACAGTATCAATACATATTATTATGAAAAGTTGTGATTTAGTTTGACCTTATATGAAACGTGTGGCAATTCTTCCTGAGACTTTGTGTTGTAATGTGAGGACATTTGACAATATGTATGTAATTTGGGTTTTGTGCCAAAGTAATTGAGGCGTTCAAGGTGACACAACACCATCATTATTAGAAATGATACCTTTTGACTATGAATTTTGTCAGCTTAGTTTTGCTGAGACAGAGACTTTGTCAATGGAAATGATCATCATATAAGAGGCAATTGATATTGTACATATGAAGACAGGTGGCTGCATGTGACAATCAGTTAAACCTAAAATAACACAGTATGTCTACTCTAGATAGAGTTTGAAGTGTCTTAGAGCAAATGGCAATGGTATAAATATGGATAAGAAGAAGGTGTTTATATGGTTATTATTTTTAACATTGTCAGCTTCAAGAAACTTTTGAGGCAATATGTTTGACTTAAGTCAAGGGAATTGCCAAGATTCTTAGCTGATTTTACATAGTGGTAGCTGAACTATGATGCAAGGGTAAAATGATATATATATATATATATATATATATATATATATATATGATATATATCGTATTTTATATTAACTTTCAAATGAATGGTTTTTTTAAAACATTTTCCTTAGGATGCAAATGCTAATTTATGATTAACTCCAAAGGATGGGTATTGCTTAGGGTTTTAGCTACATCACAGATTGTTCTTACAAGGATTCAGATATCTGAGGAAATTCAAAATTTAATTTGATTCTCTCATGTGCCAGGAATTTTTTTGTTTTAGGATTATAATGGCCCAAATTGAAGAGGACTTCATTGTGGGACTACTACTCTGTTGAGGGCTGGATAATGAAATTAAACATAGTAGAAAAACGAACTTGCTTATATGTTAGAAGGTGGTAGATCCTACAAAAATTAATGAAAAAAATAGAGGAGATAAAAAATCTTAGTTGTAAAGTGTGTTTCATTATTAAAGTTATGCAAGAGAAAGAATATAGTAGAAGTGAGGAATTGTCCATTTTATTTATTTTGGAAAACTTTCCATCAGAAAGATAAAAGCAAATGGAGATATAATAGAGAAAAATCATGCAGCTACAACAGAAGGCTGAGGTCAGAGAAGCCTGCAGGCCTGACCCTCTGGGGCCATGCTATGCTATGGACTTTGACAGTGTCAGCCTTTTGAGCAAGATATTTGACACGGTATGCAATTCTGTTGTAAGGGTCATCTGGTCTTATGTGTTTAGAATAAATTAAAGAAGTCATAAATTTCAAATATAGATACAATTTTAGGAGGCTCTTTTTACAAAGCAGGCAATCAGTTGCTCTTTGTCTTTTGATCATTTGTGGCTTTTGTGATGAAAAACATAGAACATAGAACATATGTTCTATATGAACATAGAAGCTTCTCTGATGAAAGTTGAGAATTTCAGTTACTTGTGAGTATAAGAAAAAGTGTTCAGAATGCAGTTAGAAATTATACAAGTTGCTGGGCATTGGTGGCACACGCCTTTAATCACTGTACTTGGGAGGCAGATGCAGGAGGATCTCTGTGAGTTTGAGACTAGCCTGATCTACAAGAGCTAGTTCCAGGACAGCCTCCAAAGCCACAGAGAAACCCTGTCTCAAAAAACCAAAAGAAAAAGAAAAAAAGTAATTATATAAGTTTAGGAACGCAGCAGTTCTGTGTTCTTCTCTGAGATCAATGCCTTCACTACCCAAAGGTCATTGACTATGTTTCTAGTACCAGGCATGATTTCTCAACTCTTAAGGGGGTCTTCAGTCTAATTAGACAGAGGTTGGTTATCACTAATATAAGAATGCCACTCTTTCTTCTTTAAAGTTATTTTGCCATGATGGTCATTGTGATTTAAAAGGATAGCAGATGGGTAGGCCATTTTATTGCTTCACTTCCTTTGCAACTTGAATATCACCATCTGTTACTATGAAAGCTAACCTGTAGGGAGGGTGCTCTTGGATCAGATCTGTTTCATTTCCTTGGAGTCCTGTGTCTGAAGTGTGTGTGATCTTCAGCAATAGGATTTTCCCTCACCTCATGAGAGGAAACTAAGAGCAACAGCAATAACCTAGATTGCTTTGAGAGTTTCTTGGAGTCCACTGATTAACTACTCAAAAAGAGGTGTCTAATGCCTTGTACTGGACATTCTGTCAAATATTCTATAGCTCCAGAAAACAAAAAGATGTACTATGCCAATGAATTGGTAGAATTAATATTGTGAAACTAACTACTCTACCAAAAGCAATTGGCAGATTTAATGCAGTCTCAATTAAAATTTGCATGGTTACTTTTTTTCCAGTAGTAGAAATAAATCATAAAATTCATATGGAACCCCAAAAGACTGCATAGCCAAATCAAACCTGAGCAGAAAAACAAAACAAAACACCATAAAAGCCCAAACAAATAAATTGAATAATGATGGAGGTAGTATCCTTCAGTAATTTGAATTCTCTATTTCTCTCCCATATCTCTGTCTGTCTATAATTTGTGATTACTGGCCTGTTTGTATGCTGTATGTTGTGTGTGTTTGACTGGTCTGTTCCTGTTGACTCTCTGTTATACCTGTGTCTCTTCTGTTTTTATGCCTGTTCCTCACATATGGCTTTGCTCTATATTTATAGAACAGCACAGAACACATGTTTGGGAAAGGAATTCCTTATAAAGACCTTTAACAGTTTTTTTTTTTTTTTGGTTTTTTGAAACAGGGTATCTCTGTGTAGCTTTGGAGCCTATCCTGGCACTCGCTCTGGATACCAGACTGGCTTCGAACTCACAGAGATCTGCCTGCCTCTGCCTCCAGAGTGCTGGGATTAAAGGCGTGCTCCACCAACGCCTGGCAAGGCAGGATAAGCTTAAGTAGGCTGAATACATAGTTGCATAACAGGTTAAAGACATAATGCAAAATAATCTCAAGGCACATGATTAACCTGGCCATATCGTCTTAAAAAATCAATCTTTTTTAAGTCAAGAGATATTTTTTGGAAAATACAGAACCACACAATACTAATAAAAACCACAGGGTTCTGGTTGTGTTTTCTACAAAATAGAAGACACAACATGAGTACCTAAGAATTGCTATTATTATAAAGATTTTTGAGTATATGTTCTTGTAATTGAAAGATGTCTAAAATGAAGATATGAATATGGATTAAGTGATATTTAGAAATTATTGAATCCATGAGTGTCAGGGAGATGTTGAGTAGATTTAAAACAATCTAAGGACTGATTTCTTCAGCATTCTGCATTGAGAAGCTCTCTAGTCCTACTATTTGTGAAATAGAAATTTTGACAAGCAGAAGGAGAATGTGTTAGTAAGAGTGAATACAATGTTGCATTTTGTATGTAGTGTTAACTTCCTTAATGCAAGTGAGTGGGGACTAATTTTCCTTCCCTGGAAAGGACTATTTTGTCAGACTTGATGTACATCTTTTATTTGCCCTTTGAAAATAACTATTCTTCTATGGTGACATGCAATTTATAAAGTCATTCCTTTAACTGCATTTGTATCTTTATACCAAAGTTTTATTTATATTGGAAAGTCAAACATCTTCAGCCTATTATTCTATACTACACATTCAATGTTCATTACAGATGTATAAACACATTTATCTCAGTCTTTCATGGTAAATATCCCACTGAGCAGTTGGTGAATATGATTTAAGAGAAGACTAGGTTTTAAAAACCAAATTAAATCGATAGAAATTGACATTTTCTGCCTTATGCTTGGCAACTTAATTGAGGTGAATTTTTAATTTTACTACCTTTATTCTTTTCACTTTCTCACTCTGATCCAATTTTGATCTGGCTTAATGTCTATAGTCTGATATTTAAATACTTTTAAAAATAAATGTGCATGTTACAAAGTCTTTATCACGAAGTTTTCTTTTCTTGGAACATTATTCTGAGATGAATATCAGCTGTGAAATGTATAACACCCTTCATTTATTTTTATGTCAATAGATATAATTGTTATCAAAGAGAAGTACAAGCATTTTTCTAAAGCTGACTTCATAGTTCACCAAAACAAGTATATCACCTTCACTTTCATTTTCAGCATGCTTGAAAATTATCACAAAGGAAAGAGGGCAGCAACTCATAAGCCCTGAGCATGCTGGGTTATCTAGACATAGAGATGTTTAGTTGGTACATAAAGACAGGATGATTACAACTTATGTGACTTTAACTGAGGGGGTCGTGATATTGAAAGCCTTAAGGTCTGGCATCAAGGCCTTTGCTCAGGGCACAAAAAGAGACACTACAATAAGCATAGGATCTAAGTTTTCAGGCTGTAGAAAAAGAATCTTCTCACATGCCTTCTTTCTGCACATGTGCTTTTCACTGTTCACTCTTTAATGCTCTCTATTATAATTCTTTGTCCTAATTGTCTATAACTTCTTAGCTCTAAATCTTTCTCTAAAATCTAATTGTCTGTTTCTCTCTCTCTTTCCTCCTTCTTGTTGTTGTTGTTCTTCTTCTTCTTCTTCTTCTTCTTCTTCTTCTTCTTCTTCTTCTTCTTCTTCTTCTTCTTCTTCTTCATTTTCCTACTTACTTATACTTCCTACATTCTTATCCTATTACATTTCTGTCAACTTCTGCCAGATTTCTCTCTTTCTGCCATACTGCATAAGTTTCCATCCGATAGAAAGTGTATTGTAAAATACACATTTACAATCAGCAATTCTCTGGCTTTAACCAGATGCAAGGCTAGAGTTTTTTCGGGGTCATAGAAACAGATGAAAGTTTTACAAAAACCAGTAACTGTCAGCCTTCTCCATGGCTCAAGGTGGGAGGGGTTTAAGCTTCCATGAACTTATTAAAGGAAAGGGAGATTAATTAAGGGCAAGATACAATAAGTCATTAAGGAAATCTAAGAATGGAATATGTATGCTTCTGCTATTTTCTTAAATGTGACTGGACAGAGGCAAAAATAAATACAAAGAACTAAGGATTTGCTGTAAGACTAATACAAGGTTAGCTTAGAACAGCACTTTCCTATTTGTGGGCAGAGTGAATCCAGGACACTCTTGTTCCTTATCTCCCTGAGAGCTATGGCTGAACAACTTCAGACATGCCATAATTCTTGTCCTTGGGCATCTGTGAATGTCTCAGTTGAGGTATCTTTGCCTGGACACTAACACTGACTGCCTCTCTGCCAAGGAAGATAACATCAGGGGGACAGACTTCTAAATTTATACAAAGACCTGGTTGAGAGAGTGAAGGATATTAACTGCAATTCATTCTTGCCAGAATTAGATGTTGCTGGGAGAAGTCATCCAATATACCAGTACATAGAGCAAAATGAGCCCAGTGAATGATTAATACACTGCTGGAGTTTTGGGGATGAATCCCCATATATAATGCAAGTGCTATGGCTTCACTGGGAATTTACAGTGAGTACAGTAAGTATTCATAGAGTAATTACTCCCATTGCTCTGAGTGTGGGCCTCCTCCATCGGAATGTGTGATCACAGGAGGCAAGTTGTGATTTGTCAGCGGAGCTCTCACTGCATAATTCTGCAGTCCCATTTCACTGGCACTCTTTGAACAATAAACACTCACAGCTCTTACCCATGACAATTTGAAACAGTAGCAGATATGTATATTACCTCTTAGCATAGATTCTAAAATAAGAGTATTATGAAATGGTGACAGAGAATATGGATGACAAACCTGTGGACCTTTAGTTGTAAAACAAGAGTGATTTTGTGCACAAACCTTTATCATGGTCCTCTCAGAGAATGTAGTCTGTGGAAAGAGAAAAGCTGAGATTTGTGAGAAGGAAAGGGAAACAGAGACACAACAGTCTTAAAACATAGGGGGGTCAACTGATTTATCTCCTATTCCATCCCCTTTCTGCTCCCCAGGGAGGGTGAGACCTTCCATGGGGGATTTTCAAGGTCTGTCATATCAATTGAGGCAGAGCATAGACCCTCCACCCTGTGTATAGGCTGGGAGAGTATACTTCTAGGTTGATTAGGCTCCCAAAGTCCAGTTGGTGGGAGGCAGGTGAGCAGGGGAGGGAGAGGAACTGGTATCAACATTTAAAATACTTGTTTGGAATTTAAAAATAAAGAAAAAAAGAAAAAAAGAAAAAAAGAAATCAAATGATACATTTCTGTCTTAGAATATAATTCTCAAGTTGCTTGTTACAGAAGCCTGGTGACATGGGTTAAATCCCAGGGACCTGTGGGAATGGAAAAGCAGAGCGTTAATTCAACAATTCTGTCCTCTGAATTCAATATTCACAATGTTACACGCACACACACACACACACACACACACACACACACACACACACACCATGCATCCACATAAACACATAATTTACAATAAATATTTTTGAGAAAGGAAATAAAGAACAACTGTTTACAAAGTGTGATAGTGCTGCTGACTGGAAGCAGGTCAGAGAGATATATTTAAATAAATCAAGTATTCATATTGTTTATTAGACTCATCCAAAATATTTAATTCCCCCCAAAAGCAGAAAGATAATACTGGGGTATAAGAGAAAAGAATCATCAAATAATAAGAGAGCAGATGGTTATTCTATAAAAAAAGAAGGAAGAGATAGGCTGAAGGATAACCAGCAACAGGAATGACAAAATACAAAATGGAAACAGAAATATTGAAGAGAGAGATGGGGCAGGCATCTTTAGTAATTTAGAACAAAACAACAACATCGAAACAACCTTTCAATTGAGTTTGAAAGAAATATAAAAGCTAAACAAGAACTCATAGTATAAAAGTCAATGAAGAGAAAATACAAATACTACTTTCAAATATTTGAACCAGAAATGAAATGAGGTTTTTATAGTGCAATTAGTCACAGACTATGTTCTACTTCATAATAAAGTGCTATTAGCAAAAATGATTCTCTAATATGGGGATAGGTTTGTGTCATTCACTTTAATTTTGTTTTATCTCATGATGTAAAAAAAATGCAGTTTAGTAAAGTATATTATTTGAAAGACCCAAAGAAGTAAGAAATGCATTTTAGAAGTGAAGATAAAAAATGCCTCTCCTGCCAGGCATTGGTGGCGCATGCCTTTAATCCCAGCACTCAGGAGGCAGAGACAGGTGGATCTCTGTGAGTTCGAAACCATCCTGGTCTACTAGTTTGAGGACAGCCTCCAAAGCCACAGAGAAACTCTGTCTCCAAAAAAAAAAAAAAAAAAAAAAGCCCCTCCTATGAGACCCAGAGATAAGCAGGTATTAAACACAGTTGAAAAGAACTGTAAAGTAACTATTAAAATGTATTGAAACATGAATCAAAAGAGTTATTGTTCTATAAGATGGATGACTTCAGCAGAGAAATGAACATTTTTTTCTCAGATACCTGAATGTCCTATAGTATGAATCTATTAAGAGACTATGCAAATATGCATCAAAGTATTAACAAATCAAGAAAAGATTGTCAATTTCATAATCTTTTTTTGAAAACTATAAGACACATCTTGATTGAGTAAGCAGACATCATCAGGGTATGAATACAAGATTGTCAACCCCTGTCCATGACATCACCTAAATAAAGACTAGAATTCAAATACACATTCCTTATAAGCAGACCTGGGACAGTCACTAAGTTGAATGATCAGGATCCTAAAAAAAGCAGCAATAAATTTTAAAGGCTGGGATAAGGCAAAGAGTATTTTTGAATAGCCCATTCACTATTTACATAATAATAATGGAATTCATAAGAAATTAAATTTTGGAAATTTAATGAGCATATTTCTACATTTGCTATTGACTAGAAAAGAGCATGAAAAGGATACATTTACATAGAGTAAAGATTAAAGAAAAGGTGAAAATTTTCTGTGGATGTCAAAGTCATGTTTCTAAAACATAATTACATACAATAGTTATACTAAATATTACAAGGTTACATCATCTAATCTATGTGGCCATAGGTGAGATTATTTTTAAAGAAAACAATCTAAGCTTCCATTGCAATCTAGAATTTTAAAAAGTCACATTAAATCCCCGAAAATAGTAGACATTAATAATAATAAAATATAGACATAAAATAGTTAAAAATACTTCAAAATAAAGGTCAGTAAAATAGTATTAGACTTGCCAAATGTTTTGTACAACTATTCAAATAACAATCAGAAGAGCTCAAATAGTATTATACAGCAGGAATTACCAATAGACTCTGCTGATATTAAAAGGACACTGATATTAATGAAAACTTACACAGTATTGTATTCAATACCAAGAAGAAATGGGAAACTCCTATGATGAACTATAGTCCGTGATGGTAAGGTTTCTTTATTCAAGAAAGCACCAGGGCAAAATGCAGGCCAGAGCGAGGTCACAGGAATGCAGCTAGCGCAGCCAGAGAGATAGGGTGTCTCCCTACAGGAAACTCTCTGGTTAAATTGGATGTTTAGTTTTTAAGGAAAAAAAAAAAGGCAATTCCTGTAAACCAACTATTGTCCCAGATTGTTTGATTAGCAAATTCTGTTAAATGTTAAAGGAAGAAATAATATTAGTCCTGTATAAATTCTTTCAGAAAATAAAGGGCTAAAAAGAAATACTTCTTAAATCATTTCATGAGGTATAAATTCACTAAAACAGAAACCAGAAAATATTGAAAAGAAAAATAAAGGGAATACCAGCATACAACTTTAACATAAAAATTTCCTCCAATCTTAGCAAATTAAATTTATTAATAAGTAAAGTAGCTAAAAGTATGCTTACATATATTTCATATTTGGCTAGATAGAATAGCTAATAGCTAATTCACAAAATATTTAAGGTATGAACTCCTAAAATGTGGATTAGAGGTGAAATGTTTAGGTAATAAATATATAAATTTGACATGCCTTATTCCCCCTTGCTATAATGTAAATTTTATCAAACTTTGAACATTGGTAACTTCTGCATTTTAGAAAAATTTCTCCATATAACATCATTTTTTTAAATTTGAAACAAACATTGTATGATTTGATTGCAAATATAGTGTCCAAAAATACAAATCACACACAGAGTCAACTGATTTTTAACAAAGCAGCCAAAATAATTCAATAAAGAAAAGAAAAGCTTTCAACAAATTCTGCTCTAATAATACAATCTGGAATAAAATCAACTTTGAACTCTACCTCACTTAAAAGACAAAATTATATTTAGAATGGATAGTGAACTTAAGTGAATGACAGTTAAACTAATTTATACTATATTATTCACATTTTTGCAAATTTCTTATATAGGACAAAACCCACTACGTTTAATAGAGGGAAAATATAAAATTTCAATCCTTTATAAATGAAAACACCTATCACTTCAAAATAGAATAAATAATGAGTAGCGGTGCACTTACTAATAAAATATTCTATTTTCTATGTGTACATCTGAAAAAGTTTTTATGTTTAAAAAACATAAAAAACTTGTAAATCAATAATAACTAGTCCATATCAATAGGAAAATCATGTCCACTTTCCAAATGATACAGAAAAATGTACAATGTATTCATAAAAGATGTTGAGCACCATTATTGATTAGAAAGTAATCATTTTAGGACTGACCGGAATCCTTTGCCAGGAAGCCTGATATGACTTGAATTTGATTCCCAGAGCAAGTCTAGATATGACAGAAGAGAATCAACTCAATAAAGCTGTATTCTGATCACCATATGTGGGCCATATTACTAATCTACACATTCACAATTATACATACACACAGTTACATCATACACTCACACACCCAGAGAAAGAGAGAGGCTCACACATTATTAGCAAAATAACTTGAAGAAGAAATACATTTATTTATTCATTTTACATCCCTTGTGAAGTTTCCCTTCTCTCTGCTCCTCCCAGTCCTTCCCTCATCCCCCCTCTGTTCCACCCCCATTTCAGTCCTTCTCCATTTATGTTTAGGAAAGGGAAGGTCTCCAATCAGTAGCAACAAAACCTGGCATATGAATTTGCAATAAGACTAAGTACTTCCTCATGTATTAAGGCTGGGCAAAACAACCTAGTTTGAAGAGTGGGGTCCCAACAAAACAGAAAAAGAGTCAGAGATAGCCCCTGTTACCACAGTTAGGAGTCCTACAAGAGGATCAAACTCCACAACTGTAATATATAAACAGAGTGCCTAGGTCAGTAGCATGCTGGCTCTCTTATTGTCTGGTGAATATATGTGAGCCCCTTTGAGCCACGATTAGTTGATACTGTGAGGTTTCTTGTGATGTCCTTGACCCCTCTGGCTTCTACAATCATTTATCCACCTCTTGAGCAGGATTCACCGAACTCCTATTTAGTGTTTGGCTGTGTTTCTGCATCTCATTCCACCAGATGCTGGATTATTCTCTTTTTCTCTTGTTTTGTTGTTGTTGTTAAGAGGATTTGCAGATTGCACTGTGCCCTGTGGCCACTAGCTCTGTGATCAAGTCCACAGTAGTATTCAACACCATTATAGATGGCAGCCCTTGAGTTGAGTCTCCTTCCAGCTCTTTGCAAAGTTCCCAAGGTAGAAGAAATCTTTGCTGCTCTGAGTGTTTGAAAGGAAGTATTCGGTTATGTGTATTCCTACTTTCACTGAATTATTTGAGGATTAATATGTCTTGGTGGTGACATCATATTCCATAATCACTCAGATTAAGTCCATCTATGAAATTTAAGGATGAGAAATACATCCTAGGTATTCAGCTCTTGTTTTCTTATTCATGGAAAATGATGAACCAAAGAGAAGCAATCCCCAGTTTTCATCTTAATTAACTGCAGAGAGTTAATGTTTTCATGGCAAATACATGGGCCATGGGGATGCTAAAGAAGGCATGAGCATTGCGCAAGCCATAAGTACCTTGGATTCAAAAACAGCAAGTTCAGCAAGAAGCTTAACACTGCCAACCATGAACAGCTCTAATAGTTCTGACTAATATGCAACTTAAACACCAGATCCTTCCAACTGCAGCTTAGGGGGTACCCACCCATCTGCTATTAATATCTTAAAGTCCCTGTGTTCTTGCTGAACTTATTTGGGGTTGTAATTTCCTTAATACCCTGAAGTTGAGCTGGATTGCATAGTTAAGTTTAAGGTTATGAGTAAAAACTCAGTAAGAAAAGCAAAGACACTATTTTATAATAAATCAACACCTTCTATTCAAACAGTTTTATTTTACCAAGTAGAGGTGACACTGGGGAGTAGTTGATAACTCATTGTTTTCCAGAAGCATCAGAGGATAGTCAATATAGGTCAAGAAATGGCAGTCACTCGAATGTTAAGGGCAAAACAACTTTAATCTAGTTGATTCAAAAATATGACTTACCCTGAATAAAGAAATAAAAATTGTTGGGTGTGAATGATGCACACACACACACACACACACACACACACACACACACACACACACACACAGAGAGAGAGAGAGAGAGAGAGAGAGAGAGAGAGAGAGAGAGAGAGAGAGAGAACATTCAAAGCAAGCAGTAATCACAAATGGAAAACTTGATGGAGAAAACTGAGTGATAAGTAGTAGCATTCTAACAGATATTGTTCTACAAAAAAAAAAGCTATCTCTGTTAAAGTAAGGATGTATACTGGAAATTATCTAGAAAAAATTAACCCCTTTTCTAATCATTGCAAATTTAAAATTAAAAGTTTTACATCTGTAGTAATTATGACCCTTGAGTTTCATGCCTTATTTTATCATAGGTTTTCTGATTTTCCTCAAAAATTCCTAATTCAACTATTTATTGCTTGTTATGAGACAAATTAATTTCTATTATCTTATATTGATAAATACTAACAATATTCCTACTCTGTGGAGATAATTTGAGCTGAAGAATTATTAGTAGACATAAAACAGCATTAATCACACATATTGAAGGTTATATAAAGAATTATAAGAAAGAAATATGTTGGAAATGGACTAATGGTGATATGGCAAGAACATGGATTAATTCCTAAGAAAACTGTAGGGCATGGACCCAGAGCTGAGGGATGAGATACATTATACAAATACAGACAAAAGAGGAGATTGAAGTATAAGTGACAAATCAATGGATAAGTCACCATTTTGTGAGTGAATTTAGATTCAAATAAGATATAATACGTTTTTAATATATTATAAGTCAACAAGTTTAAAATTTGGCACCAATTTTTCTTACCAACTTTCAAGTCAGTACTTTAAATGGATATTTCCTTATAAACATGCAATCATTGGTCATTCCAAAATAACTTCAAATAATTAGATATATAAACTGTAAAAAGCAGAATTCGTCTATGTAAATGAAGTACATTCAAAGAAATAAGAAGTTAGACTTTTTCCACCTCTGCCTCCTGAGATCAGGACCAAAGGCATGAGCACTACCACCTAGCTGGAAAAAGTGAGGCTTAATCAGTCTAGGCATTGCGATATGAAACATATTTATGGCATTCATTTTCATAGGAAAAGGCTGTATTTTTACCAACTGGAAGGAGAAAAGTATAAATTATATATTTTAATTATAAAAATAGCATTCTAGAAAAACATCAACCAACAAGTGAAGAATTGCAAGGTAAGATTCAAAAGGCTTCCTAACTCGCTAGATTTTAATGAGCTACAGTAACTAGTGCATCAGTATGAATATACATGCTTATTTCTGAACATGTGCCTCTGCATCCTTGGTGAATCATTTCCCATTGGCAGCCTTGTGCATGAAAGTGGGCAAAGCAGAGAGGCTCTGCCTCCAGGCTACAGGGTGCTTATTTTCACCCATGAGTAGCAGCTATACACTTCACCATTATCTCAGACACAACCCATTTTCTTTCAATTCTTTCCTTGTTATTCCTCCCATGCCCACTGAATTGAGAAAGTTCAGTGAGCCATGTCCACTTTGGAAGCTTTGGGTAGCAAGCTGAAAAGCCAGACAAACACTAGAGCTGCCAATTTACTTCCACTGTTCCTCTGCTGTTAAAGCATCTGTATTGTGATTCCTAAAAGCCTTCCTAAACATCTTCTGAAAGTTTCCCCTGTAAACACATACAAGTCCTTCAGCACTTTAGCTGCTGCTTTGAAAGTCTATTGGCACTGCTAGGCAAGGGGACCCCTGAATATTACCTTCTTATGGAGAAGTAAGTTGTGAAAGGAGAGCATAGCATCTTTGTTCTTTCCTGGAATTGTATCATGGAATAAATGTGTTATGAAGAGATTGTGCCAGGAGGTCAGATCATGACTGTCAGTGATGTTTTCTCATCTTGGCATTCAACTGCTTAGTTATTATATGGTAGGTGTGTTATTAGGTCTGCTTACCATTATATTGTGAATTTCACTTCCCAGGAGTAGCAAACATTTAAATTAACTTTACTACACTTTTCTTATATTTTGTCACTTCAATTCATGGGGATATTCAGAGCTTGTTTATTTACTACTGTCAGAAACTATCAAAATCATTTTCTCTATTAAAAGTAAGTATTGCCTGGCAGTGGCACACACCTTTAATCCCAACTCTAGGGAGACAGAGGCAGACCATTCTCTGTGTGTTCAAGACCAGTCTGGTCTACAGAGCTAGTTCTAGGACAGCTAGGACTACACAAGGAAACTTTCTCTAAAAAAATAAATAAAAATAACAACAACCACAAAATAACACAAAAACTAAGTGTGCCCCTAATGAGATACAAATTATGTGTCCTCTGCATTAGGTGAGTGATTAATATGAAAGATGCAAAGAGCTGAGTAGTGCTAAGGTAGACCTCAGAATGTTGAAATAAAACTCAGGAAATATCTCCATAGTTATGTATTCTTATCACAGCAATAGTCCATTTCCTGGTACTAACTTCTGTATTCGTTTTACAGTTGTAGCAAATTACCATGAGGAAGACAAGTTATAAAAAATTTAATTTTGGAATCTCAGTTCCAAAGAGTAGTAGAGTTCATGGCCACAATAGTGAGGAGCATGACATGAGGCAAGCATGTTAGTGTACCAGTAGGTGAGCAATCTGCTGTTATCAGTGTGATGAGACCTGAGCTCCATTGATTCTTCAAATCTTGTGACCATGGAAAATGAACAAGCATGTCTTTACTGTGTGCACACTATCTACCAGCTGTGGAATCATCACAAAATGTAGTCATAAAACATCAAGTAAAAAAAAATAAGTAATCAAAATTTCAAATATTCACAAAAATATCTGGTAGTATTAAATTACAACTGGAAATAAAACAGTTAAATGAAGTAGCACTTGTAATGGGAAGAGCTTCAAGAGTCTCTTTGGTTTGAATTCATGGTCCCCAATTGGTGGAACTATTTGTTAAGTGATAGTAGGAACTGATGTCTTATTGAAGAAGTTATGTCACTGGGAGTAGGCTTTGAGTTTGCAAAAGCCCATATCCTTTCCAGTTTGCCCTTTCCCTCTGACTTGTAAATGTACTCTCAACATGGAAATTCTCAGCTACTGCCCCGATGTCATGCCTGCATTCCTCTACTACCATCTTGATCTGGAACCTCCAAATTAAATATTTTCCTTTATAACTTGTCTCTGTCATAATGTTTTGTTATGACAAGTGAAAAGTAACTAAGAACTATTATTGTGACATACATTTCCCTGGAGTATATATAATATAGCGCTTTTCAAATAATTTTCACTCTTTGTGTCCTTTTGTAAGTTTAGTGAGTCACTTAAAAAAAAAACTTTTGACACATTCAATATATGCACAAAACTACAAAGGAAACCAATAATGATTAAACCATGATTAAAATTATCAAAGTATGACTACAACCTAATTTGTGATTTAGTTGCATATGTCCTATTAACCCCTTGCATATATCAGGAGTAAAATAATGCTCTACTAATATTTTGACATATCAGCAAGCCTACAATATCATTTTAAAATACCTGTGACTAAAAACCATAAAAAATTAAAAGAATAGCTGTCACTTATTCCAAACATCCCAGTATCACCTCTGTGAAAAGCCATGCATGATTATAATGAAGGACATGTTACAATTCCTTAGATCACCTATTATGTATCAGTAGGTCCCAAACAGACTCTCCAGTGTAGAGAAGCCTTCACTTTCAAGTGTGATAAATTGAAGGAAAGATTGCCAAAGCATGTCCAATATGACAAAACTTATGAAAACATCCAAATTAACAGAAACATCATCTGTTTCCACCAAGGCCAGGACTCTAAATAATTCACACCTCTAACCCACTGCTTTCATTTTTATTTCTCTCATTGAAAGCAAATCTTCATAAATCCCTGGTAAGCATGCTGTAAATGGGGAATTTATCATGGCATGCTCACTTCTGTCTTGTAAATTACTGACTTACTCTGCAATGATCTGTATATCAATCTATCTCCTCTGATAGCCTGAGAATCCCTAGAGAAAAGTCACTGTGACAAATACATCTTATGACCCCAGATTCCTTGAGTGTTATGTAGTAGTTCATTGGTTACTAACTTCAGTGTCCTCCACAATTCGTTTTTGTTTCTTAGGATATACTCTTTGTTCCTTTTTAGACTGAATGTTTCTGATAGTTTAAGCAACTTTTGCATAGCTGTATGCCTTTTCGTTGCTTAACCAATGACTTTCTGGGCACACTGAAAGATTGAGGCAAAATAAATAACACAATTTTGAGGAGACAGGTAATATAATGATTGAGATCATGCAATGCATATATGTGAAAATGAGC
Organism: Cricetulus griseus; assembly: GCF_003668045.3. Taxonomy (NCBI): domain Eukaryota; kingdom Metazoa; phylum Chordata; class Mammalia; order Rodentia; family Cricetidae; genus Cricetulus; species Cricetulus griseus. The sequence continues at coordinate 93,619,647 of NC_048598.1, read as the reverse complement.
TTCTCAAGAAAAACAAATCAAAGAAATTTTAATAGTAACAAATAGTTTTATGTTTGGTGCATAAAAGTGATGTAATTTCAATTACTTGTATAAGTACACTGATCAAAAAAATCAATATCATTATTCTTTGAAACAAAGATATTAGATGAGTTTGCCTTTTAAACGTTGGCAGAGAGCATAGTTTTGTTTCAGAACATAGAATTTTAGAGTTTAAATTATTTTAAAAAGTATAAATTTAGTTGAATCCCCCATTTAGTGGTGTGTGTGTGTGTGTGTGTGTGTGTGTGTGTGTGTGTACATATGTGGAGGCCTGTGTCTGTCTGCAACATTTCTCACTATATCTGAAGTACAGTATCTTGCTTAGCACAGAGCTTGCCCACGTTGGGTAACCCAGTAAGCTAGCTTTCCCCAGATATTCTAATATTCCTAATATGTAGAAGTATAATCAAATTAATACTTGATGGGGAACATATGTAAAAGCTGAAAAAAGTCTAAATTGTTTCATTGTATTGTTTCTCACTTGTTATCATGGTTTTCCTTTAGACATTTCAAACCATCTGTCTTAGTCTGTTTGTGCCAATATAAGAAAGAGACAAGTAACAAAAACAATAAAGTTTATTCCTACAATTATAAAAGGTAGAAAATCCTACATAAGGAAGCAGTAAAAGTTATGACATTAAGGGAAGGACCTGCCTCAGTTCTAAGGGAGTTTGTTGAGCTCTTTTTTTCACCACAGAAGGGATCAGACAACAACTCCTATGACCAAACACAGAAGTATGAAATTTCTGCCTCAAGATCTTAGTAGAGGCTTTAATAGCAACAATAAGGGCTCCTTTTTTTCTAGCCTGTTTTCTCTTAGTAAACATTTTTTAGCAATTAAATTCCATCATATGTATTTTGGGCAACATATTCAGATCAGAACAAGTGCTCCAATATTTAAAATTTCCAAATGTATATATGTAATGATTCAAGGAAATAAAGGCAATGGTGATTTTAGTGTATTTATTTCAAAGTATGTATGTCTGTGGTTGTTATTTATTTTGCTCTTTGCTCTTGTTGTGTGTGTTATCCAGTTACCAAATAAATACTTGGAGGTTTATACTTATGAATATCCAGCCTTAGCTTGGCTTGTTTCTAGCCAGCTTTTCTTTTCTTAAATTATCCCATCTGTCTTTTGTCTCTGCACTTTTATTTTTCTCTATTCTATATACCTTTATTCCCTTCTTACTACATGGCTTGCTGTATAGCTGAGTGGATGACCCTGATGTCTTCCTCTCCTCCCTTTCTTTCTCCTCAATTGACACCTTCTTCACTTTCTATTTATTCTTTCTACCTGCTAACCCTCCTACTTCCCTTCTCCCTAGCTATTGGGCATCCAGCTGGTTATTAGATAAATCAGGTATTTTGGGCTGGGGAAGTAACACAGCTTCAAGGAGTTAAGCAAATGCAGAATAAAAGAATGCAATACATCTTTATATCATTAAACAAATAATCCACAGCATGTAAAATGTAACACATTTTTAACTACTATTACCCAACATTTGTCATCATCAGATGGTCACATAATGACTCTTACTGTGTTGAGTAAAAATCCCCATTACAACTAAATTTATAAATTCACATTGATCAATCATCTATTTCAAGCTTTGGGCTTTACCCATGATATTCATTTATTCATCAATTATATTCTCAGCATCCCCTGTATATTATATAAATTCTAGATTCTGGGAATACACTGGTGAACCAAACAGGCAACAACATTTGATTACTGTTGTTAGAGACAGACCCTTTTAGCAAAGCAGTAGTATAAATATATAACAATGTGACAATGTCTAGTAATTTTCCAAGGGTTATAGATACAAGTTTAAAAGATAATTTCCACCTTGTAGTAAACATCTTGGCAGTGTGGTTCCCAGAGTAAGAGTCTCTGAATTTTTCCAGAAACATTTGTGTTCTTCTCACAACTGGCAACACTTTCCACAAACATCTTCATCTGTACTTCACCCTGAGCCCTCTAAAGGGCTTGAATGTTGTCCGGTTCTTTAACAAGAAGACCATAATGATGGATGTGAAAAAATAAACACATCAGCTCTGGCTGGTCCAGACAAAATTAATCCTGTATTGGATCCTTGAGCCAAATATTTCACAATATGTCTACACAGGAGCTAAGAGAAAAATGACCCAACAATTAAGTTGGTGGTCTCAGTATTAAGAATGAGATGCCAAGCCCTTCTGTTTCTTTTCAGTAATTCAGCATGTGTCTGCTAAGCCAAATGAGGAGTTAGAGTTTTCTGGCAAGGCTGTCCTCAGGTTTCTTCAATGTCACCCAGGGAACTATTATGATACAGGTGTCAGAGATATTGACTCCAGTAAACTTTTTTGGAAGCTAATAATATATTTCCTGGACATATGAACTCCAGAATGAGACTCTTCAAGTCAACAAAAATGTTTATTATTCAAGAACAATTATTTGTTTAAATCAGTACATTCACTTATTTTTTGTGTGTGCAATGGGTGTCCTCATTAACCATAGCATGTGATAAGAGGATAGAGCAATTTCTTCTCTCCTTTAACCACATGGGCTCTACAGATCAAACCCAGGTTGTCAGCATTAGTGACAATTTCCCTCTCTTGATGTATCATTTTAAAAACCTACAGTCACTTTGGAATGTCAAAATGTGAATCAGAAAATGAAAGTGCTATGAAGGAAAGTCCAAGAGAGTAGTGAGTAAAAGCATTACTAAGCAGTAGAGAGAGTAAGTGGTCTGAGAAGACTTCACTAAAAAGGAGACATTTGATCAAAAACAGAAAGAGATAAATAGATACTTGAGAAAATGTTCAACAGAGATACAAGCAAGAGAAATAATCTGAATGCAGAACACACTCAGTGTGTTCAAAGTATAGCAGGATAATACTATTATTATTTATTTTGGTAGACAGGGTTTCTATGTGTAGCTTTGTAGATGAGGCTGACTTCGAACTCACAGATATCCCAAGAACTGGAATTAAAGGCATGTGCTACCACTGCCCAGCTGAAAAATAGTCTTCACTCATTGTTTTATCATTTTTATGACTTTATCCAGAGAGCTAGATATCTGTCAAAAGTTTTTTTTTCATAAAAAATTGATTTAAACATATAAATTTTATTTTTCCTGCTGTATTGAAAAGTTAGAACTATGTTTAAGTGAAAAAGAGAGGGAAGCAGAAAACAGTTCATCTAAGAGATTGTCCCTGTAATCCATCTGATATATAAAAACATCTTTGCTGAGGTTGTAACTATTGAGATACTATGAAGTAATAAGAATTGGTGTGGGTTTTAGAAGTAAGGAAAGGTTTGTATAAGGATTGGATAAAAAGAATGAAACAAGGAGATCAGAATTATTAGAAAATAACATTTCCATTCTCTGGAATCTCAAAGGGTATTGGAGTAGCAGCATCAAGCAATGGAGTGATGGAGGATTCCTTCTGTATATATGTTTCTCTTATTGGTTGATGAATGAAACTCTGATTGGTCAGTAGTCATACAGGAAGTATAGGTGGGGCTAGGAGACAAGGAGAATGCTGGAGAGACAAGACACAGTGGAGCATCAATAGCTTTCTTTAGAACAGAACAATTTCAGATTATGTTTAGACTTCAAATGAAGATGCTAAGTAAAGATTGTAGAACAGTGTCATCTGTGCTTTTAGAGATAGGTCTAGGTTGTGTATTTAAAAATCAAGAGTTGTCTGCACAAAGCTGCAAGACTAGATATCATTATGCAAACAACTCCAAAGAGAGGAGATATATTGGCCCAGAAATGGACTTTGAATGATGTCATACTAATAATGTGAGGCAGGGTAAGCAAAGAACATGAGGATTCCATCAGAGTGACAAAGAAAGAACCAGAAAACAAGCAAATATTTGATGAAGAACAAGTCACATGATCAGTTTACCATGATGTGGGAATTCAGGATTATCAACCTAGAGTTCAACAGTTTAGTGACATGTTAGGTATGAGACTGGTAGAATTTAGAGATAAAGGTATTTTAAACTATTTGTTATATCATTTTCTGATCACTGTATTTCTATTTGCCCCAGACAAAGAGGGCAATGGCAGAATGAAAACAAACAAACAAACAAGCAAATTATCCCACCAAAGACTAGTTTGGTGAGCCAGTATGTTTATTGCAGTGATTATTAGGAACCCTGAGAATTAAGCCAAATCACCACTACAAGTCCCAAATGCAGCATTCAGACAACTACATAATGAAGAATTTCCTCATCTTAGGAAATGTTAGCCTTTATTAGTTACTGGGGAGTAAAGGGCCCACATGTGCCTTATCTCTTCCTCCATATGGAAATACTAATAGCTCTAGTAACCTGAGGGCCTAGTGCATGTGACCACAACTATTCTGACACAATATTGGAATGAGCACAACCAACCTATAGGAGAAAATGGAATAAGGTGGATTTGACAACAGATACACAGTTAAAAATCCTTTTATTCCAAGATGCTGCATGAAAATGTGTTCACATGTGAAAATCATTCAGTAATACAGCTGACAATTATGATTCAGAATATAATGAGAGAATTGCATGAAGAATTTTGTATGAACAGACAAGTCAGACAAATGAATAGGTGGAGGGCATGATCGCACAGGAATTCTGGAAAGTATTTTATACAGAACTCACTGCTATGCCAGGAAGTTCTCATAGAAAACCAGTGATAGTAATACATTTAAAGTATTTGTACATGAGAAAAGTAAACAGACAGGATTCAGATAATCATCCATAAGCAAAATTAATATGCTTCACAGTTGGTGACACCAGCTCTTACAAATTTTAATTCAAAGCTGAGTGAATCCAGTATTCAATGGATATATTTTTTTGGGGGGGGTCACGCTTGAAGCTGAAGCTCAGAAAAGCAAAGCAGCCAAGCTACTAGCTCTTACTTCTTCCTCAGGCTCAAAGATCTGATCCTGTCTCCACAAGCTGTCCATCAAGCCTCAGACTGCAGCCTCTCCTCAGTGTGGCTGAAGAATCATTGCCCGATACTGACTACTGAAGACCCTTTTACACCTCTTTAGTACTGGGATAAAAGATGTGAGCTCTGTTACTCTTGTAGACTGATTCAGTCTCGTGTAGTCATAGGAGGCTCAGAAAGATCCATCTGCCTTTGTCTCCTGAGTCCTGGGATTAAAGACGTGTGCCACCACTGCCTGACTTCTAAGGCTAACTAGTATGATTGCTTTGCTATTTTGATTTGATAGGCTAATTAATAATTATGACTATAGCTTATGCTTGTTCCTAACTAGCTTTTATAACTTAAAGTAACCCATTTATATTAATCTACCTTCCATCATGTGGTGTTACCTCTCTTCCATCTTACATCTTCTGCTTCTTCCCCAAATCTCCTGGTGTCTCTCCTGTACCTCAGTTATCTCCTGCTACTTCCTCTTTCTGTCTGGGAGTCCCATCTATATATTTTTTCTAGCTATTGGCTGTTTAGCTCTTTTTTATTTTTTTATTAATTCAAGTTAGGGAACAGGCTTGTTTCACATGTAAATCCCTTCTCCCTCTCCCTCTCCTCACTCCCATCCTTCATTCCCTACCCCCAACCTACCCTCCATCCCATCCACCCACCAAACCCAAGGCAGGGTAGAGCCCCCAACAGGGGCTGTGCAAAGTCCACCAAATCTTCCTGTGCTGGGCCTGGGCCCTTCCCCATGTGTCCAGGGCCAGAGTGTATCCCTTCATGTGGGATGGGATCTCAAAGTCCCTTATTAGACCAGGGAATAATGCTAATCCACTTCCAGAGGCTCCCTGTAGTTCAGAGGCATCCTTATTGGCATCCATGTTCATGGCGCTGGATCAGTCTTGTACTAGCCTTCCAGATAGCATCTGAGGTCGATGTGCTCTCCCTTGTTCAGGCCAAATGTTTCTGTGGGTTTCACCAACCTGGTACAGACCCCTTCGATCTTCATTCCTCCCTCTCTTCAACTAAATTCCAGATTTCAGCTCAGTGTATTTCTGTGAATGTCTGTCTCTGCTTCCATCAGCCACTGGATGAGGAGTGCTCTAGCATGGCATAAAGAGTAGTCATCAATCTCATTTTAGGGGAAGGGCTTTTAGGTTATCCTCTCCTCCATTGCCTGGATTGGCAGATTGTGTCATCCTTGTAGGTCTCTGGAGATCTCCCTAGTTCCAGATCTCTTCTTGGACCTATAGTGGCTCCCTCTATACGGTATCTCTCATCCTGCTGTCTCTCCTCTATTCTTACCCCTACTCAATATCTCTGCTCCTCCATTTCTTCTCCTTTACTCCTCTTCTTGTGCTCTTCTTGTGGCAGCACCCTCTCCCCTACCCTCATGCTCCCAATTAGCTCAGGAGTACATGCCACTTCCCATTCCTGGCATTTATTTATCCCTTAGAATCCTTCATGTTTCCTAGTTTCTTTGGTGAAGAGGATTATAGGCTGGTAAACCTTTGCTCTATGTCTACAATTCATATATGAGTGAGTACATACCATGTTTGTGTTTTTGTGACTGGGTTACCTCACTCAGGATGGTTTCTTCTATTTCCATCCATTTGCCTGCTAATTTCAAGATTCCATTGTTTTTTTTTCTGCTGAGTAGTACTCCATTGTATAAATGTACCACATTTTCTGTATCCATTCTTCAGTTGAGGGGCATCTAAGTTGCTTCCAGGTTCTGGCTATTACAAGCAATGCTGCTATGAACATGGTTGAACATATGTCCTTGTTGTATGAACATGCACTATTTGGGTATATACCCAAGAGAGGAATGGCTGGATCTTGACGTAGATTGATTCCCATTTTTCTGAGCAACTGCCATACTGATTTCCAGAGTACTCTTACAAGTTCACACTCCCACCAGCAATGGAGGAGTGTTCCTTCTTCTCCACATCCTCTCCACCATAGGTTGTCAATGGTATTTTTGATTTTAGCCATTCTGACAGGTGTGAGGTGATATCTCAGAGTTGTTTGAGTTGCATTTCTCTGATGGCCAAGGATTTTGAGCACTTTCCTAAGTGTCTTTTAGACATTTCAGATTCCTCTGTTGAAAATTTCCTGTTTAGTTCTGCACCCCACTTTTTAGTTTCATTGTTTGATGTTTTGGTGGCTAGCTTCTTGAGCTCCTTGTATATTTTGGAAATCAGCCCTCTGTCAGATGTGGGGTGATGAACACTTTTCCCATTCTGTGGGTGGTCGTTTTGTCTTACTGACTGTGTCCTTTGCCTTACAGAAGCTTCTCAGTTTCAGGAGGTCCCATTTATTAATTGCAGACCTCAGTGTCTGTGCTCCTGGCATGATGTTCAGGAATCGGTCTCCTGTGCCAATTTGTTCAAGGGTTATTCCCACTTTCTCTTCTAGAAGATTCAGTGTGGCTAGATTTATGGAGAGATCTTTGATCCATTTGCACTTAAGTTTCATGCATGGTGACAGGTATGGATCAATCTGCAATTTTCTGCATGTCTGAATCCATTTGTGCCAGCACCATTTGTTGAGGATGCTATCTTTTTTCCATTGTATAGATTTAGCACCTTTGTCAAAAATAAGGTGTTCGTAGGTGTGTGGGTTAATATCTGGGTCTTCATTTTGATTCCTTTGGTATATCTGTCTATTCTTGTGCCAATACCAATCTGTTTTCATAACTATGACTCTATAATAGATATTGAAGTCAGGGATGGTGATGCCTCCAGAATATCTTTTATTGTAAAGAGTTGCTTTGGCTATCGTAGTTTGTTTATTTTTCCATATAAAGTTGAGTATTGTTCTTTCAATGTCTGTGAAAAAATGTGTTGGGATTTTGATGGGGATTGTGTTGAATCTGTAGATTTCTTTTGGTAGAATTGCCATTTTTACTATGTTAATTCTACCTATCCAAGAGCATGGGAGATCTTTCCATTTTCTGGTATCTTCTTTAATTTCTTTCTTTAAAGTCTCAAAGTTCTTATTGTACAGGTCTTTCTCTTTTTTGGTTAGTGTTAACCCCAGATATTTTATGTTGCTTGTGGATATTGTGAAAGGTGATGTTTCCATGATTTGTTTCTCATTGGGTTTATCATCTGTATACAGTAGGGCTACAGTTTTTTGAGTTAATTTTGTATGCTGTTACCTTGCTGAAGGTGTTTATCAGCTGTAGGAGTTTCCTGGTAGAGTTTTTCGGGTCACTAATGTAGACTATCATGTCATCTGCAAATAGTGAATTGACTTCTTCCTTTCCAATTTGTATCCCCTTGATCCCCTGTTCTTGTCTTATTGTTCTAGCTAGAACTTCAAGTACAATATTGAAGAGGCATGGAGAGAGTGGACAGCCTTGTCTTGTTCCTGATTTAAGCGGAAATGCTTTGAATTTCTCTCCATTTAGTAAGATGTTGGCTATTGGTTTGGTGTATATTGCATTTATCATGTTTAGATATGTTCCTGTTATTCCTGTATTCTCCAAGATCTTTATCATGAAGGGATGTTGGATTTTGTCAAAGGCTTTTTCAGCATCTAATGAGATGATCATGTGGTTTTTCTTTTTCAGTTTGTTTATATGGTGGATTACATTGATGGATTTTGATATGTTGAACCATCTTTGCATCGCTGGGATGAAGCTTACTTGATCGTGGTGGATGACTTTTCTGATATGTTCTTGGATTCGGTTCGCCAATATTTGATTGAGTATTTTAGCATTGATGTTCATGAGCGATATAGGTCTGTAGTTCTCGTTCTTAGTCATAACTTTGTGTGGCTTGGGTATCAAAGTGATTGTAAACTTGTAGAAAGAGTTTGGCAATATCCCATCTGCTTCTATTGTGCGGAACAGTTTGAGGTGTACTGGTATCAGCTCTTGTTTGAATTTCTGGTAGAATTCTGCAGTGAAGCCATCTGGCACTGGGCTTTATTTGGTTGGGAGGTTTTTGATGAATGCTTCTATTTCATTAGGGGTTATGTGTCGATTTAAACTGTTTATCTGATCTTGATTTAATTTTTGTAAGTGGTAGGTATCCAGAAAACTGTCCATTTCCTTTAGATTTTCAAATTTTGTTGAGTACAGGTTTGCAACGTATGAACTGAAGATTTCCTCAGTGTCCATTGTTATATCCCCCTTTTGGTTTCTGATTTTGTTAATTAGCTCTCTCTCTGCCTTTTGCTTAGTTTGGCTATAGGTTTGTCTTTCTTGTTGATCTTCTCAAAGAAACAACTCTTTGCTTCATTGATTCTATGTAATATTTTCCTAGTTTCTACTTTATTGATTTCAGCTCTCAGGTTGATTATTTCCTGGCATCTACTCCTCCTTGGTGAGTTAGCTTCTTTTTGCTCTAATGCTTTCAGTTGTTCAGTCAATTCTCTAATGTGACTTTTCTGCATTTTCTTCATGTGGGCACTTAGTGCTATGAACTTCCCTCTTAGCACTGCTTTCAGGGTGTCCCATAAGTTTGGGTATGTTGTGTCTGCATTCTAATTAAATTCTAGGAAGTATTTAATTTCTTTTTTTTTGTTTCTTCCTCAACCCAGGAATGGTGCAATTGGGTGTTATTCATTTTCCAAGAGTATGTAGGTTTTCTGCCATTCATATTGCTCTTGGATTCTTGCTTTAATGCATGGTGATCTGATAAGATACAGGGGTTATTTCAATTCTTTTGTAACTATGGAGGTTTGCTTTGCTGCCTACTATGTGTTCAATTTTAGAGAAGGTGCCATGTGGTGCTGAGAAGAAGGTATGTTCTTTTGAGTTTGGATGGAATGCTCTATAGATATCCGTTAACCCCAGTTGGGTCATAACTTCTTTCAAATCCTTTGTTTCTTTGTTAAGTTTCTGTCTGGTGGTCCTGTCTAGTGGTGTAAGGGAGGTGTTGAAGTCTCCTACTATAAGTGTGTGTGGTTTTATGTGTGGTTTGAGATTTAGTAATGTTTCTTTCACAAATGTGGGTGCCTTCGTATTTGGGGCATAGATGTTCAGGATTGAGATTTTATCTTGAGGGACTTATCCTGTGATGAGTATGAAATGCCCTTCTTCATCTCTTTTGATTGATTTCAGTTTAAAGTCTAATTTGTTAGATATTAGGATTTCTACACCAGCTTGTTTCTTGAGCCCATTTGATTGGAAAATGTTTTCCCATCCTTTTACTCTGAGGTATTGCCTGTCTTTGAAGTTGAGGTGTGTTTCTTGTAAACAGCAGAAGGATGGAGTCTGTCTTCGTATCCACTCTGTTAGCCTATATCTTTTTATGGGTAAGCTAAGACCATTGACATTTAGGGATATTAATGTCCATTGTTCATTAGTTCTTGTTTGTTTTGGATCTACTGTTGCTGGTGTCATTGTGTGTGGATTTTGCCCTCCTGCTTCTTTTTGTGTTTGGTAGAATTAGATTATCTTTTGCCTGTTTTTTTGTGAGTGTAGTTATGTTCGTTGTGTTGGAGTCATATTACAGAACCTTCTGTAGAGCTGGATTTGTGGATATGTATTGCTTAAATATGTTTTTGTCATGGAATATCTTGTTTTCTCCATCTATAGTGATTGAAAATTTTGCTGGGTACAGAAGTCTGGGTTGACATCCATGCTCTTAGTGCTTGTATGGTTTCTACCCAAGACCTTCTGGCTTTCAGAGTTTCCATTGAGAAGTCGGGTGTGATTCTAATTGGTTTGCCTTTATATGTTACTTGGCCTTTTTCCTTTGCTGCCCTTAATATTTTCTCTTTATTCTGTAGATTTGGTGTTTTGATTATTATGTGTCAGGGGACTTCTTTTTGTGGTCCAGTCTGCTTGGTGTCCTGTAAGCTTCTTGTACTTTCATAGGCATATCTTTCTGTAGGTTGGGGAAGTTTTCTTCTATGCTTTTGTTGAATATGTTTTCTGTACCTTTGAGCAGTGTTTCTTCACCTTCTTCTATACCTATTATTCTTAGGTTTGGTCTCTTCTCGGTGTCCCATATTTCCTGGATATTTTGTGTTAGGGATTTGTTGGACTTGAAGTTTTCTTTGGTTGATGAATGTATATCCTTTAACGAGTCTTCAGTAGCTGAGATTTTCTCTTCTGTCTTTTGGATTCCATTAGTTATACTCATGTCTTTAGTTCCTGATCATTTATCCAGTCTTTTCATTTCCAGCATCGCCTCATTCTGTGTTTTCTTTATTTTGTCTAATTCAGCTTTCATGCTTTGAACTGTTTCAAGAGCTTCCTTCACTTGTTTGGTAGTTTTTTCTTGGGTTTCTTTAGATTCTTTAAGAGATTTGTTTATTTCTTGAATTTTTTGTTTTGTCTTTTCCTCCATTTCATGTAATTTTTTGCTTGCTTTTTCTTTTATTTCTTTAAGGGATTTTCTTGTTTCCTCTTTAAAGGTCTCTATCATCTTGCTGAGATAATTTTTGAGTTTCATCTCTTTTTCATGCATTGTGTTGGGCTTTTCAGATATTGCTGGAGTCAAGTCCCTAGATTCTGGTGGTGTCATATTGGTCTTTCTGTTGTTGAGTGAGTTCATATTCTGTCTTCTTCCAATATATTTTTCCAGTGAGTGCAAGAGGGGTCTTTCTATGTCCTCTTGTTACCCAGTAATGTGTGTGGGCCAGGAATTCAATGTGCACAGCTCTGGATGGTCTTGCCTCTCCTGGTAATCTCCTCACTCTGAAGGAGTTAGGCCTCCAAAGGGGTCAGGTGTGTGTGTGTGGGGGGGGACAGGAAGTAAGAGTGTGTTGTTTTCAGGCTCTGGGAGTTCCTCCCAGCCTGGGCATGTTTACCCCAAGCAGGAGCAGACCCGGGGAGATCAGGGTGGATGGGGCTTTGGAAGGGAGTTGGGTAAGAGCAGTGGATCACTCACCTAGTTGAGGACCGTTTGGTGGAAAGGGAAGGAAGAGTAGCCTGTACCCGGATTCAGGGAGCTCCTCCCTCCCTGGGCACATCTACTCCAAGCAGGCACACGCCTGGGGAGATCTGGGTGAATGGTGCTTTGGACAGGAGTTAGGTAAGAGCAGGGGATCACTCAGCTAGTTGCAGATCGGTTGGGGGAAAGGGAAGGAAGAGATCTCAATGGATAATTTATAATATTTATAGATAATGTTCTCACATGTTGCTTTTGGACTAAAGTTAGTCCTTGGTTTTTAAGACAGAATCTCTAGTTTAAACATTTGGCCATATTATTTTAATGACTTTTGGGTGAAAAATGGTAGACTATCTTGCTTAAAAGACAAAGTCAGCAAGAAAAAATGGCAACCTACAGACTGGGAAAAGATATTCACCGACCCCACATCTGACAGAGGGATGATCTCCAAAATACACAAAGAACTATCAGCTAGTCTCCAAAACACCAAACAATCCAATTAAAAAGTGGGGTACAGAACTAAATAGATAATTCTCAATATAGGAATCTAAAATGGCTGAAAGACACATAAGAAAGTGTTCAACATCCTTAGCCATCAGGGAAATGCAAATCAAAACAACTTTGGGATACCATCTTACTCCTGTTAGAATGGCTAAAATCAAAAACACCAAAGATAGTTTATGCTGGGGAGGATGTGGAGAAAGGGGAACACTTCTCCACTGCTGGTGGGAGTGCCAACTTGTACAGCCACTTTGGAAATCAGTATGGCAACTCCTCAAGAAAATCTTCCACAAGATCCAGTATTTCCACTCCTAGGCATATACCTAAAAGAAGCACATTCATACAACAAGGACATCTGTTCACCGATGTTCATAGTAGCACTATTTGTAATAGCCAGAAACTGAAAGCAGCCCAGATGCCCCTAAACGGAAGAATGCATACACAAAATGTGATACATTTACACAATGGAGTACTACTCGGTGGAAGAAAACAATGGGATCTTGAAATTTGCAGGAAAATGCATGGAACTAGAAGAAACCATTCTGAGCAAGGTAACCTAATCACAAAAAGACATACACGATATGTACTCACTCATATGTGGATTTTAGACATAGAGTAAAGGATTACCAGCCTACAATCCACACTGCCAGATAAACTAGTAAACAAGGAGGACCCTAAAAGAGACAAACATTGTCCTCTGGAGAAGGGCAAAGGGTCACAATGCCCTGAATAAATTGAGAGCATGGGAAAAAGGGGGAATTAGGAGAATTAGAAGGGAAGAAGAGGAAGGATGCAGAGGTCATGAGGGAGCAGAAAGGTTGAATCAGGTGAAGAATAGAAGAAAGGGTGATAGGTAGGGTTTTAGTTGGGTGGTGGTTGGAAATGATGGGAGGGAGAGGGAACTGGTATTGTCATGTAAATCAATCTTGTTTCTAATTCAAATAAAAATGATTAAAATTGATGAATTATTATTTTTTAGAATACTGGTATATTTGAGTACTACTTACTGTCTGTCATACAAATAGATTATTGCAAATTGCCGTCTGCATGTGGATTTTTGTTTCAAAACTAGGTATGTTTCCAATCATTAAGAATGGAAATTGTGATATGTAACTGTAATTGAACAACACCTTCAGTAGATAATTTCATAATAACATTAAATGCATACTTTAGACTTTTCTGAACTTCGAAGCTATCAATTTGTATTGGAGAGTATAAAGACACATTTTTTTGCATGTGTGGTGGTTGTCAATGATATCCAGTGAGCATGAATTTGGTGGGAAAATAGATCAGGCTTCCAATTTTTAATCCTTAAATGTAACTTGTTATTATGTTCTTTGATATTCTACTTTAATGACTTTATTTTATTTCAGTGTTAGACATAGTAATTTAATGAGATCATATTTATAAAAGATTTAGGACTTAACTTCCTCCCAATGCTGTATCCTTTCTCCCTCTAGAAAACTTTTGTCAAATACCACTCTCAACCAAAAATATTTAGTAATTAATTCTAAATTCAGTGATTCACAAACTGGAGAAAAATAAACCATTTGTGCAGAGATTCTAGTGTAACAAACCTATTTGATACTTTGCTCCTGAATAACCCGTGAAACTTAAGTTATGGAAATTATACTAATAAAAAGTAAATATTGATAAGAATACAAGTCCTGCTCCTAAGTTCCACAGGTGAACTGGCCTGGATATGCACAACTTAAAAATTATAGTGCTTATTAGGTAAATCTAGTGTTCACAGCAAATTACCTTTTTTGGCTCTCCCTCCCCTAAAAAAAATCCACACTTTCCAACTCTTAGGATCTGCATATTTGAATTCTGATTAACAAATGATAGAGGGAATTATTTTAAAATGTCTTAAGAAACACAGTCTGATTTTTCTGATAAAAACCAACTGCAATGATGTTAAATATTGAGAAATACATTAACGAAATAAAACCTGTGAAAAAAGGGAAAGAACCAAGCAGAGACCAGTATACCATCTGACCCACAGGGAAGGAGAGTCAGGTGAAGACAGTGCAGGTGGCAGCAATTTAGGCTATAGACCTACAGAAGATCTATGTAGTCTGTGCTGAGTCCTCAAGCTAAAGCATTAGAGGTGATCTGCCTTTCCAGTATAGTCTTCATTCAAACTGCCCATGTTCACCCATTGACTAGGCATGCCCAGATGCCCAGAATATGTAATGAATTTCTGTACTTGCATCATACAGCTTCAGGAACATAAGCTTCCTGTAGATGGGATTTATTTAGAAAGACATATTCTCATAGTTACCATGCAGCTATAGTCTCAAGATGCATCCTTAGCTTTGAGGGTTTCTTGTTTATTCATGAATTGTAGAGGCTGCAGTTCATTCTGAACCCAACTGTGGTTACTAAAAGATGACCAAACTGTCATGTAAGCATATTTAACATTTAGTTTTGCTATTTCTATCTACTATTTTTAGTATAAAAATCACAGAGGGAATGGAATGTGCTCCTGTTTTATACAAAAGACAGATACTTTATCAGAAAGGTGCTGTCAAGAAAGACCAGCAAGGTGTCAGCCCTGTTCTGTCTGAAGTGAGTGGCTCTCCTTACAAGCTGAGTCCTCCCTCTCCTCAACCTCAGCAACTAATGGAATAGGCTCTGCTATGGGGCAGGATTTATTCACAAAATTGACTCTGTAGAAGAATGTACAGGAGTGGAACAAATCTGCTACTAAATTGAGTGATGAAACGTGTCACACTCAGCTTGTGAGATGATCTGTGTTTGCTCACGGTTATCTCTGCTCTGGCTCCGATTTAAGATTGCCCATGTGTCTGCCATTTAATGGAAGAAATTTGATGCTATTTAAAAGGAGTCAAGGATTTCCCTGAAATTATATCTCTTTGTTCTGACCGCAAACCAGGCCTCTTTCTGGGGACCCAATGGCAAATGGAGCTTGCCCTCGAGTATATCTGGTTGCCAGTCTCCTCATTGCTTAGCATATGAGTTAATTCTTGAATTTGTAATGTAATGATGTCAGGGTCCCTGGCTTTATTTTTTTAGTCTCAGTTTGTTCTATAACTTTAAAAACATCACTTAGCTTGAATTAGAAGATTTTCCCAATCTGATTTAACAAGGAAACAAATAGAAATAATTTGTCACTGAAAAATCTCTAGTTCATTTTCACCTGCCATCTTGTGGGAGCACTGGCATTAAACCATAGGACAGCACATGAGAGAGATACTCACTGAGCTTCAGCCTTCAGAGTGGCATATATAAATACTGTTTAAGACATGTTCTTTGTGTAGTGTGCATATTCATGACATCAAGAATCTTTTCATATACCTATGTATTGTTTGATTATTTAGTAATGAGACATAATCTCATTTTACAGCAGGAAGCATTTTTGCTGTGGTTTATATTGATGAAATAAAGTTAGAGGAGTTTAATGCAGATGAGGTTTTTGTACAGACATTTATTTGGCTAAGAAGAGTTGTTCATCTGTACTATAATAACATTTTTAAGTGTAGGTATACTAATTATGATGCCTTTGAGATGGGGGCCAAGTTATGTTAACATTTAACAAGCATTTGAATTGTTCTACACATGCATTTTTCTGAGGTTATGAGTTTATTACCTTTTAGGCATATAACCCTAATATAGACTATCTAAAAATATTTGTTGACTCATGAAAATAGATTGGCAATGCATTTTATAGATGTTAATGGCAAGATACAAACTGAAAACAGCTTACTATTTTGAAAGTATAGGAGATATTTATATAGTGTCATTTACAGCAACAGACTTAGATCTTATTCAAATACTTTTTACAGTACTACTGATTATATGTAGAATGAATCATGTTTTAATATATTGGGCTGTCACTCAAACAAGTTTAAGTTCTGAAATTTGTACATATGTAGGTACTATATCATGTTGTTTAACTTCTTGACTGTTTCTAATCTCTTCCATTGCTTTTGTTCTTTTGTTTTGTTGTTGTTATTGTTATTTTGTTTTCCACTAAGCCTGGACTAGCCTTACACCACTATTGGAGGCAGCCTCCAGTGGGAAGGCAGAGGTGGGTCAGGCTCTTTTGAATAAAGATGCTGGTGTTAATGGCCTTTTTTTCCCCCTTCTCAAGAAATAAAGCTTTATCCACAGTTGCAGATAAAAGCCATTATCTATTCTGTGAGGCATGTATGTTACCAGCATGCTGTTGGTATATGAATGTGGTATCATTCTCTGGGCAATGTTATTATGCAAAAATTTAGATGCAATTACTTCTATAACCTATACTTTTGTCAAACTCCTGCCGCATTTCATGATTTGTTTCAGGACAGTTACAAGTTACAAGATAGTCAGAACTGTTACACAGGAAGCCCTGTCTGGAAAAACAAATTGAGAATGCTTCTTCTCTTACAAAGCTATAGACTTCAAGTGCAATGGTGTCATACAGGATCTGGGTTTGTTGCTACTTTCAGTTGTTTGGAATTTGCATACTTGTTTGTCCTCTTCTTTACCCTTTGTACTTAAAAAATCTTAAAGATCCTTGCATTACATCCTAAACAATAGCATTTGATTCTGACTATGTTTCTATGCTTAATTATTGTTAGTAATAATTAATATTAATGAGTTTTCTTAAAATCTCTGTGTCAAATCAATACTAAGGGAAACTACATGCTGTAAATTTTTGGATAATCATAGTCTGAGATGGATAATATTACCTTCTAAGATACACTGTTTGCCTCAAAGACACTATTTATTTATTGGGTTGAATATGTGATATTATCAGACCATATATGGTCTCTGAGTTATACAATCATTAGTTTTAAAATAAGAAAAGAACATATTGAACACATGGATATTTAATTTGACTGTTAGGGAGTGTCTGTAATGTAAGTCTTAGAAAAAAATGTCATGCATCCTTGAGTGTTTAGTTTTCTCTAAATTCTCACAATCAATGATTTCTATTGTTTCCTCCATCACTGCATCACATTTAGGAGAGTGCTGTCTGTGCTATTCATTTTTAGGAAAGTACATATTGATGTGCTTCACAAGAATGGGAAGAGTGCTGTGTCTAACAACAGCAAATGCTGGACACTGCAACGTGGCTTATTTCCTGGTACCAGCAGTTGCAGATGCAGATCCAACAGACAACGAAAAGATAAGGCCTCATTGAATCCAATATTCAGAGTCATCTGCATGTATTTGCACACTGAATACTATGCTGTGAATGATGATGTCAGGGTCAGGAGGCAACTTTTAATAAGTTCTCAAGATGGGCTTCATCATGCATACCTTCCATCCCTTCTCCATTATGTTACAACACTTCTTTTTTTAAATGTTTTTTAATTATATTAGAAACTTTCTTATTTTACATATGATCTCCCTCCATATTCCCAAACCCCTCACTGACCCATCCATCCAACCCCCATCCACTCCCCAGGGAGGGTGAGTCCTTCCATAGGGGATCATCAAAAATGATTATAGAATGTGACTTGCTTCCCATCCCACAGGGTATGAAGCATATAGTAAAATGTCAGGTCTTATTACATGTTGCTCAGGACAGGTGATCCACAGGCTGAAACATGTGATTTTGAAATTGTCCAACTACCCTCAAATTTTTCAATTCATGGATAAGTGGTTTCTAGCTGTGAGCACATTGTGTAGAGAGGATAAAACAAATTAGAAAAATACTCGCACTTGAGTTTCAACAGAAGCAATATTCACTTTTTATTTCTCCTCTAGTAAAAAAAAAAAAACTGCACCAAATGCTTTCTTAAGAATTATGTTAAATGCTTTATACAAATTAGCTAACTCAAAATAATTTTATGTTATAATAGCCGAAAGGTTATAATTGCTTCTCTGGCTTATATCTGGATTCTGGCACTAAATATGTGAAATGTCTTATGTATGTTCTGACCCTTAATGCCTTTCCCCCTCTAATACCCATGGTCCTTAACTTCAATTTGTAATTCACTCAAGGTTGAAGGACCAAAATTTAAGGAGTGCCTATAATATAACAGGTGCATACTATGCAGTTGGAGGTTTTCCATGTGTTTGGAATAATTTTCTTCATTATATTAAGGCTTGTGGGAGCTGGGCAGTAGTGCTATATACCTTTAATCCCAGCACTCAGGAAGTAGAGTTGGGTAAATTTCTGTGAGTTTTTAGGCCAGCCTGGTCTACATAGCAAGTTACAAGAAAGTCAGAGCTGTTACACAGGAAACCCTGTCTGGAAAAACAAAAATAATAATAATAAAAGGTGTAAAAAGTGTGTGTTGTTGTTGTTGTTGTTTATTTCCTCTTTAAAGAATAGGAAAATTAAATACAGAAATCTAATTGAATTGGACCAAGGTGCAGACATCTTGGCTCACAATCATTAACATACAATAGAATAATAAAATATTGTAATATAAGCATCAGCTGGGTCCTTATATTATATTATGTTGATGTCATTGCTGCTTTCTGTTTTTTGCATTCCCATTGAGATTGCTTCTGCTAGTACAAACTGGACCTCACTTAAATCTGCAAGGATCTAGTTTACATACTCACTGACACTCCTGGTTTCCTGGGGTTCTATTTCTAAGTACTTGATGACAGTAAGCAAATTGGTGATTTGAATCTGTTGAACTGAGGTCAGGATAACATCTGTTTTTCTCAACTTTGCTATCACCTTTATTTCTGTGGCATTGCTTGTGCCTGTTATTCAGTCTGTCATCCAAGAAAATTCTCGGTGACCTAGTACTTCTTGTTCCCTGTCACTTTTCCCTCAAGTTGTTGTCTTGGCAGAGTCTGACCAGAAAACTCTAATTGTCTGGGGAGTCAATGAACTACTCTTCAAGTTCTTTTTTTTTCAAACTTTTGAACTGGCCTTTTCCTACGAAGAATCAAGCAAAGATGTTTGACAGAGGGAACATAAACACATTTATTAGTGAAGGGCCCAGACTATCACTCAGTTGCCTGCGTTGGCAGCCATGACAGGCTGCAGAAAAGACCCAACAATTCCTAGACCCCTGACTCAGCAACATGTGCTGCACCCCCCAACTACAACTAGCAGATACTCCCCATGTGGCAAGGTACCAATCAGAAGTTAGCTGGCAGGCTTTGGATATGCTTGACTGATATTAGTGGAATGCAGTAGGTAGCAATGCCCAGGCTCTCAAATGGCCTCCAGGCATAGCAACATTTCTGCAGCTGCAGCTGACCAATCAACTCAGGACAGTTCCCCCATCCCAGAGTTGTTCAAATCCTGAGACTGTTACTATGCAAGAAGCAGACCTCCAGACACAGCCCTTGCTCTACCCCCAATATATGCTTTGGCCACAGCTGTTCAGGATCCCTTCTCATCTACCCGCACTTTTGAATGGACAGAAGACCTGAATTAAATAGTAAATTAAAAAGACTCTTTGCTCTTGCATCCTATCTGGTATATTACTGGTTTGGGGGGTTCAGAGTCTTGGCACAAGGAGCATCCTGAGTGAAAGAAGACAAAAGTTCTTGGTTATCCACTCCTGGATTAAGTTAACTTGAAGCAGCAAGTTTATGAATTAGCTATGGAATAGAAAAGGATTTTAATGAGTGTCATTGAGTTATTTCATTTGTTCTTATAATCCTTGTATGTTAAAAACTGAGGGAGTTAGAGGAATCAAATGTTTAGAGATAGCAATCAAATGCATCTCTTTTTCACTCTTCACCATTAGTTTTTGTTTGTAACCAAAGCTTCATATATAGCACGTAAGTGCTCAAGTGCTCACCAAGTAATCAACTGTCTAATGAAAATTACTTTTGGCCAATATGCCCATTCACAAGGACATAGATCAGCAGTGGCCTGTATTGAAGGAAGTTTTCATTGCCATGGGTTAGAAGGGGTCTCAATAAAAAATAAATATAACCTTAATCTAGAAGGAGAAATAAAATCAGAAATAGAAGTGGTAACAACTGTCAGATTCAACAGGTAGATATGGGTGATGAAACTCAATAAAGCCAAAGAAACAGATGGACAATACTTGCAAACAGAACCAATTTTGGCAACAGTGCTTCAGTATTGCTTTATTGGGGTGTTATCACTATCTGTCAGGTCATTTCCATATTAGGTCTATGATTCAATCATTTTCCTCAAGGAAGTTCATAAGCCACTGCAAGCCTAGACTTAAGAGACATTAACATGAGCCTGTATCTTTTTTTCCCAAGTTTGCTTCATTGAATCATTTCCTATGTTGTGATTTTTGTTGTTGCATGTATGTGTTATTATTGTGTGTACAAGCATACATATGTGTGTAGAGGGAAGAAACTGACATTGAGTGGCTTCTATCACTCTCTACCTTATGTTCTGAGCCAGGATTACACTGACCCTGGTACTCATCCTTTTAGTTAGACTGTCTTGCCAGAATGTTCTGGGAATCATCCTGTCTCTCTCTCCCAGCACTGGGGTTCTAAAAGTGCACTGTCACGCTTAGCTTTCTATATGGAGCCTGCAGATCTCAAGTTCTCCTGCTTACAAGTCAAGCACTTTACCCATGGAGCCAAGTCCTCCTAATTTTAATTTTTTCTAACCTACAACTACCTAGCATCACTCTACAGTGGGTTGCATGTTTACAAAGTCAACAGATTAGAGTGTTGTTCTTAATTCTTAAAAATTCATTTCTGCTCTATTCTCCTTAAATTGTTTTTGTTCTTATTTAGGCTTGCAAAGTCTAATATGATTTTCATTTTACCTGGCTTCTTCTCTTCCTTTTAGAAGCCCATGCTTTATCATCTTATTTCATTATTCTTGAGCAAAACTTAACCTTCTTCTCTTCCTTAGATATATCAAGTCACTTCCACCACAGTAATTAAAATTCTTCTCAAACTCTTCAAATGGATGTTGTTAGTGTTCTTCAGACCACTTCTCTGACTAGGGGGATGACTCAGCAGGTAAAAGTGTTTGCCACAGAGTTCCATGATCTGAGTTTCTTGCCCATGATTCACATGGTAGAAGAAGACATATTGTAGGGGGAAATGCTGACCACACCTGCTTGAGAACTGGCACAGGAGACACTGTCCAAGTCTGCTTGGGGGCTGGCAGAGACGATGCTGACCATGCACACTCGGGCATGGTCAGAGTGATTTAGCAAGGCTATAAATATGAAGGATGCATGCATGCAGCTCTCTTTTCCGTCTTCTGCCTGGTTGTACAGGACTGGCTCCATCAGGTGAGTACTTCCTAATAAACAATCTGTTTTTCAAAATTAGTTCTGACTCCATTGTGATCTGCATTAATTGCATTCCACTATAATATATTCTGTAAGTTACACACACACACACACACACACACACACACACACACACACAGAGGTATCTTCTGGCATATCAAATAACAGTAAGATTCTATCACTGATGCCTTATTTTTTTTTACCATACCATTTTGTTACCTTTTTATATCAGTGATCTTCATATTCAATATCCAATAAGATAGACTCAGTGATTGGCCCACTCAGCCACTCCCAGCCCACCATCGAGGCTGTCTTGCTAAATAATAAATACTGATGAGCTGAAATCACAGCTCCCACTCTTCCCTAGTAGGATTCCCATTTAACATTCAATTCTAAGCATTATTTTGAAAGGAGAAATGAATCAGAGGCTAACTTCTTTCTGCATCTGCTAACAATTCAGTATGCACAAATGCAGAACTTTGTGCTTCAGTATAGTCTCTTTCCTATAGGGAACATCTAAAGCAATTGTGTGCACCAGCTTCAAGAGCCCAGACAGGCACAACTGAAAGTGTTTGATGTCAGAGTGCCATGGGCGGTACTCTGATTTTCAGATGTGCAACCTTTGTTCTATTTTCTGTGGCCTTTCTCTAATTTTATTTAAAACCTCTTCCACTTAATGTACCCCCAGTTTTTCCTGAACATCACTGACCAATTACTGTACAGTTCTTACTTGTGTATCCACTTTAGTTATTTACTGTTTTACGCACTAGTAGATAAACCCATGGAATATAGGAAGGTGGCTTACTCAACATGGAGACCATCCTTTTTACACCAACAGTCTGTGTCAAAAAATTGGGACTATGGAAGACTTAACTGGTGAGTCAGAATTAATAAATAAACCTCTTTTATTTGAGTCTGAAAAGAAGCTAAATATGTATAGAATACAACATTGCTTGTGTCAATTGTTATGTATTTATTTTGGACTTCTGTAGCATTAAGTAAATGAACTGTTGTAGACTCCAGTAACATGCCTCTATTTTCATTTTAGGAATGGAAATGTTAATGGTTCCTATTGAATAGGTTTTCATTTATGTGTCAACAATTCCCTATGACAAATCATGAGAGCTGGGTTTTAATAAAGTTATTGCTACTCACATGATCTGCATATTTACCCTGGTGAATAAAATCTTGTTTTCTAACCTGAAATTGAATGAGGAATCAGGCAATCTCTCTCTGTCCCATCTGGCAATGCAGTGGGCATTTCAAATTGCTCTGTCTCAGGGCATGGAGCTTCCTTCATTTCCCATGAATCCTTCTTTCATCTCATGTTTTATTCCATTTCTTTTCAAAATACAAATTAATATCACCTAACAAAGTAAGTGATGCACAATCCAACATTATCATCTAGATATGAGTCAGCATTTCTATTCACTCTGCCAGGAAGCAGCTGCAAACAAATACTTCAGTCAAGTGTTGTGAAGTACTTGACCTTTTCAGAGGGAAAGAACAGCCTCCAATCAAAAGTGTGCTCCTCTTGTTTCTCACCTGCAGCACTTAATCAGATCCCTAAGGCCCTCTTGTCTTCCTTCCTTCTGCTGGGTGTTTAAGATTGACATCGTGCCTCCTTATTATATAGATTCTGAAAGAATATAAGCTTCTCTGGCTAGCAGATGCACATTGGAATCTGGTCAAAAACTGTTGGGCTATCCACAAACTGTGTAAAAGAGACAAACAATTAAAGCATGTTTTCCCCACATACAGGATTGTGAGCTCTACAGAAAAGAGCAATTTTAGCCAATAAAAGCATATTCTCTCAAAGGCCACAGCCAAATGTGGCTCCTTCCAACAGAGGAGGGAGCTGGAAGTCAGTGGACTCATGACACCCATTTCACTGGATTTCATGAGCTTATTCTATGATAATGTTGCTGATATCCTGGCATTATGCTGACCCCACCCCCTAACACTTTCATTCAGGCAAATACTTAGCTCAAAGTGCCTGGTGTTAGATGCTACTTCATGGCTATGTCATATCCTACATTAATTTGCTGCCTAAGTACACTGTATGAATGTATGAATGTATAAGCTTTCCTTTTTATGTGAGTGCCTCTCACCTGTTGCTCCTTTCCCCCTTCTCTCCCCCTCTCCTTCCCCTTCCATCTCTGTTCCCATTTTGCCAACACCTACCTGCCCCTTAGCTACCTTTCCCCAATAAAGTCTACATGGGTTTTGTTGAATTGTTGTGGTTCTTGTTTCATCACCTGCAGCTGCAGCAAACAACACATATAATGGAAGCTATTTAATGTGTAAAGCACTATGACACATGAGCAGAAGCACTCCTCATGCTCCGAACACATCCTGCTCCTTCATTTCCTGTCAAGTTGACAGGAGAGAGAATTTCAGAACACATGTTTAGGATTTCTCTTTCTATTTATGTTGGAAGAAACAGAAAAGGGAAATGGAGTCTAGGGAATCTAAGCAAACTATCAAACCATAGAGCAAAAACAGAGCAAAGGAGAAAGGGGAAGAACCTAAGGCAGTACATGCCTAAACACTGATGGAACACTCACTCTCTGTTCTTTGTTCAGAGGAAGCAAATCCATAGGGCTGAACTAGCATTGCCCACATGGAACAAGAAATGAAAGAAACAAGTGAATCTGGAAGATGCCTCATTCTTTTTTTCTTTCTTTTTGTTTTCAAGACAGATTTTCTCTGTGTAGCTTTTGAGCCTGTCCTGGAGCTTGCTCTGTAGTCCAGGCTGGCCTTGATCTCACAATGATCCACCTGCCTTTGCCTCCCAAGTGCTGGGATTAAAGGGGTGTGTCACCATCACCCTACTGAGCTGCCTAATTCTTAAAGCACAACAACATGAGAAATTATTCCATTAATCCCACTCTCTTCCATTTATCTTTTACATGTCCTCCTTCCTGTTACTGGATGGAACCTATAGGTAATGTGGCCCAGCAGAACCCCTTCTTTCACATATGAAGAATCAAAGAGTTTATAAAAATATAAACAACCCCTAATTTTTGTCAATTTATGCAGGAGTTATAAATGTAATGTAGGTGTCGTAAGTTTCATTCTGGTGGCTTTCTGTTTTCCCTGCTATACTAGCAGATAATGTCATGGTTAAGATATTTGTATTTCTTTTTGGCACTAAAGCAGCCCTGAGTTTTAACTGGAATAAGATTTTATTAACATAATTGACAGTGAAGTGGTCTTGTAAGGAAGCTTTCTAACATTTGCACCGAATGACATGAGGAGCCCCACAGCCATGTTTTGTCATTAGGAATTCAGAGGTGGTCCACCAGCCACCAAGAGCAGATAGCAAATTCACTTTTCATCTCAATTCAATACATCCTATGTCTGATTTCTGAAGTGCAAAAGCACTGGAGATGAGTTAAATGGCATAGTAAATTTGCTGCCTAGTGACCGTGATTGATGAGGAATGAAGGATATGGTGATTTGGAAGATATTTTCCTGTGACTCTTTACTGTCAAGCATCCTCTGTTGTGATACAATGCCATGACTAAAAGCAATGTAAGAAGAAGAATTTGGTTCTGGTTCCGGTTCATCATCGCTGCTCAGAGTCATCTGAGGCAAGCGACCTGCATGCTGAACAGAGTTTGGCAGTGGGATCCGACACTCTGAGGCCCTGTGACAGCTCTGCCTCCAACTGTCAGCCTGGTGGGACCCAGCACGCCCGAACACTGCCGACACTCAGGAAACAGTGACACCTCCATCCATGAAAAGAGGACCGACATCAGAATATTGGATCTGTTTGCATCTACCAAAAGGGAACCGTGGTCCCACACCCACCAGGAGAACAAGAAACACTTGCTACACCCACCAGAAGAAAGGATGAGAAGAGGACAAGGTAAAAGCACATCCAACAACAAAAAACCCAATATGACACCACCAGAGACTAGGAACCACACACCAGTAAGGCCTCAACATCACAATGCAGAAGAACCAGAAGAGTATGACCTTAAAAATATCTTCAGGAAAATGATAGAGGAACTCAAAGACGACATGAGAAAATCTCTTAAAGAAATTGAAGACAAAACAAACCAAAAAATACAAGATACCAACAAATATCTCAAGGAAACAGTTCAAGACCTAAAAACTGAAATAGAGACAATAAAGATAGCACAATCTGAGGGAATGCAGGAAATAGAAAAGCTGGGTAATTGATCAGGAACTACAGATGTAAGCATAACCAACAGAATACAAGAGATGAAAGAGAGAATCTCAGGAGTTGAACACAAAATAGGGGAAATAGATTCATCAACCAAAGAAAATCTTAAGTCCAATAATCCCTATCACAAAACATCCAGGAAATATGGGATACAGTGAAAATACCAAACATAAGAATAATAGGTATAGAAGAAGGTGAAGAAATCCAACTCAAAGGCAGAGAAAACATATCCAACAAAATGATAGAAGAAAACTTTCCCAACCTAAAGAAAGACATGCCAATGAAAATACAAGAAGCCTACAGAACACCAAATAGACTGAACCAAAAAAAAAAAAAGGTCACCTCGCCACATAATAATTAAAACACCAAACATACACAACAAAGAGAAAATATTAAGAGCAGCAAAGGAAAAAGGTCAAATAACCTATAAAGGCAAACCTATCAGAATTACACCTGACTTTTCCTTGGAAACTCTGAAAGCCAGAAGGTCCTGGATGGATTTTCTACCTACACTAAGAGACCAAGGATTCCAGCCCAGACTGCTATACCCAGCAAAGCTCTCAATCATTATAGATGGAAAAAACAACATATTCCATGACAAAACCAGATTCAAACAATACATATCCACCAATCCAGCCCTACAGAAAGTACTGGAAAGTAAACTGCATCCCAGGGAAGTTAACTACAACCAGAAAAACATAGGAAATAGATAATCCCAACTTACCAACAGTCAAAAGAAAAAAGGGATGGAATCCCACACACAACCTCGACACCATCACTAAATCAAAAACAAACAAGAATGAACAATAATCAATGGTCAATAATATCCATTAACATTAATGGTCTTAACTCCCCTATAAAAAGACACAGATTAGCAGAATGGATAAGAAGACAGAGTCCTTCCTTCTGCTGCATACAAGAAACTCACCTCAACCTCAAAGACAGATGGTACCTAAGAATTAAAGGTTGGGGAAAGATCTTCCAATCAAAGTGACCTAAGAAACAAGCAGAGGTTGCAAGCCTAATATCCAATAAATTGGACTTTAAAATAAATCAGTCAAAAGAGATGAAGAAGGTCATTTCCTACACATCACAGGAGAAATCCATCAAGATGAAGTCTCAATTCTGAACATTTATGCCCCAAATAAAATGGCATCCACATTTTAAAGGAAACATTATTAAAACTCAAATCACACATAAAACCGCAAACACTTATATTGGGAGATTTCAACATCCCACTCTCACCACTGGACAGGAACACTAGACAGAAACTTAACAAAGAAACAAAAGAACTAATAGAAGTTATGGCGAAATTGGACTTAACAGATATCTATAGAACATTCCATCCAACTACAAAACAATTTACCTTCTTCTCAGAACCACATGGAACCTTCTCTAAAATCGACCACATACTTGGCAACATAGCAAGCCTCAACAAGTACAAAAAAATTGAAATAACACCTTGTGTCTTATCAGACCACCATGCTTTAAAATTAGAATTCAACAACAACAAGAACTACAGAAAACCTACAAACTCATGGAAATTAAGTAAGACCCAATTGCACAATTCATGGATCCAGGAAGAAATAAAAAAAGAAATTAAAGATTTCCTAGATTTCAATGAGAATGAGAACACAACATATCCAAACCTATGGGATACTCTGAAAGCAGTGCTAAGAGGAAAGTTCATAGCACTAAATGCCCACATGAACAAACAGGAGAATAATCACACTAGAGAATTAGCAGCACAACTGAAAGTTTTAGAACACAAAGAAGCCTATACACCCTAGAGGAGCAGATGCCAGGAAATAATGAAATTGAGGGCTGAAGTCAATAATATGGAAACTAGGAGAAAAATAGAAAAGAATCAATATAACAACCAGTTGGTTCTTCGAGAAAATCAACAAGATAGTCAAACCTTTATGCAAACTTACCAAAAAACAAAAAGTGAACATTCAAATTAATAAAATCAGGAATGAAAAGGGGGACATAACAACAGACACAGAGGAAATCCAGAGAATCATCAGGTCATACTTTGAAAATCTATATTCCTCAAAATTTGAAAATCTAAAGGAAATGTACAATTTTCTGGTCAGATTTCACTTTCCAAAATTAAATCAAGAACAGCTAAGCAACTTAAATAGCCCTATAACCTCTAATGAAATTGAAGCAGTCATTAGAAGTCTCGCAACCAAATAAAGCCCGTGGCCAGAAGGCTTCAGTGCAGAATTCTACCAGAAATTCAAAGTACAGTTAATACCAATTCTCCTCAAAGTATTCCACACAATAGAAGCAGAAGGGTCATTACCAAACTCTTTTTATGAGGCCACAATAACCTTGATACCGAAGCCACACAAAGACACAACTAAGAAAGAGAATTACAGACCAATATCCCTCATGAACATTGATGCAAAAATTCTCAATAAAATATTGGCAAATCGAATCAAAGAACAAATCAGAGAAATCATCCATCCCGATCAAGTAGGTGTCATCCCAGAGATGCAAGGATGGTTCAACATATGAAAATCCATCAATGTAATCCACCATATAAACAAACTGAGGGAAAAAAAACAAACATGATCATCTCACTAGATGCCGAAAAAGCCTTTGACAAAATCCAACATCTCTTCATGATAAAGGTCCTGGAGAAATCAGGGATAACAGGAACATACCTCAACATAATAAAAGCAATATACAGGAAGCCGACAGCCAAAATCAATTTAAATGGAGAGAAGCTCAATGCAATTCCTCTATAATCAGGAACAAGACAAGGCTGTGCACTCTCTCCATACCGCTTCAATATTGTCCTTGATGTTCTAGCTAGAGCAATAAGACAACAAAGGAGATCAAGGGACTACAAATTGGAAAGAGAGAAGTCAAACTGTCACTATTTCCAGATGATATAATAGTCTACATAAGTGACCCAAAAAACTTAACCAGGGAACTCATACAGCTGATAAACACCTTCACCAAATTGGCAGGATACAAATTAACCCCCCAAAATCTGTAGCCCTAATATATACGGATGACACATTGTTGGAGAAAGAAATCAGAGAAGCATCACCCTTTACAATTGCCACAAACAAAATAAAATACCTTTGAGTAACAATAACCAAAAAAGTGAAAGACCTGTACTGTAATAATTTTGAGTCTCTAAAGAAAGAATTAAAGAAGATGCCTGAAAATGGAAAGATCTCCCAAGCTCTTGGATAGGCAGGATCAACATAGTAAAAATGGCAATCTTGCCAAAAGCAATCTACTGATTCAATGCAATCCCAATCAAAATCCCAACTCATTTCCTCACTGATCATGAAAGAACAATTCTCAACTTTATATGGAGAAACAAAAGACCCAGGATAGCCTAAACAACCCCATAGAATAGAGGAACTTCTGGAGGCATCACCATCCCTGACTTCTAGCTCAATTACAGAGCTATAGTCCTGAAAATAGCTTGGTATTGGCACAAAAATAGACATGTAGTCCAATGGAATAGAGTTGAAAATCCTGAAATTAACCCACACTCCTACAAACACCTGATTTTTTGACAAACAATCCAAATATATATGCTGGAACAAAGAACATCTTCAACAAATGGGGCTGGCATAACTGGATGCAAACATGTAAAAGACTACAGATAGAACCAAGCCTTTTGCCCTGCAGAAAACTTAAGTCAAAATGGATCAAAGAGCTCAACATAAACCCAGCCACACTGAACATACTAGAAGATAAAGTGCAAAATACCCTTGAATTAATCGGTACAGGAGACCGCTTCCTGAACATAACACCAGTAGCATAGACAATGAGATCAACAATTAATAAATGGGACCTCCTGAAACTGAGAAGCTTCTGTAAGGCAAAGGACATAGTCAATAAGACAAAACGACAGCCCACAGACTGGGAAAAGACATTCACCAACCCCACATCTGAAAGAGGGCTGATCTCCAAATTATGCAAAGAACTCAAGAATCTATTCTCAAAAACACCATACAATCTAATTAAAAAATGGGGTACAAAACTAAATAGACAATTCTCAATAGAGGAATCTAAAATGGCTGAAAGACACATAAGAAAGTGTTCAACATCATTAGCCATCAGGGAAATGCAAATCAAAACAACTCTGAGATACCATCTTACTCCTGTCAGAATGGCTAAAATCAAAAATGACAATGACAGTTTATGCTGGAGAGGATGCAGAGAAAGGGGAACACTCCTCCACTCCTAGTGGGAATGCATACTTGTACAGCCACTTTGGAAATCAATGTGTCGACTCCTCAAAAATGTGATGAGTCTACCACAAGATCCAGCAATTCCACTCCTAGGCATATATTCAAAAGAAGCACATTTATGTAACAAGGACCTCTGTTCAACCATGTTCATAGCAGCATTATTTATAATAGCCAGAAACTGGAAGCAGCCTAGATGCCCCTCAACTGAAGAATGGATACAGATAATGCGGTACATTTACACAATGGAGTACTACTCAGCAGAAAAAAACAATGGAATCTTGAAATTTGCAGGAAAAAGGATGGAACTGGAAGAAACCATTCTGAGCGAGGTAACCCCATCACCAAAAGACAAACATGATATGTACTCACTCATATATGGACTTGCTTTATGATACATAGTAATGACTGTGCTTTATCAGAACTGTTTTTAATGATGTTCAGAAATGTTTCCCTCCAGATGATGATTGAGAAGCTAAGTAAAAAAAAATGGTGCCAGGTACCACAAGAGTAACAGAACTGTGCTGTTTTTCTGGGATTTTTAAAATTTTTTTTTTAAATGGAGAATGCTGGTTGTCTCTACAATTTTGTTCAAATGACTGCAGAACCTGGAAATGCTGTTGCTGCTATTGAAGCCTAACATACTGCCTATATATATATATATATATATATATATATATATATATATATATATATATTATTTGGAAATTTTAGCTGTGCTGTCAAATTTGGAAAAAAGTATCCCAGTTTACTGTATTTAGTTGGCATTGTACAAAATTAACAGCCATATTGGTTTAGAAATGTTGAACTTATTTTTTTTCCATTTGTGCAGGGGTAATGCACTGTGTCAAATATGTAAGGTCTTTAAAAAAAGAAGGGATTTTGAGAGCCCATCCCATGTGAAGGAATGCTCTCTTCCCTGGACACACAGGGAAGGGCCTAGGCCTGGCCTAGGATGATGTCTTAGACTTTGGAGAGCCCCTTTTGAGGCCCTTATCCTGCCTGAAGAGTGGAGAGGGAATGGCTAGGGGCAGGTGGGATTTTGGGGGAGAGGGAAACGGGATTGACATGTGAAGCAAACTTATTCCTAATTTGAACTAATAAAATAAAAAAAAATATTAGAAAAAAAAGAAGAAGAATTTACTTTGTCTTTTGGTACCTGAAGGCATGCCAGCAAGTGGCAATAGCAAGACTTTCACTGGCCATATGTCATCCACACCAGGGACACAGGAGGAATGAGAGAGGAAGTAGGACAAGGCTGTGGATTACCAAAGCCCCACTGCTCAGGGTTAGGGTTAGCTTTAGGTTTATCTCTAACTGGGTCCCAAGTGTTCAAATGCATAAAATATGGGGGGGTGGGCATTTCTTATTCAAACCATCAGAAGATAATAGTATTTTTAGGAAAAAAACTGGCTTTCTGAACCCCAGTAGGAACATTGAGGAGGTATGGTAATGCAGTCTATACTTATTAGTTCAAATAGTGTTTTCACTTAACATATAAAATAACTAAGGAACTCTATGTTTATATCTAGCTAGGCATTCAACTGAGGATGTATTAAAACTGAATTCTTCAATGTGCATGTCATAACAATGCTATACCAGAAAGAAAAATTATACTTTAATTAATTTATAAATGTATTTTTAAAATTCATAAAAATGGATTAATATGTCAAAATGAAACACTAGAAATGATCATGGAAAACTTGTAGTTCTATTTCTTAACTTGGTAAGAAAATATTTAAGCCTAGAGAGTAAAGTATATATCAATTTATGTATCATAAAGTCTAAAAATAGTTACTTTAAAAATGTGACTGAAAATCCAACTGTTGTCTCCATAATCTATGAGATATGAAACAGTAGGCCAATTAATGAACATATGCTGTAAATACACTATTAATCCATAATACAATAATCCTAATATGTATATCCAAGTAATAATTAGACAATATTTCACATATATACAGATTCTAATGCACTTCATGTATATCATTTTTACAATAGTTGTTAATTAAATTGCAATTTTTCTCTTCATGTGTTTGAATTGCATAAAGGGTCAATACATTTACCAAGCTAAGACCATATAGATGTGTCTCAATATTTTTAAGGATACCAACATATTTGGCTACTAAAAAGAGAAAATAAAGAATGCCTTACTACATGAATTAATTATTTTAGCAAGTCACAATTTAATGTTGGAATTTATCCTCCAGTTTTGAGGCAGAAATGAGATAATAGAACTGTTTCTGGGTTGAATAATAATGAAAAGATATCTAATTTCCTAATTATCAACTCATCTCCTTTTCAAGTACTGCAAGTGGATGAGTTAATAACAAGGCTTTAATAACATTATCATTTTAACTGTACATATGTGTGATTTGCCTCCTGTGTGGCTGTGCACCATTGGTGAACACAGAGGTTCAAGAGGGCACTGTGTCCTTTGGAAGTAGAGTTACAGTTGGCCGTAAACTGCCATATGAGCTCTGGGAATTGACTCTGGCTTTTCTGGAAGAGCAGCATGTGCTCTTTACCACTAATCCATATCTCTAGCCAAAGTTTTAACCTTTTCAGTCATCTTTTCTTGAGTTGTATTCCCTTTTGCTCATTTTTTTTGCCTACAATTCCTAGATATTTTGGAATATACTTTGCTATCAGTATTGCCCAGTAAGAGTTACAGTACAAAAGGAAGGGCTTTGAAGATTTAATCTTGTCCAATATTTAACTGCATTATTATACTCTGGTTTCAGGGAGATATAGATACAGGATTTAGCCACTGGACCTGGATATTCCCAAGCTTTCAAATGCAAACACCTAGTGGGCCAGCTCTATTTACTATGATTTCACAGTGACACCAAAATCATTTCAAAGAGACTCATCCAAAGCCAGGTTTGACAAGAGTGAGAAGGCTTTCTAATAACTTTGATCACCTCAATTAACCAAACCACAGGGATTCAAACTAAAGCAATTAGCAGACATAAACTAACACAGGATGGTAGAATGCAATCATTACTATGACTCATAATTTTTAAAGCATTGGTTAGTAATGAAATGCTATATCTGCCAAGCTATGTGAAAAGAGAGCTAATGGAATGTAACACTATTTCAAAGGCCTGCTACAATCCTGACACCTCTCTCTGTCTTAAAATATTTTAGTTATCTACACATGCATTTTAATTTAAGCACAGGCCAAAAGAATGATGTTAATAAAATGATAGGGAGGAATGTATGAGCTATTGCGTGAGATGGTGATGAGAAGATACATCTTAACCCTTAAGGGCAAAGCAGAAGCATATCTGTCTCTTGACCCTGAACACACACACACACACACACACACACACACACACACACACACACACACACACACTCTTTTTCAAAGGTAGTAAACTCTAAGAAAATTATCTGCTGCCATCTAAATTTTTTCACGAAGCACTCATTTCATAAATATTCATCCATTACTAGTAGAAAATGGTTTTCAGACACTGTCCCCCCAAAAGGAATCTAAATATGTCCTGTTAATTGTCCTCTAGTCTAATATTATATCCTTTTGTTCTCCAATTATATGTTTACATCAATATCAATGAAAACTGAATTTTCTGGGTCACTTTGTCTGAAGTCAGCTATATAATGTGAAACTTTATGAAATAATTTCAAATGCTTTCTTTTTTTAACTTGCATTCTTTTGTGGGAGCTTTATCCAGGAACCTCAAAATGGCTAGAAAATCATAGCTTTTGTTTTTGTTTTATGTTTACTTTTGTAGCTTTTTGATGCATTCATTAATTCATAATACATATTTTTATATATGTTTGTTAGTTCTATTTGTCAACTTAACACAAAGAAGAGTTATCTGGAAACAAGGAATCTAAACCAAGAAAATGCCTCTATCAGAGTGGTGTATAGGTAACTCTATAAAGTATTTTCTTGGTCACTGATTGGTGTGGGAGAGCCCAGCTAATGTAACACACTTTGAGAAATAATCCTTGTTTGTACAAGAAAGAAAGCTGAGCAAGCCAGGAACAGAGCTCTTCCATTGCCTGTGGTTCAGCTTCTGCTTTAAGCATCCTGCCTCGATTACTGCTGTAACTTCTCTAGGGGATGCACAGTGGTGTGGCACTTGTAAGCCAAACAAACATGTTCCTTCCAAAGTTGCTTATAGCCTTGGTCTTTATCACAGCTTGCAGATGTCAGATGAGGTAATCAGATCTCCTGGAACTGGAGGTACAAATGGTTGTCAGTCAACACAAGAGTGCTGAAATTCATCCCAAGTCCTCTGCAATAGTAGCCAGTGCTCTTAGTCACTGATCTATTTCTCCAGCTTCTGATTGATTTCTTTTTCCTTAAAGCATATGTGTTAATCAAGGTCCTCTAGATTAACAGAAATTATAGAATGAATATGGACATGGTCCAACTAATCCAACAATGGCTGGCTAGGAATAGAAAGTCCAAGAATCCAGTAGCTGCACAATCCATGAGTCTGGGTGTTTCATCTGGTCTTCAGTATACGCTTGAATATTGAAGAAGGTTCTACTGCCAGTAAAAGAATTGACTAGCTAGCAAGGCAAGGGTAAGCAGGCAAAGAGGAAAAGCTTCCTTCTTCCATGTTCTTCCAGGTTACAGGTGTGTCTTCCCAACTCAGGATGTGGATTAAATGACTTTGTCTTCCTGCTGCAAAAGCCTAGGTGAGGATTAGAGGTGGATCTCCCTACTTGAAATTAAACAAAAATTCCTCACAGCTGTGCCCTCCACTTTTGAATTTCAGGTAATTCCTTTTTTAGTTAACTTGACAACCAAGAATGGCCACCACAGTTTACTTTACTAAAATTAACCTTCCATTTAAATTCCAGAAGAAGGAAAGGAGATGATAAAGTTGCCTTAGACACTACTTTATATTTTAAGTTTAAATTAAATTCAGACATTTTGTGTTTTTTGCTTGAATTTTTATTTCAGCATAATATAAAATGAATTTGTAGCATAATGTCTCTAACTAGTTGTAGAAACAAAGTTTCTAGTGAGGAACTCTTTTTTTTGTAGTCTGGAGCAATTTTGTGGGCTTGTCTATTCTTTCTCAGTACTGCCATGGTAGCAGTGTTGATAAAATTATTAGAATTCTAAATAAATAAATATACTAAAGTTTATTTAGAACAGCTATTTTCTTCTTACTATTTTTTAAAATCCAACAAAGAATGGACACAGGATGGTTAATATTGACTATCAACTTAGGGTGTTCTACAACCACCTAAGATAGCATTAACTTGGGTTCTTGCTTTATATCCATAATATACAAAATCAAAAACAACCCAAATCTTTAACCTTGAGAATGGGCAAATACATTACATCTATTCATAAATGTAAATATTATTTATTAAGAAAGGTTGTAGTTTTAATACATATAAATAGTAGATGATCCTGAAATACATATTAAAAGAAAAATTAAAACAATGACAAAAGATGGTATACTTTACAATATCAATTATTTGAATACATAGATTAGTCATATTTACAGAGAAAAAAATACTACAGGTTGCCTACAGCTTTAAAGGGGATATGGAAGTGATGAAGAAAAATATGCTATCTGTGCACTTGTGACTTCTACTTTAGAAATAATGAAGATACTTTTAGGGGAATTATATGATCAAAGACATGGTATGAACAATAATTTAATTAAAACAAAAATTGGCTTAAATTGATAGTAATAGTTAAACAACTCTTTGAATATAAGAAAACAATTGAAATGTTCATATACAATGGTAGAATTATATGATATGAGAATGTTGTAGTTAAGGGTAGGATTCCTAATACCTTGACTCCACGAGTTCAAACTCTTTCATTTGGGAGGACTGCATGAGTCCAAAAGCCAAGAACCAGTTATGTAAATAATGAGACCTTTGTTAAGCAGAGTCTGGTAGGCACACTTCTAAGATTCTTGGGCCCTGGTGTACACACGTTGACCTTGTTATTTCATCAAACTCCAATCAGGTGTTTCTGTAAAAGGATTTTGATGATGTAATTAAAGTCTCTAATTAGTTGACTCTGAGTTAATTTGAAGTAAGATTGTCTTGGGTATACCTGAACTAGTCAGTTCAGCTATTAGAAGAAGTCAAATTCTCAGAGCCAGAGATTTTTCTCCTGCTGTTCTTAAAGAAAAAAGCACACATTAGCTGAGCAGGCTGCTCTGAGCACCACAATGCAAAAGCCTGAAACTGAACCTTATGCCACTGCTGTGATCTGACTAAGTCAGCAAACACAGGCTGCTTTCTGAGACTCTGACAGTGACTCTACAGTCTAGCTTTTTCATTTATATGAACTGTTATAATTATATTACTTTAATATAATCTTATATTTTATTATGGTTCCAAAGTACCTAGTAAAATATGTTTTGCCTTTACTAATTTTTGTTGTTTCCATTTGAATTCTACCCTTTGAAGAACTCAGCCGAATTGAAAAAAAAAGTCTTAAATAAATCTAACACTTCGCTGTGATATCCAAATTCAGATATGCTTAATGACAATCTATACAACTTCAGTGATTATTTTTGCAGGGATAAGAGTGAGACACATTTTGAATAACATTCCTTATTCTTAGAAGTAACCATTGCAGTTTGTAGTTGGATGTTTACCCCTGTGACAGAGTACAATAGTAGATAGGCCTGATATTTTCTGCAGTCATCAAATGCAGCCTGAAAAACCACTGGATTTAGTCCAAGAAGATAAGACATGTTTTCTCAACAACCAGTGTCTTCTATAATAATAGTAGAATTCTTTTTAATTTGTTCTCTCTTCCTGCTTTTTCAGCTGGAAACTGAACATGGAGATTCCAATATGCTAAGCATGTTCTTCATCACTTGATTACACTGCTACCTCCATCTTTTCTAAATGTAACAAAAAGTCAGAGACATGACAATGCATGCTTGTAATCTTAGCATTCAGCCCTCAGGAAGGTTTCTATCCTGATCTATACAGAAATTTCAAAGCTGTCCAGAAATATATACTGAAATCCTGTCTAAAATAAATTAATTAATAGAATTTATTATTTCTTTTTGCAAGAGAAGAAAGGGTTCGGAATTGCTAAGTTAACTAGTAGTATCAAGGTTTTTTTTTGAGTATGAGTTTCACATTTCTCATTTTTTATTATTTTTTCGTCCAAGGACAGTAAGCATAATCGCCCCTTCAGGTTGTAATAGCTGTGCATCAGTTGCACTTTTAACAGCTGCCGCAGTCTGACTATGTGGCACAACACCTAGAGTTGCTTCTTACCACACAAAGATGCAGCAGAGTGCTATGTCTAGTGAACACAATACTGGACTACCATTGAGTGTTTTCTCGGAACTGTTACTACCTTAAACACTTTAATAACTTATCCACACAACCTCTCAGTGTCACAGAGCAGACATAGAGATTATTATATTTTCATTTTTCTGATACATGCAACTGAAAGTGAATTATTTACTATTACACAGCCAGCCTGTGTCTGAGCTAAGATGATGACTCAAGCCCGTTTGAATATAAGATCTGCCGTCTTGAAAACAGCAGTGATTTGCCTTGGGCTACATAATATTTCTTGGATCAAGGTCTCAAGTATTTGTTGTATGTTGGAAGTTCTTGATGTAATCATTCATTCATTCTCTTTTGGGAATACAATGACTACAATCTCCTAGATATTTACATTTAAAAAATTATACTTTATTATTTTTCATCCACTGAAGATTAATATATATATATATATATATATATATATAATATTCATAGATGTGTGAAACAAATTTCTTCTGTCTTCTTAAGAAGGATTTTTGACAATTCTCATGTGCAAGTCACTATAGCAATTGCTAGATTACAGAGAACTATGTGGCGTTATCTAGACCATCATATGTTCAAAATGGACTATAGAGAGAAAAGGGAAAATTATATTACAGTCTGAAATCAATTTCTGTAGGAAAGGAAATGTATGGTTTAGGAATTTGAGAGATGAATTCCTATGGGCTATACACCAGGAAAATGTGTGTGTGTGTGTGTGTGTGTGTGTGTGTTTGTGCTATGTGTGTACACATGTGTATAGAGGCCAATGTCTGTGCTGTGATAAGGTGCTTATAAGAGCAAGAAACAAACAAAACCAAACATATTCTTCTTCCCCAACTTCTTTCCATCTGTCAATCACTCAGTCTTTAGCTCCCTCATTTTGAGAGACTGACACTGATCATACCAGTGAAGGAGACATTGATTTACAGATGAGTTATGTGAAGAAGAAAGCAGATATTGTATGAGAAGGTGTGGGTCTCTGTTTGTGTACTGAATGCTTTAGGAGAATGGTTACGTATTTACAATACTGGATGTTGAAAGATGGCTTCCATGTAAACACTGCACACTGCTTTCAATGGACCTTAACTTGATCCTAGCACCCAGTTCAGGTATCTCCCAACCTCCTATGATTCCAGCATCAAGGTTCCCAATATCTATGTCCTCTAAGAAAACAGTATCCATGCATATGGCTGGAGTGAGACCCATGCACATACACTTAATATAAAGTAATAAAGTGCCTTTTCCAGTCACTATCACAAATGCTTTCTCCTTAGCAAATGGCCACAAATACAGAAACCCACAGCCAGACATTTTGTGGAGAGAGTCTAAATGGGAGGTCTCCATCAATTCTCTCTCCACAAAGCATAGATAATCCCATGGAAGAGGAGACACACAACTTGTTTAAATATGAGTGACTAGAGGACATCATGATATCAAAGCCCTCTGAATCAACTAAGCAAGGCATATATGAACTCATTGAACCAAAACATACACACACACACACACACACACACACACACACACACACACACACACACACACACACACACACATATATATATATATATATATATATATATATATATACTGTTAGCATAGTATTTTGTGGGACTCCTGATCATGATAACAACTGGTTCTCTGATTGTTGTGCCTGAACTCGGGACTCTTTCTCCTGTTGGGTTTCCATGTCCAACTTTCATATGATATTTTTTTCTTCATTGTATTATAATTTATTTTGTCATATTGGTCATTATCTCTTAGAAGCCCGTACTTTCATAATGAGAGACTAAAAGGAAGTAGATACAAAGTTGATGGGAGATGGGGGCAATTGGAAGGAGCAGAAGGAAGGGAAATCGTAACTACTATATATTGCATGAGAAGAGACTCTTCAATAAATGAAAAAATAAAAAGAGACAATGTATATACAAGTCTCAATAATAATTTCTATATTGATTTACTATTACAACTAGAGACGACCTCTCAGACACAGCTAATAGCCAATTGAAAGTCTTAATTCCAGCTGGCTGGAGCCATAACAGGTATTTAGAGACCTAGGTATTGACCCCAAGGGTCTAGAATATGCAGTTTTTAAAGACAGAAACCACATTCTGGCATCACACTTCATAACTGAAAGGCAGAAATAAGCAGTATGAAGCAAGCCAATTTAACAGAAACTAAGATAAATTGTTAGCCAAAGGGCATTCTATGCAAACAGACAACTTAACAGAAGCTAAGACATGTTAGCTGGGACATCCTGTTGAATGGTGCCTTGAATAGATTTATGTAATTTTGCATGGGATTCTTCATCTCGGAGATCAAATCATTTTAAACAAGAAATGGCCTCAAGAAGAATACAAGATGGTGGAAACATTGTACTTTCTTGTCCTAACAGATCACTAATAACTTTTGCATGAATTTGGCTACAAAAACATTTTATTACTACTATTTTACTTGGATTCTTATTATGGTGACTATAGCATTCAAATTGGCATTTACTTATACTTATTTTGGACAGTAGTTGTCTAGATTATCAAATGCACTGGAGATAGATCAAAAGGAATACCTTCTATATTCTTTTTTCCCTGACACTGCATGTGATTTGAATAGGTTTGTTAGGAAGTAAATATAGTGCTTCTGATATATCAGACCTTGATATACTTAACATTGTGTACCAAGCACTGTTTATTAAGTTCCATTTTCCCAAACATTTCATAAACTTCTATTGTGCTAGAGATAAGACACTTTCCATAACCCAGTAAGATTTAAAAACTGAAAACACCATCTCTTTCCTTAAGAAATTTTTAGTCACCTCTAAGGAAAGATGTCCTAACAGTCAGAAAACAAGGAATACCACAAAGTCACATCATACAACAAACCTCACACAAGTGATTTATTTGGAAAGACAGGAGAGGATGGCTGCTTCTGCTCAGGAGAGAACCATTAGGAAACTGAGCAGGAGACAGACTTTATGTATGATTTCTTCAGGGACAGAGTTTTCCTGAGTAAACCAGGATGGGTGGAATTTGGTAGTCCAATCTTGAGTTTTTTTCTATAGGGAGGAGCCTGGCCACTCTCCTTCCTCCACAGCCTGGGGACTGCCATTATAGATGTTAGACAACATGGTCTAGCTGTTTTCCACCTTGAGGGTCTTCTATTGGTTATATTGAGACAGGTCCCACGCCACATGGTATTAATTATGCTTACACTGACCATCCTTATCCATTAATATGCAAGGAAAAAATACAAAGCATAGAGGCACGAAGAAGAAAAGTGGGTGAAAGTTCTGACAGTCACATTTCTCACAATAATATTAGAAGTACAGATATGTTTATAGTAATGAATTTGGTATTTAAAATATATTACAGGGTATCAAGAGTAGGAATGATTTCTACAGAAAGAAAAATCCCCCTCTATATACTTAAATCTTAATATAAAAGCATCCCTACCATTTCTTCCCATAGACTCACCAGCTTTGTCTCACACCCCATGGGGATGTTGTTGCTTCGACTGCCTCATCCTTCTCATTTTGCTTTTCTTCCTCATCTTTTTCCAGTGATTCTGGGGGTCAGTCACAGAACCTTGCATATGGTAGGCAAGCTCTCTACCACTGACTTCTAAATTTATAGTTTTCTTTTGTTAAATGAGAACAGAAACTATTTTTCTAGTTGTGCAACTTTGTGTGTTTTCTGTTCTTTTTGTTGTTGTTGTTGTTGTTGTTGTTGTTGTTGTTGTTGTTGTTGTTGTTGTTTTTGGTTTAGTACTTCAAGACAGGGTTCCTCTGTGTAGCTTTGGAGGCTGTCCTGGAACTGGCTCAGTAGACCAGGCTGGCTTAGAACACACAGAGATTCCCCTTTCTCTGCCTCCTGAGTGCTGGGATTAAAGGTGTGTGCCACCTGGCACAACTTTATATTTAGTGAATTATGATTAGAGAATGTTCTCTTAGGAGATATGAAACAAACTATTTTGGAATATTTAACACATTAATGATTTCAATGTCTTTCACTGACTCAAATCACAGTAGGTTTGTGTGTGTGTGTGTGTGTGTGTGTGTGTGTGTGTGTGTGTGTGTGTGTGTGTATGTGTGTGTGTGTTTATGACTTAGCCAGGAGTATACCATTTCATTTCATATATATTCTAATTTCAGATATATGTGAATTCATATATGTATGTACTTATATTCTAAAATGCACAATTCTTTCTTATAGTTATATAAAAATATAGTTATTAAAGCTTTTTATCAGATTTTGAACTCCTAATTACCATGTGGGTAACTTATACCTCTTTCTGGGTCTAGGTGGAAGAATTTTCATTGGGAAACATGAAGCCAGAAATGAATGGTGGATATAATTTTAACTTCAAGTCAGCTCCCCAAATTGTGTCAGTTTCTTAGAGACCACCTTTTATTTAACTTTACTCCTGCTGGCCAATAAACTTCAAATGCTAGTAGACAAATGCAGGGGAAACCAGAAACCTACAGCTAATATTTGGAAAATTTAGAATAAACACTTTTTAATCTGGAATAAATTATTCTACTTTATCTCTGAATTAGAGCCTCGAACCACCATGGATTTTTCTACACAACACATTTACAGTCTCATTGGAGGAGTGCTATTAGTTATCATCAAGAGTTACATAATGGGGCATTTAGAAAGCACTCTAGCCACTCTAGTGGGAAAATATTACTGAAAAGAGTTTTTTTTAATATACATTAAGTAGAACCAGTTTTAAAATTATGAGGTATGAAAAATATGCTATGTAATTGTATTTGTCATATCACCCAAGACTTGGAAAATTATTTGATTCATCTAGTTTTTAAAGTTTATTTTTCATTGTAATTTTACTACTTTCAGTTTCTTTTGTTTTTTTTTTACACTTTTGTTTTTACATATCTCAGCATATAACTCAGGCATATTTTGACACCGAAGTCCTCTTACTTCAACATCTCAAGCAGGATAGATACAGACTTGTGCCCACATATCCAGCAAGATTTGGTTCTTTTAACTGGCACAGTGAAAAGGAAAGCATTTGAATTTAAAATTGTAAGCAAAAATTTCTCCCTGACTTTGGCTCATGACAAGTTGTGCATAGGATATTGGCTCCTTTCCCAGAGTTTAGTCGTGGAGATGCCACACAAGCAAGAGGGAAGGTGACAGACCTTAAAATATTAAAACTTTGAGAAAACCCTATGGAGTCAGGTGGCTCCCCACCCACAGCCTACCCAGCCCCCTTATCAATAAGAAGAGGGCCATAGACAGGCACAGAGGACAAACAGATAATTGTCACTACTAATCAGGTTTTCACATACTCTTATGGTGTGTTGTTATCACCGCCCACCTGTCACACACAAGGAATACCCACCAACAGAATAGAGAAGATAGGGAATTAGACATGCCTAAGCTATTTTGTCAATGGTAAATGATAAGTAACTTTAGAATATCACTACATTAGATTTGAATAATGCCTGTCTTTGCTTGGTTATGATTTGGAACACATGAATGTAAAACTTTATTAGCATTAATAAATTAACTCATCTAAGATGCAGAATACAAAATTAACATATACTATGATGAGCATATACATGCTGATGGTAGAAACTGAAATAGAAATGAAAAAGGGAATGCCATGTATAGTAGTTAAAATTTTCTCTAACCAAAATAGATGACTATCTCTAAAATGAAAAATAGAAAACAGTGATGAAATAAGGACACCAAATTATGGGATGATACCCTTGTTTATATATTGTAAGAATAACTATTAAGAATATCCGTGTCTCCTAAAGCAACCTGGAGATTCTAGAAATATCTATAAAAATACCAAATAACTAGAAAAAAAA
Source organism: Cricetulus griseus (assembly GCF_003668045.3). Taxonomy (NCBI): domain Eukaryota; kingdom Metazoa; phylum Chordata; class Mammalia; order Rodentia; family Cricetidae; genus Cricetulus; species Cricetulus griseus. The sequence continues at coordinate 93,576,632 of NC_048598.1, read as the reverse complement.
CCCTAAAATTCATATGGAACCAAAAAAAAGGAGCAAATGTAATATTGACTAAAAAGCAAAGTGAGGCATGCTATACCTACCACCTAACTTCAATATGTACTGTCAAACTACAAGAAATTGAACAGCAGGGGATTAGTTTAAGTACAGACAGGGATCAATGATGAATGGCAGCAAGCCTGTGTGTAAACACTTGTCTACAACCAAATGATGCTCAATAAAGCCACTAAGAACATGACGTGGAGAAAGGACAGTCTTTTCAACAGTAGTGGGGAAACTAAATATCTACCTGCAGTAAAAGAAACTAGATCTCACCTCTTATTCTCTCCTTTAGTTGATAAAGAGTTAAATGTGAAGCCTTTACCTATAAAAATATGTAGAAGTAAAATGGAAGTGCTTTAGAATATTTTTAAACAACTTTAAAGAAAATCCATGAAGAATAAAGCGAAAATTGACAAATGGAGTTATTAAAATGAAAAAAAAACCAATAAGGCAAACCAAAGAGGGGAAAAACAACTTATTTTATAGTTCTCCATCAATATTCATATTTGCATGATATGTTAGATACTTGATAAGGGGTTATACCTTTAATGAATGAAGACTCCAAACTTAGTAGCAGATAGAGTGAAAACAAAAAAACTGAACTAACCAATTAAAATAATGAAAATGAAAACAAAAAGACAAAAACCCCAACAAAACAAAAACAAAACAAAAAAACAGACCCATAGGCAGAGGCTCACATTAATTAAAAGAAAATAACCAAGTGGATTTCACATCTGAATGTACACAAAAATGTTTTAAGAAGTGCACAGAAGAAAAAGTTCTTATAGAGGTTGAAAACTACAAGAAAAGCTAGGAAATAGGCAGACTGTACGGTATTTAAATGGAGAAACTACATTTTCATAAGATTTCATTAATGGAATGAAAATTTAAAAAGAAATAAAATTAAAAGACAATCTTCGGAGTGAGACTTTTAGACTATGTATTATTTTTTTATCAAGATGGGTTTATGTAGCATTCTAACATTATTTATTCTAACATAATTCTAACATTATTCTAACATAATTCTAACATTATTTGTAGATTATATACATAAGGTTAATGTTATCAACTGGTTCCTCTATAGAAAAAATAGAGTGTGTCTTTGGCTTATTTCATTCATAAATAAGAAGAAAGATACTCAAGACCCTTAAGTAAAATTTGTAACATTTAAACAAGTTCTACACACCTTTGCATATGCTGTAAAATACATCTAAAACATTTATAATTCTTAATGCAATAAATGACTGTATATATAGTTTTATACTCTATTGCTTACAGAATAATAACAAATATATAAACAATTAGCACATATGCAGTTTTATTTTAATTTTTATTAATGAAACTCCTTTTATACTTATAAGTATTGAAAATATATGTATGAATGATGCACCCTGTAATATTTTATGTATGTACACTTTGCACAGAATCTTAACTAAGTGTATCTGTCACTTCAAACATGTTATTTCTTTACAGTGAAAATTTTCTAGTTAAATTCTTCTATCTTTGTTAAAAATGTACTATAAAATTTTCATGATTTCTTCCTTGTTGGGAAATTATTTAAAAATAACAATTTAAGAACATTTTTAGTTATGAGTCAGGTGAATCCACAATTGCAGGAACATTAATACAGCAGGTTAGATACTATATTTCCTTTTGACAAATACATATTTTCATGAAAGCATTAATGATTCTTCTCAAGTTTATGATCATCTGACTGAATTCTATAGAGTTAACAAAGTTTCTTTTCTTGATTGTTGAAGTCATGTTTAGGATGCTAATTTTACAATGCCTTGCTTGGTGTGTTTCTTTCCCTTCCTGTATTATATTCCTTCTCATTGATTAGTATTCCTCACTGTTTTTTTTAAGGTGCTTTACTCAAAAAAAAGAGAGAAAAGAAAAGAAACATAATCACCAAGCTAGCCACAACAACTTTATCTACAGTGTTGTACTAACAAGGTATGTTAGGGCAATAGTCATACAAAATTGAGAATGTAACTAACCAATAATTGATTTGTCTTAAGGCCCACTCCACAGATAGAATCCTTAACTTCTTAAACCTTCTCTTGGGCTCTTTTTCTTCTGTTGATTTGTCTTGTCCAAATTCAATTTGACTGGTTTTGTTTTGCTTATTCTATTCTATTTTCTTATATTTATGAAAAGTGGATACAGGAATAAATGAAAATCACAAGGGCAAAGGCTAACAACTGAACTGTCTTTAATACCTTCTGTGGATGGGAAAACCTGTTTTCTCCAGTGGGGTGACACTGCATGTGTCAACCATGCCTAGTCAGGCTTAATGTTCAGGAGTAGTTGACCAACATATAATAGACTCTACAAGGGGTTTTTGTTTGTTTGCTAGTTTGTTTTATTTTTTATTTTGTGTTTGTGTGTGTGATTTTGTTTGTTTAGAATCTGGTCATTTTCTGTTTGTTTGTTTTGTTTCTATTTTTGGTTTCTTCTTGGGTGTTCTTTTTTTTTTTCCTTCATTCTGGAGGTTTTGTTGTTATATTGGGTTTTTGTTTGTGGTTTGAGAAAGAACTTAAGATTTGGTTGGTAGGGAGGGAGAAGTATCTGTAAGGACTGGGGCAGCAGAAGTATATGATCAAAAGCATATTTAAATCTAAAAATTATTTTAAATAATAAAATATATAATAATAAAAATATTGCAAGATATCCTCCTGTGGAGGATCTCATTTATCAAGTAGGCATGTCATAACATATCACAAAGGAAAGTGATAACCCCAGGATTCCCACTCCTAAATACTGCACTCTCAGATGGCTTTCTCTTGGTTATGTGTTTTAGCATCCATTACAAAGTGCAATAAACTACCACTAACAAATAGGCATACCATGTCATACCATCTAGGAAAAGGTAGTCATATTGATTTTGTCCTTGCAGATAATACTTAGGTGAGTCAGCTTCTGTCATGTATCTTATAGCCCATTTCAGGAAGCATACAAGAGTTCTTTCCTAACTCATCTAGTTTCTGTGGTATTATCCTATCTTTTCGGTTTCTAGGATAATACACTGACCAAAAACAAAATGTGGAGGAAAGTATTTATTTCATCTTACTCTTTACTTGCATCATCAAGGGAATAAAGATCAGTAGATCAAGATCAAAATGTAGGGCACAGACACTATTTGCTGACTTGCCCTTTTGTTCAGCTTCATTTCATACACAACCTAGGACATCCTATCCAGGCATTCCACTGCCCAAAGTGGTCTAAACAGTGACACATAAATCATTAATTAAGAAAATACCTCATTGGCATGCTCACAGTATAATCTGATAGTCATGAGCCCTCAACTGTTCTTCTGCTGAGGCACAGATGATGATTCATGGAACTAGGTTCAAATATAGGTTGAATATGATTTATTTCAGGGACAAGTCACTTACAGAAGAAGCAGATGGATGCCACAGGTTCTTGATCTAAGAATCCACTCAGGCTGCTCCCTGTGACCCAACCAAACAGAAGCAAGAGAACCACCTGCCTCAATACCAGACATACAGTCATGTTTGCACCTGTGACGACGGGCATGGCCAGTGCTATAATTGCTGTCAGGGTGGCTATCTCACTGCAGTCTTCCCTCTTTCCAGTCACTCTAGGTTGATCAAATTGACAAATACTTATGAGCACATGGAAGTCACTGTTAGAGCACAAATAGTGTTGTGTGTCGTTTGATTCCTGAAGAAAAATATATATTCATTTTAGTATATACCTACATAGATATCTATCATGACACTACAAATAACTACTGGATATTGCATATAGCATCAAAATAGTCAAAGTAAAACATAATTTCTTATAACAAAAAATAAACTGTGTCTACCTCTTATAGATGTTTTCTGTTCTTTGTTTTTTGCATCACTTGCTACCTGTCAACAGTCTAAATACTGCTACTTTCCTCTCTTTTTCAGTTGAAGTACAACTGAGGTGGTGTCATGACAAACCAAGTTCCAAAGCTTTTCCACTGTGAAATTCCATAAGTTCTTCTTGCAAATTCCAACTTTATCTCACAGTACGTAGTCTCAAATCCCAGAAAAAGTTCACATATTTGTGTGCAAATGTTTTGAAGATCTTAGAGAATATATCATGTCATTTCAGACCACTGAACTTATAGCTCCCACTTCTATGCAGCCAGTAGCTACATTTTAAGTTCTGCATCATTTTATATGTGAATCCACACTAGAAGATTTTAAAACACAATGCCAATTAAACATGAAAAACCATTATATTAACTTTTAGAAGTATTTTCATTCTCACCAGAGTAGTGGTACTTGTGTAAGAAGTTCATGTGGGTGATAAAATCCACATATATTTTACTAGGAGATTGAAATTGAAGCTGCCTCTTCACTCACTTCTTTCATTTGTAAAACACTAGGAATTGTCAATTATGGATTTTGTTTTGTGGCAGTAATTAGAGGAAAACTAATCTTGACCCATACCAGTTTTATATCATTTTTAAATCACTAAATTACTACTACTACTGTAATCTCCAGGAGTCCCAACCATTGTGATGTGTAGCTATGACTACAACTATATTAAAACACCCTCTGCTCTGCAGTGGAGAGTAGTGTCACATTACTATGTAAATGAATTACAGAAAATAAAAGACCCAGAGACACATATTGGGATTCAGCCTACAAGCTGAAGATAAGTGAGGAAAAGCAACCAAGCTAGTAGCTACTACCTCTACTCAGGCTGAAACAATCCTGTCCTCAATGTGGCTGGAGACTAAATGTCTGAACATGAATACAGACTGAAATGTCCCACAAAGAATAACTACTTCTATCTTATATACCTCTCTAGAGTTGGGATTAAAGGCATGGGATCCTAAATACTGAGCTCTCCTTTGTGTGAGTTGTTTCTCTTTTAGACTGATTCAATCTTGTGTAGCCCTGGGTGGTCTTGGACTCACAGAGATGTATGTGCCTTTTTCTCCTGAATCCTGGGATTAATGATCTGTGCCAGCACTGCTAAACTTCTATAGCTCATGAGTATGGCTGACTTTGCATTATGGCCCTTCAGTCAATCTTTATTAAATCATAAATATCACCACATGTGAACATTCTTTTCTGGACAAAGGTGTGGTCCTTATAAGATGCAGGAAAATAATGAAACATATAAGGCTTGGGAACACCACAAATGTTATAATCTTTCAATCATAATTACAATCACAACATCTCCCTTTGGGTGCTTAAGTAATGTAGTTGCTTTTAAGTCGTTCATTGTCTCTGAAGCAGCCTCACAGCTGTGCTTCTCTGTAGTCCCACCCCCTATAAACCTCATAATGTTTTTAAGCTATATTTCATTGCACTTGTTATTTTGCTCTGTTGTTGGTATGCTATGGGCTTATTTCTGTCTGGGAGAAGCTATGTAACAGTTGTACTCATACTTCTCAGAAGATATGGTATAAATGTTTCTCTGATTAGAAGTTCTCTCCAGTTGCAAACCTCAAACCTATCAGCTTTCCAGATTTTCAGGAAACAATGTGATAGGTAGAGAAGGCTACGGCAAGTAAACTAAGGCCAATACTATACTTAGAACCCCTGGGATCTTGTCCATGTTTCTTACTTTCACAATGTATATTGTTCTCTGCTTCAATCCACCTCTTTTCCTTCTAGTACTACCTATTCTGCCTCCAAAACTCTTGAATAACTTGTGTTTCTCTTCTTTCAGATGAATTGTTGATCATTTAGCAATTCCCCCGTCTCTCAAAGGGCCACAGAATCCATAACACTTCTTAACGTAAGGTTGTGTTTCACAAATGATCTTTTAATTCCATGGTATGTGATATTTTTCTTTTCCTTTGAAAGCTACTGCTTTACCCTAAATCTTAAATCTAGTCTAATAATTAAACACATCCTTTATACTGCCCTTGAGGGAACTTTTGCTTTTTATTATAATATTCACAGAGAATCTCCTTAATTTCAATGCTTTAAAAAATACAGCATCTCTATGATCACAGACCTGAGTTCTTCTTTACCAGCCTACAAAACTGTAATCATACTGAACTTGCTGACTATACACAGACCAACAGTATTTCCACAGGATACAATAGATAATAGTACTGACATGTTAAATAATTAATATCCAGTGATTCTAAAAACAAGTTTTTCCTGCTGATTTTAGGATTCTCTGTTTGTATGCAAGAGCATAATCACTTCTCTTCACAAATGCACCATCAAAAAAGCTCATAAGAATTCCAAGACTCAACCATGATGTGATTATCTCTATGACCCTGGATTGTCCCTAATGAGGCATAACTTATTTGTGGCAGCTAGTCTATTGCTATCTGTCTTATTCTTGAACTGGAACCTTTCATCTGGCAAATCTAATTAGCTCTTATCAAACCTTTAACCAGACTGCCTTCTTTTCCCTCTTGATTTCTCTATTACATTTGTTTTAAATTTTTAGGTACTAGATGAGATGAAAGGTCTACAAAAGCACGTTAGGACAACAAATTAGCCATCTAATCTGAGCTCCCAAATGAAGATGTGAGATTCTCTCCTCAACATTTTCTCAAAAAGCCTGATGATAAAAGGCTAAAATATATAGGGAAGAGAAATCTTCACTACTACCGATGATCAGGAACAGCATGGGCAATCATTCTGCCAGGAGCCACAACTATATAAAGCTATTAAAGAATTTTATAGAACCTCTCCATCTTACAGGGAATACCCAAGATTGTATGCAATATTACCCAAATGATTAATATTGTTGATTGAGAATTATAAACACTCCAGTCAAAGGTCAGCCTTTCATAATCATTTAGAACTGCAAATGATTCAAGCTTCTCTAGGAGCAGTTGAACAGTGGGTCTATACAACTTCTGCAATATACTTTCAGTATCTTCTCCAATTTTTATGGCACCATCAAAAATATCCACATGGTCCTTCAAATTTCAAGATTCCATTATTTATTTTTTTCTGCTGAGTAGGACTCCATTGTGTAAATGTACCACATTTTCTCTATCCATCCTTCAGTTGAGGGGCATGTAGGTTGCTTCCAAGTTCTGGAAATTACAAATAGTTCTGCTGTGAACATCATCAACAGATGTCCTTGCTGTATGAATGTGCTTCTTTGGGGTATATGCCTAAGAGTGGAATTGATGAATCTTGTGGTAGACTGATTTTCATTTTCCAGAGGAGTCGCCATACTGATTTCCAAAGTCTGTACAAATTGGCACTACTACCAGCAGTGGAGGAGTGTTCCCCTTTCTGCATATCCTCTCCAGAATAAACTATCATTGGTGGTTTTTTTATTTTATTTTTGCCATTCTAACAGGAGTAAGATGGTATTTCACATTTGTTTAGATTGCCATTTCCCTCATGGCTAAGGATGCTGAACAATTTCTTATGTGCCTTTCAAACATTTTAGATTCCTCTATTGAGAATTGTTTACTTAGTTCTGTACCCCACTTTTTAATTGGATTGTGGATGGAACTAGAAGAAACCATTCTGAGCAAGGTAACCCAATCACAAAAAGACAAATGTGGTAAGGACTCACTCATATGAAGACTTTAGACAAAGAGCAACGGATTACCAGACTACAATCTACACTGCCAGAGAAGCTTGTAAACAAGGAGGACCCCAAGAGAGACATACATGGTCTCCTGGAGAAGGGGAAAAGGACAAGATCTCCTGAGCAAATTTGGAGCAAGTGAGGAGGGGGGAAGGAGGTAGGAGAATGAAAAGGGGAGAAGTGGAAAGGTAAGGAGGACATGAGGGAGCAGAAAGTCTGAGTCGGGGAAGAATAGAAGAAAACAAGAAAGGAGATACCATAATAGAGGGAGACATTTTAGGTTTACAGAGAAATCAGGCACTAGGGAAAGGTCTAGAGATCTACAAAGATGACACCAACTAACTGAAAGACCCCAGACCCCTAAGGGCCTCAGGATCCCAAGGAACACCCAAGACTCAGAAACCATACCAAGAGCTGCAAAAGCAAGAGGGTTTATTGAACGAATGCACATTCGTGTGTCAGCAATATCGGGGAAGTTGCACACCCCAGCAAGGGTTACAGGCTCCTTATATAGGAAAAAAAAGCAGATCAGCATACAGGCAAGGGGCACAAAGTGATTGATTACAAAGTATGATCTCATGTTAGAGTGGTCACCCAGGTGTGACCTGCTTTTTTACAGGTCTGTTGGCCAGCCAGGTGTGACCCAAAGAGGGTTGTCTTGGCAATTGACCTTGTCTAAACCATAGTATGTGCCTGGGGTTGGGGCCAACTTCCTTGTAATGGGCCAAGGCCTGTGGGAAACTTTTTCTCTCTGTGAACTAAAATCTTTTAAAACTTTTTCTCTCAGCAAACTAAAATCTTTCATAACAATCTAAGCAACAGAGGAGAGGTTGCCTTAAATGCCCTCCCCTGGTAATGAGATTGAAGACTGTCTTATATGCCATCCTTTAGCCTTCATCCAGCAGCTTGTGGAAGTAGAAGCAGACACCCACAGCTAATCACTTAACTGAACTGGAATCCAGTTGCAGAGAAGAGTGATGAGCAAAGGTGTCCAGACTTGGATGGTGAAACCAACAGAAACAGCTGACCTGAACAAAGGGGAGGTCTCTGTTCCCAAACTGATAGCTGGGATACCAGCATGGGACTGATCCAGACCCCAGAAATGTGGGTTTCAATAAGTAGACCTCGGAAATCTACAGGACCTCCTGTAGTAGTTCAGTACTTATCCCTAGTATAGGTGTGGACTTTGGGAGCCCAATCCACATAGAGGGATACTCCCTGAGCCAAGACAAATGTGTGTGTGTGGGGGGGGCTAGGCCCTATCCCAAAGGATATGATAGATTGTTATGACCCACTATGGAAGGCCTCACTTTCCCTGGGAAGCAGAAAGGATATGTGATAAGTAGGGTTTTAGTTGGCGGAGGGCTGGTAGGGGAGGAGGGAAGGGAGTGGGAACTGGGAGTGACATGTAAAAAAAATCTTGTTTCTAATTCAAATAAAAAAATTCATAATGAAGGATTAAAAAAATCCACATTGCAAATTTGAAGCTTTGTCATGTGGCTAGCTATGTTTTTACTCACCAATTTCAGTGAAGATAATTTAGGCTCCCTTTCCAATTTTAGTTGTTAACACTAAGAACACAGACCTTGATTTTAATCCCATGTTCACTTTTTAACAGCCACTGCTGCAATTTTACTATTAGATGTTGGCTATTATCTTTGCCGGCCTGCTTATTTAGATCCTACATTTTTTTCTGCTCTCTACATGTGGCACAGCTAGTGTTGAAGGGTAAGAAGTAAGGACAGGATTTGTACCCATTTCTGACTGGCACTTATACCAGCATGAACCTCAAAGTGACTTTTACTCCAAAATTAATCCTTTTATAGGACTTTATTTCTTAAACAAGAAGAACTAATCAAGCCAGGCTTTGGTGGTGCACACCTTTAATCCTAGAACTTGGGAGACAGAGGCAGAAAGAACTCTGTGAGTTCAAGGTCAGCCTGGTCTACAAAGCTACACAGAGAAAAGCTGTATGAAAAAAAGTACTGATCAAATATTCACAATTATTGCTCCATACCCCTTCTTTGTTTCCATAAGACATTAGCTTTATCTCCTTTTGTCACATCCTAGGATTTGTCATGTTTCCAAGAATGAACAATGACAAAACAAGCAAGCAAACAAACACACAAACAAAAAAATTTTTGATAACTGTTTCTGAGAATTGACTGGTTTCAGGAAGACTCCATTCTCATTACAACCTACTGACAACCTACTTTTTTTTTTTTTTTATCTGTGTGTTCCCACAATTTGTAACCCAAAAACCAAACATTAAAAACTTGTCAGCATGAAGTTAAAAACATAAATACCCATGAAGAAAAAAGGAAAATTAAGTCATTATTTATTTAAACAAAAAGTAGAATGAAAAATAAAATAATGATACATGCAAATTATTTTGAATGTGTATTGTTAAGGAAAAATAACTGGGGGAAATAGCAATGTATAATATAGTTTATTCAAAACATAAAAGCATCCAAAAACTTCCTTAGTTTACATGTTTGTGTGCATGAGCTTAAAACATTGGAAGCTGTACTTTCCTACGCTTTAATATTTCAACTATTTTATAATAACTCAAACAAGCATAGGAAGGAAACTAGAACACCAGGAACTGCCGATTGTAAGAGGCATCCCGTGATAAAAATACTCTAGAAAATGCTGATGTCCCAAATTCTGTCCTGTGTCAGGAAAAATGACAAAGAGAGGAATTCCCAGTATACCGGAGACAGCTCTCTGTCAAACCCTAGATTAGTTTTTCCATGTCAGTGAATCCTTTACTAAATGTACAGATTGTACATCACTGGACATTTCCCATCAAAGAGATATATTAAATACATAGTCTTTTAAACCAAATGACAATTTTAGAAAAGAAACTTGCTGTATGCTATTTATTCTGTTCCTTTTTTTTTTAGTTGATTTTTTTATTTGAATTAGAAACAGGATTGCTTTACATGATAATACCAGTTCCCTTCTAGAACCCATCCACCCCTACCCCCCCAAGTAAAACCTTATCTGTCACATATCTTTATGCTCCCCCTGGATGGTGAGGACTTCCATAGGGTGTCATCAGAGTCTTTCATATCCTTTGGGAAAGGGCCTAGACTCACCCCCGTGTGTCTTGGCTCAGGGAGTATTCCTCTATATGGAATGGGCTCCCAAAGTCCATACCTATGCTAGGGATAAATACTGGGCTTTTACAGGAGGTCCTATAGATTTCTGAGGTTTCCTCACAGAAACCCATGTTCCTGGGGTCTGGATCAGTCCCATGCTGGTATTCCAGATATCAGACTGGGGAGCAAGATTTCCCAGATGTTCAGGTCAGCTGTTTCTGTGTGTTTCACCAGCCTGGTCTGGAACTCTGTACTCTTCACTGGTCCTTCTCTGCATCTGGGTTCCAGTTCAGATAGGTGATTAGTTATAAGTGTCTGCTTCTATTTCCACCAGCTGCTGGATGAAGGTATATAAGTCAGTCATCAATCTCATAATCAGGGGAGGGCATTTAATGTAGCCTCTCCTCCGTTGCTGAGATAGTTAGCTGGTGCCATCTTTGTAGATCTCCAGACATTTCCCTAGTGTCTGATTTCTCTGTAAACCAAAAATGTCTCCCTCTATTATGATATCTCCATTCTTATTATGATGTATTCTTCCCCTGACTCAAACTTTCTGCTCCCTCATGTCCTTGGCATCTCTCTTCTTCTTCCCTTCTCATTCTCATAGGTCCCTCACCCCTCTTCCGGTGCTCCCAATTTGCTCAGCAGAACTTGAACCTCTCTGCTTCTCCAGGGGACCATGTATGTCACCCTTAGGGACCTCCTTGTTTATTAGCTTCTTTGGCAGTGTGGATTGTAGGCTGGTAATCCTTACTCTATATCTAAAATCCACATATGAGTGAGTACATATCATGTTTGTCTTTTGGCGATTGGCTTACCTCACTCAGAATGGTTTATTCTAGATCCTTCCATTTTCCAGCAAATTTCAAGATTCCATTTTTTTTCCACTGAGTAGTACTCCATTTTGTAAATTTACAACATTTTCTCTATCCATTCTTCAGTTGAGGGGCATCTAGGTTGCTTCCAGTTTCTGGCTATTACAAATAATGCTGCTATGAACATTGTTGAATAGATGTCCTTGTTATATGAATGTGTTTTGGGGGTATTTGCCTAAGAGTGGAATTGCTGGATCTTGTGGTAGACTGATTCCCATTTTTTTGAGGAGTCTCCATGATTTCCAAAGTGGCTGTACTAGTTGGCACTCCCAGCAGCAGTGGAGAAGTATTCCCCTTTCTCCACATCCCCTCCAACATTAACTGTCATTGGTGTTTTTGATTTTGGCCAATCTGACCAAAGATGATATCTCAGAGTTGTTTTGATTTGCATTTCCCTGATGGCTAAGGATGTTGAACACTTTCTTATGTGTCTTTCAGCCATTTTAGATCCTCTATTGATAATTGTTTATACAATTCTGTACCCCACTTTTTAATTGGGTTGTTTGGTGTTTGGGGGACTAGCTTATTGAGTACTTTTTTATTTTGGAGATCAACCCTCTGTCAGATGTGGTGTTGGTGAATATCTTTTCCCAGTCTGTCAGCTGCCGTTTTGTCTTGCTGACTGTCTCTTTGCTTTACAGAAGCTTCTCAGTTTCAGGAGAACAGTTATCAATTTTTGACCTCAGTGTCTGTGCTACTGGTGTAATGTTCAGGAAGAAGTCTCCTTTACCGATTAATTCAAGGGTATTTCCCACTTTGTCTTCTAATAGATCCAGTGTAGCTGGATTTATGTTGAGATCTTTGTTCAATTTTGACTTAAGTTTTGTGCAAGGTGATATGCTTGGGTCCAACTGCAGTCTTCTACATGTCTTAAACCAGTTATGCCAGCACCATTTGTTGAAGATGTTCTCTTTGTTCCATCTTATAAATTTGGATCTTTTGTCAAAAATCACGTGTTCATAGGTGTGTGGGTTAATATCAGGGTTTTGAATTCTATTCCATTGGTCTATCAGTCTATGTTTGTGCCAATACCAAGCTGTTTTCAGGACTATAGCTCTGTAATAGGGCTTGAAGTCAGGGATGGTGATGCCTCCAGAAGTTCCTTTATTGTATAGACATGTTTTGGCTATCCTGGTTCTTTTGTTTCTCCATATAGAGTTGAGAATTGTTCTTTCAAGGTCTGTGAAGAATTGCGTTGGGATTTTGATGGGGATTGCATTGAATTAATAGATTGCTTTTGGCAAGATTTCCATTTTTACTATATTGATCCTACCTATCCAAGAGCCTGGGAGATCTTTCCATTTTCTGGTATCTTCTTTAATTTTCTTCTTTAGAGAATCAAAATTCTTATGGTACAGGTCTTTCACATTTTTGGTAAATGTTACCCCAAGGTATTTTATGTCGTTTGTGGCAATTATAAAGGGTGATGTTTTCCTGATTTCTTTCTCCACCAATATGTCATTGGTATATTGTAGGGCTACAGATTTTTTTGAGTTAATCTTGTATCCTGCCATTTTGGTGAAGTTGTTTATCAGCTGTAGGAGTTCCCTTGTAGAGCTTTTCTGGTCACTAATGTATACTATCATATCGTCTGCAAATAGTAAAAGTGTGAGTTCTTCCTTTCCAATTTGTATTCCCTTGATCTCCTTTTGTTGTCTTATTGCTCTAGCTAGGACATCAAGGACAATATGGAAGAGGTATGACAAGAGTGGACAGCCTTGTCTTGTCCCCAATTTTAGAGGAATTGGATCGAGTTTCTCTCCATTTAATTTGATGTTGGCTGTTTGTTTGCTGTATATTGCTTTTATTATGTTGAGTTATGTTCCTGTTATCTCTGATTTCTCCAAGACCTTTATCATGAAGGGATGTTGGATTTTGTCAAAGGCTTTTTTGGCATCTAGTGAAATGATCATGTTTTTTTTTTTTTTTTTTTTTTTCTCAGTCTGTTTATATGGTAGATTACATTGATGGATCTTCGTATGTTGAACCATCCTTGCATGCCTGGGATGAAGCCTACTTGATCATGGTGAATGATTTCTCTGATATGATCTTGTATTCAATTTGCCAGGATTTTATTGGGAATTTTTTTCATGAGGGATATTGGTCTGTAGTTCTCTTTCTTAGTTGTGTCTTTGTGTGGCTCGTGTATCAAAGTTATTGTAGCCTCATAAAAAGAGTTTGGCAATGTCCTTTCTGCTTCTATTTTGTGGAACAATTTGAGGAGTATTGGTATTAGCACTTCTTTGAATTTCTGGTAGAATCCTGCAGTGACTCCATCAGGCCCCGGGTTTTTTTTTTTTTTGGTTGGGCGACTTTTGATGACTGCTTCTATTTCCTTAGAAGTTATAGATCTGCCAAAGTTGCTTATCTGTTCTTGATTTAATTTTGGTAAGTGACAAATGTCCAGAAAATTGTCCATTTCCTTTAAATCTTCAAATTTGGTGGAGTGCAGATTTTCAAAGTATGACCTGATTTCCTCAGTGTCCGTTGTTGTGTCCCCCTTTTCATTTCTGATTTTGATAATTTGCATGATCTCTCTCTCTGCCTTTTGGTTAGTTTGGATAATGATTTGTCTATCTTGTTGATTTTCTGGAATAACCAACTCTTTGTTCCATTGATTCTTTGAATTGTTTTCTTTGTGTCGACTTTATTGATTTCTGCCCTCATTTGATTATTTCCTGGCATCTGCTCCTCTGTGGTGAATATATTCCCATATTTTCTAGAGCTTTCAGCTGTGATGTCAAATCTCTGGTGTGGCTATTCTCTAGTTTCTTTGTGTGAGCTCTTAGAGCTATGAACTTTCCTCTTAGTACTGTTTTCAAAGTGTCCTATAAGTTTGGGTATGTTGTGTCAATATTTTTGTTGAATTCTAGGAAGTCTTTAATTTCTTTCTTTATTTCTTCCTTGACCCAGGAATGTTGCAATTGTGTGTTGTTCAATTTCCATGAGTTGGTAGGTTTTCTTCACTTTGATTTGTTTTTGGTATCTAACTTTAAAGCATGGTGGTCTGTACCTGTTGAGGTTTGCTATGTTGCCAAGGATGTGGTTAATTTTTGAGAAGGTTCCATGTGATACTGAAAATAAGGTATATTCTTTTTGTGTTTGGATAGAAAGGTCTATAAATGTCTGTTAATCCCAATTGGGTCATAACTTCTGTTAGTTCCTTAGTCTCTTTTTAAGTTTCTATCGGTGGTCCGGTCCAGTACTGAGAGTGGGGTGTTGAAGTCTCCCACTATAACTGTATGAGGCCTTATTTGTGATTTGAGTTTTAATAATGTTTCTTTTATGAATGTTGGTGCCTTTGTATTTGGGGCATAGATGTTTAGATTTGAGAATTCTTCCTGATGAATTTTTCCTGTGATTAATATGAAATGACCTTCTTCATCTCTTTTGATTGATTTTAGTTTGATGTCTAACTTGTTAGATACTAGGATAGCTACCCCAGCGCGTTTCTTGGGTCCATTTGATTGGAGTATCTTATCCCAACCCTTTACTCTGAGGTAATGCCTGTCTTTGAGTTCAAGGTGGGTTTCTTGTATGCAGCAGATCGATAGATTATGTCTTTGTATCCAATCTGTTAGCCTGTGTCTTTTATAGGCGAGTTAAGGCCATTAATATTGAGGGAAATTAAGGTCCATTGAGTGTTTATTCTTGTTTGTTTTTGGTTTGTTGTTGGTACTGGTATTGTATGTGGATTTACCCTGCATTTTATTTTGTGTTTTTGTAGAGTGGGATTATCTAGTGCCTATGTTTATGTGAGTGTAGTTAATTTCTTTAGGTTGGAGTTTTCCTTCCAGTACTTTCTGTAGGGTTGAATTAGTGGTTACATATTGTTTAAATCTGGTTTTGTTGTGGAATATCTTGTTTTCTCCATTTATAGTGATTGAAAGCTTTACTGGGTATAGTAGTCTGGGCTGGTATCCATGTTCCCTTATTGTTTGTAGGACATCTATGCAGGACCTTCTGGCTTTCAAAATTTCCATTGAGAAGTCAGGTGTAATTCTCATAGGTATGCCTTTATATGTTACTTGGCCTTTTTTCCTTGCTGCTCTTAATATTTTTTTTATTTTGTACATTTGTAGTTTTAATTATTATGTGATGAGGGGACTTTCTTTTGTGGTCCACTCTATTTGACATTCTGTAGGCTTCTTGTACTTTCATTGGCATGTCTTTCTTTAGGTTGGGAACGTTTTCTTCTATGATATTCTTGAATATGTTTTCTTCACCTTTGAGTTGGGTTTCTTCACCTTTTTCTATACCTAGTATCCTTAGGTTTGGTCTTTTCACAGTGTCCCATATTTCCTGGATATTTTGTGTTATGGATTTGTTAGACTTCAGATTTTCTTTGCTTGACAAGTTTATTTCATCTAGTTTGTCTTCACCATCTGAGATTGTGTCTTCCATCTCTTGCATTCTATTGGTGATGCTTGCATCTGTGGTTCCTGATTGTTTACTCAGCTTTTCCACTTCCAGCATTCCCTCTGTTTGTGCTTTCTTTATTGTTCCTTATTCAGTTTTCAGGTCCTGAACTGTTTCCTTCAGCTGTTTAATTGTTTTTTCTTGGCGTTTTTGGCTTTCCTTGATTTCTTTCATCTTTTGGATTGCCTTTTTTTCCATTTATCTGTTCCTTTTTTCAAACAAGGCATTTGTTAATGCAATATAGGAAATAGTTGCAAATCTTCAATCCCATCTTATTTTCCTGGGCATAAAAAGTATTCATCAATAACAATTGAATGGCAGCTATCATTCAAGATTTCAATTTCATACCCTTTAGACAAATACTTTAAAATAGTTTATCTTTTCCACATTTTCATATTTCCATGAAAGTTTTTTTATAATATCATAAATTTAAATAGATGCCAACAGGTAATGACAAGATTCAAAAATCGGTGATTGAAGTAGAATCATAGAAATTCATGTTCCCTCATTTCTAATAACTGTGCCCATACTCCAAGAAATTAAGAGAGATGAACATAAGGACAAGGGATGAGAAGTGCCAACTATTAAGAGTATGTTTCCAGTCAGGCATTGGTGGTGCACGCCTTTAATCCCAGTGCTTGGGAGGCAGAGGCAGGTGGATCTCTGTGAGTTCAAGATCAGCCTGGTCTACAAAAGCTAGTTCCAGGACAGCCTCCAAAGCCACAGAGAAACCCTGTCTCGAAAAACAAAAACAAAAACAAAAAAAGAGTATGTTTCGAGGTTATGTTGCCTACAGGATAAATGGGAAAACCTGGCATGCTCCTAAAGGTGATAGAATAGTACAAAAGGCAAAATGGATTGATCTAGCTCTGGCTGGTGAGTTGATCATGAGACCCCACACTGTAACAGATGTAAAAATTAAACACAAGAGACAAAACTGTCTCTCCTTTTGCATGACATTGTAACCACTTATGCTGCCAAATGAGCACATTGCTATATGTGTAAGTGAGCCTGGCTAGAAAACATCCTTTGTAGCTTGAAAAAACTGCTTATCCTTTGAAGATAGAGATATAGGTCAAAAAGTTAATGGAAACCATTGGGAGAGTTAGGGGACAGAAGGGGAAATACCGGGCAATTACTGTAACCATTTTTAGAAACCTGGGAAGTAAACGCTGGCTGTAAAATTTTTCATGAAAACCATTGAAACTATATAAATAAAGACTGCTTCAGGCTATTCAGGACCACTTGTTTACAGTCTCTTCTTGATGGTCACTCCACACCTCTGCCCCAAGTGAACAAACCCATCTGGAGCAAGGTCTGAAGCAAAAAGTTGGCTATTTCTTCACTCATGTACATAAATATACTGAGATTCCTGTGTTTATTTGGACTGTCCTTTCCTTATTAAGGTTGCAATGCTATGAAAACTTATTAAATAAACATATATTTTTCTCCTTTTAATTTGTCTCTATTAGTTTTATTTTAGGTCCATCCAGAAACCCTGAGGGGTTGATCAAATATTACTTCTCTGGAGTTGAAAGGATTTTGTTATTGTTGTTTTTGTTTTGTTTATAGTTTTTGTTTCATTAATTTGTTTCATTTGTTGGTTGGTCCTCTGGTTTGGCTATTTGTTTCTAAACTGAGCTGTGTTCTTATCATCAAGTAGTCTGAGTTCCTAATATATTGTTGTCAGTGCCTTATCTAATGTATTATTTGCCTCTGGTTCCCCAGATATGTGCGTTTTTCTCTTGCCATTCACTCTTTGCAGATTTTATTTAATGTACTTTATTTGACCTTTTAAAATATTATTTTGCATTTAAATTAGAAACAATCTTATTTTACATATCAACCCCAGTTCCCTCTCCTTCACAGTCTTCCATGCTCCCCATGGTGCCCCCATCCCATCCCTCTTGTGCTCCACAGAAAGGAGATCATCAAAGTCTGTCACATCATTTGGGGCAGTTCTTAGACCCTCCGCTTTGTGTCTAGGCTGAGAAAGTATCCCTCCATGGAGAATGGACTCCCAATGTCCATTCATACACTAGGGATAAATATAGTCCTGCCTTTTATTGTTGTTGTTGATATTTTTCTTCTTTATTCATATTCTATATGAACATTTCTGTCAGTTTTAAACTTCAATATAACCACAAAGCTATTATATACTTTCCACTAGCAAAGTAGAGACAACTACTTTGTACAACTGCAGTTCTCAAACTTTCCTTCAATTACATTCTCAGCTCAGCTGATACAGGATGATTTCTGGGTTTTCTAGATATTTCTAGATGGATTATAGTGTCACAAAGCAAGAAAATGTACAAAGACACAAAGATAGAAAAAGAAACAGGAACAGCTTATTAAGAGATAATACACTTCCAAAGAGATAGCACTGTACTAAACCAAGGAGAAAGACTTTAATCAAATGTCCCCACTCCTAATGTACAAAGCAGGTCGGATTTTTAATCATGTAAGGTCATCTTTCACGGTCATTACATAGTGCAGGTTAATTTTGCACATACTGTCTCTTACATGCAGGTCTTCATACAATTCCAAAATTACATCTTAAATCTCTACCCAAAGAAATGAATTTTGGTTTTATAATGAGCCACAGATCACCTTCAGACACTCTTGAGTACACTGACCCTCTGCTAGTGTCTCCATAAAGCTTTATGTCAAGCCTGGTAATCCAAGTTCAATTCCCATGGAGTAGGTATAACATTGGCTCCAGCAAGCTGTCCTCCAATCTCCAGGCATGGTCTATTGCAATAACATACACACAACAAGTAAGTAAATATAAAAAGTGAAGAATCAGGAGAAATTATATATGTATATATGTATACATACATACATACATACATACATACATATATATTAAGTACTTCTTACTTTTTATCAAAGATAAAACATGACAACACAAATATATTTGAAAGACCAGAAATAAAGGAGTAAAGGACATTATTTGAATATTAGTGTATAAAGTTTCAAAGATAAAAGGTATCATAGTGCAATTTAAGATATTTAAAGAACTACAAGCATCTTATACGTGGAGAACACAGCTAGACCAATCACAGTCAAGGTGAAAAAACAAGGAGGAAAAAAATAAAAAGCTGCTTGTGAATAAGATTTTCAAAACTTTGAGAAATGTAACAATACAATGGAATATGGATTTTTATCATAATTGGAAAACCATGAGAATATAAATCACTAACTCTAATGTCTTAATTCAAGACAATAGACCATATGTGCTAAATGTACTGAAGCAGACTAAACATTTCAAATCAAAGTGCATCTGATGTTAGTAGTGCTGTTATAAACAGGAAAAATATAGAGTGTAAATTAGTCCTGGATATGGAAGAAAACTGAATGAAGCTATGTGAAAGAAATTAAAGACAAGGAATGTTTTTGGAAGTGGGTGACAGTGATTTCTTAGTTCTATTGTATCTTATGACAACACCAAGAGATTTTAATTTTGATGTAAGGAATATTGAATTTGTCAAGGGATGGCTCATATTACTGGACCTTAGTTAGAGCTTTTCTCTGCTTGTCATTTCTGGAATGGATGGTGCCAGTTTCCAGTGGGCTTTGTTGATTTCTAGGATTTATTCTTTTCTACAAACAAGTCTGCTCCCCAACGTTGTTTTCCCAATAATACTAATTATGCCTTACTATGTCATGAATAATGGAGAATGTAGTGGGGAAGTGTAGGATGTGATGGGCAGAAGTCAAACAGGGCTTAGAACACTTCAATGAAGGATTAATTATTTCTCCAGGACAAAGATGACTATCAAGAGAAATTAATAGAATAATGTGTTAATTGTGTCAAAAGGGATAATGTTATAATCTGTTTTTCTATATTGTGGAGTGGCCAATAATATAATCTCCTATTTAAATTTACTGAGTAAATTAGAAATCTTTAAAAAGGCTATTGTTGGTAGCCAAATGATGATTTCTGATTTAATAATTATCTCTGCACAAATGAACATACTATTGCTCATATACAATATTAACAAGATGAAATTAGGCTCTGCATTCTCATTTATTGATACACAGCTAAGAGATAATATCTGTAAGCCACTGTGATTATATGTAACGCTTTCAAGACAATTTTCTGTCCTTCTTCATGGAGATTTCATTTAAGATTAAGCTTTCAACAAAGTAAATGTCTAATTCTTGTACTACAAATCTTCTTTTTAATTTGAGTAAATGTTGATTCTCTGATAGTCCTCAAAGGATGGTTTATTTGGAGTCGAAGCATGAAACACCCTATAAAATTGACTATGAATCTCAAAAGGCCTGGCCTTCTTTGAATCAGCCTTTGGAACATTTTGAATATAAAGAACAAAATTGAACACAAAAGATACGGAAATTGTATACAAATGAGTTGAAATGTAATTTCCATTGTTTTCTAGAGACTATATACATTGAGGAAAGCAATTCAATAGCTAAAATAAAAACTGATTGTTGTTTTATTTAACAATAGAGAGCTTTGCTTGAAATGCATCACTCCTACATTAAGAACAGTGAAGATCTTACATGAGATCAGGGAGAGAATACGTGAGATATTTTTGTGTTTATGAAAGGCATTGTATTTCAGCATTGGGAAGCTTTTGCTGTCAAGTTCATGGGTATGAATGCAATAGTCAGAATATGGGGCAGTATTGACTGTCAAAATTCTCACTGTTTAATTCAGAAAGGTATTAAGTCAATGTTAACAATTTGTTGTTATAAAGTCAATATTTGAAATGCAGATTTATTGCCTCCATTGTCTTATATACTTATTAATCATAATATCAGAAAAAATAAATACAAGATTATTTATATTTGAATGGAGATGATAAAGTTGTTATTATGATCTAGGTTTTTTACTTACTTAGGAATATGTATTTATTGATAAAATATAAAACTTATATTTATACATATATACATTTATTTGTCGATTTGTATATCAACAATGAAAGAAAAACAGGACATATCTTTGCAAGAGAGCAAGGTTGAGTAGTTACATGGGAAGGATCAGATTTTATCATGCCTGAAAAACCCCCTCCCTTTTATTTAATCATATTTGTAGTAACAAAAATATGATAATATCTCTGAATCTTACATAGTATTTACCAAGAGTCCAGAAAAAACTCTTTATTCTATTAATAACTCTTAAGTTTAAATTTGCCAAGAGTCCAGAAACAAATATCACAATTAGAAAGACACTGGTCTTTTGGCCAGATGTGGTAGAACCGACCTGTAATCTCGTACTCGGGAGACATAAGCATGAGGATCCTGTGTTCCATGCCAGTCTGGGTATCTGAACAAAACATTGATGAAATAATGCACGTAATGAAATGAATAAACATAAGACACAGTTTAGGTAATATTTTAGCAAGACGATGAATTTCTGTATTGCTATAGATTCTTCTATTTCAATTTATTAAATAGGAATATAGAAAACCTGTGTTGACTGTTCTGTTGTGCTGGAGATCGAGAGAAGGAACATAACAAAGTATTGTGAACTCTTACAACTTCTGATAACTTTCTTCTAAACTATAAGTTTCTTTCCTTGTAACCTGATTTTGTTTCGTAGTAGCTTCTCTATCTCCTTCTAGAAGGCACTCACATATAAATAAATAATCTTTATTATTATGCAGTTTCTAGACAAAAAGCTGTGACTCAGAGAGATTTGATATATTTCTCTAGTCAAAATATAATCTAAGGGAGCAGGATCTCAAATCTGGCCCTGCCAAACATCTAGGTCCATGCGAGCACTAAGAAAAACAAAATTAAATGTCTTTGCCTCTGTATGTCCTCATTGCCATGTTTTCCTTGGTGAGTTATTTAATTCTATCAGCCTCAAGAACAGGTAACCAGTGCAACTTTAATTTGCTTCATTTCTTCTCAAATGTTTTTACGGGAGAAGGATGGATTTTAGAAGTAGGTTATGTAACATGTGACTCAATTACACCCTTTGGTAAATATTTATGGATTTCCCCCTTGCCCTACAAGTTGAGCCACATAACATTCACACTAAAGTGCCCACCCTGGAGGAACTCATATATGGCAGCCCAGATAGTCTTTTCTGTTTCTTAAAGTTTTGGCTTTCATCTTTTTGGAAGGAACATGATAAAACCATGCTTCAGTTCTCCAGAAAATTATGCCATTTTTTTTTGTTCTTTTCCGAAGTTCTGCCTGTCTGTAGCATTCTCTGACTTCACAGCTATGATACATGGGCTCTGGTAAGTTCATTAGTCAACTTTTCCACACAAGGACCCATTGAACTTGGTCTGGGAGGTTTATGTATGTTCACACTGTAGGAAAGTGTTCTCAGGTGAGTTTTAGTCAGTAATTATTATTTCATTTGGCTCCAATTCCAAAAACTTCATTTTCTTTGCAGGACATGTTTCCCTAAGCTGTTATAATTTCCAGGCCTTTAAATTTTTTCTTACTGTCTTTTAAAAATTCACTTTCCAAAATTAGCTAACATTCTCCCTGCTCTGGACAAAACTGCTCATTTTTATTTTTTTTAAGTCTTCCCAATTATAATCTTTGATTCTCAATAGTTTTTTGAATTCCATTCTTGTGTTTTTTCTCTTATTCTAGACTCTACTCTTTTTTTCTCTTTGTCTTTATGCTTGTTTTGACAGTTAAGTACACTGGAGTCAAGATTTTACTTCATCAATATATAGTGACTTAGATTTCTGACATTTGACCTCTGTATTTCAGTTCTCTACTATATTGTTTAAGAGAATAACATGTATAGATGAAAAATAAAGAAGCAATCATCTGTATCTATAGAAAGCTCAAGAACAAAAAGTAGCCAACACACCCCAGAGGAATAGACACCAGGAAATAATCGAATTGAGGGCTGAAATCTATAAAAAAGAAAATAGGAAAACAATATAAAGAATCAATGTAAGGAAGAGTTGGTTCCTGGAGAAAATCAACAAGATAGACAAACCTTTATCCAAACTTA
Organism: Cricetulus griseus; assembly: GCF_003668045.3. Taxonomy (NCBI): domain Eukaryota; kingdom Metazoa; phylum Chordata; class Mammalia; order Rodentia; family Cricetidae; genus Cricetulus; species Cricetulus griseus. The sequence continues at coordinate 93,553,713 of NC_048598.1, read as the reverse complement.
ACAAAGGATAAACTTTGAAAATTAATAAAATCAGAAAAAAGAGGGACATAACAACAGACACCGAGGAAATCCAGAGATTCATCAGGTCATAATTTGAAAACCTGTATTCCTTAAAATTTGAAAATCTAAAGGAAATGGACAATTTTTTGGAGAGATTTCACCTACCAAAATAAAATCCAGAACAGATAAGCAACTTAAATAGCAACTTAAATGACCTATAACCCCTAATGTAATAGAAACAGTCATCAAAAGTCTCCCAACCAAAAAAAAAAAAAAATGGCCAGACAGCTTCAGTGCAGAATTCTACCAGAAATTCAAAGCACAGCTAATACCAATTCTCCTCAAAGTATTCCACACAATAGACATAGAAGGGTCATTGATGAAATCTTTTTAGGAGGCTTCAATAACCTTGGTTCCCAAGCCAGACAGAGACACAAACAAGAAAGAGAACTACAGACCAGTATTCTCATGAATATTGATGCAAAAATATTCAAAAAATACTGGCAAATCGAATCCAAGAACACATCAGAGAAATGATCCACCATGATCAAGTATGCTTCATCCCAGGAATGCAAGAATGGTTCAACATATGAAAATCAATCAATGTAGTACAACATATAAACAGAATGAGAAAAATAAAACACATGATCATCTCACTAGATGCTGAAAAACCTTTGACAAAATGAAACACTCCTTCATGATAAAAGTCTTGGAGAGATCAGTGATAACAGGAACATACATAAACATAATAAAAACGATGTAGAGCAAACCAACAGCCAACATCAAACTAAACGGACAGAAATTCATCACAATTCCTCTAAAATCAGGGACAAGAAAAGGCTGTACACTCTCTCCATACCTCTTCAATATTGCCCTTGAGCATATACCTAGAGCAATAAAATAACAATAGGAGATCAAGGGGATACAAATTGGAAAGGAAGAAGTCAAACTTTCACTATTTGCAGATGATATGATAGTTTACATAAGTGAGCCAAAAAACTCTACCTAGGAACTCCTACAGCTGATAAACACCTTAAACAAGTGGCAGGATATAACATTAACTCAAAAAAAAAATCCATAGCCATAATATATAATAAGATAAACATGCTGAAACAGAAATAAGAGAAACGTCACCCTTTGCAATTGTCATAAACAACATAAAATACCTTGGGGTAATGCTAACCAAAAAAGTGAAACAGCTGTATCATAATAATTTTGAGTGTTTAAAGAAAGAAATTAAAGAAGGTACCAGAAAATGGAAGGATCTCCCATGTTCTTGGACAGGTAGGATCTACATAAATAAAATGGCAATGTTGCCAAAAGCAATCTACAGATTCAATGCAATCCCCATCAGAATCGCAGCACAATGTTCACAGACCTTGAAAGAACAATTCTCAACTTTATATGGAAAAACAAAAGACCCAAGATACCCTGCACAATAAAGGAACTTCCAGAGGCATCACCATCCCTGACTTCAAGCTGTATTATAGAGCTATAGTCCTGAAAACATCTTGGTATTTGCATAAAAATACACAAGTAGACCAGTGTCATAGAATTGAATACCCTGATATTATGCCACACACCTACGAACACTTGATTTTCAACAAGGAAGCTAAAATTATAAAATGGAAAAAACAAAGCATCTTCAACAAATGGTGCCTGCATAACTGGATGGTGGCATGTAGAAGACTGCAGATAGATCCATATCTATTTCCATGCACAAAACTTAAGTTCAAATCAAAGACCTCAACATAAATCCAGCCACACTGGACCTCTTAGTAGAGAAGGTAGGTAGTACCTTCGAACCAATCCATACAGGAGACAGGTTCCTGAACATATCTCCTGTTGCACAAACACTGAGATCAACAATTAATAAATGGGACTTCCTGAAACTGAGAAGTTTTTGTAAGGCAAAGGACACAGTCAACAAGACAAAACGGCAGCCCACAGAATGGGAAAAGATATTCAACAACCCCATATCTGACATTTGGCTGATTTCCAAAAAAGACAAAGAACTTAAGGAGATAGTCTCCAAAACACCAAGTAATCCTATTAAAATATGGTGTACAGAACTAAATAGGAAATTCTCAGCAGAGGAATCTAAAATGACTGAAAGGTGCATAAGAAAGTGTTCAACATCCTTACCATCAGGGAAATGCAAATTAAAACAACTCTGAGATAACATCTTACCCCTTTTCAGAATGGCTAAAATCAAAACACCAGTGACAGTTTATGCTGGAGAGGATTTGGAGAAAGGGAAGCACTCTGACACTGCTGATGGAAGTGCAAACTCACACAGCCATTTTTGAAATCAGTATGGCAGTTCCTCAGGAAAATGAGAATCAGTCTACAATAAGATGCAGCAATGCCACTTTTAGTCATATAGTCAAAGGATGCACATTCATACAACAAGGACATCTGTTCAACCATTCTCATAGCATCATTATTTGTAATAATCAGAAACTGGAAGCAACCTAGATGCCCCTCAACTGAAGAATGAATTGAGAAGATGTGGTACATTAACACAATGGAGTACTACTCAAAAGAAAAAAATGGAATCTTGAAATTCGAAGGCAAATGAATGGAACTAGAAGAAACCATCCAGAGTGAGGTTACCCAGCTGCAAAAAGACTGGGTTATGTATGTACTCTGTCATATATGTATTTTAGATATAGAGCAAAGAAGCAGCAACCCACAAACCACAATGCCAGAGAAGGTAGGAAACAAGAAAGACCCAAAGAGAGACATATATGGTACCCGGGAGAAGGGAGAAAGGACAAGATTTCCTAAGCTAATGAGGAACATGTGGGGGAGAGGGAGTTGGAAAAAAGAGAAGGGGCATTGGTGGCGCACATCTTTAATCCCAGCACTCGGGAGGCAGAGGCAGGTGGATCGCTGTGAGTTCCAGGCCAGCCTGGTCTCCAGAGCGAGTGCCAGGAAAGGCACCAAAGCTACATAGAGAAACCCTGTCTCGAAAAACAAATAACAAAAACAAAAACCAAAAAAAGAGAGAGAAGGGGAAAAGAGGAGGACATGAGGGAACAGTAAGATCTAGTCAGGGGAAGAATAGATGAGAGCAAGAAAAATGATACCATCATAGAGGGCGCCCTTATAGGTTTAAAGAGAATTACAGCTCTACTGATATGTCCAGAGATCTATAATGTTGATCCCAACTATAGTTGACAGGCTACCTTAAATGCCCTTCTCCGATAATGAGACTGATGACTGACTGCTTTATATGCCACCCTAATGCCTTCATACAGCAGCTATGGAAGCAGGTGCAGACACCCGCAGCTAAACACTGACTTGAAGTCTGGAATCCATTTGCAGAGAGGGAGGACTGATGAGCAAATTGGTCAAGACCAGGCTTGAGAAACCCACAGAAACAGCTGACCTGAACAAGTGGTTGCTCATGGACTCCAGACTGATAGCTGGGAAACAGGCATAGGACTGTTCCAGACCCTCTCAAAGAAGAAGTCAGTATGTATGTCTGGACAATCTGAGGGGCCACTGGTAGTGGATCAGTATTTACCCCTAGTACACAAATGAACTTTGGAAGCCCTCTCCACATAGAAAGATACTCTCTCGGCCTAGACACACTGGGGAGGATCTAGGCCCTGCTCCAAATGATATGACAGTCTTTTAAGATCCCCCATGGAAGGCCTCTCCAACCCTCGGGAGCAGAAAGTGGTTGAGATAGGGGGTCTGTGGTGGGGTAGGTGAGGAAGTCTGGGAGAGGGACCTGAGATTGACATATAAAAGAAGCTTGTTTCTAATTTAAATAAAAAAGGAAAAGGACTTTATGGGTATAATCATATTATGAAAGGTTATTAAATAGAATACCCACTCTTCTGTTCTTAAATTTCAACTAGTATTCATTGGTTGTCTCTATAGTTGAATTGACATATTTGTTATTATTATGCAGAATATCATCAGTGAACATAGTACAAAAAAGAGGAGGGAAAACCAGCACATATTTATTGTCTATATGTTAGCTGTCAAGAAGCAAGAGAGGGCTTTACTAGCTTAGCTCAGCCAGCAGAGTAATTGCCAGCAGACCGGACTGCCTGAGTTCAACCCCTCACTCAGTAAAGCATAATGAGAAGAAACTGAGATATTGACAACAATATTTGTAATATAATTCAAGAGTACATTTCTCATTCTTTAGGAAAAATCAATCAAATGGGTATGCAAATTGATAAAATAGGACTGTCAATTCTTAAGTACCAGTATCAAATTCACAATTATGTATTCTAAAAGAAGGGAGGGAGATACACACAGATAGTAAAAGAGACAAACAGACCGACAGACAGACACAAAGAGAGAAGGAGAGAGAGAGAGAGAGAGAGAGAGAGAGAGAGAGAAAGAGAGAGAGAGAGAGACACACCGAGACACCGAGACACTGAGACACTGAGACACTGAGACACAAATACAGACAGAAAGGAGGAATGATTAAAAAGCTATCAAGTTACATTTCACAATAATGTGTTAAATTAAAAGAAAATGGGAGTTATAACTATATGTGCAGACATTAATGAAAAAACAAACATAGGCACATCATTTTGAAAATGAAATTTTCCAAAAACTGAAACAATAAAGTAAGCAAACAAAAGATATTATTTTAAAGCAATAAAATAACTAAGTAACAAAACTAACACAAAATAGTATCAATTAAAAAACAATAATCAAGTCAGAATAAATAAATCACCAGCCACACCAGACTTGAGAAACCAAAAGACTAAACCTCTAAAAATCCTGTTGCATGACAGTTCTCATCACAAAACTCTGCATGGAGTCAACTGTTCTGTTCTATCATGAAGTATTACATAAAAAGTATATGTTCAAAACTATATGTCCACTCTGAATGTAAAACTGTTTTGTTTAAATTCTTTAACATAGAATTTCCTAAGTATCAATTGCATTCCCAATATAAAGCCTGTGACTATGTTGTGTATTTTTTATTTAAATGATTGTTGGTCTTGGAATATGTTAACCCTAACATAATTTCATTGAGAACTGCAAAGTTCTGTTTAGTATTGTTAAAAAATGCTAATATTAATTCTGTTAGTACTATTTATTTAAAAAATCCCTATTGTGTTTTATGTTAACAATGACTAAAACATTGAAAGTCACCAATAACAATTACTTGGTTCAAATAGCATACACTATCCTCATTTACTGATAGTAGAGTTATAAATTAATTTGTAACTCTTCATAAGAGTTTGGCAACATTTTGAATGTTTAATATACTTTCTTTTTACCCCACGTTATTTTATGTTGTTTGTGGCAATTGTAAAGGGTGATTTTTCTCTGATTTCTTTCTCCACCAGTGTGTCATCGGTATATAGCAGGGCTACAGATTTTATTTTTTTTTTTTTGAGTTAATCTTGTATCCTGCCACTTTGTTGAAGGTGTTTACCATCTGTAGGAGTTCCCTGGTAGAGTTTTACAGGTAACTTATGTAGACTATCATTATCATCAGCAAATAGTGACAGTTTGACTTCTTGCTTTCCGATTTGTATTCCTGTGATCTCCTTTTGTTGTCTTAGCTGTAGTTAGCACTTCAAGGACAATATTGAAGGGGTATTGAGAGAGTGGACAGCATAATCCTGTCCCCGATTTTAGAGAAATTTGATTGAGTTTTTCTCCATTTAGTTTGATATTGGCTGTTGGTTTGGTGTATATTGCTTTTATTATGTTGAGGTATGTTTCTGTTATCCCTGATTTCTCCAAGACCTTTACCATGAAGGAGTGTTGGATTTTGTCAAAGGCTTTTTTGGCATCTGGTGAGATGACCTTTTTTTTTTTCCTGAGTTTGTTTATATGGTGGATTACATTGATGGATTTTCATGTTGAACCATCCTTGCATCCCTGGGATGAAGCCTACTTGTTCATGGTGGATGATTTCTCTGATTCATTTGGATTCGATTTGTTAGTAATTTACTGAGAATTTTTGCATCAATGTGTCATGAGGGATATTGGTCTGTAGTTCTCTTTCTTAATTGTGTCTTTGTGTTGCTTGGGTATCAACGTTATTGAAGCCTCATAAAAAGAGTTTGGCAATGACCCTTTTACTTCCATTGTGTGGAATACTTTGAGGAGAATTGGTATTAGCTGTACTTTGAATTTCTGGTATAATTCAGTACTGAAGCCATCTGGTCCTGGGCTTTCTTTTTTGGTTGGGAGACTTTTGATGATTGCTCCTATTCCATTAGGGGTTATAGGTCTGTTTAAATTGCTTATCTGTTCTTGATTTAATTTGGGTAAGTGGAATCTGTCCAGAAATTTGTCCATTTCCTTTAGATTTTTGAATTTTGAGGAATATAGTTTTTCAAAGTATGACCTGATGATTCTCTGGATTTCCTCTGTGTCTGTTGTTATGTCCTACTTTTCATTCCTGATTTTATTAATTTGCATGTTCACTCTCTGCTGTTTGGTAAGCTGGATAAAGGTTTGTCTATCTTGTTGATTTTCTCGAAAAAGTATCTCTTCGTTATATTGATTCTTTGTATTGTTCTACTGGTTTCAATTTTATTAATATCAGGCCTCAAATTCATTATTTTCTGGCATCTGCTACTCTAGGGTGTATTGGCTTCTTTGTGTTCTAAATCTTTCAGTTGTGCTGCTAATTCTCTAGTGTGATTATTCTCCTGTTTCTTCATGTGGGCACTTAGTGCTATGAACTTTCCTCTTAGCACTGCTTTCAAAGTGTCCCATGGGTTTGGGAATGTTGTGTCTGCATTCTCATAGAATTCTAGGAAATCTTTAATTTCTTTTTGTATTTTTTCCTCGACCCAGGAATTGTGCAATTGCTTGTAACTTAATTCCCATGAGTTTGTAGGTTTTCTGTAATTCCTGTTGTTGAATTCTAAATTTAAAGCATGGTGGTCTGATAAGATACAGGGGGTTATTTCAATTTTTTGTACCTGTTGAGGTTTGCTTTGTTGCCAAGCATGTGGTTGATTTTAGAGAAGGTTCCACGTGGCACTGAGAAGGTAAATTGTTTTGTATTTGTTTGGAATGTTCTATAGATATCTGTGAAGTCCAATTGCACCATACCTTCGATTAGTTCCTTTGTTTCTTTATAAATTTCTGTTTGGTCTTCCTGTCCAGTGATGAGAGTGGGGTGTTGAATTCTCCCATTATAATTGTGTGGGGTTTTATGTGTGATTTGAATTTTAATAATGTTTCATTTACAAACATGGATGCATTTGTATTTGGGGCATAAATGTTCAGAACTGAGACTTCATCCTGATGGATTTCTCCTGTGATGAGTAAGAAGTGACATCCTTCTTCTCTTTTAATTTATTTTGGTTTAAAGTCCAATTTGTTGGATATTAGAATTGCTACCTCCACTTGTTTCTTGGGTCCATTTGATTGGAAAACCTTTTCCCAACCATTAATTCTTAGCTACAGTCTGTCTTTGAAGTTTAGGTGTGTTTCTTGTATGCAGCAGAAGGTTGGATTCTGTCTTCTTATCCATTCTGTTAATCTGTGTCTTTTTATAGGCGAGTTAAAACCATTAATGTTGAGGGATATTAATGACCATTGATTGTTCATTCTTGTTTGTTTTTGATTTGGTGATGGTGGCAAATTTGTGTGAGGGATTCTATCCCTTTTTCGTTTTGGCTGTTGGTAAAATGGGATTGTCTATTGCCTATATTTTTCTGTTTGTAGTTAAATTCCTTGGGTTGAAGTTTTCCTTCTAGAACTTTCTGTAGGGCTGGATTGGTGGCTATGCATTGTTTACATCTGGTTTTGTCATGGAATATCTTGTTTTTTCCATCTATATTAATTGAAAGCTTTGCTGGGTATAGTAGTCTAGGCTGGCATCCATGGACTCTTAATGCATGTAGAATAGCTATCCAGTCCCTTCTGGCTTTCAGTGTTTTCATGGAAAAGTCAGGTGTAATTCTGATAGGTTTGCCTTTATAGGTTACTTGTCTTTTTCCTTTGCTGCTCTTAATATTTTCTCTTTATTCTTTATGTTTGTTGTTTTGATTATTATGTGTCAAGGAGACCTTTTTTTGGTTGAGCCTATTTGGTGTTCTGTAGGCTTCTTGTACTATATTTGGCATGTCTTTCTTTATGTTGGGAAAGTTTTCTTCTCTGATTTTGTTGAATATGTTTTCTCTGCCTTTGAGTTGGATTTCTTCACCTTCTTCTATACCTATTATTCTTAGGTTTGGTCTTTTCATAGTATCCCATATTTTCCTGGATATTTTGTGTTAGGGATTTGTTGGACTTAAGATTTCCTTTGGTTGATGAGTCTATTTCTCCTAGGGTATCTTCAACTCCTGAGATTCTCCCTTCCATTCCCTGTATTCTGTTGGTTATGGTTGTGTCTATAGTTCCTTATTGTTTGCCCAGCTTTTCTATTTCCAGCATTCCCTCAGATTGTGCTTTCTTTTTTTTTTCTATTTCAGTTTCTAGATCTTGAACTGTTTCCTTCAGAGATTTGTTGATATGTTGTATTTTTATGGTTTGTTTTTTCTTCCATTTCTTTAAGGGATTTTCTCATGTCCTCTTTGAAGTCCTCTATTGTTTTTATGAAGATGTTTTTAAGTTCATTCTCTTCTGATTCATCTGCATTGTGATGTTCAAGTCTTGCTAGTGTGTGGTTCCTCGTCTCTGGTGATGTCATATTGGGGTTTCTGTTGTTGAATGTGCTTTTACATTGACCTGTTCTCATCCTTTCTTATGGTGGGTGTAGCAGCAGTCTCTTCCTCTCCTGGTGGGTATGGGACCAAGGTTCCCTCCTGGTAGATGCAAACAGTTCCAATATTCAGATGTCTGTCCTCTTGTAGAGGATGGAAGTGGCACTGTTACCGGGGCCTTGGCAGTGTCTGGGTGTGTTAGATCCCACTGCCGAGTTCGGATCCAGTGAGCAAACCCCTGGCGTCAGATGCCTCTGAGCAACTTCACTGAACCGGAACCAGAAATAGGCCCTGGCTCACCCGGGCCGATGGAGGGAGGACAGGCTGGGCTGGTGGATGGAGTCTGAACTGCCACCCAGGGCCTCGACAGTGTCTGGGTGTGTCAGATCCTGCTACAGAGCTCAGATTCGGTGATCAAACCATTGGCATGAGATATCTCTGAGCAGGGCTGCTTACCTGGACAATATATTATCTTTGTAAAAGTTTACTTTTCTCAGAATTTTGTTTTCCTATTTCATTAGTGTGTCCCTTAATATTTTGTACCTTTATTTAAATCCTGGCTTTTACTTTTCTCTAGATGATACATTGTTTATTTCAGTCTTAACTTCTAATCTCTTCACTCAAAGCATATTTGAGGCTTTTCCCTAGTGATATAAAATGTAGTTATTTTTTCTAAAGTGAATTTTCATAGGCATAAAACTGTAGTATTTAAGCTTTGTACACAAAGAATCATTACAATCCTGTGCAAAACAAAATTTTGCAATAAGTAATGTTTGAACAAGTACATATTCCTTATTAACAGACAAGAATTCTGGGTAGAGGAAGAGAGAGTGAGCCGAGAGAGAGAAGCCATGTAGCTACATGGAAGATAGGATGTGCCAGAATTCTCTGGTACAATAAGGCCATGTAGAAATACATTGATTAATAGTATGGTTTAATAATTGAGAGAGCTAGCCATCAGCCAAACAATTTCTAATTAATATTAGTCGCCTTCCCTTTCCGTGGACTCATGAAGACCAGGTGAGCCACCCCCTGCTTTTACCCAATTCTTGTCCTAAGCGCCATTCACCCAGATACCTCCAGGCTCATCCCTGCTTGAAACAGACACGCCCAGGCAGGGAGGAGCTTCCTGAATCTGGCTTGGTTCAGGACACTCTTCCTTCCCTTTCCGTGGACTCATCGCAGACCAGGTGAGCCACCCCCTGCTTTTACCCAATTCTTGTCCTAAGCGCCATTCACCCAGATCCCTCCAGGCTCGTCCCTGCTTGAAACAGACACGCCCAGGCAGGGAGGAGCTCCCCGAATCTGGGTACAGGCCACTCTTCATTCCATTCCCAGCGACCGATCCACCAAGAGGCCTAACGCCATCAGAGTGAGGAGGCTACGAGGAGAGGCAAGACCATCCAGAGCTTCGGACATTGAATTCCTGGCCCACACACACTACAGAGTAACAAGAGGAGATAGAGAGATCCTACCTGCACTCACTGGAAAAAGATATGGGAAGAAGACAGAATAAGAACTCGCTCAACAACAGAAAGACCAATATGACACCACCAGAATCTAGGGACTCCACTCCAGCAAGATCTGAAAAGCCCAACACAGTGCATGAAGAAGAGATGGACCTCAAAAATTATCTGAGCAAGATGATAGAGACCTTCAAAGAGGAAACAAGAAAATCCCTTAAAGAAATAGAAGAAAAAGTAAGCAAAAAATTACATGATACGGAGGAAAAGACAAACCAAAATATTCAAGAAATAAACAAATCTCTTAAAGAAGCTAAAGAAACCCAAGATAAAACAACCAAACAAGTGAAGGAAGCTCTTGAAACAGTTCAAAACATGAAAGCTGAATTAGACACATTAAAGAAAACACAGAATGAAGCGATGCTGGAAATGGAAAGGTTGGATAAACGATCAGGATCTAAAGATGTGAGTATAACTAATAGAATTCAAGAGACAGAAGAGAGAATCTCAGCTATTGAAGACTCGCTAGAGGATATACATTCATCAACCAAAGAAAACCTCAAGACCAACAAATCCCTAACACAAAATATACAGGAAATATGGGACACCGTGAAAAGACCAAACCTAAGAATAATAGGTGTAGAAGAAGGTGAAGAAACACTGCTCAAAGGTACAGAAAACATATTCAACAAAATCATAGAAGAAAACTTCCCCAACCTACATAAAGATATGCCTATGAGAGTACAAGAAGCTTATAGGACACCAAACAGACTGGACAACAAAAAGAAGTCCCCCCAACACATAATAATCAAAACTCCAAATCTACAGAATAAAGAAAAAATATTAAGAGCTGCAAAGGAAAAAGGCCAAGTAACATATAAAGGCAAACCAATCAGAATCACACCCGACTTCTCAATGGAAACTATGAAAGCCAGAAGGTCTTGGATAGATACACTACAAGCACTAAGGGAGCATGGATGTCAACCCAGACTACTGTACCCAGCAAAACTTTCAATCATTATAGATGGAGAAAACAAGATTTTCCATGACAAAAACAGATTTAAACAATACATATCCACAAATCCAGCACTACAGAAGGTTCTGGAAGGAAAACTCCAACCCAAGGAACATAACTACATGCACAAAAACACAGGCAATAGATAATCTAATATTGTCAAACACAAAAAGAAGCAGGAGGGCAAAATCCACACACAATGACACCAGCAACAATAAATCCAAAGCAAACAAGAACCAACGAACAATGGACATTAATATCCCTAAATGTCAATGGCCTTAACTTACCCGTAAAAAGATATAGGCTAACAGAATGGATACGAAGACAGAATCCATCTTTCTGCTGTTTACAAGAAACACACCTCAACTTCAAAGACAGGCGATACCTCAGAGTAAAAGGATGGGAAAAGATTTTCCAATCAAATGGCCTCAAGAAACAAGCAGGTGTAGCAATCCTAATATCTAACAAAATGGACTTTAAACTAAAATCAATCAAAAGAGATGAAGAAGGGCATTTCATACTCATCACAGGAAAAGTCCATCAAGATGAAATCTCAATCCTGAACATCTATGCTCCAAATAAGAAGGCACCCACATTTGTGAAAGAAACATTACTGAAAGCTCAAACCACACATAAAACCACACACACTTATAGTAGGAGACTTCAACACCCCCCTTACACCACTAGACAGGACCACCAGACAAAAACTTAACAAAGAAACAAAGGATCTGAAAGAAGTCATGGCCCAACTGGGGTTAACGGATATCTATAGAGCATTCCATCCAAACTCAAAAGAATATACCTTCTTCTCAGCACCACATGGCACCTTCTCCAAAATTGACCACATAGTAGGCAACAAAGCAAACCTCCACAATTACAAAAGAATTGAAATAACCCCCTGTATCTTATCAGACCACCATGCATTAAAGCTAGAATTCAGCAACAATACAAATGGCAGAAAACCTGCAAACTTTTGGAAAATGAATAACACCCAATTGCACCATTCCTGGGTTGAGGAAGAAATAAAAAAACAAATTAAAGACTTCCTAGATTCTAATGAAAATGCAGACACAACATACCCAAACTTATGGGACACTCTGAAAGCAGTCCTAAGAGGGAAGTTCATAGCACTAAGTGCCCACATGAAGAAACTAGAGAAAAGTCACATTAGAGAACTGACAGAACAACTGAAAACACTAGAGCAAAAAGAAGCAAACTCACCAAGGAGGAGTAGATGCCAGGAAATAATCAACCTGAGAGCTGAAATCAATAAAGTAGAAACTAGGAAAACATTACAAAGAATCAATGAAACAAAGAGTTGGTTCTTTGAGAAGATCAACAAGATAGACAAACCTCTAGCCAAACTAACCAAAAGGCAGAGAGAGAGCACACTAATTAACAAAATCAGAAATGAAAAGGGGGGTATAACAACGGACACTATGGAAATCCAGAGAATCTTTAGGTCATACTTTGAAAATCTGTACTCAACAAAATTCGAAAATCTAATGGAAATGGACAGTTTCCTGGATAAATATCACTTACCAAAATTAAATCAAGATCAGATAAACAATTTAAATCGACCCATAACCCCTAATGAAATAGAAGCAGTCATCAAAAGCCTCCCAACCAAAAAAAGCCCAGGACCAGATGGCTTCACTGCAGAATTCTACCAGAAATTCAAACAAGAGCTGATACCAATACTCCTCAAACTGTTCCGCACAATAGAAGCAGATGGGATATTGCCAAACTCCTTCTATGAGGCTACAATCACTTTGATACCCAAGCCACACAAAGATAAGACTAAGAAAGAGAACTACAGACCAATATCTCTCATGAACATTGATGCTAAAATACTCAATAAAATATTGGCTAATCGAATCCAAGAACATATCAGAAAAATCATCCACCATGATCAAGTGGGCTTCATCCCAGGGATGCAAGGATGGTTCAATATACGAAAAACCATCAATGTAATCCACCATATAAACAAACTGAAAAAGAAAAACGATGTGATCATCTCACTAGATGCTGAAAAGGCCTTTGACAAAATCCAACATCCCTTCATGATAAAGATCTTGGAGAGAACTGGAATAACAGGAACATATCTAAACATGATAAACGTGACATACACAAAACCAATAGCCAACATCAAACTAAATGGAGAGAAACTCAAAGCATTTCCTCTAAAATCAGGAACAAGACAAGGATGTCCACTCTCTCCATACCTCTTCAATATTGTTCTTGAAGTTCTACCTAAGACAAGAACAGGGGATCAAAGGGATACAAATTGGAACGGACGAAGTCAAACTTTCACTATTTGCAGATGACATGATAGTCTACATAAGTGACCCAAAAAACTCTACCAGGAAACTCCTACAGCTGATAAACACCTTCAGCAAGGTAGCAGGATACAAAATTAACTCAAATAAATCTGTAGCCCTACTGTATACAGATGATAAACTCAATGAGAAAGAAATCATGGAAACATCACCTTTCACAATATCCACAAGCAACATTAAATATCTGGGGGTAACACTAACCAAAAAAGTGAAAGACCTGTACAATAAGAACTTTGAGACTTTAAAGAAAGAAATTAAAGAAGATACCAGAAAGTGGAAAGATCTCCCGTGCTCTTGGATAGGCAGAATTAACATAGTAAAAATGGCAATTCTACCAAAAGCAATCTACAGATTTAATGCAATCCCCATCAAAATCCCAACACAGTTTTTCACAGACATTGAAAGAACAATACTCAACTTTATATGGAAAAATAAAAAACCTAGGATAGCCAAAACAACTCTTTACAATAAAAGATCCTCTGGAGGCATCACCATCCCTGACTTCAAGGTCTACTATAGAGCCATAGTTCTGAAAACAGCTTGGTATTGGCACAAGAATAGACAGATTGACCAAGGTGCTAAATCCAAACAATGGAAAAAAGATAGCATCTTCAACAAATGGTGCTGTCACAATTGGATTCGAACATGCAGAAAATTGCAGATAGTTCCATACCTGTCACCATGCACGAAACTTAAGTGCAAATGGATCAAAGATCTCTCCATAAACCCAGCCACACTGAATCTTTTAGAAGAGAAAGTGGGAACAACCCTTGAACAAATTGGCACAGGAGAACGATTCCTGAACATCACGCCAGAAGCACAGACACTGAGGTCTGCAATCAATAAATGGGACCTCCTGAAACTGAGAAGCTTCTGTAAGGCAAAGGACACAGTCAGTAAGACAAAACGACCACCCACAGAATGGGAAAAGATCTTCACCAGCCCCACATCTGACAGAGGACTGATTTCCAAAATATACAAGGAGCTCAAGAAGCTAGCCACCAAAACACCATACAATGAAATTAAAAAGTGGGGTGCAGAACTAAACAGAGATTTTTCAACAGAGGAATCTGAAATGGCTGAAAGACACTTAAGAAAGTGCTCAAAATCCTTGGCCATCAGAGAAATGCAACTCAAAACAACTCTGAGATACCACCTCACACCTGTCAGAATGGCTAAAATCAAAAATACCAATGACAACCTATGCTGGAGAGGTTGTGGAGAAGAAGGAACACTCCTCCATTGCTGGTGGGAGTGTGAACTTGTAAGACCACTTTGGAAATCAGTATGGCGGTTGCTCAGAAAAATGGGAATCAATCTACGTCAAGATTCAGCCATTCCTCTCTTGGGTATATACCCAAATACTGCTTGTCCGTACAACAAGGACATATGTTCAACCATGTTCATAGCAGCATTGTTTGTAATAGCCAGAACCTGGAAGCAACCTAGATGCCCCTCAACTGAAGAATGGAAAGAGAAAATGTGGTACATTTATACAATGGAGTACTACTCAGCAGAAAAAAGCAATGGAATCTTGAAATTCGCAGGCAAATGGATGGAACTAGAAGAAACCATCCTGAGTGAGGTAACCCAATCACAAAAAGACAAACATGGTATGTACTCACTCATATATGATTTTTAGACATAGAGCAAAGGTTTACCAGCCTATAATCCTCTACCCCAAGGAAACTAGAAATCATGAATGACTCTAAGGGATAAATGGACCCCAGGAATGGGAAGTGGCATGAACTCCCGAGCTAATTGAGAGCATGAGGGTAGGGGAGAGGGTGCTGCCACAATAAGAGCACAAGATGAAGAGTAGAGGAGAAGAAATGGAGGAGCAGATATATTGAGTTGGGGGAAGAATAGAGAAGAGAGAGCAGGATGAGAGATACCATATTTGAGGGAGCCACTATAGGTCTGAGAAGTGATCTGGAACTAGGAAGATCTCCAGAGACCTATAAGGATGACACAATCTGACAGTCTGGGCAGTGGAGGAGAGGATGGCCTAGAAACCCTTCCCCTAGAATGAGATTGATGAATACTCTCTATGCTATTCTAGAGTCCTCATGTAGTTGCTGATGAGAGCAGAGACAGACATCCACAGAAATACACTGAGCTGAAATCTGGAACTCAGTTGAAGAGAGGGAGGAATGAAGAACGAAGGGGTCTGTACCTGGTTGGAGAAACCCACAGAAACAGTTGGCCTGAAAAAGGGAAAGCATATCAACCCCAGATGCTCTTTGGGAGGACAGTACAGGACTAATCCAGCCCCCTGATCATGGATGCCAATGGGGAGGCCCCTGCACTCCTGGGAGCCTCTGGAGGTGGACTGGCATTTTGCCCTGGTGGGTGGGAGGGACTTCGAGAGCCCATCCCACTTGAAGGGATTTGCTCTGTCTCTGAACACATGGGGAGGGGCCTAGGCCCAGCACAGGAAGATTTGGTGGACTTGGTGGAGCCCTGGTAGGGGGCCCTACCCTGCCTGGGGAGTGGCGGGTGGATGGGGTGGGGGGTAGGTTGGAGGTGGGGGAGAAGGAATGGGGGTGGGGGAGGGAGAGGGAGAGGGAAATTACATGTGAAAATATTAATAATTTAATAAAATATCCAAAAAATATATTAGTCTCCGTAGGTTTATTTGGGGCTAACCAGGTACCAGGAAGAACAAGAAACTCTGTCTACATCTTATCTCTTAGAAGTCTGGTTTTTTTTTCTAATGAGAGACAGAAAGGGAATGGATCCATGTTGCAAGGGAGGTGAGAAGGAACTGGCAGGAGTAGAAGGAGAGGAAATTTTATTCATGATATATTTAATGAGAAAAGAATCTATTTTAATAAAAGTGTGGAAACAGTAACCCAGCATTCAATGGATACAATAACAACAAAAACAAAAGGACCAAGAAGGATTGCACATGCCTGTCATCTCAGTAATAAGGAAACTCCTTATTACTGAGGAGAGGTTGAAGGAGAAAGATCACAGGCTGGAATCTGAAAATTTTGATGCTGCTTGTTGAGATAGTTAATCTTGCTTGCTAACTTTATAAGGTCAACTAAAGACATACATGCATAGAGATACTTGAGAGCACTCAAAAGGATGAATGTGTGTGTAAGGAGAGAGAGAGAGAGAAAGAGAGAGACACACACACACACACACAGAGAGAGAGAGAGAGAGAGAGAGAGAGAGAGAGAGAGAGAGAGAGAGAGAGAGAGAGAGAGATTCTCTGCATGGTTTATTTTCACTGTACATATTCTTGAAGGTTACTATTCAAGTTTGTCTTTCTATTCAGTACAGAGTTGAAATGTAGACCTAAAAAGACTTGTTAGCAGAAGAATCTTGAAGGCCTTGGAAAGATCTTTGAAGTAGCCAAATTCGTTTTCGTCCTCCCTGACATAAACTCCTCAGGTTAAAAGCCCTTTGTTACAGCTCAATTTGACAGCAGCACAGCACACTGGAGCTGAAGAGTAGCAAGTGCTTATAAAGATATTGACTTTGTTGCTAGTTGTTGTTTAGTCAGAGTTTTACCATTGTCATTAGCATAGCAATTAAAGTCAAAATAAACTTCCTAAAGCAACAATAAAAATTAAACACAGCTTTTAACCACCCACACAGTCATTTTACATGCCTACTATATTGTTGTTTCAAATGTGGGTTAAAATCTCCAGATACAAAGATTGCTGCCAAGCTGAAGAGTTACAAGAATATTCCAGGTTTATTACTATTCCAAGCAATCACAAAACACCCAAATATTATCACTATGTATTCTATGTTTTGTTAGTAACTTTTAAACTTTTTGTAATTATAATATAACCTCATCATTTCTTTCCTCCCATTCCTCTTTCCAAACAATCCTATATGCCTCTCCTTGCTATTTCAAATGTATTTACTCTAATTATTAGTAACAATTATAGTGTTTATTTACTACAACTGCTTAGATTTTCCATGAAATTTAGATATATATGTTGATATGCTTATTTTTCTTTAAAAATGTTTATATTTGTTTTATTATAGTTGTATACAATGTTAGGGGAGGAGTTTTCACATGCCACAGCAGCTCTTCTGTGGAGGTCAGAAGACAACATGTAGGAGCTAGCTTTTTTCTTCCTACCATGTGGATTCTGGAGATTGAAATCCAGGAGGCAAGCTTTGTAGAAAGCTCCTTTAACTTCAAGCCAGATTGCTGGCCACTGTATAGCGTCCCATCAAAGCACCTCCCTGCCTACCTTTCCCATAACTAACCTTGTCTTCTAGTCCCACCTATCTTCCTACCTCTGCTGGATATTGGCCAAACAGTGTTTTATTCATCACCCAATAAAAGAAACATATACAGAAGGACATGCCCCATTAATAGGCTGTCTGGGAAATTTCCCTCATTCCTGAATTCCTCATCTACAACTGTCTCAGCTTCTAGGATACATCTTCCTATAACTCACAATAAAATATTATCAAATGAGTTTTAAAGTTTTACTGCAATTGTTTTTTATTTAAATTAGAAACAGTCTTATTTTATATATGAATCCCAGTTCCCTCTCCCTCCTGTCCTCCCATGCCCCCCCAAACTCCCTATCCTACCCCCCATCCACTCCCCAGGGAGGGTGAGATCTTCAGTGGAGATCATTAAAGTCTGACACATCATTGGGGAAGGACCGCCCCTGTGTATCTAGGCTGGTCAAGGTGTCCCTCCATAGAAAATGGACTCCCAAAGCCCATTCTGTACTAGACATATATACTGGCTCCATTGCCAGATGCCCCATAGACTGCCTAGGCCTCCTAACTGACACCCACATTCAGAAGGCTTGTTTCAGTCCAATGCTGGTTCCTCAGTTTTATGACTGGAGTTTGTGAGCTCTCACTTGGGCAGGTCAGCTGTTTCTATGGGTTTCTCCAGCATGGTCTTGACCCCTTTGCTCATCCCTCCTCCCTCTCTACAACTGGATTCCAGGAGTTCATCTCAGTGTTTAGCTGTGGATTTCTTTAGCACATGAATATTTTGGAGTCCTCTACTATACTAAACTAGGGTAATCAATAGAAAACAAAGGCTGGTGTCTATGTGGGAGTGTATGTATGTCAACACAGTACACTGAAACTATCTGACAGGGAATCATGAAGCAGTCTGGTCTACTTGAATTGAGTGACATGAGTCATGTGTTTCTCAGGTTAGAGTCTATGATTCCTGGGGCACTTCAGTTCCTTCTGAGTTCCTGACAACTTCTTCAGTTCCTGAGAAATGAACCCACTACCTTCCCTCAGGCAGTGAAGAATTTAGTCCACTTTGTTTTTCTCAGAAGTCAATGAAGCACATATAAATTGATAGGACAGTTGGTTTTAGGCACTAATCTTATGTACCCTGTATAAATGCAAACATCATTGTATCCTGGCAATCACAATTGGGTTGATTCTGGCAATCACCATTATGTTCTGTTTCTGATAAGGGTATAAAAATTTGATTGCTTGCAATAAACTTGTTCTTGTGGCCCCTCCAACCTGTGCCTGGTTTTCATTTCTCACTATCCATATCAGGTAATCTTGACTCCCTGCATCCCAGCAAGTAAGCACTAGAGCTTACAATGTTCCTGGGTAATATCTATGTCCTTACACAGCAATGATTTCAGTATCATTTCAACATGTCTAGTTAAAAATTATTAAATAAAGTAGATGAGCTATAAAGCATTAGCATGTGTAATATAATAGTGAATGATTTAAGTCCAAGTACATATGACTAAAATTGTATCTCTTGGGAGCATAAATTTCTTTTAGCAGGTCTAATATAGTATGACTAGCAAAAATATCTGAGAGCATTCTCTGTTCAATCCCCATAGAAAAGGGTCTTTGTAAGGATGACTCATAAGCCATAAAGCATAAAGGAAATGTCTGAGAGCTGTTTCTACATTTTTAAGTAGTATAAATCTTCATTTCAAGGCATTTCAATTAAATTCTTATAATCTCCAACAAAGGTTAGTTCAGGATATCCATATTAAAACACAAAATGATAGAATACAGTATATTAGATAGTCACATATAATGAATAAAAGACCAAATTCTACCAGTATTGTAGAAACACTTTAAACGACACAAAGAAAGTGCATTAAAAAAGAATAAAATACATACCCACATAAAAAAATTAACCAATTTAGCTTTCTGCCCTAACACCCCATAGCCATCCACTTTTCTGAAGGGCAATCAAATGCTTGCTTTTCATTTAATAGATTTGTCATATTTCCTGATGTTCACCAACTTAGGTCTTGACAAGCACATGTCAGTTTCTTCTTCATGAAATGTTCCCTCTGGTGTCCTTTTTGCATAGTTTCTGTGTTTCTGTTAGATTAGGAAGTACTTCAGGGTACTAGATCATGTGCCTTGACTAGGTGATTTATCTGCACTCTGTATTATTTCTATACTATGTGATAAGCATCATTTACTCACATTCAGGTTTTTGAAGAAGAAAAGAAAATGAGAAAAAATGAAAAGGAATACAAATAATAACAATGACAAAAGTGACAAGGTTCAGGACACTCAAACAGAGTTACATCCAACAAACATTCTTCTTTTCAAATCAGAATCAGAATAGGAACCCCAAATTTGCACCTACACAATAAAATATACAATTATGATAAAAAATGAGCATACCATTTGACTTTCCACTAACGCATAACATTTTTTTCTCAGTCACACAATGATAAGTGCAACTTTTAACAAGCTTTACCTTTAAGCAATGGAAAATCAGAAAGCTATGTGTGCCTTATAGCACAATTGGGAAAAATGCGTTATTGCATTTGATGGGCTACACTGATTCTGTTAAAAATCTCTAAGAGAATAGATTCTCATGTGAGAAAATACAATGAAATACTAATGAAGATGATTTTACACTATGCCTCCAACTTTCAAAAAGAATGATATGCACAAAACAAACACACACACAAATCTCTCCAGATCCACCTTCTGTGATTGCCTGATGTCTTCCTTTTGTGTGATTTTAAGTTTATTCATGGCATTGATCATATTTTCCCTTACAAGCAATGTTTCATCTTAAAAACAAAGAACTGAATATAATACTGGAGGAAACCAGGTAGATATTATAGTATTCAAAACAAATTAAATCTTCTAAAACTTGCTGTGTTATTGTTTTATGATAAAGTTCATCCATGCAAAATTTTACATCAAACAAGTAGAAAGAAAGAAAAAAAACTCTTGTATTTCCGAATCAGACATTTAGCACACCTGCCTTTAAGTTGAAAAACAGTCTTGTCTTTCTCTTTCTGAAGTTGTGGATTTGTAACTCTAATGAATTTGAAGATAAACATGTTTCCAACAGATTACTCTTATACAAAGGCTGTATCTGCTGATTCTTCAGATCCAGACATGTGTTTTTGTGTAAATGTTGAATGAGAGGATGTGAGTTAGTTGTCATGTCCTGGCTACTTGGTGGCAGTCTGCCTCAGCTGGCAAACATCAGAAAGACAATGGATGGGCAGCTATTTGGGGTTTTGGTAATTCGTGGGTCCCAAGGGGGACTAAACCTGAAAATAAATGGGCGAGAAAGAAAGATCGAGACCAAGCAATGTGTTGTCAAGTCTGTTATATTGATTATAAGCAAGGAGGTTTTAAAGAGAAAGGAGAAAGTAAAGAAAGAGGAAGTAAGGGAGGGGGAGGAATGGGTGTTAAATACCCTCAGGCCTGGGCAAGTGTCCTGGAACTTTCTTGTGGTTTAACACTAACCTAAGGGGTGGGGTGCTTGACTAAATTGGCGGTTTAGCATGGAGGTCGCCAAGCCTCTTGTAAAGGAGACTTTTATATTTGACCAGGGCTGGCTCCTGACATCTATATACACTTAAAATAAATCAGAATCACTACAGACTTGTTTCCATTGTACCATTTTGGAGAAGCAGAAAGGAAATGCAAATATTATTGTTTACCTAACAGGATATTTAGTCGTGACAAACAATGTTGTGTCAGAAGAAAACAGGAAGCATGAGGAGCTGGAATAAAAGCACATGTGTTAGATAACCTCATGAAAGGATACTGAGGATTTGTTTTGTCTTCCATTGTTGTGACCAATTTTGTTCGAAGGCCTGACAGTGGAGTGGTAACACATGATAACCTTGCTGGGGGGGGAGGATGCTGTCAGGTAGAAAATAAATCTGTTTCTCTACCTAATTCATGACTCCATTCAATTCCTGCCCCCAAAAAATCATATGTAGAAATGACAGAGAGATTTAGGTCAGGAAATCTCAATTCAGTGACAGTTGTAATATTTCAAATAACACATTTTGGATGATTACATCCAGTGAGTTTATGTGCAATTGGCATAATTCCAATATAAAAGATGCTGACTCAGTACAGAATAGATCATTCTATGCAAAATACTTGATACTGAACATTAATAACAGATTTTTATATTGGCAAATAGGCATGTAGATGGCTGACTGGTAGCCAGATAATATAAATCTTCCTTTGAGGTACCTATAAAAGCAAAAACAGTAGGAATTTCTTAGGGCAGGGTTTTGTTTGTTTGTTCTTTGAGACAGGTTTTCTCTGTGTAGTTTTGTAGCCTGTCATAGAACTATCTTTGTAGTCTAGTCTGGCCTTGAAGTCACAGAGATCCATCTGCCTCTGCTTCCTGAGTGCTGGGATTGCCTCTATTATCATATTTTATTTCTTTAAAATTGTCATTGTGGCCATTGAGATGACTCAGTGAGCAAAGGTGCTTGCTGTCAAGCCTGATGACCTGAGTTTGATCACTGGAACCCACATGGTGGAAGGAGAGGAATGACTGCAAAATTTAGAACTCTGACTTCCACATATGTATCATGGCATGCACTAATTCATACATAAATCTGCACATGTGCGAGGACATATGCACACACTCACAAGTGCATGCACATACATGGAAATAATAAATAAATCTTTAAATATTTTAATTGTCACTTGCTTTTACTATATGTATGTAATAAAATACAAATTAAACAGATTTTACTTATTTTATTTATCTCTCCATTGATTATTTAAACAGTTTTTGGTGAAATAAAAAATACTCTATGAGTAATTATAATAAAGTTGGCATAAAGAGTATTCTTTGGAATGAATAAATAGAATAATGTATTACTTAAATTTAACCTAACATTTATAAAGCAGTGACAAAATAACAGTAAAGGGCTCAGGCATCAGAAACCGAACAGTAGTCTTGAGATAAAGGATGATTTCAATAGTGCTGGGAGCTGAATAGCCAGCTCATCAATTGCTTTTCTTTTACTGACAGTTATCATTCCCTTTCACATTTGTGAAGTTAAACTGTATGCTTGCAAGACAGGTATTCATCATTCCCGAGGGGCCTGAACTATTACATGAGATGATTCTGAGAACAACCACAATGCAGTGCTAAATAGGGCAGAGGATGGACAATTTACCTGGAAAATATGAAAAGTCAAGATTTGCCAGATTCAGTTTCACAAATTCTTAGAGGCTTTCATTGCTTGAGGCTCTGTTAAATGTTTGATACATGTTCAGCGTTAGAAGGAGCTTCTACTTCATGCAGGAAGCAGGTGTTTTCAGGTATGAGTGCTCTACTTAGAAATGAGGAGGCATATCTGATTGCCTCCTGTGTGACATCCTGTTAGCCTTCCTGCCACTTCCACTTAGCATCTCACTAGGCTTGACTGCCTTGAAGCTTAGCATCCAGAATGGAGCCAGCTCTTGTTTACAGCAGTATGAATATGTGGATGTATATGGGGCATGACATTTCAGACACTCTGGCTAACTTCAGCATTCCTCTTGACAAAAATGTTTCTGCTTTAAGTCATCACTACCCTATTGACACGCATGCCTGTCTGGTAAAATGGATTCTGGTGTATACCCTACAAAGATTTCTTACAGGGGAAATAGTGAGTCATTAAGGTTTTCTAACTCACAAGCTTGCAAAATTGAATGAAATTTGTAGAAAGTTTTTAATTCATAGACTATGACAACAGGAAACACAGTTCTCTGGAACTGACCATACTTTATTTTTATGAATTAGATGTAGGTTTGAAACATAGATTTTATCTCAGTGTATATGTAGCTTTTTTTAAAAAAACTAATACCTGCATTGATACAAGCAAATCAAGGATATAGTCAAAAGATAGTTTCAGGCCTTTTGATTTGTGATATGAATTAAGGCTGATATTTGAATTATTTACTTAACAGGGTGAGATATAGAAATGCTTTTATAAGTATAGCACAACATGGAATTCAAAGAATCTGCATGCTTACAATGAACAAATCTATCCTTGACCTCCTTATCAACCCTGCTGATAGTAAAATGGCCCTGGAGGTCTCTGCCATCTGAGTAAGATCCAATGCTTTTGGTTCTTTCATCATTGCCTCTGTATTTCTTCTACAGTTATGTATTGGTCACCTTTCAATAATGACCCCTGAAAGTGAACCTTCACTCCTAGATACCAGTGTGTGAAAAGCTCCTCAGAGGAAGCATCTGTTGTCTACTTAGCCATGCTGTCTACATTCCTTCTTATACTTACTGCTTTATATTTTCTAGATCAAATATTGTAACACGATCTTTATGCCAATTTTTTTTAGTTCTCTGTTCCATTTTCTGAAATATAAACTCCATAGTACAGAGAAGTTTGGGCTGTCTTATTCACTGTTGTTTCCTTAGCATATAGAATGCTACCTAATGTGAAAGAGATAATTAATAGGTATATATATATATTATATATATATATTATATATATATATATGTGTGTGTGTGTGTGTGTGTGTGTGTGTGTGTGTGTGTGTGTGTGGACTTACTAAAACTATAACTGATATTAAAATAAATATTTACAAAACATTTGAACTTGTATCATATTGCATATAATTTTGAAAGATTATTACAACATATAATATCTAAATTAAATGTTTCTAGATAAGAAATAAACTAAGTTATTTAATAAAGCAGCTATCTGTGGTATTTAGTAATTATAAAATTTGAATATTGGGGCCAATTCTGTTCCCCAGCAACAATGATATATAATATACATTTCTACATTTAAGTATTAGAGAAAACTATTAAGTAAATGCAGAGGTACATAGATGACCAAAGTACAAATATAATCCAAATAAAACTATAAGTATAATCACTTTCTCATAAGAGACAATTAAGGTAATTGTGATTAGTTTGTCAAAGATGTTCCAGATTTTGACTGCAAAAATTGTTTGACTCACGTGGAGTATGAATGATTTCACTTTTTACTAAACTTTATACTTAGGGGACACACGAACTCATGCATATCCAAACTAAAAAATGCAGAAAATAACATTGGGTAATAGTTTTCCTCCATGGTCCTCAAACACAAACTGCATTTGAATCCCTGATGGCTGTACTAAAATGACGGTTTTGATCCAAAAAATAAAAAATTGAGGAGGATCTTCAAGGAGCATTCCTAATTAATTCATTCCCAGTTATACTGATAAGGCTACCAAACCATGGACCACATCATGAGCAGCAAAGATGATACAACATGAGATTAACCAGAATCAACTGTAATTACATTGTACATCAATGAACTTCAACTAATAAACCATACGAAATATTGATTCTCATTTTATGATTTAACAACTGGCTCCAATTAATGGGCTAAAAGGAATTCTTTTAGCCTTACAATCAAGTAGCACTTTCTCCAGTAAAACAGAAGGCTCTGTGATATAAAATGTGGACATGGGAAGATTACAAATCTTTCCAGAAATATGGTTTCTTATATGTTCATTATCCTTCCTAAGTACCCACAGGGTTCCTTTACAACACTAGGTATTATACCAAAGAGAATTTAACAGAATCACTTATCTCCCCTCTAAGCACTGACCAACCAGTCCCCATCCAAGATACTCAGCTATAAAACCTGATACTATTATATATGACCCCTGGGTCATTTTGAACAACTTCAAGAGTCTTATTAAGGATTTAGAGAGATTTCAAAGGGGGATTCTTAGTGAAGCCTCTTTTCAATCTGATCTTTTTACCAAATCCCTGCAAGTCACTGAAATTTTAAAGCATTCATAATCTTGAAGAGATGATAACATTGCTTTTTTAACAGTACTATAATAATATATACACATGTGAATGAATAATAATATTTTATTGTAATAGGCAGTATGTAACCAGAACAGGAATGAAGACTCAATTTGGTCTATTATCAAGAAAAAATAATCCAGAAACAAAATAGAAATAAAACCTTGTCTCTTCTACAATCCTACTTTGCTGACAGGAGTCTCAGTCAGAATATGAAATGTGATATAAAATGAGAGGAAATTGGTCCCTATGAAGGTCACCTTATTTGTATGAATTTGCAAGATGAAACACATTCAAAACATATGTTTGCATCCACACACATGTGCACAATTTTTGCAACCTTGAGCTTCCAAAGCATAAGATAGAGGGAAAATATTGTTGCTTTAGTTCAAGTGGACTGGACATGAATGAAGAGAAGTAACAAACAAAACACTGCACCATGTTTGAATCCAGAGAATTTTAATCTGGGTGGGGTTAAGTATTAGTATAATATTTCAAGAAGAGTCATTCATTATAAAAATCATGATATATAGTGATTACCAACAGTTGGATATGGTCTTAAAAAATGGAATGACTTGCAAGGGAAAATTTATGGGTTAGCTCTGTCTGAGTAATCACCAGTCAGAAGATAGAGAGATACTGAAGATCTTAACAAAGAACTTAACGGTGAGAGTCCAGGGGACTGAGAGCAAGGGAATTGAAATGTTTGCATATAACTCTTTCATTTATCTATTTTCTGTCAACTATCTATGTCTACCATCTATCCCTATTGATCTGTCTCTAGCTATCCATTATCTATCTCATCTATCTATCTATCTATCTATCTATCTATCATCTATCTATCTATCTATCTATCTATCTATCTTTCTTTCTATCTACTATCTATCATATCTAGTTATTTATCTCTTTCTATCCATCTGTGATGTATTATTTCTCTCTTGATGACACTTCACAGTATTTCAACAGGTAATGTTTATAAATGGTGACATACCTATTTTCTATATAGGTTTCTGAGAGGGAATACTTGGAAAGGAATTGTGTGAAATCTGCTAAACTCTATCAACCACACCTAAGACTACAAAAAATAGAAAGCAATGCTGGAGTATATTATCCAAGTGGCTCTATCATCATATTCCTTGTCTTTCATCCATTGTTTCTAATACCATGTAAACAAAATTAATAAGGATTTACATATAACTCACCCCAGCTTCATAGCTGTAAACATGAATTGTTGCTACAAATGATTTCAAATATGGATCCTTTTTTTCCTCTTTTTTAAAATTTAGATTAGAAACAAGCTTGTTTTACATGTCAGTCTGAGTTCCCTCTCCCTCCCCTCCTCTGCTGCTCCCACCAACTCCATATTCCATTTCTGCTTCCCAAGGAGGGTGAGGCCTTCCATGGGGCCTTCAAAATCTGTTGGAGCAGGGCCTAAACTCTCCCCCATGTGTCTAGGCTGAGAGAGCATCCCCCTATGTGGAGTATTATCACAAAGTCCATTCATGTACTAGGGATAAATACTGATCCACTACTGGAGCCCACATAGATTTACCAAACCTCCAAACTGACATCCACATTCAGGGATCTGGGACAGTCCTAATGCTGGTTTCCCAGCTATCAGTCTGGATAAGAGAACAAACTTACTCAATCCAACTAACTCCAACTATGAGAATGACATGAAACATTAATCTCCTTTATGCCTTTTTAATGGCAGCATGATCACATAGAAAAATGATCATTTGAATTTAAAGGTATTGCTTTGCCTGGGAAATGCTTAAATCACTCAAGGGCAGGAAACAAGGTGAGTAGAAGTTTGACAAAGTCTTGAAGGACAGAACAATATATTTCAAATTTGTGGCCTAATGCCACCTAAAACTCAGCAGAGTTGCAGAATTGATATGCACCCATGGCCCCATATCTAGTGAATACAGTCTAGGGCTCTTTGTTCTTGTTTTGCTTCAATTTCCAAGTTGCTATAAATGTATACCTGAATGGTGTGTTATTTTGATTTTTTGTTATGTTGTAAAATCCTAGGGATGGCAGGGCCAAAACATTGCCTCTTCCTCCAATTTTCATGTCAGATTTTGATAGAATTTGGAATTTATTGACTTTTTCTTCCTCATATTTTATTATTGACAGGTATATTGAAATAGAAAATAATTATAATTACAATTTCAGTGGTTGAATTCTTCCTCTGAAATAGCTGTTTATACATTCCCTTTTGAAAGTCTTCAGGATTATAAAGTTTAAATTTAAGACAATAAATACTAAAAATAGGATTTTTTTAAGGAGATATGAGGAAAGAAGAGGATAGAGGGAGAGAGATAGTGAGTGTGTGTGTGTGTGTGTGTGTGTGTGTGTGTGTGTGAGAGAGAGAGAGAGAGAGAGAGAGAGAGAGAGAGAGAGAGAGAGAGAGAGAGACTTTTGTGAAGTATCTTCTTAACTAAGAATGTGGTTTAATTTAATTTTCAAATTTTCTGTGTATATTACTGTGAGTTTCTTATCTCAGTGCATATTTATAAACGGGAAGTTACTTGAATTTTTCTCATACCACAAGGATCCACTCAATCCAGTTTTAAGCCACATATGCAAAGTAATGACTGTTCTTCAATTCCTCAAAAAAAAAATTGAATTACACTTAAGCTATGAAGGTAAGTAGGGAGAAATAGTGGTAACATTGTCAATGTTAATCTCATTGAACTTCTAAATTACTTGAATTTACTTGAAATTAATTACTTGCTAAAATTAAGAGTAGGCACATCCCAAATATGTTAGTTTAGCCATGCAAACCAGACACTCAATTATTTTGGAAAAGGTTAGCATTCCAGATTCAGCCTTAATTACTCCTCTAGCATTTTAACTCTAAATGAGTCTGGAGAAGTCAAGGGGAATTTTTTGCCATATGTCAAATGGTTTCACATATGTCTTTACACTATTTAATGAATTCCAATAAATTGGTATGTTGTTAAAAAGTATAAAAATTTCTACTTTGTTATTTTGAACTATTTATTTTAAAGTGTGTGACTATTGTAATATTACATCATTTTCCCCTTTCGTCCCTCCCAGTAAACCTTCCCATATATAATACTGCACAGTTTCTTTCAAATTCATGGCCTCTGTTTTTCATTAGTTTATATATGTTTGTATACATATATACATATATATATATATATATGTGTGTGTGTGTGTTTGTGTGCATATAAACATACATATGTATATCTGTATATTCATTTGTATATGTATATGCAAGTATATTCCTATAAGCATAAATATATTTTCCCTTATAAATATATATGCAAATACTTTCTTTTTGTTGAAAACAGAATTATTCTCTCATACAACACATCAGATCACTGGTTCCTTCCCTTCAATCCTCCCATCTCCCTACAAATCCCCTCTACTCCAGATCCACTTGCCTTCAGTTTCTCTTTAGAAAAGAGTAGACCTGAAACATGAGAAAACAAGATACAACCAGAAAAGGAAAAGCTTTTCTATCAACGATGAGCAAGACCACCAAATAGGGGGAAACCAATCCTGAGAGTCAGAGACAGACCCACTCCCTCTGTTAGGATTACCACAAAAACACCAAGCTATCAGCCATGATATATACAGCAGACATTGTACACACCCATGCATGCCCTGTACTTTCAGTCTCTGTGACCACATATTTTCCTGGCTTATTTGATTCAGTGGACTGTGTTAACTTGGTGTCCTCCATGCTCTCTGACTCCTACAATATTTACATATTGAGAACAAAAATTACCTCCAAACTCACTAATGTTAAGAATACATTAATACAGTTTAATTGCCATGTATACTATCTTTAGCCATAACAACTGGAATGATAAGACTCTAATTGTCCAATGTCTATCATTCTGATATTAGCTGAAACTATTACTCTCTTGATGATATGATAGTTTCTTCTCTCTTCTCTGTTTCTTTTGACAGACATTATCTCTGGTTCTCTTCTCCCTTTCTCTCATCTCTTTCCTCTTCTCTGCTTCCTCCCTGTTTTTGTCTCCATGCTTATGTTACTATTACCTGAACATTTACTTGAAAACCATTTGTATAATCCACACAATAAGTACTGTTCTAAATTTTCAATAATATTAGCTGATTTCCCCTTTAACTTTTTTATTCATCTATTTTAAATCCCAGCTGCAGTCTACCTCCAACATCAACTCCCAGCCCCTCCATCACCCCATCCACCCCACCGCCCCTCCTTTTTAAATGTCAGATCTCCCTTGAGTATCAACAAAACATGGAATATCAAGTTTGAGTAAGACTAAGCACCTCCTATGTATTGAAACTGAGCAAGGATACACAGTACAAGTACTAGGGTCCCAAAAGCCAGTCAAAGAGTCTTAGACAGCCCCTGTTCCCACTGTTAGGAGTCTCACTAGAGGAACAAGCTACACAACCATAACATATAGCCAGAGAGCCTAGGTCAGTCCTATGCAGGCTCCGTGGTTGTCCTGTCAGTCACTGTGATCTGTTATGTGACCAGTTTAGCTGAATGTGCGAGCCTGCCTATGGTGTCCTTGACCACTCCAGCTCCTACACTCTTTTTTCTCCTACTCAGCAGGATTTCAGAACTCTGCCTAAATATGGTTGTGGGTGTCTGCATCTGTCTCCATCAGTCATCAGTTGTTGGATGACAATTGTGTCAGGCACCAATCTGGTCACAGGAGACAGGTAGTACAGGCTACTTATCCTCTATTGCTAGGGGTAAATAACTCTAAGATATTGATATTATTATAATATCAATTTTCAAAAAACTAAACTGAGAATCTCAGAAATGAAATTAAGGAACTAAAACAGAGATTATGGATTCAATCTAGCTGCATCAGCTTTTCAGGATAGACACTATAACTTATTTTGTTTGCTGTCACTATTCACAAAAGTTGACAGTGAACAGGTTTAAGAGTTACTTGGTAAGATGTTCTTAGGTGAATAATTTAAACACATTCTCAGAGTTAAGATCAATAAATTTACTATTTTCTTGGTCATCATTTTTGGTTTATTGCATGACTCTACAGCTTTAATGTACAAGAGAATCCAACCTAAACCTGTAATCCTTATCAAACATTAAGGGGAATTTCAGTAACAGTTTCATTCTTTTGCTTCCATATTTATATTGCTCTGCAGTTTTATCACTACTCAGAACAATGCAATGAGGTAGGGCCTAGTGTTACCCTAATGTTGGAAGTGAGAAAGTTGGGCTCACTTCACATTCTAGATCACAGAATATGAAATATAAAGAAATAAATATCCAGGAATAATAAAACAGAGTGTTCTATGTGATTTCTACAGGATTAGAAGTTTCCTTGTAGCTGAAGTAGAAGTGGTTCCTCACCTCAATGTCTAGCTACATAGACATTTTGTTGTTGTTGTTGTTTTATTTTGTGTTTTGGTTTTTCTTTTTTTTCTATGTTTTAAATTTATATTAGAAACAAGCTTGTTTTACATGTCAATCCCAGTTCTGTCTCCTCCCCCCTCCCCTGCCTCCACTAATCTCCTATGCTATCCCTTTCTTCTTCCCAGGGAAGGTGAGGCCTTTCATGTGAAGGTGAGGCCTTCCATGTGGGAATCCTCAAAGTTTGTCATATCATTAGGAGCAGGACCTAGGCCCTCCCCCATCTGTCTAGGCTGAGAGTATTCCTCTATGTGAAATGGGCTCTCAAAGTCCACTGACATGATAGGGATAAACAATGATTTACTGCAAGAGGCCCCATTATTGGAGAAGGAAATTTAAGTTAGCATCTCCACAATTGCATAGATTGTTATTTGGTGTCATCCTTGTAGATCTCTGGACATTTTCCTAGTTCCAGATTTCAGTTTAAACCTCTAATGGCTTCTTCTATTATGGTATCTCTAATCTTGCTCTACTCCCTTCTTCTCCTAACTCAAGCATCCTGCTCCCTCATGTCCTCCTCTCCCCTCCTCTTCTGCCCTTCTTTTTCTCCTAGCTCCCTCTCCACTCCCCCATACTCCCAGTTTGCTCAGGACATCTTGGCCCTTTCCCCTTCTCCAGGGGACCATATATGTCTCTGTTAGGGTCCTCCTTGTTTACTAGATTCTCTGGCAGTATGGATTGTAGGCTGGTAATCCTTTGCTCTATGTCTAAGATCCATATGTGAGAGAGTACATACTGTGTTTTACTTTTTGTAACTAGGTTAAGTCACTCAGGATGGTTTTTTTCTAGATCCATCTGTTTGGCTGTGAATTTCAAGATTTCATTGTTTTTCCCCACTTAGTAATATTCCATTGTAGAAATGTACTGCATTTTCTCTATCTATTCTTCAGTTGAGGGGAACCAAGGTTGCTTCTAGGTTCTGGATATTACAAATAAAGCTGCTATGAACATAGTTGAACAGATTTCCCAAGTTGTATGAATGTGCATATTTTGTGTATATGCCTTAGAGTGGAATTGATGGATCTTGTAGTAGACTGATTCCCATTTTCCTGAGGACTCTCCATCCCGAATTGGAGGAGATGTTCCCTTTACTCCACATCTTCTCCATCAAAACTTTCCTTGGTGATTTTTATTTTAGCCATTCTGACAGGAGTAAGATGGTATCTCAAAGTTGTTTTGATATGCATTTCCCTGACGGCTAAGGATGTTGAGTACTTTCTTAAGTGTCTCAGCCATTTTAGATTCCTCTATTGATAATACTCTGTTTAGTTGACTAACCCAATTTTTAATTG
Organism: Cricetulus griseus; assembly: GCF_003668045.3. NCBI lineage: Eukaryota > Metazoa > Chordata > Mammalia > Rodentia > Cricetidae > Cricetulus > Cricetulus griseus. Next base: position 93,521,494 of record NC_048598.1, on the reverse strand, counting down.
GATTATTTGCAGTTTTGGTGTCGAGCTTCTTGAGTTCTTTGTAAAGTTTGGAGATCAGCCCTCTGTCACATGTGGAGTAGGTGAATAACTTTTCCCATTCTGTGGACTGCCTTTTTGTTTGGTTGACTGTATCCTTTGCCTTACAGATCTCCTAAAACTTTTCTCAGAAAAGTTTTAGGAGATCACATTTATTAATTGTTGATCTCAGTGTCTGTACAACTGGTGTTATTTTCAGGAAGCAGTCTCCTGTACCAATTTGTTGAAGGGAACTTCCCACTTTCTCTTCTAAGAGGTTCACTGTGGCTAGAGTCATGTTGAGGACTTTCATCCATTTGGACTTAAGTTTTATGCATGGCAATAAATATGGATCTATCTGCAATCTTTTATATGCCAGCATCCTGTTATGCTAGCACCATTTGTTGAAGATGCTTTCTTTTTTCCAGGGATGGTGATGTTGCCTGAAGTTCCTTTATTGTACAGAGTTGTTTTGGCTATCCTGGGTCTTTTGTTTTTCCATAAAATGTTGACTATTGTTCTTTCAAGTTCTGTGAAGAATTGTGCTGGGATGTTGATGTTTAATCAGTAGATTGCTTTTGACAAGATTGCCCTTTTTACTAAGTTGATTGTACCTATCCAAAATCATGGGAGATCTTTCCATTTTATGGTATCTTCTTTAATTTCTTTCTTTAAAGATTCAATGTTCTTGTTATACAGATCTTTCACTTGTTTGGTTAGCATTACCCACAGCTATTTTATGTTGTTTGTGAAAATGTAAATAGTGATGTTCCTCTGTTTTCTTCCTTAGCCCTCTTATCGTCTGTATATAGTAGGCTATCAATGTCTTTTTATTGTTGTTTGTTGTTGCTGTTGTTCATCTTGTATCCTGCCACTTTGCTGAAGGCATTTATCATCTTCAAATAATGAAGACTTCTTTTTTTTCAAATTTGTATCCCCTTGATCTTGTTTTGTTGTCTTATTTCTCTAGCTAGAATTTTAAATACAATATTGAAGAGGTATGGAGAGAGTGGACAGCCTTATCTCTTTCCTGATTTTAGAGTATGTGGTTGATTTTAGAGAAGGTTCCATGAGGTGCTGAGAAGGTATATTCTTTTGTGTTTGGATGGAAAATTCTATAGATATCTGTTAAAACCAATTGGGTCATAACTTCTGTTAGCTTCTTTGTTTCATTGTTAATTTTCTGTCTGCTGTTCCTGTCTAGAGGTGAGAGTGGAGTGTTGAAGTCTCCCAATATAACTCTGTGAGGTCTTATGTCTGATGTTTGTTTAGTAATGTTTCTTTTATGAATGTTGGTGCTTTTGTATTGGGGGTACACATGTTCAGAATTGAGAATTCTTCCTGATCAGTATTTTCCTCTGATGAATATGAAATGACATTCTTCATCTTTTTTGATTGATTTTAGTTTGAAGTCTAATTTGTTAGGCATTGGGATATCTACAGTAGCTTGTTTCTTGAGTCCATTTGATTGAAAAATCTTATCCCAACCCTTTATTCTGGGGTAATATCTGTCTTTGAAGTTGAGGCATGTTTCTTGTATGCAGCAGAACGATATATTCTGTCTTCATATCCACTCTTTTAGACGTGTCTTTTTATATAAGCAAGACCATTAATATTGAGGGAATTTAAGGACCATTGAGTGTTTATTCTTGTTTGTTTTGGATTTGTTGTTGGTGGTGGCATTGTGTGTGGATTTACCCCACTTTTTCTTTTGGCAGTTGGTAAAGTGGGATTGTCTATTGCCTATGATTTTGTGAGTGTAGTAAATTTCCTTTGGTTGGAGTTTTCCTTCCTGTCCTTTCTGTATGTCTGGATTAGTGGATATGTATTGTTTAAATCTGTTTTTGCTGTGGGATATTTTGGTTTCTCCATCTATAGTGAATAAAAGCTTTGCTGGTATAGTATTCTGGGCTGGCATCTGTGGTCTCCTGGGTCTGGTAAAATATCTATCTAGGACCTTCTGACTTTCAGAGTTTCCATGGAGAAATCAGACATAATTTGGATAGGTTTGCCTTACATGTAATTTGACCTTTTTCATTGCTTCTCTTAATATTCTTTCTTTATTTTGTATGTTTGGTGTTTTCATTATTATATGATGAGGTGACTTTGTTTTGTGGGTCACTCTACTTGGTGTTCTGTAAGATTCTTGTACTTTCATTGGCATGTCTTTCTTTAAGTTGCAAAAGTTTCCTTCTATGATTTTGTTGAATATGTTTTATGTACCTTTGAGCTGGGTTTTTTCACTTTCTTCTATACCTATTATTCTTAGATTTGGCCTTTTCATGGTATCCCATATTTCCTAATATTTTTGTGCTAGGGATTTGTTGGACTTTAGATTTTCTTTGGTCAATGAATGTATTTCTCCTAGTGTATCTTCAACTCCTGAGACTCTCTCTTCCATCTCTTGTCTTCTATTGATTATGCTTGAATCTCTATTTCCTGATTGTTATCTTTTATAATTCAAGCATTTCCTCAGACTGTTTTTTTTTTATTTTCTTTATTTCATCTTTCAAACCTTTCACTGAATTGTTTCTTGCAATTTTTGGATGGTCTTTTCTTCCATTTCATTAAAGGATTTTCTCATTTCCTCTCTTAGGGTATCTATCATCTTCATGAAGTTTTTATTAAGGTTTGTTCTCTTTTGCTTCATCTGTGTTGGTATGTTCAGGTATTTCTGGGTATATTCCCTAGACTCTGTTGGTATCATATTGGTTTTTCTGTTGTTGAATGTGTTCTTATATTGTTGTCTTTCCATCCCTTCTTCCAGTGTGTGCAGGTGGGGGTCTCTTCTTCTCTTGGTTAAGGGTCCAAGGTTCTTTTCCAGTGAATACAAGCAGGACCAATATTCTTCTGGTTCTCAAGGTGGGTGCAGGCTGGTCCACTGTGGGTAAGTTGACCTGTTTGCAGTCCCCAGGCTAGGAGATCTCAGATTCTACATAGACAGCTTTAATGTATTGAATGATATTTCACTCCTTGGCAGATTTGCTTCTTTATCCCTTATTTTTATCAGTGTACTTTATTTTTTTCATGGACTTAAATCATACTATTTATATCATGGATGGATTTTCAAATTATTAATATGAATTTATGCTAATAGATTTTTCCTTTTTTATTACTTCAAAATCATAAAAAAATGGTTCCTATGATTGATTCCACCCACTCTACCCATCACAACCAAGGGACAAATAGGAAGCTTGCCTCATCAGAGCATGTTGCCAAACCAAGAAATATTCCTACATTTTGCAGAAACACTTGTATGCTAAATTTGAATATTTATGAGTCAGCACAATCTTGCATTATTCCATATTTCTTTGCCCAGAAAAGTGGTTTCCCCTACTAAGATTATTTAGAAGATCGTTACTTAGCAACAGAGTCCAGGAAAAGTAGGAAATTCAGGCAAGTGATCTGAGCTCTTAGAAGGAGGTAGGAAGACCTGCTCTTAATTTCAGTGTTTTTAATTTTATTTTAAAATTTCAAATTTCATAGAATGTGTTACTTGACAATTTATCACTTACTATCCCCTATCTTCCTGTTACCCTTGTCCACCAGCTTTCCTAACTTTGTCATATATAGATTTTGTTTTGCGACCCACTGAATTTACCCAAGGCAATCTTTTAAATATCCTTTAAAGCTTAGTTGGGGTCATTAGTAAAAAATGCAACTTGGGACAATGACACACCTCCCCCACAATATAAAAGCAAAGAATTTTCAGAGAAAAGTGTGGCACCAGGATCTTTTCTCTTGTCTGTTGCTGATTATTCACAGAACCAGTCTGGTAAGGGACCCATGATTACAGGTTGCAACAGCTACTGTTGCTTTATTATTGCAATAGCTGTGTTGTGCCTAAAATATTCTTCCTAGTTTCTTCTCTGAATGTTAGGCTCTTGTATTCTTTCTGCAAAGGTATATTTTTTATTATTTTTACAGATCATTAATGTTATTATTGTTTAATTATTTTTCAGAAGTTTGTCATTAGTGCACAGGAAGACTAGAGATTCTTATGTACTAAATTTTTATCTAACCAATTTACTTAAATTATTTACCAATTTCCTTAATAATGTTACTACATTGACCATACTAGCAGCCTCTTCTTTCCTAAGCTGAATTCTTTAGGGTGACTTATGTATAGAATCACATCATAGGCATAAGAAAATATTTTTGGCTCTTCATATTTGTATGCCTTTTATGTCATGATCTTGTCTTATTGCTCTATCTAATACTTCAATCACTATATTGAATAGAGTATATAGAGTTGACAGTCTTTCCTATAATATTCAGGTTACCTTTTATTAACTTCATAAAAACAGGTTGGGAGCATTCTTTTCTATTTGACCTTCATATTGTCTTGGACCTTTTCTCTAAAACTCCTTGGACTTTTTTCTGTTTCTGTGATAAATTTCCATGAAGAAAAGAAACTTATAAAAATGTTTTATTTAGCTTAAAATAACAGAGAAGATATATTCCATATGGAAGGGAAGGTGTATCAGTCAAGAAGTAGCCAAATAAATTTTATCTCCACCAATGAAGCAGAAAGGTAAAGACATTAAAGACCACCTCCAGGTATATACTACCTTTAATAACATTAAATGACAATTCTAATGATCCTTTCTTTCTTTCTTTCTTTCTTTCTTTCTTTCTTTCTTTCTTTCTTCCTTCCTTTCTTCCTTTCTTTGTATTTTCTCTCCCCAGAAAACCTGTTAAAGGTTCCATAGTCTTCCCAAGTAGCAAATCAAACTGCCAACAGTGTTTGTAGGCTATGGCTTACTCTAACTACCACATGCTAGCATATCTCCATTAACCCAATGGCTGTCTTATGACATAAATCCATTTAGGACACCTTCAAAAGTTTTGGTCTTTGCCTCTAAAGATCTGGAGATACTTCTGAAACTCCTGCAATTTTTAAAATGTGACTCATTTTAAACACACACACACACACACACACACACACACACACACACTTCCAGTTTACAATGACACAGAATATATACTTTTCATTTCAAAAAGAGTACATAGTAAGAAATATTTGACCAAATAAAATTAAAACAGAGCAAGTGAAATTTCCAAATCCTATAGCTTTAAGTCTAGAATCTGGAATAATAGATTAAAAGGCCTCAGGCAGCTTTGTTCTTCCAGATTTATTGCATACAACACATGTTTCTGTCTTGACTAATTCACTCCCTGTTTATAACTCTCCTGTGAAGATATAGCATAATTGTGGCAGCCCCAACATCTTAGAATTCCTATTGAAACCTAGGCTTTACTTTGAAGTTTCATGCAATGGATCTTCACAGCTTTTTCATAGGGATCCCAACCCTGCCACATGCTACCTGGCCTCAACTTATTTCTAAAAGCATGCAAGTATCCACAACCCCCATCAATCTTGCATTTTTCCTGCCTCAAAAACCAGTGGGATTCATCACAAATGCACACTGTACTATCAATCATTAATTTTAGCTTTGAATAACATTTCACTATTCAAGTCAAGTTTCACTATTTTAAATATATGACAGTGTTTAGTTGCAATAACTACTAAAATTAAATATGTTGCATTTAGATTTAGTGTTTTATAAAGCTATACTCCTTATTTAAATTATATTTAGTATTTGCATAAAGCTATACTCTTTACTTAAATCAGTGAAAATGCCTTGTCTATTCTACTTGTTCTCACAAATTGAACTTGATTGTTGTTTGAACCTATGATATCTGTGTAGGTATTACACCTTTTGTGTAGGCCTAAGCCAAAAAATTGAGAAAATGACTTGAATCTCATGCTATAACTGGGAGAGATTAATATTTACACACCTGTAAACATACTATGTGGATTAATTAGGGTAAAAGAAGGTGCTTTAGAATGCCATAATTTCTATTCTTTTTAGGTTACCTATTGAGGTAATTTTCTTCATTGCTTGAGAGTATACTTTTTAATTCTGCTGACACAGTGTACCTCAAAATGTAAGTACTTTTTTGCAAATTTTGAAAGAAAGCATAGAAAAACAGTAGGCAACATTTTCTGCTATTGTTTACAGTCTTAGGAAAGGAATCTTATTCATGTACTTTCATAATCAATCCAAATACCACTAAGTGATTCCTTTTTAAGTTGATCTCCCTTGTTCATTTACACAGCACTCAGAAGAAATGAGGATTCATTTCATTTCTTGGTCTTTTTATAATCATATGTTAAATATATTGAAGGAGAAATAATTGAAGAAAAACAACAAATTAAACACTCATGTGGACTGTGGACAGTATGCAGTGGTAGAACATTTGTTTCACATGTACCGAGTCCTTCATCTATCCCTACCAGATTTAAAAAATAGTGTTAAAAGAAATCTTTGGTGATGTTTTGTCACTGTTGACAAAAGAACACAATCCTCCAAGATCAAACAGTCCCATAGTAAAGGTTTGAAAAAATTTTCTGAGATGCAAAGCACATATTTTATGATCTCATAGAATGAATATTTTAAAAAGTGAATATTCTTCTTTTGAACTATACAATGTTGACTTAAATTTTATTTAAGTTAAGAATCTATACACATAATACACAGATACCAATAGTTTTCTTCAAGTATAAATTGTTATAATTTACTCAGCTATCACATGTCAAGTAAGAAGAATGTTCCATGCATAGGGGTTGTTCAGTAAATTATTTGGCAGTTTAATCTGGTAGGGAATGATGCATATAAACTAAAATACAGGTATTAACTCTTCTAAGCCTTATTTCAAATTATAGATTGTACTTCTTTGATGGGGAATGTACCGTGTATGTTCATTTTGTTGATTTTTGGATACAGTACTGTTTGGCCAATGAGACGGCAAGTTAGAAGGAAATAGGAGTCAAAGAGGATTCTGGGAAATGTGGTAGAGTATTGGTTTTCCAGGCAGGAAGTGATATAGGAAGGAGACACATGTTTAAGCAAGGACAAACAGGAAATGTCCCCTTCCCCCCCCCTTGCCTCCTCCAGTGGCACAATGTGATCTAGCGGCAAGAGAGGGCACCACTGGAAGGCATCCTCTATAAGATAAGTCTTATAAAATATATAAATTTATGATAATTAAGACTGAGCTAACACATGAGAAATCCTAGTCATTGGCCAAGCATCATTTGAACCTAATATAAGTCTCTGTATTATTTTCTCCATCCACATGGTGGGCAGAACTCGGTGGCTTGTGGAGACTGCCCATGTGGCAATAGGGCTCGTGCAGCTTTGGTGGAAAGATTTATCATAAAACTTCTGTTAGCTCTGAAGCATTTTGTTAGCCCTCATCAGTATGTTCTGATCTCACAGAAATTGTGATACAAAAATGAGAAGGCTAAATCCAAACTTGCCAAGTTTTATTCATTTCAGTATAGTCTGAGGAAAAATATATTTTTATGTTTAAGAAAATTAAATTTGTTATTAAAGATTTAAAATCAGGAAAAATTTCACATAAGTGGCATACAGAAAAATATATCTGATCTGATATTTTGTGATTATCTTATGGACTGCATAGAATGTTTCAAATTATGTCTAAATACTTGGTCAGATAGGTCACAGAGGAGATTTTTGACATCTTATTAAATATTAACTATTAATTTTCTCCTATTTTGTGTTGGAGTAAATTGTGTATCATAGCAGAATGAAAAGAACTTACTCCTTCATCATTCTCAAACCTAAGAAATCTCATAAACAAGAATTTTCTATTAATTGTGAAACAATTCCATTTTATGGCAAATATGAAATGAAAATGTGAGGTTCTATATATCTTAATTTTTAGTCTAATATAATTACTCCTCTGCTTCTGCTCAGCAGAAGTGGTAAGGTATGTAAGGCTGCTATGGAACCCAAGGATGTTTTACAATGTACAGCACAGTTTATTATTACCTTTTAACTCCAAGTATACCTTCTATCATACCAAGTTCTAAATATTTTGCAAGATTCCTTTGGGTTTCTGCTAAGAACATCCTTTGATAAATAAACTTTATATGACTAAGATATATTTTTGCCTCAATTAAGTAGAAGTGTTTTCATATGTTTTTCTCATATACTTGTGTACCTTATACCTTATAGTCTAAAAGTTGCTTAAAACAATAGGTGACACAATTGTACTCGTGCAAACTTCTTAGAATCCCCAAGTACTCTCTATATATACTATTGGCTAACTACAACTGTGTAAAACAGTGTTTCGGTAGTCAGTAATGTCTCACACTTCCCCAAGCATGCTGTCATTCTTTCCATAAGAAAAAGCTGTCACCATTCTTACTTTGGCATGTCAAGAGTAACTCCAAAGGGCATTGCTTACTCAAAAATTTGAAACTCCACAGTGGTTCCTCCTAATGATTCATCTTGCTCCTGCTTTTTCTAGCACATGGATATCCCATGTGCCAAAAGGAATGAAAGATATACCAATGAATGATATGTGTGGACATCACACTTGTCATAAGCATTTATCATCATCTGCTCAGAAATAAAGCAGTATATACTCATTCCATCAAGAATTTCTCCCCAGATAAATTGTGTATGGAATGGTGCCTGTTTTGATGGAAGTAGTTATTTTTAAATTGATTGGTACTTCACTGTCCCTGGTTTCATTATTTTTGTATGAGTCATACTGGAGTTGTTTTTTTAAATATGATAACATGGTAATAGAACTGATATAAGTTTTAAAGTAGCATATGGATACAGGTAGGCAAACTTATATTCCACTGGAATGATGTGAATCCATTGTTCAAAGATAACATTTGCCAAGTTTTCAATTAAAATATTTTGGTTATTTCAATGAATTATCACCATCCATATGATGAAACAATATACAAAACTAAAGCTAAAATTTAGAGCAGTATATTTAAATATGAAAAATATCAGGTTAGTTCTAAAGTAATACTTTAAAATAATACGAAATAACATCAATATTATAATAAATGAGCATACATAGATATGCATATATATATATTATCCATAAATATTATAAATTTTTGGATGAAAAGACCATCAAATTTCCTTTAATATATTGATTTTAATGATAGTAATAGAACCAAATTCCTTACAATTTTCACTTGAATTTGTCTTTGTTCACATTAGGAATTATGAGATAATATGAATTTCGTACTTGCATGAGTCTCTAACAACAAAACAGGAAGTGACATGATGTCCTCAAACAAGACCTATACTGGCACTTACTATTACCTTCTCTTCTGTGTAGACATTTCCACTCATTGAGAATGAAGAAACCATCTACTGATAAAGGGTCATGTCAGCCTCTCCCTTTTTTGCAGAATATTGGGACAGAGGCTAGGCTGTGTATTGTTTATGACATGGATATGTTATTTTGACAACAGGAGATTTTTACTTTCTTTTCTTAATTTGCTATTATAAAGCTGCAGAGGAAGTGTGTGTCTACAGTACATCTGACTGTCAGTTGAGGGACTTGGAGTTTAGAAAATGGTAATAATTTGAGAAATTTCAAAGAAACTGCCCTCCCTGCCTAAAGGAAGACTTGATCTATATTACTTCTACTATAAAGTATATGAATCCTTCATGTCAGAAGGAAACACTATTCAAGGCAGACTGATATATGACATGTTGAAAATATATTCAATAATACAACTCTGTATGTCAATATTTCTGAAGATATGATTATCAGGTGAGGCACAGAGAGATTTTCATCTAAATCTGTTTTACTAAATTTACCAATTATCTATTATCTTTCATTTATCTATATACTATCTAGTATCTATTATTTACTATTTATTACCTACTCCTATGCATCTACATATCTCAAAAATCTATCATCTATGTTTGTATTATCTACCTATCATATGTTTGTCTATATATCAACCATCTATTTATCATCATTTATTGGCACTGTTTGCTTACAATGATTTATAATTTTTAATTCTGCCATTGAAAATCTATGAACAATAATTGAAAATTATAACATGTACCAAGTGAGGTCAGCATTCCCATCTTCTACTATTGTTTCTGGGATATCATAGCTGATATAATTGTCCTCCATACAAATTTTAAAAGCATCACCTCTATAGTTCTTACCTAGATACCTTCAAAATATTAAAAATTGTGCTGAGCCATAATTAAAACTATATGTTAATTTGTGAAGAAAGACAACTTTACAGAACTAAAAATTTAATGTTTAAATATTACATGTATTTATTAATAAAGTATCTTTAGCATATCTTAGTAAAACTGTGTATTTTTAAATTAGAGTTCCTCACATTTATTTTCTAGTTTCAATGAAACTAAAATATTATCTCTAAATTATCATGTCCTGAATATACCAAATTATAATCAAATTTAATTATTTCATTTATACCCATCTATGAAGGCTTTTCTTGATTGTCAATCTGACTACATCTAGAATGAACTAAAATGCAGAAATGGAGGACACACCTGCAAGAGATTTTTGCTTGGTTTGAAGTGTAAAAATATACTTTTACTTGAGATCTTTGTGGTAGGAAGATATAAACACTTGATCCAGATGTTGAGGTAGGAAGACACATGACTTTGATCTGGATCTTGACGAAGGAAGACACATGTCTTTAATTTATATATCCAGGCAAGAATACACACCTTTATCAAGGGCCACTCTTTCTCCTGTAAGCCTATATAAGGTCATGGAAGAAGGAAGCTTTTTCTCCTTGTCTGCTTATTCTTCCCTTGCTAACAAGTCCATTCCTTCACTGGTATTAGAGACTACTTCTTCAGCATTCCAGCATCTACTAAAGACCAGCTGTGAAATCCAGCCTTCTGAAGTGAGCAATTTCTGGATACTTGGACTTTCCTTTCATAGTCTGCCATTGTTGAATTTGTAGTTGGAACATAGTTTGTTAGTAGTTCTAATAAGTCATATATATATATATATATATATATATATATATATATAAGTTCTGCTACCCTAGAGAATCCTGATCATATACTAAATTTGTTATTTATTTCCAGTTTATGGATATTCATACACATTAAACTATGTTCAAAATTTACAGGCTCTTCTCTCTGACTTTTAAAGCTTTTCCTTCTGTTCTTAACCTTTCAACTGGCTTGAATATTCTTTTCAATGTGGAAGAATATATAGTTTGGCAAATCATCATTTTCCTGACTTAAAAATAACTTCAATATTCATTTTCATTCATTTATTTTTGTATATTAATATTTGTTCTTCTGTAACATAGGTAATTCTCTTCTTAGGTTTCCAGGAGTGTGTTTTGTTGAGCTGGCTTTGCAGTGTATGTATGAGCTTCAAATAGGTAGGCATTCTCAAAGTGTCCTGTGTTCTCTGGTATTTCTCTAGTGACCAGAAGAATGACAGACCAAGACACATTTATTGTTGAACTGAACATTAGCTATGTACATGTTTCCTTAAGTACTTTTTAAAGCACACAATATTGCACACTTATCTGCTAAAGTACTGAATTACATGACTAAAATTTCTAATGCTAAACTAGCATTGCATTGCAAAGAATAAGAATTTCTCTGAGGGAAGGGCTTATAACATTGATATGTCCATATAATTGGCAGAAGGAATTAGGCTGAAATTATCCCTTGGGAAAAAACAACTCTATTTCATCTTTCCTCCTCTGCTTTAAGAACTGAATGGTAAAGGATGAGGCTCTATGTTACTGCATACAAAATAGGAATATGTATTCAAAAGCATCTGCAAATTTCTATTTCAAATAAATGCATGAAAAGATGGGAATGTAGGGAAGATCCAAAGTCTGGCACTTAATTAATCAATGTGTTAGAACTAGTTGTTACTCACACCTTCTACACAGTGTCTACGGGGAAATCACGAATGTCTTGGCTTAAAACTACAGAATGAAATTGTATTAAAGACACATTCCTAGCTTTAAAATACTGGATTCTTTGATTAAAGTATTGTTTTCTTTTTTATTGTTGTTTTAAATATAATAGAAGGCATTATATTCCCTTATTAACAAATTTTACTTTGCCTTGTGCATTGCAAATTAGACCACATACACTCTCAAACAGTCTTCTAGGATTCCAGCACCTATAAATTTTGCTCCAGGGGCTCAACCCACTTGGGCATAGACTGTGCATTGTGTATAGGACCCTAACACCTTGGCTCCCACATTGAGGCCTGTACTGGATGTGTGCTCTTCCCAATAAGAAATGAACTTATTGCAGTGGATAGTAGTTAAAGCAGAGACTCCCTGCTGTTCTAAGTGCTAAGAATAGTAGATGGTGTAAGTGTGCAGCCACAGAGAGAGCATCTTTTTCATCCCTCCATCACCACTGCCATCAAGGCTCAAGGACCTTAGAAAAGAGGGGGCAGAGTGAATACAAGAGCTGTACTTTGGTGAGGACTGTGGAATGTTGTGCTTTAGACAGGAAATGATGATGGCACAAATGAATTTATTTCTTCAGTGGCTCCCTGAAAAAGAACAAGTCAGTGAAAAATCCCAGCATGAAAGACTTCTCATATCCTAATTCTAGCTGAGAGAATATTGGTAATTGATGGTTGCTGGAAAAAATGAAAGTCATGCTTTTCTCATGTGTGGCAACAAGTAGGTTTTCCAAATCTCCAAATCCATGCATATATGGGTAGCATTAGGAGGACTTGAAGAGTGAAGAACAATGTGATAGGAGAGGTTTCCTGTGGTTAGTTTGAAGATTTTATTGACAGATATGATTATGATACATTGTAAAAATGCATGAAATATTACGAGAACAAGACTTCTGTTAGGTTATGTGTTGTTTGACATGAGAGCAATTCTTGAAATATTTGCTCATTTATTTTCCTATTAAGTACTTTTTATCGGATTATGTACTTGCATTTATGAGAATACTGACTAGATACTGCATGGTAAGCCGTACACAGGATAGATGGGTAAGAGAGAAGTGAGAATTTTCCTGTGTGATGGCAAGATACACAGGAGTTACACACAGAGATATATGTCCATATAACCAGAAACAAGTTTATAACTTTTCAGAAGATAATATGAATGATTTTATTTTAATAATCAGAAAGAAATAGAATAACAAATCTGACTTCTGCAAGTGCAATGAAAGTTACTAACAAAATAATCCAGACTTCTTTGATGTCAGCTTCACTTCCTTGAGACCTTGTTTCCTCTCAGTGCCCTCTGATGTATGTTTGCTTCCTGTGAGGGAAACTTTTATGTGTTCGCTGCTGATTCACTCATGGCACATCAGTGACATCTATTTATTTTCTTATTAACATTGGTTAGTTAGAGAAGAAAAGCATAACCAGAATATACATGCCATCACATTTCCCTAAGCCTGTGTGTGTGTGTGTGTATGTGATGAAAACAGATGATTTTTATGAATCAACCCCTGATTCTGGGCCCAACTCAATTCTGTGCCACAGCTGCTAATCTTTGAAACCACTCTACCTGTTTTTGGAAAAAGAAGCTTGCTTTTATAAACAATGCAAATTTGACAATGCACAAAAAGACAAAAAGCAGCTCTTGACATGAAACTTCAACCCATTCACTTTAAAATGTGATACCCTATGTTTTCTGTGGGTGTGTTCTAATCTTCAGAACTTTAGCTATTCTCTCTGGGGATCCCTGTTCTCCTTCTCACTCAGTCACCTCAGTGTACCCCCCTCCTAGTGTTTGGTGCTTGTGTTTGCCTTTGGTGGAGTTTCTTAGGAAAGTTGTTGCTATCAAGACAAGGCTAGGGGGTGCGAGCCTGTTTTCTCCTTAAAACAGAGTGTTGGCTAAGCAGAGTCTATTTCAAGGCACATTGAACTTGCTGCAGTTTCTGGTCACTGCTAAGGACTTGGAAGGTTAATATGCAGAAACAGATAGCATCCCAAGAAAGCATTTCAAGCTGAACAGAAATGACAAGGACATTTTTGAGATTTCTTGTTTGAAGGAAGTGAATACTGATGATGTGGGACCTTTACAATATTTCATTGTCAGTTTCATTTGTCAGGCCAGCAAATGTAATTTATTTGTCTCTTCCCTAGGAACAACATCATTTAGGAGAAAAAAAAGAAAGGAAAAGAAAAACAAACTTCTGTCACATTAACAACCAGGGATGTCTCCCTGAATACTGTCCCCAGGGTGGTGAAACTCAATATGTATTTGGTACACTAATAAAAGAACATGCTAATTGATTCTTTTGTTTTTCCTTTGAGAGTCACTTTTAAAATACTCTATTCAAGGGTTTATCAGGACTACCAATAAGTCTTACTGCTGTCCAGCATGAAAAGATAAATCTCATGGAAATTTATGTGCATATTGCAGCTTAAAGTGCATGCTAAGAGTCTCCAAGCTGCATCCACATGTTTAGAAGGGCAGTGATCCACTTCTTGGATTTTACATGCTTGAGGCAAAACTCTAAAATGAAAGTGTCAGTTACATGTGGCATGTGGCATATGGAACTTCATATTGATCTCCAGAGATCAAAACTTCTGATCCACTGGGGTACATTAACTTAAAAAGAAAAGTTTCCAACAAATGATTAACTTTTTGTTGAAAAGTTTGTGCTGATTAGATTTGATGAGTTATTCCAACTCTAAACTTGTAGAAATCATCCTAGATTAAGGAACTTATTGTGTCAAAGAATTAATTTAGTGATTATTCACTAAAATGAATCAGGCCAACTACAAAGTGAAAATGATAACAACAAATATTACAATGGTACAATTCTTTTTTGCATTTTTATCATTACATTTTTCAATATTTTCAAATCCAATTATGTTCTGTTCACAGTCTTCTCCTCCCCCAATTCCCTCCAGATCCTTTCCCTCTCACCACCCACCCAAATTTAAGTTCTTTCTCAAATAAAAAAGACTGTAATATGTGTGTGTGCACATGCATGCAAAATGTTTAATCTCAGTTAGACATACAATGGCATTACTATACTTGAAAGAGAAGCCAGTGGTTGAACATTTGCAAGAGTGCAAATAGCAGCCCTGCAGCAATAGATTGGCACACACTTTACATTTTATGATATTAGACAAAGAACCATAAAATTTATGGTTTGACCCTCCATGATTAGGATTCCCCAGAATGCTCCCATGAGAGACAGAAATGTTATAACCTGAGGCCACTGAGGTAGTGCACTGGAAGAGGGATCTGGGCACCTTCTTCCCTGCTCACTATCACATTAGGAGTTGAGCTACCATCACTTTCACATATTCCCTGCTATGCTGTGTCATTCATCACAGGCCCAAGGTATGGGACCAAAGAGATACGGATTTAAAGCCTCCAAAACTTGATCCAAAACAACTTTGTTTTTCCTTTTTAATTTTTTAATCACTTACTCTGCTTTTTAGAGATTTAAAAATAGTCTCCTCCCTCAAAGCCATCCATATGCCCCTCCTTGCAATGAATTACTTCAGAGGGAGAATGAATGTTCACAGGTATACAGTGATTGTTGAAAGCCTTTGTTTATCAGCCTCTGCTGATTTGCAGGAGTTATCTCCTGTAGTTCTCACAGTAACCCTATGAGAATGGTGAAATGTTTTATTTAATGAGCCCTAAAAATAAATATATTAAGGTTTGGAAAATTATCTTGCCCAGTGAAAACAATTAGTCTATGATAAAGGTAGCATTTAATACTAGGTTTAGCTAAGGTCAAAGAGTTCACTTTTTGTTTTGTTTTGTTTTGCTTTTTAAATGAGTTTTACATAGCTTTACAATTGATTTTTCAATCAAAAATGTCTCTTCTTTTCTGAGTTTCTATTTCTCATCTCTTTTCTGGCTTTTCTTTGCATTGTTTCTTTGTTAAGCATTAGCTATCTGTTCTTTTGGCAACCAAACAGGCGTCACCTTTGCTAGAAACTAAGGTGGTGCTTTTCCTGTTAGTTTCACTTCAAACTTGTGTTTAGTGCTAAATTTAAATTTGCAAAATCTCCATCTGAAATGCAACCAAAAAAAAAGGGAATTACACATAATCAAGCAACTGAAAAATTAGTTTTCTCCAATTAGTCTCACTGGAGCATCTAACCCCTCTTAAGGGTTCTTCCTGTGTCAGCCATGTACAGCCAACACAAAATGAACTCAACTGCATCCTTGGAGGTTCTTTGTCTAATAATCTTAAGTCAGGACATTTTTTCTGTCCACCTTACAGGTCCTTTGCACCCATATATGTATCCATCTATGTATCTATCTAAGTATCTATCTATCTATCTATCTATCTATCTATCTATCTATCTATCTATCATCATCTATCGGTCTATCATCATCAATCCATCTCTCTCTCATGCTTGCTCTGTCTCTGTCTCTGTCTCTGTCTCTGTCTCTGTCTCTGTCTCTCTCTCTCTCTCTCTCTCTCTCTCTCTCTCTCTTTCTGTGTGTGTGTGTGTGACTATAGCCTTCATCTATATGCTTTTGCTTCTTTTTTTGTTTGCTTGTCTTGCTATATTCCAGCTATTTTGTTTTTTATTTAGACCAAGTTTTATTATTATTTCTTAGATGCCTATTTGTTTTCTAAGGAAAGACAAAAAGGTTATAGATCTGAATGGGAGGGTAGGTTTGAAAGAAGTGTGTGGGGGGGAAGGGGATACCATAAACATAATATATTGTATTAAAAACCTATTTGCAAAAAATAAAAAAATAAAAAAAGCCGGGCGTTGGTGGCACACTCCTTTAATCCCAGCACTTGGTAGGCAGAGGCAGGCAGATCTCTGTGAGTTTGAGGCCAGCATGGTCTCTAGAACTAGTGCCAGGATAGGCTCCAAAGCTACACAGAGAAACACTGTCTTGAAAAACCAAAACACAAAAAAAACATAAAGAAAAGAAAAAACCTTTTTGCAATGAAATGAAAAATAGTCAAGATAAATGCAAATTTCAAATTTCACTTATCCTCCTTGTTCTTGAAATTAAGCAAGATGATTCATTTAACACATCATACAAAATGACGTGCAAGTTAGGCTCATGTCCTCTTGTTTTTTTTACTTCATTTGTCTTTTAAGGGGTACAGAATAACAACTGTGATTACCTGGACAAAGCTATAGGCACTAAACGTGAAAGTTTCCTCTTTTGCTAAGTTCTTAATTGTTATATACTAGCTTCTTACTGGAAGTTTAAAAATATCTTATCAGTTGTATAAATAAAAACAGACAAGCTTCTACTATGATGTATAACAAAACATAGAATTTTTCTAACTCACAGCATTTTCTAGAAACTTTGCTCTAGGATTCTCTGCCAACATATTTTTAAAATGCCACAACAATACTCACATTCTCATAAGTGTTTATGTGTGCCAAACAGGAGTCTGATATTTGGTCTATGTCTCTTGCTCTGTCTCTGAAGCCCTTTCTGATTCTGAAAATGTACACTGAGATGGTTCCTCATGAGAACATGTAATGTTAGCATCTGGACATTCTGCTTCCTTCCCCAACAACAGTGTTCTTAGGCTTCCCTTCTCTGTCACTATTATTAATATTGTATCTAAATGAGTCCAGAATTGATCTATATAACAAAAATCTGGAGTCAGATATAGAGGTAAATGCTGAGAGATAAGAGAGAAGGAGCAAGCCACAGCACACCTTACCTCCTAAGCATCTCCACAGAGAAGAGAGCAATTTCCTGTTAGTCCTTGCTTATATAGTTTTACTGCCCAACTATGTCCCTTCCTGCCTGTCTGTACAGACCTCCAGACTTCTGTGGTTAGCTAGTGGCAAGCTCCATTCTCTGATCCCCAGACAGGCTTTATTTGTGATGATTTCTGTTGCTGATTATGTCCTTTTTATTTTTTTTTAGAAAAACAGATTGTTTTACATGACAATCCCAGTTCCTCTCTCCCTCCCGTCCTCCCCTACCACCCCCAAATAAAACCCTACCTATTACATATCTTTTCTTCTATTCTACCCCTGACTCAACCTTTCTGCAACCTCATGACCTCTGCATCCTTCCTGTTCTTCCCTTCTCATTCTTGTAGCTCCCTCCTCCCTCTTCCCATGCTTTCTTTTAACTGAATAAATAATAAAGTCAATTCCATAACATCTGATATAAATTAAGCAGTTTCAACATGTGAAACAACTCGTTTTGCATATTGTGAATAAGTATCTATGTTGAGAGGTTCTTCGTGATATATTAACATCATGAGAATAGCATATAATTCTGACTTTTGGACAGAATTGAAAGGACTTAGATCCACTTTACTTAAATTTTCTGATTTATACCCTGCCTTTCCTGATTTATTTGCATCAGTATAGAATGTAGGGGCTCCAGTTATTGGTGTTTCTCTTTCAGTGTGAAGAAGAATCCATTTAGTCCTTTTTATAACTTGAATTCTCTTGCTTTTGGGATAATTGCTGTTGACATCTCCCAAAAAATTACTACAAGCTCTCTGTCAGGGTTCACTTTCTACCCATAGTTTTTCAATTTCATCCTTAGTAAAAGGTACTCCAATTTCTGCTGGATCTATTCCAAGTCTCAATTTTCCTTTTAGAATCAATTCAGAGATCTTTCCACATAAGTTTTAATTTCTTACGTGGTTTATGAGGTAACCAGATCCATTCTAAGATAATATCTTCCCTCTGCATTAAAATTCCTGGAGTGGATGCTGAGAGGGTAATATGACTAGAATGCACTTAAGCTTTGGATCTACATGATCCACATGTGCCATCTGTAATTCATCTTCCAGCAATGCCAATTCTTTCTCAGCTTCAGCTGTTAATTCCCTGGGACTATTTAAGTGCTTGCCTCTATCTAAGTTTTTGTTTAAATGAATCAGTTGATCAGGTATTATCCTAATAATGTGCTGTAGATGGGAAATATCTCCTAGCAATCTCTGAGAATCATTGAGAGTCAATCAATCACTCCTAATTTGGGGTCTAATTTTTGTAGACTTATTGTATAGCCTAAATAATTAATAGAATCTCTTCTTTGTATTTTTTCAGGAGCAATTTGTAATCCCCAACAAGGCATTTTTTCCCTTCTTCAAACATTCTTTGTATATTTGAATCAGATGATAAAATTTCATTCATGTAATGGTAAATTATGAATTGAGGAAATTTCTTATGTATTAATTCCAATGACTGCTGTACAAAATATTGGAACAGGGTAGGGCTATTTAACATTCCATGTGGGAGATTCTTCCATTGATATCTTTTAGCAGGTTGTGGATTATTGTAATTAGGCATAGGAAAGGGAAAATTTTTCCTATCCTTTTCTTGTAAAGGTATAGCAAAGAATCAGTCTTTTAAGTCAATAATATAATAGGCCAAACTTTATGTAATAAAGAAGGCAATGGCATTCCACACTTTAGATAGCCCATTGGCTAAATTACTTTATTAATGGCTCTCAGGTCTTCAAGCATTCTCCATTTTCCTGATTTCTTTTTAATAACAAATACA
Organism: Cricetulus griseus; assembly: GCF_003668045.3. NCBI lineage: Eukaryota > Metazoa > Chordata > Mammalia > Rodentia > Cricetidae > Cricetulus > Cricetulus griseus. Next base: position 93,502,189 of record NC_048598.1, on the reverse strand, counting down.
GGAGAATTTAAAGTGCTGGTAGATTCTTCAATATGTCCAGTGTTTAGCTGTTCCTGACCAGCTGTTCTAGAGCCTCTAACTTCTGTGAAGTCATAGGCCATTGCCCCACCCAGATAGGATTGTTGGTTAATAATTTTAAGGGTAGGGCTTTTGGTCTCTATATGAGGTCAGCACTTGTTTTATTGTGTTTTTGTACTGACTGAATGGTCATTGTCTGTCTTATTTAGTGCCTTATAACACTTTTTACATAAACATACATAAGTTGGTTTATGGTTCATTTTTCATACTGAGGAATGCTAATTGGGGTATTAAGTTGCTGCAACAGATCACGACCCCAAAGATTTACTGCTATGTTAGCTACATATGTCCTCAGCCTTCCTCTTTGTCCTTCTAGCCCTATACATTCAACCCATCTACTGCTTGCTTTACATGAGATAGAGTACCAATCCCTAAAAGTTTAACATCTACCTCCTGAAGAGGCCAACTAGGATGCCAAGATTCTGGGGTGATAATGGTGACATCTGCAACTGTGTCCATTATTTGAACCCTTAGTTTTGGTCTTTGGTCATTTATTGAAATGCAATGCCCAAAATACATACTTTGTTTCCTTATTGAAATTTTGACTTATTCTCCATTATTTACAATAGCCACTGGACTTCCTAATTGTTCTTGGAAGTATCGTGTTCCACAGTGACTGGACCAATTTTGACATAGGGGACTTTGAGACCCCCACCCCCATGAGTTTCCTGATTTTAAAGGGTTTCTTTGTTTGTCTTTTTTCAGTCTACATTCAATGGTACAGTGTAGGTCTTTGCATCATCTTCTTCTTAGTCCAGAAGGTTGGGGTCTTCTGTTTAACTTATTCCCAGAAGAAGCACTTTTTCAGTGTATGCCTTATCTGCAATTTCTTCTCAGATGGACTATTCTAACACAATTAAAGCATTTAGTATTTTGATGTATCCTCATTCCTTTGAAAATGGCTTCTCCTACCCAAGCCTCAGTATTATAATCAAAAGACTCAATATTGGCTGTATGCAGGATCCATTCATCCATTGGTGCTGATCTGATCTTTAAGGGCCCAAGCACCTTTTTACATTCTATGTTATTATTTTCAAAAGCTAGAAATTTAATTAGTACTTGTCTATCTTCTGGGTCTTCTACTTCTATTTGTACCACTTTAGTCAGTCTTTGTAAAAAGTCACTAAAAAGTTCTTTTGGGCCTTGTATAACCTTACTATAACTCTTTTCCCTGGTTCATAAATCGTGTCCCAAGCAGTCAAGGCTGCTGTGAGACATTAGGACAAGATGTGTTCACTCTATATAGCTTCAGTATTTGCATCTGCATAAGGACCCCCCCCAAGAATTTGATCTTAGGAACCCTCATAACCTTTAATTCTTCCTGTATATTTGAGGACTTTGGCTTCCTCTCTCCAATATGACTTCCACTGCAGCTAAGCACCCAGTTCTAGAGATTAAATGAAGTCAGTCATTTGGAGTTATTCTATTTCTTACAGCCCATCACTTTACTCACTGCCTCACATATGGTGAATAAATGCCATAAAAATCTACTGATTCCTTAATATTTTTTAAAATCTTTCATATGTATGGGCTCCCCTTTGCAATCTAAGTCCTTCTGGGTGTTCATCATTTTTTGGCTGTGCAGTAATAGTAACAGATTACAACACAGCAGGTGATGATGATACAACCTGTGGTAAGTCCTCTCTGACTTTGAAAGGTACTGGAGATGTTAAATCTTTATTCTCTTTCGTTTGTACCTTAGCTCTTGGTGTATCAGTTTTAAGAAGGTTTTCTAGGGCTTGTAGTCTATTCACCATTTTTTTCTTAGAGTGTTTGAACTTCCTGGACAGTAAAAACTTCCAAGGATTTTATCAAATCAGTCAGTTTCTTGTCCTCATCCTTAGAGATTATCTGAAAGACAATGAAGATTGCCTTCCAAAAACAATGTTCTATCTGCAAGCCTATCAATACTCTTAGACATGGAATGAGTGTTTTCCATTAAGTGTTCATTATCACGTTCCATTTTATTTGTCACATTATGATTGTGAGTCTATAAAGTCTGTATCATTTCTATAAGTTCCTTATTGTTAGCTGTATTATAAAACCATTTCTTGACAGATATGGTATGAATTACCAAGCTAATAGCAAATATGGCTAAGAGTATATACATCCTGTGTACAACATGTATCAGTTTTAAAATGCCATCCATAGTAGAAGCAAAAATATTTTTAAATTCCTAGATGGTAATATTTTTCACTATTATTTTAGCTAACAAATTGTAAAAAAAAAAGAAAGTACTTTAACTATCTTAAATTGCAAAAGTATCCAGTAATTTACCTCAAATTAAATCCTCAGAAAGTCACCAGGTGTAGTAAGTATATCACCAAAGCAAGTCCAAGGACACTGGAGCTCCTGTCTGACTTGTTCCAATGTTGTACAACCTTTGAATACTAAGGAAAGCTCAAACAAACCAAATCTAACAGATTTTTGTTACAGAGAAAGGAAAAGAAAAAAAGTAGTAACTTGTGTGCACTAATTGCCAATAATCAATCAGGATTCAGCAGGCTGAAGCCCTGTGCTGCCAGTGCTAGGTGGCATTACAGGGCAGGAACAAGGCAGGTTTGCAGCTGTAAGCTGGATTGGAAGTGCTGGTGCTGGGAATTTTCAAGGTCTGGGAGTTTTTCCATTTGTCTAAATAAAAGCTGGGTGAAACCACCAAATTCAAAGAAAAGGTTTTACTGATTGTATAAATCACTAGTGCTGAATGTAGGGGAGTAGCAGGGAGTCAGGCATGGCCAGCATGTCTGAGCGAGCTCACGGCAAGCGGCTGGAGGTTTTCTCAAGGCTAGACTGGGACCCTTATAGGGAGATTTGCCCCTGTCCTGTCTTTAATGTTCTGGCCACATGGGTACCAGTATGTAAAATGAATCCCAAATTGATCTAGATAATAAAAGGCTGGAGTCAGATATAGAGGGAAATGCTGAGTGATCAGAGAGAAGGAGCAAGACACTGCACACCTTACCTCCTAAGTGTGTCCACAGAGAAGAGAACAATTTCCTTTTATTCCTTGCTTATATAGTTTTACTGCCCAGCTATTTCACTTCCTGCCTGTCTGTACAGACCTCCAGACCTCTATGGCTAGCTAGTTGCAATCTCTATTCTCTGATCCCCAGACAGGCTTCATTTGTGCAAGAAAGATATCACCACAATTTATTATTATTATTATTATTATTATTATTATTGTTGTTGTTGTTGATGATGATGATGATGATGTTGTTGTTTTTGAGACAGCATTTCCCAATGTAACAACACCAGCTGTCCTGGAACTCTGTATACTAGGCTGGTCTCAAACTCACTTGCTTCTTCCTCATGAGTCCAGAGTTAAAAGTATGCACCATGACTATCTGGCTGTTATTTTTATTGCTTGGCAATTTCTCATACTTATTCTATTAATTTTAGTTGTTGTTTTCACCCACCTTTCCCTCTTTCAAACCCTTCCCTTCAGCATCCTCTCCCTCCTCATATTTTATTCCTTCTATCTATGTGACCCAACTAGTTACTGCTTAGAATTTCATGCCAGGGCATTGGCAGAAGGTTATTTATTGAGACATGGGCAATTTGTTGGTAGCTATGCTTCCATGCTCTTGTTATATATACACTGTGAGATTCTGAGGGCTGAATATCATCTCAAACCTATCTGGCACCTATACCTCACGGACACTCTGCCTGTTTCTGATGCTATTTCGATCAATTCTGCAGAATTATTGATTGTTTTCTAAATATTAACTTTGTGATATGTGCACATTGTAGACTTGGGTCTTTCTAATTTCTGCAGGAAGTTAATCTATTGTAAGTAGATTTGTGTATCTTTGGTGTTCTGGGAGCTCCTGAATTCAGGCTCTATCAGAACTTTTTAAAAAGTACCTGAAAAACATTTGCTGGTTAATTAAATTGGAGTCACTGGTGAAAGTGTTGTATTGCAAGGGATGTTCTTCTCCTAACCAAATTTAGCTCCAACTTTACCAAGAATAGAAAATTAGTTTAATTTTTTCTGACAATTATTATCAGTTGATGATAAATTCTTTTTGTGAGAGCATTTAAAACCTGTAGTGGGGTTCAATGAATAGTACTATGATTGATTGGTAGCATTTTCTTTAACGAGAACAAGTGTGGTAGATTAAGGGTGAAAAGCATAGAAACCTCATTAATATACCTTCTTTGTTTCTCAGTTTAACAGATATTTAATGCTTGCTTTGATGCATGGGAGTTGAATTATCAAGCAAATGGATGAAAAATAAAACATAAGCAAATTATTTTCCAGATCATCTTCATTAGCTTAATCTGTGTAATTAATATTTTGGTTGTTTTTACAGTATTGGGGTTGAACCCAGATTGTCAAGCAGGCCAGGTTAATACTGTACCACTTAGTGGTAACCGCAACACTGACAGAAACTAATTTTAAAGTCAAGGATCTCCTACAGGGAGAAGTAATGTCAATATATTACATATGTGCATATGCTAGATCCAAATGTTTCTTTCTCTTGGGAAGAATTTTAGGATGTTGAATTCGCAGTATCATAGAAAAGAAAAGAACCCATGTATCTACATCATAATCTCTTTTTGTCTCCTAAGGTTATCATTGAATTATTTCATACATTTGTGTAGTAAAAATTTGAGTCATTCATTTATAGGAGATCATATACAACATTTTCTCATGAGTCAGGGATACACTTATTCCTCTCATGGTCTATCATCACTGATAAACTTTCTTTAGTAATTCTTGGTTTAACGAGTTTGTCTTAACCCATTCCAAATTATCATACAAATATTATAGCAAACACAGCTGTTTATATCAAAATTTTTATGATCTGGTATTCAAACATTTTTTATTGAAATACTCCATTTTTCTTTGATTCACATTTCGTCTTTCCTCCATGATTTTTATAATGTCATTGAGTGTGGCATTGAATTCATTTCATCATTGTTATCAGCCACTGGCTGTGAAATTCTGATTATAGATATATTTTCAAAAGTGTATGGGAACAAAAAAACAATGAAGTAAAACAAAACTGGGAGTAAATAAAACTATGGATGAGAATATGACTGGGCACTCAGTATTCAACTTGATATTACATCTTGTAAAAACAACTTCCTTATCCAAGAATCCTAAGGCAAGAGAAATACAAGTTAAAACCATCCAGAGATGCATGATGACTTATACACTGTCAAGTGAAAAAGAAACTTGGGAGAAATGGCTACTGGTTGTGCCTACCAACATACCAGAGTGCATGCTGGTGTCCAGGCACACAAGATACCTGTAGCTCACCTTAGCTCTTCTCACCCCTCCTCCTGCCCTAAACTTCTCCAGCTCATGGATATCCCTTTGGCCAGTTTCTAGTTCCTATACAACACTGTCATTTGGCCATACAATCTCTTGGTGCCCTCTCTTGGCCCCCTCTCCTCTTTGTCCTGTCAGTCTATTCTCTCCTTTCTTTTCATATACAGCCCTTCTCCTCTTTCTCTACTCGCATTGGCCAGTTTAGTCTCCTGGCCATGTTTAGTCTATGACTTTATCCCCCTGTTATGGATTCTTCTGAATGCCTCTGGAATATACCCCTTATATACTCAATTACACCCAATAAAAGCCTTCCCTTTAACCATACCTTGGAGCAGGCATATCTTCACTTAATACATCTGGTGCCAAAACACCCACTTTGTACACATATCAGCTATTATCTCCTTATGAAAATTTTATAAGATTCCATAAACATGAATTACCACCTATATAAATATTTGTAACTATTAGTTAACCATCTAAGGAAAGTAAATATTTGTAACTATTAGTTAACCATCTAAGGAAAATATTTTCATCCATATTCAAATTCCTTATATATGTCATAATGTCATACTTGGCACTAACTTTGTGGTTACAGAATAAGAAGAAAGCTACTTTTGATAGCATAATAAATTCATAGCTAATTCATTTTTATATCACTGAATTAATTTTATTTCAATTCTGTTTTTAACATTAGGAGGTATACCAATAGTTTATAAACTAGCATTTTCTTTTTTATAATGATAATAAAAGTTTTACAAGCACAAAACTACTTTCCATTACTAGAATACTTCTAGTAGCCACATGTTTCCCAGAAAATGAGGTAATTATAATAGTTTGAGGGACAAATATCTAATTGACAATTTCATTCATCTCATTATCATCTATCACAGAATATTGCAGTTAAAAACAACTTCTAAATCTACATTGACTAACTATAGATTCTGTTAGATGACAATAGGAATCACACAAGCAGCAGAAACTGCTAAAATATTACAGTTTGCCATTCATGGTATCAAGAACAAAACTTAGGTTTTGGGTTGTGGACATGTTCATTGGGTAAGAGCAATTGCTTTGGGAACATGAGAACATAATTTCAGAGTCAAACATCTATTTAAGAAGCCACTCATGTCTGGACCACATGTCTCTATTGCCTCTGGAGTGGAGATGGGAGGATTGCTGGGGTCTGCTATCTTTCAATAAACTTTAATGAAAATTAGTGATTTCCAGGTGCAATGTGGAGACCTTGTCTCAAGGGCATAGAGTGGAGAAAGACAGAAGAGGACACTCAAGTTCTTCTCTGGACTCTGCATGTACTCAGATATGTGTATACACCTGGACACATATGCACAAACACACACTCACATATGTATATATACACACATACAATAACAAATAGATAGATAGATAGACAGGCAAATATATATATATATATATATATATATATATATATATATATATCCTAATGTTTCAGATGTAATGTATTTCCACAGAATTCCCAGTGGTCTACTAGTTCTCCACCTCCTACCAGGAGAAGTTGTTCCAGGAAGAAAGCTTACCTATGAAAGGAAGTATCTGCCCTGCCTACCGCAGGATGCACCAGATGAGATACATGATAGGCTTTATAGCAAAATGCATGTAAGATACCATCACAATTGTGGGAAATCATGTGTGTGGTTAACAAACTCACTGAATCTTAATTTTACTTGCACGGTATTGATAGGAAATACACCTTACAAAGGCAGCATGGATGGAACAGTTGGTAGTTCTTTATCAATAATATCATTCATTCAGTCAAGTGACCTGATAAATGACATGTCAGGTATTGATCTGTTGTTTGGCTCAAATTATCATAGTTTATATGCTAATAGATCTCAGATACTAGTAACAAAAATGGAGACTGTAATTGGACATTTCTCTTCTGATAGCCATTTAAGAAATAACTACTCAGAGGCTTATATTAATCACAAATGCTCAGGCAATAGCTGAGGCTTACTGTTAACTAGCTCTTACATTTAAATTATCCCATTGGTATTAATCTACATATTACTATGTGGTTCATGTCTTTATCTGTCCTCTAGCATCTTTCTCCCCCAGCAGCTGGCTCATGTATCCCTGATTCCACCCTTCCTCCTCCCTTCTTTGGTTTTTCAGCCTAAACTTATCTTACCCAGCTACTGGGCAGTCAGGTACTTCATTAAACCCATCAACCTATTCTCAAGCAAAAAATCATAAACATAATAATTTTAATGTTTATAATTATGGTCTTCAGGATTTACATAGAGATTTGCTGCTATCATGGTGGATAATACATATTTCTCTACATAAGCAAATTAAATATTACCATGGAAAACAAGAATTAAAGAAAAATGGAAATCATTTCAGACAGAACAAAAAAATATGCTCAAAGTCTTGAGAGGGAGGGGAAATAGTCTCAAGTAACTGAAAGATGGACAGTGAAGGTGGGCTTGTATGAGATGTGGAAATGAGGAGAAAATGGATGAGATGAACAGGTGCTGACAGACTATACCAGATTTGTTTTTTATTTCAATAACAACCAGCTGTTGAATTGTTTGGAAGCATGCCAATTGTAATGTGTTTAAGTAATCAGTGGGATTTCAGACTCTATGGAAGGCAGAATAGTAAGGAAGTGACAGTAATTCTTTAGGTAATTGGTATAGATACTTTCACAATAGGAGAGAAGAATGTCATTTAGGGAATAACATCTCCAGAACTCTACAGCCTCATATGCTGCCTGAATAAAAACAAGGCCATTCTTTGAATTTCTTTTGGCCCAATGTTGGGTGGTTAAGATTTGAATAATCAGAAATTGGGATCCAGCATAGCTACATACTAGTGCTCTGATAAAATGCCATATTAATTCATAAATTCATGCTTCAAATATCTTGCTAGTTGTGCTATCACACTGTGGTTCACAAGAAACTAAGGAATACAGTTATGATAAATGAAAATGACTTGTAAGGAATGCTCAGAGAATGAATTGGTAGAAAATGGAGTTTTATGACATATCTGTGATTTCATCCTAGAAAAAAATTTTAGTCACCATGAGATATTAGATATGCAGAATATACCCACTAAAGAAAAATTACTTGGTATTACTATAGGGAAATTTAAAGGATATAATGTATAATGTAAATTATGAATTTTAAAAAAATTTACTTATCTTTTAAAATTGTAATCATTTAGATATTTTTGCACATATGTACATCTGTTTACATGACTTTCTGTATACCACATCAATCCAGGATTGTTTCTCTACCTGTTCATACAAGGGAAATCAGGGTCCCCTATTCAAATTGTTAGCCTCATTATTAAAATAATTTTTAAAAAAATGACTTTTACAGAAGCTTGGTGATAATTTTTTTTAGTGTTTACAAGAGGAAACTTTAGAGCAGGGTAGCTGTGTATCACATAATAGCAAAACTAGTTTACAAATTAGCCTACAGATTTCATTATATACTAAGTGAAAAATACCTCTTAGCAAAATAATATCAAATAACAGTCATTACTGGCATGGGACTGTTTTAACTATTGTAGTGTCTTGTCTGCCTCTTTGTGGTGTTGTGAAAAATGTGACACATTATTTTTTTACCTAAAGATGTAAATTTGTTATTCATGATGTTACCATAAAGATATTAACAACAAATGGATCATTCTCTATTTATTACTTATTTGAATATGTGTGTGTGTGTGTGTGTGTGTGTGTGCGCGCGCGCGCATGTGTATGTAAAGTATTTGCAGAGTTGAGTGCTGGTGGGCATGCTCATGAATTCCCATGATTTTTACATACACAGTAGGATGTCAAGTATCCTACACTACTGCTCTGAACCTTATGCTTTGAGAAAAGGTGTCTTACGGAACTTAGAACTGTTTCTGCTATGTTGGATGTCCAGAAATCTCTTAGGATCTACCACTGTGCCCTCAAACACAGCAGTTGCAGATCACAAAGGTTCCTGCCTTTTCTGTAGGTGCTGGAAAATTAAACACAAGTCTTCTTTCTACCAAGCCATGTCCCCAGCCTCAAACACAAGGCTTTATTGAATACAGTGAAATTTGTTAAGTTGAGATAGGTCAAAGAAGTAACAGAAGGGTGAGTTGCCAATCATTTTTGCTGTTAAGATGGATGCTATCAATAGGCTATGAGCTTCAGCAGAATGAATGCATGGCAATTGTAAACACATTCACGAAAGGCATTGTATTCAGGCCCACCCGCTATGGTCAGGTTAATGATAAAAGCAGTTTCAGGCTTTATATTAAGCATCTCTTGAGCACCTCATCTGGCTACTTGAAATCTAAGCTTATGATCCTCCTTTCTACATTGCTTCATTTGTACTTGTTAAACAGCACTTGGAGAGCTCTGTAATATACTCCATCAAGTTTTGTGGACAAATTTTATTGGTTTGTTTTTCAAAAGTATAACTTTACTATAAACTTTCATTAGAATATAGCATTGTGTGTTTAAGGCTTCAGAAGTTTGCTATGTTTCATAAGTCATGTGGTCTTAAAATTTCTGTTATGTGTCAACCTTCTTTTCATATTGAAATGAAATATATTTGTATTTATTTGTCCCTAATTCTATTATTCTTTTCTCAGTTTTCAAATATTTTGGTTTAATATCATCTTTTATCAAGCATGTCAATTAATGTCTAATGGAATGATTAACATCTCAGGTGAAAGAAGGACAGAAGATAGAAGGACACCAGAAACTGTGACAAAATATCAGGAGACTATTCTGATATGTAGAAGGAAACTCTTTTCTCCTATAAATTTTCATGTTCATTATCTTGTTTTCTACTCAGGCAACATGTAGACACCCTCAAAAGAAGGCTCAAGATTGGCTACAGGTACTAGTTCAAAGAACACACTTTTCATAGCAGTCATTTATTTCCATGGGTATAGAATTTACTTTGCATTCTGATTGTCATAAATTAATAACAAAATATCTCTTCTCGCCCAATTTTTGTGTGAAATTTAAAGCCATTTTTCATTGGCTTTATTTCACTTATTTTGCAAAAGAAAATAGTGAACTTGGATTTATTAAAAGTTTTTACAAAAAGGTACTGAATATTTAACAGAAAATATATTTTTTATTTGATATCACTTATTTATTGGCTAGGCTATGTCTGAAACACTGCTATAAATTCTTTCAGATATTTATTCAATATGTATAATATATCATTAAGTAGAGCTTATACTATAAATTTTGAACCAAGAAAACAGATAAATAAATAAATTTGACTTCTCAGATAAGATAAATGTTGCTATTTGCATTCACAGTGAAATTATAAAATGTTTGTATTTTTCACAATTTAGAATTTTTGAACAGAAATATTTTAGTAATGACTAGGAGAAAATGATTGTTATTTTTAACAGTTGGTAAATCTGTCTTGCACTTGAAAAATGTATTTCATGAAAAATTATTTCCACTTACCTCTTAGCTGAGGTGACATTTGTGCCTTATGGTAGAGATATTTAATTTGAGTATAAGGTGCAGCTATAGGATGCACCTTGTTCCTCAAGAATGAATTTAAGTTGCATTACTTATATGGAATGCAGATATCCTTCTTACACAGAAGGAAAGGGTCTGATTCTCTCCATAAAAGAATAACATTGACAAAATTTTCCTAAAACACTGAAATCCTGCAAAATAATACTGATTATCTTATCCACCAAAGAATAAATTGTAATAAAATTTGTAAAATACTTAGAAGTAGTGCTGGCAAGATTTATGTCAGCTAGACACAAGCTATAGTCATCTTAATGGAGGGACTTCAGCTGTAGGATAACCTGTATTTTCTTAATTAGTCATTAATGAGGGATGGTCCAACACATTATAGGTGGGACTATTCCTGACTGGTGGTCTTTGGTTCTATAAGAAAACAAGCTGAGCATACCATTAGGAATAAGCATGTAAACAGCAACCCATCATGGCCTATGCATCAGCCCTGACTCCAAGTTCCTGACTGGTTTAAGTTCCTGCTGAGACTTCTCGAAATAGACTGAGATTGAGAATATATAAACCAAATAAACATAAACCCTTTCCTTCCCAAATTGCTTTTGGTTATGGTGTTTCATCACAGCAATACTAACCCTAACTAAGATGGAAATAAAAGCAAAAACACATTTCACAAAGAACTATTATATTTTGTAACCAAAAAACCCCAGAAAATTAAACAGTATTAAAGAAAAATAAAATTCATCAAAAATACACTGATATAGTCTAAAATTTACATGAACAAAATCTTAGAGAAATTTTGGAAAATAGGAACAAAGAAGAAAATAGTCTAAACTCACCAAAGCTTGAATATATTCTCAAATAAACAGTCTGAAATTCATTTAAATTATTTTTTCAGTATTAAGGTCACACAAGAAAAATTCTATGTAAAATAAATACTGCACATAGCTGGGGCACAAAACTAAATAGAGAATTATCAATAGACAAATTGAAAATGGCAGAAAGATACATCAGAAAGCGCTCAACATCCTTAGCCCTCAGGAAAATGCAAATCAAAACAACTCTGAGATACCAGCTCACTCTTTTCAGAATGGCTAAAATAAAAAACACAAATGACAGTTTATGCTTGAGAGGATGTGGAAAAGGGGTAACATTCCTCCACTGCTGGTGGGAGTGCCAACTCATACAGCAACTTTGGAAATCAGTATGATGGTTCCTCAGGAAAATGGGAATCAGTCTACCACAAGATCCACCAATTCCACTCTTAGGAATATACCCAATATGTACACATTCATACAACAAGGACATCTGTTCAACCATGTTCATAGAAGTATTCTTTGTAATAACGAGAGAGAGAGAGAGAGAGAGAGAGAGAGAGAGAGAGAGAGAGAGAGATGGCTAAAATGGGTATCTGTGAATGGAAAGCCCAAGAATGTAGTTTTTATCCGGTCTTCTATATAGGCTGTAATCCCAAAGAAGAAAAGAAATAGGTTCCAATGTTAATAAAGGAATGGTTGTGCTGACAAAGTGAGAGCAAGCAGGCTAAGGATAAATACACCCCCTTTCTTCTTCCATTGTCCTTCTAGATGAAAGTGTGGGGCAGAGTAAAGGTCTGCCTTCCAGCCTCAAAGTCTGGATTGGAAGCTTGTGTCTTCCAGCCTCATGATCTGGATCAAAGGCATGTTGTCTTCTTGCCTCAAGGTCCAAGTCTCAAGTATGCACTCCGTTTCTGGATTATAGTTCATTTCAGATATAGTCAAGTTGACAACCAAGAATACCCATCATAAATGTATATCTAGGAAAAATTTTTTCTCATTCAGTTGGCTGTCACTTCACTCAGTTGTTTGATTTGCCATGCATAGGATCTTTAATTTCATGAAGCTTCTTTTGCTAATTGTTAGCAATATTTTCTGAGTGGGGTTTCTATTGCTGTGAAGAGACACCATGAGCACAGCAACTCTTATAAAGAAAAACATTTAATTGAGGTGACAACATACAGTTCAGAGGTTTAGCTCATTATCATCATCATGGCATGAAGCATGATGATGTGCAGGTATGCATGGTCCTAGCTACATCTTGGTTAGAAGGAAATGGGCAGTGTATAATATATCACACAAAAGGAAGCTTGAGCAAAAGACACCTCAAAGCCAGCTCCCACAGTGACACACTTCCTTCAATAGGCCATACCTACATTAACAAGACCACCAGTCCTATAAGGGACACTCCCTTTGGGGGCCATTTTCTTTCAAATGTCCACACTGAACAACTGAGTCATTCTTTGAAAATGTTTGAATGTAATCAAATTTTGTATTGTTTTTGTTTTTCTCTTATTCCATTTTAGGATTTAATATCTTATATTAAGTCTTTAGGGGTTTACTTTTGGGGGGATGAATTTTCATATAGGATAAGAGATAAGAATATTTTTTCATTCTTCCATATGTAGATTTCCAATTTTGCCATTACCAGTTTTGTTTTTTTTTGGTTTGGTTTGGTTTGGTTTGGTTTGGTTTGGTTTGGCTTGGTTTTATGAGACAGGATTTCTCTGTGTAGCTTTGGAGCCTATCCTGGCACTCTCTCTGGAGACCAGGCTCCTCTGGAACTCACAGAGATCCACCTGCCTCTGCCTCCCGAGTGCTGGGATAAAAGGCATGCACCACCAACGCCTGCGCCATTACCAGTTTTTAAACAGGCTGTTCTTTCTTCTATGTATATATGTTTTGGCAAATTTGCCAAATATCCTATAGGCATAACTATGTAGGCTTATTTCTGGATCACCTAAACAATTACATTGATTTGTGTGTCAGGTAAAGATAGAACAGGAGAAAACTATCTTAATTAAAATAGGTGTAAATATTTCAATAAACTATGTTCAATGAAAGTTCAAGGTTATATCAGAAAAGATCAATGTAATCAAGTTTGCTGCTCTGCAAGATGACCTAAGTTCATTCCCCTAGATCCCACATCAGTGCTCACAACTAATTATTTTTTCTATTGCATGGGATCTGTTACCCAATTCCGACCACCATGGGCACTTCATGTAGTACATATACATTCAGGTTCAAAAACTTATATGCAAGCACACAGAATTAAATCTTTGAAAGATATGTAAAATAAAATCTTTAAAATCTAAAATATATTTTCAAATTGAATTCTGTAAACGTGATTATGAGAAGGTAAGCTACTCCAGAACTTGAAGTTTGTTGAAATGTATGTCTGAGGTTTATTTTGGCTATGGAATAACTCTAAAGATGCCATCTACTGAAGAGAGTCCTTTATTGAGATCAGAGAAGGGGATATTCTAAAGTCTTGATTTAAAATGAAGAATTTAGAAGATTTTGAGGTGTAAATAAATGGTATACATGTATTATATTTATGTACATACCATGCATTGTATATTTTTAATGAGATCTATAAAATAGCTTTTACATGAATGATGGTGTAGCTTATTATGCCTGCAGTTTGAAATTTCTCATCTAAGTCAGCATATACTGTCACATATTACTGTTTCAAAATGCAGAGTATGTACCAGATATTCAAACCCATAAACCGGTTTGCTTGTTAATATATATGTTTTAAAATAGCCTGTAAGTACCTCACCATGGGATTTAAATGCTCACACAATTTGATTAAAATTATAAAACATTTTGATGCATGAGGGCCAAAATATAATCTAATTAGAGATAATATGTTTACTTTGTCTCACTATCCCTCCAGCCTCAGTACTCATAGCTCTATTATTTAAATGGAGACATTCAGAAAGAGTGATGTTGAGATTGGAATACAAATGTTTATTTCACCAATGACGTGTGTAAATACATGCGTATTACTTAGTATAAAATCCTTGGCAAAGCTATTAGTGTAGTATTACAAGCTTTAAGATGAAGTAACAACATTTTTCTATTTTTAACACTATTAAGCCTAAAAACATTTTGGAATCTATAATAATAATACAGACGCATTTTTATAAGGAAAGGATTCACTCCCTGTTAACACAAAACCTAAAAGGTAATTACTTGTCTACTGTTTTTAAATTTTGAGGTACTTTTAATGATTTAAACAATAAGATAAAATTTATGAGGTTATAATTTCATTTTCCTTTTTTATATTATTGCTTTGATCGGTTTTGTTTTCAGACTTTCATGCTGTATCACAAATGAAAACACCAATGTCATGGAATTTGCGTTATAGCTTAGAATGGACTTGAACCCTCCTGTCCCAATTTTCCCACACTGGAATTGCAAGAGATAACCACTTCACCTATTCATTAAATTTTTAAAGTTTTCTTTGTGCTGATTATTCTATAAATTACTTACCTAAATTGAATACAGTTTTCTCAATATTCCCTGGAATTATGAGTCAGTAATGGTCATGTAAAACCTGTTAGTGATTGATGGAAAATAAACTGTACTGCGGCATTGTAAAAGTATGTATGCTTATGTGAAAGCTATTAAAAATTAAATTACAGGAAAGATAAAACATATGCTGTATAATTTGATTCTATATTAATTTCATAAAAAGCAACATCAGAATAAAAGAGTTGTATTACACTATAAAAATAAGATGAATGAATAAATTTGTGAATGGCATCATAGTAATAACAAGATCCCACATTTTCCTGTTGTCAAATGATATAAACTTAATGTACAAGCTTATTTGTTATGTCCTTATTTAATAAACATCATCAGTATGGAAAGAAAAATAAATATTCATGACATCTGGAAAGCATATTTCCCAAAGTTCCGAAGTGCCACCTACTTTTTAAAAGTACATGGTTTTGAAAGCCTTGGAATGAAGACTATTTTCAGAACAGTAAGTAATGCTAAGTGAAATAAAATTGTTTAAAGTTTTCAGCAAGAAGCCAAAGAATCCAGACTAGACAACTGAATGACAGAAAACAAATATAATGGAATTCTGGGTATTTTACAGGAGCTTTGGCCATTTATGAACAAGAGAGGAGACCACTATGACAAGTCTTTAAAACAAACTTCAAACAAAAGGTTTAAGAGAAGAAATTGAGAGAATGTGGTATCTTTACTTTCCCATTCCTTCACTTCTATTCTTCCTGTGATACTTCTGGCATACAGTTTTAATCCCAACACTCAGGATAGCATCTTGAGTTTGTACCCTGCTTAAAGATAACCTGAGCAACACATGGAAAAATAAAACAATTTGCATTTCTTCATAGCTTTCAAGATAACATTGAAAATTAAACTAAAATCGAGGTGCCCTATCAGGATTCAAAAAGAAACTTTTAGAACCATCCATGAGAGTCTTTTCTATCGTCTAGATGTGGTGTGATATCCCTCTGGCTCAGGCAGAAGCTGAGTTTATTCATGTGCAAATTAGCCAGACAGACTCATGGGTGTGAAAGATTTGAGCACAAGATCAAAGCATTTTCCTCCTTTGATTATGACCTATAGAAGAGGGACAAGCCATCTGATGTCCTTATCCAGTTTTCCTCCACTGACATTGCATTCTGGAAGAATTGTTCTATGGGGACTCTAACGGTGTCAGGCATTATATGCTTTCACATATTCAAGCGGAGAATCAGACAACTCCTTACTTTTGAGTACTCATATGGTTTACCTTAGCAGGGTGAAACAGATGAGTAAATATACAACAGCCTATGGGCAGCAGAGGTCAAGCACAGAAAAAATTTCAAAAAAAAATATCATTATAGCAGCAAAGGAAAAGTCAGCTGACTGTGTGAGATATTTTCTAACACAAAAATAACTTTAGAAAATACTTAGAGAAAAAGATAGAATTCTAGCAAGGAAAAATAAGAGGTGTACTTGGCTTATAGATGGTGAGGATTGGGATAGGTTTTAGTTTTCAAAGAAACCCATTTCTAGAATAGAGATCAGGAAAACAACACCCTTGAAATTCTGAAGAATAATCATTTCTATGATAAAATTTAATTAAAATTGTGAAACATAGAGTGCAGATAGTTTTCATAATATATTTAACTGGGTAATTTCTTATGAAGCTATTTAATTGCATGCTTCACTAAATAGCTAAATGAAACTAATCAAGAAGTTTATCTACGAAACAGAACAGTAAACGTAGAAATACACCAAACAGCAGGGAACCACATATAAGGGTTACTGAAAGATGCTCAGATTACAGCTACACAGTCAGACTTGCAGTTAAGTGACACCATGAGTACATTTTTCAAAAAGGATATATTACTAGGCTTCTTCAGAGAAGTATAACTCTCCACGCTCTTGCCCACCCACTATTGCCTGCATCTGTCCTGATGTAATCCCTTAATCTACTCTCTGGTTGATCTTATACAAAATAATTCCATTTATGTAGTTTGGTTTTTCAGATTTAGTCAATTTCTACTAATTTTTCAGGACCCAAAATAAAGATTTGGCTCTTTATATTCTCTTTAAATTACTACCATTATTAGAGTTACAGTTCATAGTCTCTGCTCTAGAATTCAGGTTTGTACACCCATCATTAATAAGCCAAATTAAAAGAGCAAAGTTAAGTGTGAAAAGCAGAAAAAGTTTTATTCAGTTTGGCCTATTGGGAATAGAGTCAAATATATCAACTAAAGTTCTCAAGTCCATCTTTGGGTTTCTGATCTGGGGATAGTGTTTAAAGAAAGCAAGTTATATGAATAATTAACCATTCAGGCCAAGTGTGGCCCCCACACCTCCATTTTCTCAGCTCTGTTTATATCCTGTAAGTCTAATCTCTCCTGTGAGGTCAAAGGCAAAAGGAATACTTTTGAAATCTTTCTGTAAGGGGACATCTCCTCTCTGGGCTTTTCTTCTCCAAGTAGGGTGTGGCAGTAAAAATTATGTCTTTGGGTTGTTGTTTTCAATAGATTGATAATGAAACTGGGTGCATGTGTGTCTCTTTGTTATACATATACATATGCATCCACATATATATGGATTTTTGTGTATTTTTATATTTAATATTAATATATATTTGCATATATATTAATTCCTGAAGAAGGCAAGTTGTGTCACCAACCACCAATCCATCAATAATTTAATGTTCGTAGAATTTGAAATAGAATTTGGTGACATTTTCACCTATTATTTCTGTTATTATATCTATTTAAATAGATTTTGTAATAGAGAAATGGATTATATTATTCAAAAAAATTTTGAGAACTTTATACATGAACATTGTATCTTTATCACTCCAAATATTCCCTCTTCCCCCTAAGCATTCTCACACCATCTCCAAAATTCATTTTAAAAATATTATTACCTATGTATGTATGTATATATTATGTATTTATGTATGTATATGTATTTGTGTACAATGTATGTGTCCAGGGCTAACCACTTGGTTTGGGACAATCTATGTTCCCTAGAAGAGATTGTTTCTTTCTCTTTCAGTAGCCTCTGACAGTCTATAGCTATCCGTCCAGTGGTTGGATCACACAATTCCATACTGGCTTATCAACCGGTGCTGTCATTACACTGGTCTTGTTTAGGCAATCATATTTAGAGTTCATGGATGTAGCTTCTTTATTATATATGCAAGGTACTATCTCAAAGCAGATGCATGGACTTCTTGATCATATCATCTTCCATCTCTCCTGGGATTTTCCTGAGCTATTGGTGTACAGGTGCTATATTACAAATATCTCTTTCCTGAGCCATTGATGTACAGGTGTTTTATTACAAATATATCTCTCTCTTAATCCATTGGTGTATAGGTGCTATATTGCAGATATCTCTCTCCTGAGCCACTGGTGTGCAGGTGTTATATTACAAATATAACTCTCCTGAGCTATTGGCGTGTGGGTGCTATATTACAGATATCCCTCTCCTGAGCCATTGGTGCACAGGTGCTACATTACAAATATCTCTCTCCTGAGCCATTGGTGTATATGTGCTCTATTACAAGTATATCTCTCCTGAGGCATTGGTGTACAGGTGCTATATTATAAATATATCACTTGTAGTTGAACATCATTCAGTGACAAATTCTCTTTATATTGACCAGTTGTGGCTTCTGTACTAGTCTCTATCTATTGCAAAAAGGAGCTTCTTTCATTACAGGATAAGTGCTACACTATCTGTAAGGATAAATATTAAGGATATACTCAGAAATTAGGCTAGTTTAGGTAGTATGTTTAGGCAAATGACCTCCATAGTCATAGGTAGTTATTTAGGTTTCAAGCTCCTTGTAGAAAGAGATGGCTGTTTTTTGTTTTTTGTTTTTTTAATCCAGGATATAAGCCCACTGTTGCATCATTAGGAATATCCTGCAATCTTTTCATAGTTTTGTTCACAAGATGTACAGTTCCTCTACCTTGGTAGCTTGCAAAGAACCTTGTGGTATTAGAAGAACCAGTCCTCAAGGAGCAGACTTCCAGGTGAGTTCTAACTTAATTTTCAAGCTCCTGTGTCTTTAGCAATTTAGGGATTTTTATTCAAGTTTCATGAGGCAACAAACACATTGTTTGTGGAGTCTCTCTGATTTATTTGACCATCAATTTCAAGAAATACTTCCCCTGCACAGCACCAGCATTAATGTTATGTAGTCTATGGTTCCTGGGGGGAACATTTTTGTCCCCAGTCACGTAACTTCATTTACATTATTTATATATGTATATACATACACTCATACATTTTTATGTGTACTTTTAAACAAACATAAACTAATATTTTTCTATGTCTTTTCAATCATTCACGATATTCTTATCCTTCTTCCTCCTGTCTCCTTCAGTATTTCCCTTCTTGGACCCTGTCTTATAATTTATATTTTGTATTCAATAATCAACTGTATCATCAATATTTTTAAAATAATGATATTCTTATTCTTGTATTACTTCCATATCATTAGCTTATTTTTCAGGGGAAAGGTGATAAGACCCTTTGAGATTGTTTTTCTCAACTTTATGTCCTTAGAACAGGGTCAGTCATTATGTTTGATGGCAAGTAGAATCTTTTCTGCTTGTTGCACTTGTCCTTCGGGCAGTACTCCACATGATCTCCACACAGTCTTAGTTCTTATTTTACATTCTTTATAATAAGTTGTTTTTTTATAATTATTTCCCTATGTGTGGGGCACAGGGGGACTTGTGCTCATGGATAGACACTATGGGAAACAGGAAAGCTAAACACACAGGGTAGTCTCTTTAAAAGGAGAAATATGTAACTTTATGTGAGCCCAGAAGGCTGGGAGAGGATGTGGTTTGTAGACTGGTGATCTCTGTGCCATCAGTGTGACTGACACCACAGGAGATCACCTCCCAGACACTTATCATGTTTTTCTGAGCGACTTAATGAAACTCATATTTATGGAAGACGTCACGTGTAGTCAATCTATGGAACTCAGAATTATGGAAAATGTCCTATATATTTTACCCAGAGCTTTGATGTAGTTATGACATAAGGTTTATTATACACACAGATTTAAGGTAATTATCTTCAGGAAATGTTTTTCCAAATTTTTTCTGTGATTAAATATGCCAAAATGAAGTATTCTACATAAGACATGAATTTGAACGAACACCATCTATTAAATAATATAGAACAAAGCCGACATCTTATCTCTCACACTCTGCTGGCATTATCTGCAATTATGAATAGATTCAATATTATATTGTAAAATTCCTTTGTATTTTTCAGTGAGCATAAGGATGAAGTAAGAAAAGTGATTCATTATAGCAGTGAAATATGATGAATGATTATATAGCAAATGAATCCCTGTCCTATTCAAAACCCAATTCAGAACCAGGAATTAGTTATGTATATTCTTAGATCACTTTATTAGTTTTGAACCCTAAGCTTAAAGTTTAATTTGGTTGGCTCATTTTGTGTTGGCTAAGAATTGGATATTCACATCCTCCTTAGTGAGTTGTCCATCACAGTATTTTGTATTATATCTTTAACCTATGCTACCATTTTTCAAAGCATATATATATATATATATATATATATATATATATATATATATATAAAATTGAGAGGGAGAGATAGATAGATAGATAGATAGAGAGAGAGAGAGAGAGAGAGAGAGAGAGAGAGAGAGAGAGAGAGAGAAAGAAAGTTTGGTTGAAGGTCCTACAGACAAAAAAAGTCAAATCCCAGTTTGATTAAGCAAATCTCTCCTCTTCTTCCAACTTTTGAGATATTTTCATGTTCATCCTATTTTATACATGTTATATATCAGTGCTACATTTACCACATTGAATATTGTTATACTAATTTCATTACTCACCAAATTTAATTCATTGTAGAAAAAGTAGCAACTAGGAAATTACTAAATATTAGCTTAGATTCTTGAAAAATATAGCTTTAAGGGAAGTCATCATAAATATAGTATTGTTTAACAACCAGTTAATAGGTTTGGGCATATTTAGAAAAATAGTTCCATTAATGAAAGATGTATAATTTCTGAGATATTGTGGGAGAAAATCTTTCTTAGCCTCCACACTAAGAAATCAAAAGTTCCATTAATTTACTTGCTCACATTCTAGCTAAATTTATCATAGATTGACTGAAGCAGGGAGCTGACAGGACTATTTTTCTTCAGTTGCAACTCCATAATACCTATCCCCAAAGATCAGCATCACTGTTTCAGAGTTATTAAAGACATTAATCTAAAAATACCTGAAATAATCCTAACAATTGACTTGCTACTATGATAGTTTTCTCAGCTGACTGATCGTGTTAATTAGATTGGTGAACTATAGGAGATATCCTCAGTTTTATTATGATACTCTCACTTTGACAGGTTAGGACCTTTATACAACCAATTTGTGGTTTGGGTAGATGTGGGAGGTTTTTGTATCAAAGTAAAGGGAATTAATGGAAAACTAAATAGGTGATGGAATAGATTGTTTTGCCCATTGACATCTTTAGCAACCATTAAACCATTCTAAGAAGTTTTTAAATCCAATGTCACATCACTGGAAAGCTCAGTCAACAGACTTAGGACACAAGGTACAATATGGCTTCTACTATGCTGATTATTTTAGGAGATTAAGGAGAAAATGAAAGCATTTCATAGTTGTGCTATACAAAATGGAAAAAAATGTCTTTCCCTCTCTTTTGGATATGTGTGTGTGTGTGTGTGTGTGTGTGTGTGAGAGAGAGAGAGAGAGAGAGAGAGAGAGAGAGAGAGAGAGAGAGAGAGAGAGAGAGAGAGAGAGAGATTCTCTCATACAGTTCTAGTATTATATGTTCCTTGAGAAGGAACATATAATTGTGGCATTCTAATTCCTTGTGGCATCTAAAATCCCCATTTTGATGCTGTGAAGGTTGATATGATTTTGAAATATAGGTAAAGATCAGATACTTAAAGTAGTAATGGCATGATATGATAGCAGAGACTTCAAGCAAGCTCCTTAAGGACATAGACCTCTGAACATAGGCAGGTGCTGTGTTTAGGAGTGATCAGGTAATGCAAATTCAATCATTTGTGGCTGTTCTTTCTCTGCTTATTTAGTTAGTTTTAAAAGTTTTGAGATTATAATATAATTCTATTTTCCCACTTACCCTTTATTGTTCTAGACCCTCCCATTTACCATGCTACCTACCTTCCTATTCTGTTTAAAATTCATGGCCTATTTTCTTTTAGTTCATATCATGTGTTTGTGTATGAGGTATTTATTTTGTGTGTTATAATACTTTTACTAGTATTTTCATAAAACACTGGTATGTTTCAAGTGTGATTTATCATATAGCATGTGATATAATAGTGGAGTGATTTTTTATTTACTTTTCTTGTGCTTTTGTTCAATAGCTTTACTTTAGATTTAATATTGATACTTCCATACCTGAGATAACTTTCAAAAGCTTCCCAACCAGTTTTTGTTAGTCCATATTGGTCCAAGTAATATTATTAAGCCTGACAGCTCTTTACATGTTGCAGTGCAATCCAGCCTTTCCTCCGCCAGCTGTAAAATACAAAACCCTTTAGCAGAAGTATCTGACCTGCACCCAGCCTCATCCTTCACCTGAGTGATACTTGCATTTCATTTCTAATCATACTGGATCATCATATATTTATGGTGTATTTCCTGTTTTCCATGCTATAGGTACTCTGCACATTGTGCTCTTCTGACTTCTACTTATTAATATAAATTTCTATTTCTAAATTTGCCTTCTCTGTGTGTCTTTCACCACTATTCAAACCGGAGTATTTTCTTTTACTTATGAAGCTTTTCTCAAGCACTGTACTGAGAATATATATATATATATATATATATATATATATATATATATAGCTTACAGTATGTGTGTTTTAGGATGCAGGGAAAGTTTCTGTGAAATACTAAACCACAACAACACATTACCTGAAAATTCAATTGCTTAAGTGATGTAGAAATTGATTTATCATTGTCAAAGAACAGATAAACAAAAAAATCCATAGGCAAAAGATCCACCTGCATAGACCATAGTCATGATCAAGTTATCTTAATTCCAGAGTTTAAAATGTTCCATTTTTTATCAATGGCCTGAATGCAGTCAAGGGATTGAAGAAAAAGGGAGGAAATAAAGAGTTTAGTATTGAAAGCCTTATGCAGTACCGCTTGCCTGATTTGAGCAAGTGGTGAATAAATAGTTACACCAAATTGACAGAGCATCCAGAAAGTATGTTGAGGTTGACGACCTAGCTAAGTTAATCATAAGAAGCAATAGTTAAATAATAGAGAACAAGGAGAATGTTTGCTAAAGCAGTTTTTAACTTTAATATATGTACTTTTAAATTTATTATTTAGTTCAGTATTTGAAATAGAGACAGTTATCCGGGCATTGGTGGCACACGCCTTTAATCCCAGCACTCAGGAGGCAGAAGCAGGCAGATCTCTGTGAGTTTGAGTCCAGCCTGGTCTACAGGGCAAGTTCTAGGACAGGCTCCAAAGCAATACAAAGAAACTCTGTCTACAAAAAACAAACAAACAAAAAAACAAAATCAACAAACAAAGCAGAAAAGTTGAAATGGAGAAAGTGCATTGCAACTGTACAAATTAATGTCTCATTAATAATAAATTATATTATTTT
The DNA here is from genome assembly GCF_003668045.3 of Cricetulus griseus. Lineage (NCBI taxonomy): Eukaryota > Metazoa > Chordata > Mammalia > Rodentia > Cricetidae > Cricetulus > Cricetulus griseus. The sequence continues at coordinate 93,478,374 of NC_048598.1, read as the reverse complement.
ATATGATAATAAAGCAAACATAATGTAATGATAAATCAAATAGCAATAATAATCAATGAATTAGTGACTCAACAAAATATAATCTTTTCCTGGCAATGAAAGATATGTTTGATAGCATAAGATGTCTAGTTTAGGTATTGTCTTGCCAATTAAATGAGGACTCTATTTAATGCTTTTATATATATTTATATTTTAGGAAGCATGTTTAGTAGCCATATTTCATATAGCTCTTCATAAGCCCTTTAGTGTTAGCTGTCTTTTCACATATTCCGTTCTTTACCCTGCCATCTCCTCCTCTTCTACATTCAATCCTCCAAGTCCAATTCTCCCTTTATCTCCTTACAATAATATATTCTATTTTTACTTTGTTGCAAAATTGCCTACCTCTCCAGTGGTCCATTAATAGCTACAATAGTTCTTTGATTTTTCAGATTGAAGGACACATATATCTCATATTTAAAAGCTAACACCAATGTATATGAGAAAGCATTCAGTGTTTATTGTTTTATGTCTTGTCTCTGGGTTACCAGGCTCAGGATATTTAATCTAAGTTCCATCTATTTAATTGAAAATTTTATAATTTTGATTTTAACTACTGATTAATATTCAAATGTGTAAATATGCCACAATATTAATATTCATCAGTCACTTGATATAAAGTTAGTCTGTTTTGAATTTATGGCTATTATGAATAGAGTGAAAATGTAAATCAATGTAATAAGATATTAGTGCTCTTTGGTTAATAGCCCAAGAGTGGTGGTATAGATTAATTTTATGATAAATCAAATCTCAATTTTTTGAGGATCATCCATACTGATATTCAGAATTTTCTGTACTAGTTTTACTCCACCAATATTGAATAAGTTCTCCCCTTTCCTTGCATTCACACCACCATGAACAGTCATTTGTTTTGCAAATATTGGCTGTTCTTACTAGGGTAAAATCAAATCTCAAAGTAATTTCAATTTGCATTTCCCCATTGGGTAAGAATGTTAAAGCTTTTAAGAGCTTCTCAATTATTTGTGTTTTAACATTTGAGAATTCTCTGTGTAGTTCTAAAACTCATTAACTGCACTCCTTCCCAAAGATCACAGCTTATTGCTAAGATTATTATCTCCTACAATCTGTAACAAGAATACAGGACTCTAATGCTGAAGACACAGTTTGCTTATGGCATTGAGTTGATGACCAACTAGAAGCTTCACCAATACTGATTAGTGTAAATTATGTTGGGGAAATGAACAAATAGTGATGGTAGGAATTTCATTAAGATTAATTCATTAATGGCTTCATAATTTGATGGGCTTTGATGGGGAGTAATGGATATTTAGGACACAAGGTATAAATGAAGGCATTGAGCATTTGCAGACATTTTCATGGGAGCTCTATCTTTACCTGTCTTCTTCTACCTCTTTCACTACTTATCCCTCCTCCACTGTCTCTTTCTTACCTACATGCAAAGAAATCGACAGCTTTTGCCTATGGCATGTCCCCATCAGTGTCCTGTCTCACCATAAGTCAGAAGTAATAGAATCAAGCCGTTGAAGCAGTTAATGTAAACCCTCCCTTCTTCAATAAATCAATGGTATGATAAAAGAATCAAGCCAGGGGAACAAATATCTTAACCTGTGTTTTGAAGCAAATTGCAAATGATTATTTTTCTCAATTATATCTTAGACTATATTATTACTATGACATGTTACTAGGATTGAGTATATTCATGACTTAGAATTTGAAGCATGCACTTATGCTTATGAAAAGTATTTGATTTTTAAAATTTAACTAATTTGAATCAATTATGCTTGCCTGCTGAATTCATACAATATTTTTCAAAATAATATTTTAGGTTATTAATAAAGATGAAAACAGGACTATTTCAAGTATAACATCAGTGGCTTACTGAAAATTTAACTAAAGTAACTGAAAGAATGAGAAATAAACATTGTTGGTCTTATGAAAAATATTCTGTTTATAAAATAAATCTATTCTGGGACAGAGATGCAAGTAAATTAACACACACACACACATACACACATAGATAGAGAGAGAGAGAGAGAGAGAGAGAGAGAGAGAGAGAGAGAGAGAGAAAGAAAGTTTGGTTGAAGGTCCTACAGACAAAAAAAGTCAAATCCCAGTTTGATTAAGCAAATCTCTCCTCTTCTTCCAACTTTTGAGATATTTTCATGTTCATCCTATTTTATACATGTTATATATCAGTGCTACATTTACCACATTGAATATTGTTATACTAATTTCATTACTCANTAAAGTTCTGAGTGACAAAGATACTACTGAAATCAGTACCACTTAGAACAAAAAAAATCCAGTGTAGGCAAACAATCGCAGCATCATTCAGAGATCCCTAATTATGGTAGATAGCCTTTTAATATTTAACCTTCATTCAGTCCCTACACATGTCAGTAATTGATATACTATGTGTAAGCTAGTTTAATAAATAACTATAGTATATGCTTACCAGCTTTTTTTCAGACTCATCTGCCCAAAAACAGATCATATATCAAGGGAGCTAGAAACAGCCATTATGGTCACGGAAACAAATAGAGTAATAGATAACACGGAAACTAGATGTTTAAAATTACCTTGTGCAGGTCCTATTTTGGAACCTCTGTTTTTGACTTAATGAAAATGACATCATGTCTTATTTAAAAAGACAACATGGAGAGGAGAGGATTAGCAGGAAACATGAGGGGAGTAGCAGGGGAGAGACAGAAATGTTATTTTATTGTATGAATCTATTAAAACCTCAGCAATAAAAGAAGCACACTTAAAGAAAGTGTCTTGAGACATACAGAAGTCATAACCAAAATGTGAATGATATTTATGGTACTTACAATGTCTTCCAAAGCAAGCTAGTATACAATGAAATATATAATCTGTCCATATAACCTTGAAATGTTCTATGTGATGGTGGTTAAGTTAATGAGTGTTAGACACATGGGAAATTAGTTTATTAGAGCACCTTCTGCACATGTTGTACTAGATCACAGAAATCGCTGTGTTTCTCCAAGGACCTACTTCATTTCCCTTTTGAAGAAAGTTCAAATTAAAATCCAATGTGAGTTCTTAGGATAGTAAGAATTCAATTTACTTTGAAAATTTCTCTTACACCAAAACATCCTCTTTTCTTAACTTCTTGCTTTGTGCTAAAGATGAATGGTGATAATGAATAGCATGGCATTGGATTTTCTTTAGAATTTAACATGAAAACCATCTTAAAGCCAACTGTGTCTTCTAATTAATTCACTGGTGATATTCATTTATCTATTTATTTATGAGAAAATAGCATTTTCCTATTTTTGAATCCTTAATCCAGGCTGGCATCAAATAATATTGCCTCAGGCTCTGTTCTCCAGTACTAGGAGGACAGCTTTGTGTCTTTATTGTTGTGTTTCTTCAGGATTACCCAATCTTCCAATGTACCCTTAAAACATAAGCATGCTTACTCATGATTGTAACTTATGTCTATGAGTTATTTTATTAATAGTAGCCTCAAGAAAGGACAAGGTAGGTACAGAAGGTTTATGAGATGTCTGATTGATTAACAGTTTCAGAATATTATTTATGTAAATGTTTCCACTGCAATAATCAATGAGTAGCTTATGTATCACTCTTATGATTTGTGTATTACCTACATGTGTATTATAAATCATGAATTCAATGGAGAGGATTTTAATATTAAAATAACCAATAACCAGGAAAATGATGAAGTCAAATTAGTTAATAAGATTCATCTTTAAAACACATATTAGCCAAATATCTTATGTTAGAGATTGTGAAGCTACAAACTCTTAAGGCCTGACTCATGTAAGACCACAAAATCATCCTCTCTAGAATTCAAGGTGTCTTTAAGTATATGAGATTGCCTGAAGTATAATGTATAGAAATTATTTCGGACACTTAGAACAAGAGGACGACACTGATCCCTGTGCTGGTTTGGATTTTGTTTCTTTCTTTATATATGAATTTTGTGCAAACTCAGGTCACCTGGGAAGATAAAAACACTGTTAAGAATATGCTTCCAACAGTTTGACCCATAGGCAAGTCTGTGAAGCTTTTCCTTGATTAATGACTGAGTGGGAAGCAGCACTCATCCCAGATGATTCTGGTTTACATAATAAAAGGATAGGAGAAACAAATGACAGCAGAGCTCAGAACTCATTCACAGCCTCTTTGTCAATTGTTACTGTAGGTTCCTGTGTTTAGTTCTTGCTGTGAGTTTCCACACTCATGAGCTGTTACCTGGGAATTGTAACATAAAATACCAGCCCCAACTTACTTTTGGTTAATTTTATCACATAAATTAAAAAATGAAGACTAATATAGTTATAAGTTTGCTTGCATATATTCCATTGTGAGTGATAATATTTGGACTGAAGGTTGTGTTATTATGTCACTTTTTGGCAACCATGCAAAAATTATGTCAAACTGCAACCGTTCAACACATGTCAAGGGTACATTATATGTACTGATTTTTCTGAATATGTGCATGGAGGAATACTTAAATGTTTCCTCACCACTTCATTGTATAATAGATAATACCTAGTCCTTACTGTAAGTATTTGGGTCATAAAATATTTATCTATTTATCATATTATCAATCATAAATTTTATTTTATGAGTAATTTTCCAAATTTTAATTCATTACTTTATTATTTTTTATGGAGAGATGAAAGTTTAATTCGAATTGTAGTGAGTTTTCTTTTTTTTTAGTTTACCTAATATTTATTAATCCTAAACCGTTTTTTCAGATTTTTTTTTTATTTGAATTAGAAACAGGATTGTTTTACATGACAATCCCAGTTCCCTTCTACCTCCCGTGCTCTCCTACCACCACCACCCCCAACTAAAACCCTACCTGTCACATATCCTTTCTGCTCCCACTGTATGGTGAGGCCTTCCATAGGGTGTCATCAGAGTCTATCATATTCTTTGGGATAGGGCCTAGATAGACAATTCTCAATAGAGGAATCTAAAATGGCTGAAAGACACATAAGAAAGTGTTCAACATCCTTAGCCATCAGGGAAATGCAAATCAAAACAACTCTGAGATACCATCTTACTCCTGTCAGAATGTCCAAAATCAAAAACACCAATGACAGTCTATGCTGGAGAGGATGTGGAGAAAGGGGAACACTTCTCCACTGCTGGTGGGAGTGCCATCTTGTACAGCCACTTTGGAAATCATTATGGAAACTCCTCAAAAAAATGGGAATCAGTCTACCACAAGATCCAGCAATTCTGGATTGCTCTTAGGCATATACCCCAAAGAAGCACATTCATAAAACAAGGACATCTGTTCAACTATATTCATAGCAGCATTATTTGTAATAGCCAGGAACTGGAAACAGCCTAGATGCCCATCAACTGAAGAATGGATAGAGAAAAGGTAGTACATTTACACAATGGCATACTACTCAGCAGAAAAAACAATGGTATCTTGAAATTTTCAGGAAAATGGATGGTACTAGAAGAAACCATTTTGAGTAGGTAACCCAATCACAAAAGGACAAATGGTATGCACTCACTCATATGTGGATTTTAGACATAGAGTAAGGATTACCAGCCTACAATCCACACTGCCAGAGAAGCTAGTAAACAAGGAGGACCCTAAGAGAGACATACATGGTCCCCTGGAGAAGGGGAAAGTGTCAAGATCTCCTGTAATTAGTTTTTTCAAAGTAAATTATTTAAAATCTTCCTATGATCACTTTGCTTCAATACTGATTCTGCAACTAGCTAATTGCCAGAAATAGTTTCCAAGTAGTGAAATGTGAGTATATAAATTTTTATTATAGGATTGTATTTTTTCATGGTTCAAGTTACATTGGGTAACTTTAGAAGTATGTTTTTGTTACAATAATTTGCTATTTTCTAATTAAAATTTAAATATCATGCTAAATATGCAGTAATGTTTTATTTGCATTTTTAGTATATAAAATCAGGATTTATAGTAATGTAATATAGAGACTGGGAAGTTTACACAAAACATTTACTCACATGCATTAAGAGCTAACTGGTTTGAGCACTGTCCTTTTATTTCAGCCTACCAGAGAACTGGGCAGGGGTTTTCCTACAGTATTTATGACTGGAATCATCCTGGCTATAGAGCAGGATTATCCACAAACAGATCATTGTAATATCAGTGAAGGTAACTGATATCAATATTAAAAGAAGTCAGAATGGCTAGAACTTGTGGTGAATATGACCAGAGACAAGATCATCTCAAAGAGAAGGATTTGAGATTTATAGAGTGCTACTGAGTTAAAGCCTTTGAGCAAATGCTATTCTGTACTTAATTTAACAAAGCTTATGGTTAACACTTGCAAGCATCAATATCATTTATAAATTAACTATATATACAAACAGGGTCAATAAAATTTAAAACAATGCAATAAAACCCAGTGTGCAACAAACTAAATCAAAATATCCAGCTTCTAATAAACCTGACAAAAGTAAAGCAAAACATATGCAAAAACATATTTTTAAATTATGTAGAAATTCTGTAAATAAAATAATTAGCAGCAGACAATATACTTAATGTAGCTATTCTTAGCAATATGAATATACTCAAATTTTAAGAGAAAATAAGACAAATTTAAGGAAGAAATAACATATTTTAAAATACTGATATAATTTCAATGTATGTGTGGTAGTGAGAAAACCTTGCAAATATAGAACTTACGAGGGTAAAATAGGGATTGCAAGTTCAACATCATCCTAATTTGCATAGACTGTGTGTAAATAAATATATATTTAGTAGATGAATGAATAAAAATTAAAATAAGATATATGTTTGGTAAAATAAAATTTATAGTGATTGCTATTAGTAACAGATTCAACAATGCAGAGAAAGTGCTTTCTTGGCGATATATGTATATGAACTATTAGAATTGATCTCAACCAGGAAAACAGAATAGACACCACCAATAACAATGACAAACAACTGACTTGTTGGATAATATCAAGTAACAAACCATGAGGTATTGATGTGGATGGTGATATAGAATATTTGGGAAAAATATTGGCATTTTTATGTTTGTAAAATTCCAAAATCACATCCAAGAAAATAAATGAGTTCCAAGGAAAAATTAAATAAAGCACACCATGCAAAATAATAACCATGCTGAGGAAAACAGTCTTCAAAGCTTGTAGGGAATCAAGAGAAAACATAACTCATAGAAGTGAGTAGGACAAACTTCATAAAGCATCTAAAGCTTACTGAAATAAAAGACAGTGACTCATAGCAACTTTAAAGTGCTCAAAGATAAAAGACTTCTAGCAACCAAGAGTTATTAAAGCAGCATGGGCACAGTTGTATTAGGGCTAGCAGACAAAGCACCCTGGTCAGGTGCAAAATCTTCCAATAGCCCACATAAATGCCTTTCAGAATGAAGGGAAAGAGAGATGCCCAATGATTAGAAATGTAGAGATATTCTAAGACATAGTGAAGCTTTTTTTCCAGAAGAAAAGGAATGATAACAGACGAAATTTTTATTAATACAGAACAATTAACAATGCCAAATTAGTAAATATGTAAGTGCATATTAAAAGCAATAGTTCTCACTCCTTTATCCTCTAAATAAAACAATTTTTAAAACTAATTATTTGAAATTCAAAAATTGTTAGGACTGCAGAATCTTATTATTTCCATGTGTATTTTATACCTATTACTATTTTAGTTTCTTTAATAACCTAATGTTAATGTTGTGTTAATCACAGCAGCTATCCTTTTATGGACAAGTGGCCATCTATATATCTCTTACAAGCTTTTCTTATCTTTTCAGTGAAATTAAAGCAAAGAAGGTCATTACAATTCTAGCTGAAAAATCTACATAGTGCCAGCTGCATTGTAATTGGTTTTTGTTAAATTTGATTTTGTTTCCTGATGTAGAGTATTTTTAATATGAAAAAGGGTTAAAATATTTGATAACATGTCTATTGAAATTCTAGTGGGAACACAAAAGGAGCAGAGAATTATTTTAACACTATTGTCATCTTAGTATAATACAAACATGCAAAATTTTACCAAAACAATATTGCTTCCTCATCCAAATATATTGTATACAAATTCTATAAATTGCTAATTTTAAATGTTTTGTTTTATTGAAGCTCAAAGCCTTGTTTTAATCTTTTAAATTTTGGTTTTGTTATTATGACCCGATGTCCCTTCTGTTCTCAAAATTGTTGTGAACTCATATTCCTTCTCTGAGTTTTATAGGTGTGAACTACCCATTGCTTGCTTTTTTAAATATCTCCTGATGCAAGCAGTGCATGTCAGTAAGTTTGCCTTCAAATATTTTTAGGGGTAAAGTGTCAATATATGTCAATTTGTGTACTTGTTTAGTAGTTGGCTCTTAACCTTTTGTGTCACCTCACATTTCCTTCTGAGAGTCCTTAATCCTCAGTGTTGTAATTAGCATTTGGTTTTATATTAATATATTTCTAAATATTAAAAGTAGATGCAGGAGTTATTTTGAAAAATTACAAATACTTTCAGAATAATTTGTTCTTGAAATATGTAAGCATCAAAATGGAAAATCACTCAGAATTCAAATAATCTGTATACAATAGTTGTATCTCATCCATGTAGTGACATTTTGCCAGCGAATTTGTAGTGGTAGCCACACCATTTGGGCATGGTGTCAGGTGTATACAAGACCCATTATAAGGTAGAGGAGGGACTGGCTCATGCTCTCTTGAGTTGCAGAGAGCATCAGAAGAGCAGACACTGCATCTTCTGGAGGAGGAAGACTGTGGCAGTTATTTACCCTTATCTGTGCAAGTGCTTCCCTAATGAATACCAATTTATCATTTATCTTGGTTCTGGTGGACTAATTTAAACCCTGCCTTCACATCCACATAAAGAGGATGTTCATTGCCCATCTGTTGAATTCTAACAGTAACATTTAAATAACATGGGATCATTTTCTGAGGTCACCAATATTGATTTGGAAATCATTGCCATATGTGCTGTCTCAGAAAAAAAGTTTTGTTTATAAATACTTAAGAGATAATCAGCATGTTTATTCTTGCTATGACATCCCTGGACTAATCTTACTAGCTTACTTTTAGACAGCAATCTTGCTTGTATCTGTATTTAACAATTCATGCCAATATTTCTTCTTGCCAAACTTAAAATTGAGAATCACCTCATATATTCTTTTTAATTTTTAATAATAACAACACAGCTAATAAAATTGTGAAACAGTGTGACTTGCTAATCATTTGATATGTAAATCTGATATTCACTTCAAAGTTTGTATCCTTTATTCTTAGTTCCCATCAAGGTTTCTATAAGTGAGTAGGGGAAATAAAAATTTAAAAATGTGTTCACTTAGATTTAGTCTACATAAGTTTTCATTATGTTTCATATCTATGCCCTCCATTATTATATATTATATAAGCTGATGAGTTTTCTGAATTGTTTATTAGATTTTTTGAGACTTTTTTTTTTCTGTTTAACAATCCTGGTTGTCCGGGAACTCATTTTGTAGACCATGCTGATCTTGAACTCACAGAGATCTGCCTGCCACTGCCTCCTGAGTGCTGGGATTAAAAGTTTGCATCACCACTGCCATTTGTTTATAGGACTTTTAAACAGACATACTAAAAAACTTGTGAAATATATGTACTCTGTTCTTCAAATTCTGGAGTTTTGTGTGTTCCTATTGGGGTCCTCTATTTTACTTAGCTTATCTGGGTTGTGAATTGCATCTTGGTTATCCTTTGCTTTAAATTTAAAAACACAAACATGGGAACATGACTCATCCTTGGTGCATGAACTGACTTTATGCAGCCCATTCCCTATGGTGGGATACCTTGCTCAACCTTGATACAGGGGGGAAGGCCTTAGTCATGCCTCAACTTGGTATGCTAGATTTTGTTAAATACCAAAGGAAGGCCTTGCAGCCTCTAAGGAGCAGAAAAGAGGACAGGTGGGAAGGGGGAAATTGTGGGGGAGTCACGAGAAATGGAGAGAGGGGGAATTATAGTTGGTATGTAAAATGAAAAAAAAAATTAAAAAAAAAGCCTTGGCAACAGTCATGCTTTTCATTTTCTGCCTGGAAAGTCAAAGCACAGGAAGAAAAACTTTTCTATATTTGTAGCTCTAATAAATGGCATAACCGGTGAAATAAATGTCCAAAGGATAAGGAATGAACAGACCATCCAGAAACCTTTAGTCGCTGCATTGTAAATTCCACTAAATTGTCATGACTGGTGCCAGAAACAACAAGCAGCATATATTTCTACAGGGAACAGCATCAACCACAGAACATATAAAAATTTATGGTAGTCTCCTGATTTATTGCCTAATACATTGACATCAGTTTAACAACTCCTTTTCCACTAAAAATGCTAAGGAATTAGCGCTAGCACTGACAAATAGTATTGCATGCAGTTAAAAGCTTCTGTACAGGAAAACAAGCAAACAAATCCAAACAAGTAAAAAACAAAACAAAACAAAACAAAAATACCCTGCAAGTAGAGTGAACATGTAGCCCATAGAACAGGAGAAAATCATTGCCAGATATACTTCACACATGGATTAATATCTAGAATACAGAGAAGACAGCAAAGGATATACACTAAAACAATAAAATTCCTAACTAATAAATGGAACAATGAGCTGAACCATTTTAAAGTAGAAAAGAAAACAATAATTGTATTTTACTTTTAAAATGTGCAATATCATTAGGAGTTACATAAATGTAAATTAAAATTACTTTGAGATTCTATCTCGCACCAGTCAGATTGGCTGTCATCAAGAAAACAAATAACAAAATATTGCTGTTAAGTATTTCAAGAAATGCAAGAAAAAAAACATATTCTCTGTGATAATTGTAGCTGTGTAGTCACTAAGGAAATCAGTGAGGAGGCATCTCAGAAAACGAAAATATGGTCTGCCTATCTTCTAGGGTCCTCCTCACACTTTATTCAGCGTCTTAAACATCTTGCTGAGAATAACTTTCATTTCCTTGGAGAGGTCTATGTTTTGTTCAGTGGCTATTAGGAATGGAATTGTTTAGCTGATATCATCTTTAGAATGATTTTCATTAGTGTATAGAATGAGAATTGAGATTTTATCTTATTATTTTTTGAGACAGTCTCTCTGTGTAACCCTGGCTATTCTGGAACTGTCTGTGTAGACAAGGATGGCTCTTGAATTTATAGAGATCTACAGGTCTCCAAAGTTCTGGGATAAGAGGTGAGTATTGATATTTTATGTGTTATTTTTGGGTCCTGTTACTATGATAAAGGTGTTTATCATCTAGAACAGTTATGTTTGTCTATGCATTTGTGTGTGTACTTGTTCCTGTAGGTGTTTATGTGTGTGTATTGTCTGTACATGTGTGGGTTTATGTGTGTATGTGTGTTTGTGAGTGTGTACCTGTGTTGTGTTTTAGATTTCTTAGATATATTCACAAGATCTTCAAATATACATATTTTGATTTATTTCTCTATTTGTGCATTTTATATACATCTCTTGTTTTACAGCCTTAAGCAAGACTTGGAGCACAATATTGAAAAGAAAAGGACAAACTGAATAACTTTGTCTTTGCCGTGGAATGTGTAGGAATGTTTTGAAATTTCATAATTAGCCTGGTATTGACTATATATTTGTTTGATGATGATGATGATGATGATGATGATGATGATTGTTATTATTTATTAATATTCTGGTACATACACCTTCTATCCCAAGCATCTTAGTGGTTTTTATCATTTGGGGGAGGGCCTAGGACCTCTTCCATGGATCTGGGCTGCAATAGTATCCCACCATAGGGAATGGGCTCCCAAATTCCATTTGTGCTCTAGGGATAAGCACTGGCTCCACTGCTAGAGGTCCCATAGAATGCCCAAGCCTCCTAGTAGGCAACCACATTCAGAGGGCTTGGTTCGTTCTAATGCTATTTCCCCAGCTTTATGACTGGGGTCCCTGTCCTCTCATTAGATCAGGTCTACTGTTTCTGTGGGATTCTCCAGCATTGTCTTGGCTCCTTTGCTCATCCCTTCTCCATGTCTACAACTGTATTATGGGTGTATGGAACAGTACTTAGCTGTGGGTGCATGCTTCTGTTTCAATCAGATACTGGATGAAGGCTCAAGATGGCAAATAAGGTAGTTATCAGTCTCAATATAGGGGAAGGGAATCAAAGATAGCCTCTCCACTATTGCCTATATTCTTAGTTGGGCTCATTCTTGTGGATCTTTGAACATTTCCTAGTGTGAGATTTCTCTTTAAACTTATACTGGCTCCCTCTATTAAGGTATCTCTTTTGTTGCTCTCTCTATCCCTCTACTGTCTCAGTCTTCCTGATCCCTCTTGTTCTCCTCCCAACTCCTCTTTTACCCTTTGTTTTCCTACCTCCCTCCCCTCTCCTCCTGTGCTCCCAATTTGCTCAGGTGTTCTCCCTTTCCCCTTCTTTGGGGAACATACATTTCTCTCTTAGGGCCCTTCTTGTGTCCTAATTCCTCTGGTGGTGTAGAATGTAGGCTGGTAGTCCTTTGTTCTATGTCTAGTATTCATATATGAGTGAGTACATAGCATGCTTGTCTTCCTGTAACTGGGTTACCTCACTCAGGATGGATTCATCCAGTTCTATCAATTTGCCTTAGAATTTCAAGATTTCATTGTTTTTTTTCACTGAGTAGTACTCCACTGTGTACTACATTTTCTGCATCCCTTCTTCGGTAGAGAGGCATCTAGGTTGCTTCCAGATTACAGCTACTGCAACAATGCTGCTATGAACGTAATGAAACAGATGTCCTTATTGTATTAATGTGCATTCTTTGGGTATATGCCTAAGAGTGGAATTGCTGGATCTTGAGGTACACTGATTGCCATTTTCTTGAGAAACCACCATATGATTTCCAAAGTGGCCCCACAAGTATGCACTTCCACCAGCAATGGAGGAATGTTCCCCTTTCTCCATGTCTTCTCCAGCATATATTATCATTGGTGTTTTTTATTTTAGCCATTGTCACCAGGGTAAGATGGTATCTCAGAGTTGTTTTGAGTTCATTCCCCTAATGGCTAAGGATGTTAAGCACTTTCTGAAGTGTCTTTCAGCCATTTTATATTCCTTTATGGAGAATTCTCTATTTAGTTCTGTACCCCACTTTTTAATTGGCTTATTTGGTGTGTTGGTGACTAGCTTCTGGAATTCTTTGTATGCTTTGGAAATCAGTCCCCTGTCAGATATGGCATTGGTGAATATCTTCACTCATTCTGTGAGGTACTGTTTTGTCTTGTTAACTGTGTCCTTTGCCTTAAAGAAGCTTCTCAGTTTCAGGAGGTCCCATATATTAATTATCGATCTCAGTGTCTGTGCTACTGGTGTTATTTCAGGAAGCTGTCTAATATACCAATTCATTCAAGGCTACATCACATTTTCTCTTCTAAGAAGTTAAGTGTGGCTGGATTTATATTATAGTCTTTGATCCACTTGGACTTAAGTTTTATGCATGGTGATAGATATGGATCCATCTGTATTCTTCTACATGCCAACATCCAGTTATGCCAACACCATTTGTGGAAAATACTTTCTTTTTTCTATTGTATAACTTTAGCTTCTTTATGAAAAATCAGGTGTTTAGAGGTGTGTGGGTTAATATCAGCTTTCAATTCAACTCCATTAGTCTACCTGTCTACTTTTGTGCCAGTACCAAGCTGTTTTGAAGACTATAGCCTTATAACAGAGCTTGAAGTCAGGGATGGTGATGCCTCTGGAAATTCCTTTACTGTACAGTGTTGTTTTCTGTATCCTGTTTTTTTTTTTCTACATAAATTTGAGTATTGTTCTTCCAAGATTTGTGCTGGGATTTTGATGGGCATTGCAATGTATCTGTTGATTGCTTTTGGCAAGATTGCCATTTTTACAAATTTGATCCTGCCTATCCAAGAGCTTGGGAGATCTTTCCATTTTCTGGTATCTTCTTTAGTTTCTTTCTTTAAAGACTCAAAGTTCTTGCTATGCAGGTCTTTCACATTTTTGGTTAGTGTTACCCCAAGGTATTTTATGTTGTTTATGGCAATTGTAATGGGCGATGTTTCTCTGGTTTCTTTCTCAGCCCATTTATCCTCTCTATATAGTAGAGCTACTGATTTTTTAAGTTAATCTTAAATCCTAACACTTTGCTGAAGGTGTTTGTCAGTTGTAGGAGTTCCCTAATAGAGTTTTTCAGGTCACTTATGTAAACATATATGTCATTTGCAAATAGTGAAAGTTTGACTTCTTCATTTCCAATTTGTATCCACTTGATCTCCTTTTGTTGTCTTATTGCTCTATTTAGAACCTCAAGTACAACTTTGAAGTGATTTGGTGAGAGTGGGCAGCCTTATCTTATTCCTGATTTTAGAGAATCACATTGTCTTTCTCTCCATTTAGTTTGATGTTGCTGGTTGTTTTGCTGTATATTGCTTTTATTATGTTTAGGTATGTACCTTTTATCCATGATCTCTCTAAGACATTAATAATGAAGTGGTGTTGGATTTTTCAAAGGCTTTTTCAACGTCTAGTTAGATGACCATGTGGTTTTTCTTTTTCAGTTATTTTACATGGTGGATTACATTGATTGATTTTTGTATGTTGAACCATCCCTACATCCCTGGGATGAAGTCTACTTGATCATGTTGGATGATATTTCTGATGTGTTCTTGGATTTGGTTTGCTGGTATTTCATTGAGTATTTTTATGTCAATGAGGGATATTGGTCTGTAGTTCTCTTTCTTAGTTGTGTCTTTGTGTGGCTTTGGAACCAAGGCAATTGTAGACTCATAGAAATAGGTTGGCAATGTCGTACTATTGTGTGGAACAGTTTGAGGAGTACTAGTATTAGATCTTCTTTGAATTTCTCATATAAGTATGCATTGAAACCCAGGTCTATTTAAATTGCTTATCTGTTCCTGATTTGATTTGGTAAAGTTTTATGTATCCATCAAATTGTCCATTTGCTTTAAATTTTGAAATTATGTGGAGTACAAGTTTTCTAAGTATGGCCAGATAATTCTCTGAATTTCCTAACTGTCTGTTGTTATGCCCACCTGTTCATTTTTGATTTTATTAATTAGCATGCTCTCTCTCTGTTTTTTTTTTTGTTAGTTTGAATAAAGGTTTGTCTACCTTGTTGATTTTCTCAAAGAACCAACTCTTTGTTTCATTGATTCTTTGCATTGTTTTCTTTCAATACTGTATTGATTTCACCCCTCAATCTTATTGTGTCCTAGAGTCTACTCCTCTGAAGTGAGTCTTCTTTTTCTTCTGGACTTTCAGTTGTGCTGTTAATTCTCTAGTGTGACTATTCTCTAGTTTATTCATGTGGACACTTAGTGCCATGAACTTTCCTCTTAGCACTGCTTTCAAAGTGTCCCATAAAATGTGGTACATTTACACAATGGATTACTACTCAGGGGAAAAAACTAAATCTTGAAATTTTCAGGTAAATGGATGGAACTAGAACAAACCATCCTAAGTGCTCAATTACAGAAAGACAAACATGGCATGTACTCACTCATATACAGATTCTAGACATAGAAAAAAAGGGTCATCAGCCTTCAATCCACACCTCCAGAGAAGCTAGGAAACAAGGGGATTCATAAGAGAGACATACATGGAACTCCAGTGAATCGAAAGGGAAAAGAACTACTGACCAAATGGGGATATTATGGGGGGAGGGGGAAGGATGTAGGAGAAAGAGGACGGGAGAAGAGGAGCTAGCTAGAACAGGAGGTATCAGGAAGATTGAGTGGGGAAAGGAATAGAAGATATCAAGAAAAAAATAAGTCAATAGTGGAAGCCATTATAGGTTTAAAGAGAAATCTGGCACCAGGGAATTATACAGAAATCCAAAAGTATGACTACAACTAGGATCCTAAGCAATAATGGAAAAGCCACCTTAAATGCACTTCCCCTATAATGAGCATGATGACTACCTTAAATGCCATCCTGGAGCCATCATCCACTACCTGAAGGAAGCAGAAGCAGAGATCCACAGCCAAGCACTGAGCCAAACTCCTGGAACCCAGTTTCAGAGAGGGAGGAGTGATGAACAAAGGGGTCAAAAGCATACTGACAAAATCCACAGAAACACCTGACCTGAGCAAGTGGTAGCTCATGGACCCCAGTCTGACAGCTGGGGTACAAACATAGGAACAAACCATGCCGCTGAACGTAGATGCCAGTTAGAAGCACTGGGCTGTCTATGGGGCTTCAGTGGGGAAGTTGAACCAGCATATATCCCTAGTGTATGAAAGGATATAGCAGCCCATTCCCCATAATGGGATACTCACTTAGCCTAGATACACAAGGGAGGGCCTAGCCATGGCCCCAAAGACTTGACAGATTTTAATGAACCCTTATGGAAGGGATCACCCTCCCTGGGGAGTCAATGGGGGACAGGATGGAAAGGTTGTTGCGGGAGAATGTGAGGAAGAGAGTGAGAGGGAATTGGGATTGATATGAAAATAAGGTTGTTTCTTATTTAAATAAAATTTATATATAAAAAAGTGTCCCATAAATTCGGGTATGTCATGTCTTCATTCTCACTGAATTACAAGAAGTCTTTATTTTTTTTTTTTTTATTTCTTCCTTGACCCAGGAATGGTGCAATTTCAAATTGTTAAATTTCCATGACTTTGTAGGTTTTCTGCAATTTGTATTGCTGTTGAATTCTAACTTTAAAGCATGGGGATTTGATAAGATACAGGTGGTTATTTCAATTCATTTGTATCTGTGGAGGTTTGCTTTGTTGCCAACTATGTGGTCAATTTTAGAGAAGGTTCCATGTGGCACTGAGAAGAAGGTATACTCTTTAATGTTTGGATGGAATGTTCTACAGATGTCTTAATCTCAATTGGGTCATATCTTCTGTTAATTTCTTTGTTTCTTTGTTAAGTTTCTGTCTAGTAGTCCTGTCTAGTGATGAAAGTGGGGTGTTCAAGTCTTCCACTATAAGTGTGTGAGGTTTTATGTGTGATTTGAGCTTTAGTAATGTTTCTTTTACAAATATGGGTGCCTTTGTATTTGGAGCATAGATGTTCAGGATTGAGACTTCATCTTGATGGACTTTTCCTTTGATGAATATGAAATGAACTTCTTCATCGCTTTTGATTGATTTTAGTTTGAAATATAATTTGTTAGATGTTAGGGTAGTTACACCAGCTTTTTTCTTGGGGCCATTTGATAGGAAAACCTTTTTCCAACCCTTTACTCTGAGGCAATGTCTGTCTTTGATGTTGAGATGTGTTTCTTCTATGCAGCAGAAGTATGGATTCTATCTTTGTATCCATTCTGTTAGCCTGTGTCTTTTTATAAGCAAGTTAAGACCATTGACATTAAAGGATGTTAATGATTATTGATTGTTAATTCTTGTTTGTTTTGGATTTTGTGGTGGTATTGTGTGTGGATAATCCCTCCTTTTTCTTTTGGTGATTGGTAAAGTGGAACTATATATTGTCTATATTTTTGTGAGTGTAGTTATCTTCCTTGGGTTGGAGTTTTCCTTCCATTTTTTTGTAGGGCTGGGTTTTTGCATATGTATTGATTAATTCTGGTGTTGTCATGGAATATCATTTTTTCTCCATCTATAGTGATTGAAATCTTTGCCAGGTACAGTAGTCTGGAATGGCATTCATGTTCCCTAGAATTTGTATCCAGGACCCTCTGGCTTTCAAAGTTTCCATTGAGAAGGTGGGTGTAATTCTAATAGGTGTTCCTTTATATGTGGCTTGGCCTTTTTCCTTTGCTGCTCTTAAAATTTTTTCCCTTAGCCTGTACATTTGGTCTTTTGATTATTATGTAGCAAGGGGAAATTTTTATTGTGCAGTCTATTTGGTGTTCCGTAAGCTTTTTGTACTTTCATAGGCATATCCTTCTTTTGGTAGGGGAATTTTTCTTCTATAATTTTGTTGAATAGGTTTTGTGTACCCTTGAGCTGTATTTCTGTACCTTCTTCTATATCTATTATTCTTAGGTTTGGCCTTCTCACAGTGTCCCATACTTTCTGAATATTTTGTGTTAGGGATGTGTTGGAGTTGAGATTTTCCTCGGTAGATGGCTATATTTCCTCTAGTGAGTCTTCAACAACTGAGATTCTCTCTTCCATCTCTTGTATTCTATTGGTTGTACTTACATCTATAGTTCCTGATCATTTATTGACCCAGCTTTTCTATTTCCAACATGCCCTCATTCTGTGTTTATTATTTCTATTATCTATTTCAGCTTTCTAGCCTTGAACTTGCTGCTATGTTTTTAAAGGGATAACTGCAGGGTTACTTCAATTGTAGGAGAGGTTAGCATTTGGGGAACAATCAAGAAATTTTTCAGGGTCATGTTTAGTCATGTAATACCTGGGTACCCATTCTTCTTATAGGTCAGTGCTTGGAGGGAATATTCTGTGGTTTCTATGGCTGGCAGGTGTCCTATTGTACCAATATTTTTCAGAATTGAATTTCCTGGAGACTACAGGGGAGTTTCTTTTGTGGTCAACAGTCCACAGGATCCAAGTATCTAGGAGGCTAGGGGTGTCTGAAGTTCCTTTGTGTTCATTTTTGGCCCTAGGCCTGTTGCATACAACATAGTCTGTAGGAGATAGTGCTCAGGAAAGGTTTGTTCTGAAGTTTCAGCTCTTCATTTGCTGTTTGGGATTTTACTGAAAATATTTTATATGTTTTGTGGGAGCAAATGTGGGTAGTGCTCAGAATTCAAAAGGAGGTTCTAGAGAAGAGAAAATAAACATTAGAGGGAGGAAGGAGATAATGCACTTGGAACTACTGTGCTATGGAGTGGAAAGGGAAACATGAAAGGTAGAAAGGGGAAGGCCCAAAAAGTGTGGAAAATAAAAGTATGCATATGGGGCAACCAAAATAAAGTATGTTTGAAAATGCCAACCTTCTCCTCAAACAGAACTATTACTCTGTATGATAATTATGAATAAAATCAACTTTTACACTAGAACGCACTGTTTCTTAGATCTTTTACTTATATCAAATTAGCATTGTATTTAATTTGATCTATATTAATAATTTTCCAGCTATCTGTCTTCATTACAGTGTAACAAGAATCACAGCACCTTTTTACTTTGTATATACAGCTATGTTGCTTCTGGATTGTTCTGCATGGAAAATATAATTCTAGAAATAAACACTTGTTTGTACAGCTCCACTTTGCCTTCCTGAGTTACTTCTAACATAGTGCAAATGACATAGCGCAAATGATTAGGAAATGACTTTTCTCTGCTTTGTTGGTCACCAAATTCTATCAGTTGTTGGTATTACTGGCTGGACAAACCTATAATATCAAGATTTTGAAAGTATCCACATACCTGTATGCATCATTTCTTTAATGAAAGAAACCACTATCCTCCTGGCTTCTGGGGATCCTGAGCTATTTGACTTTTATCATAGCTTCCCACTTTAGTAACCCTAGAGCTTACCAATTAGCATGTTCAATTAAAATTTGTTTAAGTGTAGATTTTTCTGTGCTCTCTCCACTTGAGTAATAGCAGCTGAATTTTCTATGTGCTCAAACAGTTGCAGTACTGCCAATTCTGATATTGGAATTAACACAAACCTGAAAAAATACAGGTAATCTTGTACCATATGTACATCCCTCTTTCAAAAAGTATTCTCTTATTCTCCCCTTTGAGTTTGAAATATTTTAATCAACTGTTAGCAGGAATGCAAATTTTGGCCTTAACATTTGGAAGGAATCCATTGGCCACTTTCAGAAGCATCACATTATTACAACAGCTTATGGATTGTGGTCTCTCTTAGGAGATCTGCTGGGATTCCACCTCTGGCATCTGTCACCAATTTTTATTCCTTTTTCCTTTAGAAGACATTTGAGATTATGCTTCTTTTGTTGAGACTTTTGTTATCAGACCTTTTGTTCTTTCCCTACCTGCAGGTTTAGTGAAAGCAATAATCATTACAAAAATAGCACTCACTGCCCTGCCAGCATAGTTAGAGGTAAGGCAGCAGCTTTGCACTTGGGAATAGGCACTTGGTGACCTCTTTTTCTCTTTCCTGTGGTAATTATGTGCCAAATGTCCCAGACTAGTTTTAAGTCACCATTTCTTCAGATCCAACTTAATGCTGAACACATCCCCAATGCCCAGAATTCCCTTTTTCTTTATTTTTTTAATTGTTAATATCATCAGGAGCAAGATTACGCAAAGCCAAATGTTGAAATAATGATTTAATGCCTGCATATTTTTATTTATTTTTCATTTTTGTTTTATTTGAAACAGTGTTTTTCTGTGTAGCTTTGGAGCCTGTCCTGACATACACTTTGTAGACCAGGCTGGACTTGAACTCAAGAAGATCCTCCAGCCTCTGACTCCCAAGTGCTGGGATTAAAGGTGTATGCTACCATCACCTGGCAACACTTTTTTATTTAAGTGCTCAGTCCAGTATATAAAGAGAAGACATCAAGAAAAGTGAGAATGAGAAGGAATAAAAGTGGAATAATTAGTGTGTGTCCATGCATATAATAGAGAGTTGCCAGATACAATACTACACACACAGTTAAATCTGAATTTAGTAAGTTTCAATACTTTTTAATATAAATAGGTGCCAAATTTTTCTTTTTTCTTTAATTTAGAAACAGTTTTATTTTTACATGTCAATCTCAGTTCCCTCTCCCTCCCATTTTCCCTTGTCCCCCAAAACCCCCATTGTACCCCCATCCACCCCCCCACAGAAATTTTTCAATGGTTGTTTGCTTTTATAAAACATAATGATCGTTTGCTTAAAGTTCAGATCCATTGGAAATTTGTAGGTTTGATTTGGCAAATTTATTGAACTATATATTGAGAAGCACATGGAGCATGTGTTTGTAACACAACAAATAAAAGACCCAGAGACTAATACTGGGGTTCAAGCATCAAGCTGAAGATCACAGAAGCAAAGAAGCCAAGCCAGTAGATCTTAACTCTACTCTGAGGCATGGGCAGAGGGATTTGATGAAGACATGCAGTTTGGTCTGAGTGTTGCAAGGACTTTCACTCTGCACACCACCTAACTGTGGGTTTTGTATTGTTCTGGTATGCTGAAAGATGAAGCATCTTTAGATGACGGCTGAGGAAGCCATTTGATCTATGAATAGGTAGCATATCCTTGAGAGTCATTTTATTTCTATGTTCTTTTGGAAGAACAGTGGTAGTAGGTTTTCTGTTAGGTTCATGGCCTATATAGTTTCAGTTTCTTGGCCAGCAGAGTAGTGTTAGCAATGTATTCCATCTCATGGAATTGGCCTTAAATCCAGTCAGACATTGTTTGGTTACTCCCTTCAATTTTGCGCCACTTTTGCATCTGTGCTCATCATTTTAGATCAAATGATTTGTACCTGTGTTAATATTTACCCTTATCCTTTAGTAGCATTCAGAGTACATTTCATTATCATGAACAATAGGAAATAGTGTTGAAGCTTTAGGTAGGCACCAGCTTAATTTCACTGTGTTCAGTGAGTTGCCTTCAGCAATAGAGTCTTACCATTTGTCTGTGTAGAAGAGCCAATAGTCTTGGCAATAACTTAGGTTGTTTCAAGTTTCTGATGGAGTCCCTTTGGCCAACATTACTCAGTGAAATGTAACCCATTCCCATTACTAAGTGTTTCAATTGGTGACAATAGGTAGCCACTTATTCTCTCTCTTGCCTCCTCTTTCTCCATTTCTCCTTTGGTCCTTCCATTATAATCCCCTCTTCCACTGCTTATCATTTGTAAATATTTATTCTATTTCTCCTTCTTATAGAGATACTCTTGGTCTCCAGTAGCTTGACAATAATGTCTATGTATAAGTGCGTGCATACTATATTTGTCCTTTAAGGTCTAGGTTACCTCATTCAAGATGTTTCTTTGTTCCAGATTCATCAATTCACTAGTGAACATTATTTATTTATTTATTTATTTATTTATTTATTTATTTATTTATTTATTTATACTTTTTTACTGTATGTGGAATAAGCTATTGCACTGGTTCTCATCATACATGTTGTGACTACTTTGGGTTGAGTAACATTTCACAGGTTTTGCATATCAGATATTTGTGTTACCATTCATAATAATGGCAAAATTAGAATTATGAAGTAACAATGAAATTATTTGGTGGTTGGGACACACCACAACATGAGGAACTGTATTAAACTGTCACATAATTTAGGAAAGATGAGAACCGATGTTCAGTTTTAGAAATGTATCAAATTTTCTCACCTTGTTTCTCCTTTAAGGAATACATATGATGGTTTTTTTTTTAATCCTGGATGTTATGAAATTAGCAGAAAATAATGTATTAGAGCAATTATATGTTTATTTTTACTATGATGAAGCATCCTTTGGCTATATGCCCAAGAATGGTATAACTGGAACTTTTTAAATTTTTGTTCAAGTTAGGGAACAAGCTTGTTTCACATATAAGTCCCTTTTCCCTCTCCCTCCCCTCACCCCAATCCCTCCTCCCCTACCCCCATCCTACCCCCATCCCATCCACCCACCACTCCCCAGGCAGGGTAGGGCCCTCAATGGGGGCTCTGCAAAGTCAATTAAATCTTCCTGTGCTGGGCCTGGGCCCTTCCCCATGTGTCCAGGGCCAGAGTGTATCCCTTCACATGGGATGGGCTCTCAAAGTCCTTTCTTATACCAGGGAAAAATACTAATCCACTACCAGAGGCTCCCTGGAGTGCAGAGGCCTCCTTATTGACATCCATGTTCAGGGGTCTGGATCAGTCTTATACTGGCCTCCCAGACAGCATCTGGGGGTCAATGTGCTCTCCCTTGTTCAGGCCAACTGTTTCTGTGGGTTCCTCCAACCTGGTACAGACCCCTTCGATCTTCATTCCTCCCTCTCTTCAACTAAATTCCAGATTTCAGCTCAGGGTATATCTGTGGATGTCTGTCTCTGCTTCCATCAGCCACTAGATGAGGAGTGCTCTAGGATGGCATAAAGAGTAGTCATCAATCTCATTTTAGGCGAAGGGCTTTTAGGTTATCCTATCCACCATTGCCTGGATTGTCAGATCATGTGATCCTTGTAGGTCTCTGGAGATCTCCCTAGTTCCAGATCTCTTCTCAGACCTATAGTGGCTCCCTCAAATATGGTATCTCTCATCCTGCTCTCTCTCCTCTATTCTTCCCCCATCTGAATATTTCTGCTCCTCCATTTCCTCTCCTCTACTCCTCTTCTTGTGCTCTTATTGTGGCAGCTCCCTCTCCCCTGTCCTCATGCTCCCAATTAGCTCAGGAGTTCATGTCACTTCCCATTCCTGGGGTCTATTTATCCCTTAGAGTCCTTCATGTTTCCTAGTTTCTTTGGTGAAGAGGATTATAGGTAGGTAATCCTTTGCTCTATGTCTAAAATTCATATATGAGTGAGTACATACCATATTTATCTTTATGTGACTGGGTTACCTCATTCAGGATGGTTTCTTCTAGTTCCATCAATTTGTCTGCAAATTTCAAGATTCCATTGCTTTTTTCTGCTGAGTAGTACTCCATTGTATAAATGTACCACATTTTCTGTATCCATTCTTCAGTTGAGGGTCATCTAGTTGCTTCCAGGTTCTGGCTATTTCAAACAATGCTGCTATGAACATGGTTGAACATATGTCCTTGTTGTATGAACATGCACTTTTTGGGTATATACCCAAGAGAGAAATGGCTGGATCTTGAGGTAGACTGATTTCCATTTTTCTGAGCAACCGCCATACTGATTTCCAGAGTTGTTTTACAAGTTCACATTCCCACCAGCAATGGAGTGTTCCTTTTTCTCCACATCTTCTCCAGCATAGATTGTCATTGGTATTTTTGATTTTAGTCATTCTGACAGGTGTGAGGTGGTATCTCAGAGTTGTTTTGAGTTGCATTTCTCTGATGGCCAAGGATTTTGAGCACTTTCTTAAGAGTCTTTCAGCCATTTCAGATTCCTCTATTTAGAATTCTCTATTTAGTTCTGCACCCCACTTTATAATTTCATTGTTTGGTGTTTTGGTGGCTAGCTTCTTGAGCTCCTTATATATTTTGGAAATAGGCCCTCTGTCAGATGTGGGAGTGCCCACATAAAGAATTTGGAGAAAAGTCACATTAGAGAATTGACAGAAAAACTGAAAGCTTTAGAGCAAAAACAAGCAAACTCACCAAGGAGGAGTAGATGCCAGGAAATAATCAACATGAGGGCTGAAATCAATAAAGTAGAAACTAGGAAAACAGTACAAAGAATTAATAAAACATTGTTGGTTCTTTGAGAAGATCAACATGATAGATAAACCTCTAGCCAAAATAACCAAAAGGCAGAGAGAGAGCATGCTAATTAACAAAATCAGAAACGAAAAGGGGGATATAAAAACAGACACAGAGGAAATCCAGAGAATCTTCAGGTCATACTTTGAAAACCTGTACTCCACAAAATTCGAAAATCTAAAGGAAATGGAGAGTTTTCTGGATAGATATCACTTACCAAAATTAAACCAAGAACAGAGAAGCAGTTTAAATCGACCTATAACCCCTAATGAAATAGAAGCAGTCATCAAAAGCCTCCCAAACAAATAAAGCCCAGGGCCAGATGGCTTCACTGCAGAATTCGACCAGAAATTCAAACAGGAGCTAATTCCAGTACTCCTCAAACTGTTCTTCACAATAGAAGCAGATGGGATTTTGCCAAACTCTTTCTAAGAGGCTACAATCACTTTGATATACAACCATACAAAGATATGACTTAGAAAGAGAACTACAGACTGATATCCCTCATGAACATCAATGCTAAAATACTCAATAAAATATTGGGGAATCGATTCCAAGAACATATCAGAAAAATCATCCACCATGATCAAATAGGCTTCATCCCAGTGATGCAAAGATGGTTCAACATATGAAAATCCATCAATGTAATCCACCATATAAACAAACTGAAAAAGAAAAACCACATGATCATCTCATTTGATGCTGAAAAAGCCTTTGACAAAATCCAACATCTCTTCATGATAAAAATCTTGGAGAGAACAGGAATAACAGGAACATATCTAAACATGATAAACGCAATATACACCAAGCCAATTGCCAACATCAAACTAAATGGTGAGAAACTCAAAGGGTTTCCTCTAAAATTAGGAATAAGACAAGGCTGTCCACTCACTCCATATCTCTTCAATATTGTACTTGAAGTTCTAGCTAGAGCAATAAGACAAGGAAACCGGATCAAAGGGATACAAAGGAAGAAGTCAAACTTTCACTATTTGCAGATGACATGATAGTCTACATTAGTGACCAGAAAAACTCAACCAGGGACCTCCTACTGCTGATTAGCACCTTCAGCAAGATAGCAGAATACAAAATTAACTCAAAAAGATCAGTAGCCCTACTATATACAGATGATGAATCCAATAAGAAAGAAATAAGGGAAACATCACCTTTCACAACATCCACATGCAACATAAAATATGTGTGTGTAACACTAACCAAAAAAGTGAACGACCTATACAATAAGAACTCTGAGACTTTAAAGAAAGAAATTCAAGAAGATACCAGAAAATTGGAAGACCTCCCATGCTCTTGGATAGGTAGAATCAACATATTAAAAATGGAAATCTTGCCAAAAGAAATCTACATATTCTACCCAATCCCCATCAAAATCCCAACACAGTTTTTCACAGACATTGAAAGAACAATACTGAACTCCATATGGAAAAATAAAAAACCCAGGATATCCAAAACAACTCTTTACAACAAAGGATCTTCTGGAGGCATCACCACCCTTGATTTCAAGCTCTACTATAGAGCCATAGTTCTGAAAACATCTTGGATTTGGCACAAAAATACAAAGATAGACCAATGGAATTGAATTGAAAACCCTGATATTAGCCCACGCACCAGAAACACCTTATTTTTTGACAAAGGCGCTAAATCTATACAATGGAAAAGAGATAGCATCTTCAACAATTGGTGCTGGCACAAGGGGATTTGGGCATGCAGAAGATTGCAGATAGATCCATACCTGTCACCATGCACAAAACTTAAGTGCAAATGGATCAAACAAAGATCTCTCCATAAATCCAGCCACACTGAATCTTCTAGAAGAGAAAGTGGGAATTACCCTTGAACAAATTGGCACAGGAGACTGCTTCCTGAAAATTATGCCAGTAGCACAGACTTTGAGGTCTACAATTAATAAATGGGACCTCCTGAAACTGAGAAGCTTCTGCAAGGCAAAAGACACAGTCAGTAAGACAAAACGACCATCAAAAGAATGGGAAAAGAACTTCACCTATCCCACATATAACTGGATCTTGAGCTGGATCTATTTACTGATTCTTGTAGAACCACATTACTTTCCATAAAGTTTGTTTAAGTTTGCATTCCCACCATCAATGGATGAGTGTTGTCCTTACTCCACATCATCATGAGCATGAACTGTTAAGTCTTTTAATGATCTTGGCTATTGTGATTGTACTAGAGTGTTATAATATAAAAACAGCATGGTATTGTACCCAAAACTGACAAATTGATTAATGGAATATGGAATCAAATTGAGGACCTAGACTTAATTCCATATACCTATGGACATCTGAATTTTGATAAGAAGGTAGCATCTTCAAGAAATGGTGCTGATCAAACAGGATAACTGTATATAGAAGAAGGAAAGTAGTACATGCTTATTACCTTGCACAAAACTCAATGTAAACTGGGTTGAAGAATTCAACATAAAACCAGATACAGTGAATCTGATGGAAGAGAAAATTGGGAATATTCTCGAACGTATTGGCACATGAAAATACTTTTGCAACAGAACACTGATACCACAGGTGCTGAGAAATTAATATATATAACCTCGTGAAACTGAATGGAAAATGTTACAATTATTTGGAAAAAGCTGCAGGCAACAGAATGGCAAAAGATTCTTGCCAATTATATACCACTAAAGTGTTAATATCTAAAGTATGTAACACTCTAAAACAAACAAACAACTAGAACTGAAAAAAACTGAACTTCAAGAAAACAATAATCTAATTATAAGTGGGGTAGGGTAGAAATATACACAGAGATTTTTCAATACAGGAAACACAAATGACTGAGATTCATTTAAAGAAATGTTGAACATATTCACTCATCATGGAAATGTGAATTAAAAGCAACATTTTCAAAACATAATTACTTTTAAAGCTTATTTACTGTGCATATGTTGATGTGTGTTTCTGTACCTATACATATGTGGTGAGGCCAGATATCAATCTCCAGTGTCATTCCACAGTATTGTCTTCCTTGTGTTTCCAGATATGGCTACTCACTGTCCTGTCATTTGTTGTTTATATTAGACAGACCAACCAGAGAAGTCCAAAAATTTCACATCTCTGACCCTCATTTACTGGGATTACAAACATACACTATGATACATTATTGTTACACAGGTTCTTGAATTGAATACAAATCTGCATGCTTAGGTGGTAAGCATGTACTCACTGATCTGTCTCTCTATCCCCAGATAGATGCTTTTTATGAGCTTTGCCAAGTGGTTACTTGATTGACAACATCTGCTAATTTGGCCACTTGTTATATATTTATGAGGAGTATCTTGATGTTTTCAATCAGAAAATCTCCAGGATCAACTCTGATAGATCTTTCCCAAGTATACCTAATAATTTGGAAGTAGATACAAGTTTGACTGTTACTACACATTAATAGCTTTGTTCACTTTCTTTTCTATCACATTTTTGTGTGGCTAATGTACAAAATTTCTAAATATATAAACCCAGTTATTTGAAGTACGCTATGAAGAGGTATAGAATATTTTCCTATTTTTGCACAAACATCACAATATTTCATCTCTAGAATCCTTTTCATCTAAAAATTGGACTATATATCTCTTAAATAATGACTCCTTGTTTCCCCTTCACAGAAGACTCTGGCAACTCTAGGTTTACTTTATAATTTTGACTAAATACCTAATATAAGTGGAATCATATAATATTTATCTTTAATGGCTCATTTAATATAATGCCCTCAAGGTTCAACCATGGTGCAATGCATATCACTTTCCTTTATTTTTAAGGTAGAATAGTAGTCCATCACATATTTTATTATGTATACAAACATATA
Source organism: Cricetulus griseus (assembly GCF_003668045.3). Taxonomy (NCBI): domain Eukaryota; kingdom Metazoa; phylum Chordata; class Mammalia; order Rodentia; family Cricetidae; genus Cricetulus; species Cricetulus griseus. Next base: position 93,450,271 of record NC_048598.1, on the reverse strand, counting down.
GTATATACATATATATATTACTGTATTTATATATCTATATCAGAGTTTACCCATCTATTACTCAACAAATGGCACTTATTCTACTTTACTTTTGTTGATTTTTTTTGTCAGTGTTTAGACATAGGATCACCCTATATGGTCCTGCTTCACCTAAACTTCACTATCTAGGTCAGACTTCCCTTGACTACTGACGCCTTGTTTTTACTCACTGGGTTTTAATGTGTCTAACTACCATGTCTAACTTAGCTTAATATTTTACACATAAAAATAATACTGTTTTAAATAAGAATGCACTGATAGTGAGACAAGGATTTATCCCTAGTGTTTGATCTGGTTGTTTGAGCCCATTCTCCAAAAACCTTGCTCAACCTAGGTATAGGGCCAAGAGCTTTTATCCTGATTCAAAGTGATATGCCAGAACTTCCTCCTAATGGGAAGCCTTACTGTCTCTGAGGAGTGGGGAATGTCGGGAGAGCAGAAGAAGGGAGGGAGTGGGAACTGGGATTGGTATGTAAAATGAGAAAAGATTGTTTTAAAATAAAAATGATAAAAAATATAAGAATATAGAACCATAGAAGTTCAAGATTCTGCTTTCAATAATTTTGTGTATGTGGCACTTATCATATTGAAATTCTTTTAAATGTTGGGTCAGCTGCTATACTCTTCTTCACTGGGCTTTATTATTCCATTAGCATGACAGCATTATGCAACAGTTCTGATATATTCATGTCCTCATGCACTTTTATGTTATTTTTCTCCCCTTTAATATATTCCACCTAATAATTTAAGTGTGATCTCACTATATATTTGGCATTCATTTTCCTTTGCAAGGAGTGGTGTCAGATAGTTTATCATGTGCTTTTGACTGTCCCTTTATCTTCTGTGGAAGATGGACAAAATCATTGTAACATTACTGCTCAACTTGTTTTTGTTGCCTTTATGTATCCTAAATGCTCATCCTTGTCAATTATATGATTTAAAATACTTATACTTTTTATTTATAAATTGTGGGTTGTAATCTATATTTTACAATTATTTTATTTACAGATTTCTGAAAGTGTTATGAAATCCAATTATATATGTATTTTTCATTATATATATATTTTCAATTTTAAAGTATTTAAGTATTGCTTTTATTCTGTTGATATTGGAAATAAATTGATTTTCTAAACTTTCTTTTATTTTTTAAAATTTTTTATTATTTTTAAGTACTCATATTTACATATCCATCCCCCGCATTCCCTCGCCCTCCCATCTACCTATGTTCCCCATCCAACCACCTCAACTTCTCCCCATGGATAGTGAGGCCCTCTGCCAAGGACTTTCAATGTCTGTCATGTTGTTTGGAGGAGGGTCTAGACCCTCCTTGCTGTTTCTGAGCTGCAATAGTATCCCTCCATAGGGAATGGGCTCCTAAAGTCCATTTGTGCTCTAGGGATAAAGACTGCTCCACTGTCAGAGGAGCCATAGACTGTCTTGTGTTCCTAGCTGGTAACCACTTTCAGAGGGTTTTGTTTGGTCCAATGCTGTTTCCCCAGATTTATGACTAGGGTCTTCATTCTATCAGTACATCAGGTCCACTGTTTCTGAAGGTTTCTCCATCCCTGTATTGGCTCATTTCCTCAACCCTTCATAATTTTTGAAATACACTGAGGTAAGTGACTGGTGTAGTGATTCTTCATCCTTCTACTTCTCTGACTTTATTTTCAGAAACCAACTTTATGTTTAGAACTTAGAGTTTCTGTGTTTCTTTGTAAGGATCCAAATGTTATTAGATCACAAATCACATAATTAGCTATGTGGTAGGAAAGACATGTGAATAAATATTTGGGGCACCAATGTAAACTGACATTTAATTAGAGTTTAGACACAGCATATTGATAGTAGATTCCACACAAAGAATGAGATTTGAGCTTCATGAAAAATAGAAGCTATAGTAGACTCATAGACATATAGATTTTGTTTTGGGGGCAATATACTTGCTAACTTTATCAATTTAGATTCCATGGACTATGAATTTATTTACTTGAGATAAGAATAGATATTGCATCAAGCATAACAAATATACAATTTAATTAAAATTAGTTTCTTTAATTAAAATAATGAGTATTTAACTTAGAAATTAAAAATGGAAAACACGAGCATTTTCTTATAGAAATTATTAAAAATATTATGTTTCTAGAAAGTATCAAGTAAACCTTTGGATTTACTGTAAATAAAATTGATGGCTTTATAAGTTTATTCTGATGTTTATTCATTAGGTCACAATATGATCTCAAGTGTACCATTGACAAATGCACTATTTAAACATTTTATACATCTCTCACACTTTAGCACGCAAGAGTATGTACTGAGCAATGTAAGTTCTATGTAATGGTCTAAAACCTTCATTATGGAATAAGGGAGTAATACTGCTTCATTACACAAATTAAAAAGTTCAAGTTGATATATTATGTAATGTTCCTTATCTCAATATTTGTAATATGTGTTCTAAAATGACCATTATCTATTCCTAGTTTGGGTTCTTAAAGAAATAAAATTTGTTTTAAAGATGTAATGAGGTATTTCAAATTTTAGAGTCATCTTACATTTTCAGAAATTTCAAATATTTTGATAGTATAATAGCAATTTCCTATAATAATTGATTTTTTATATTTTAGAAACATATTTGACATATTTCCAAATTAATATTTCTCATATGTAGTACAATTATTTAATAATACTACATAGAAAAAAGTTTATCATATCTGAGAATAATATGTATCTGTACCTTAGTTTTCATGCCTTCAGTTTAGGCTTCTTTAATACAGAGAGAAAATTAAAGACTAAATTGTCCACAGAACCTTAATTGCCTAATAATTAAGCAATGCTACCTCCTGTCTTTGTGAAAATGTCTTCACAATCCAACTGATAATTGAATTTTAGAGTACATATAAATGTTTTCATATTAAAACCAGCATAGTAGCATTACACTATTACAAAAAAATCTCTGACCAAGAAACTCATTATGAGTTTATAACATATATAATTAAATTCTGGAGAAAATTGCTGAGGTTGTATCTCAATGTCTTTATGTTTTAACTAATGCTATCACATTCAGGACTAGGATTTTAATGCACATATGAATTTTAGGCAGACACAATTGTTTCTTCTCTAACACTCACATTAGACATGAATAAATACCACATTTAAAACAGAATAGGACAGAACTGAATCATAAATTCACATCAAGAAAATAGTCCACAATTATGTCATTTTTTATTTCTTGAGATAGATTTCATGCAACAAAAGTCAACTTCTTTGCTGAGATGGCCTTAAACTCCTGATTTTATTCTCTCTGCCTCCATAATGCTGGTAATATAGACAAGTGTCATCAAACTTAGAACTACATATGTGTTCAATACTTTTGTACACCAGAATCATGTAAGTGATAACCATGTTTTTGTTCATTGATTTGCATACCCCGATTACATATGTAAACTAATCTGAAAGGCTCTGTTTTACTCTCTGACCTAGCAGTAGTGAAAGAAAGGCTCATATTGTGCCTGACTTGGTGGCTAAAATAGATGCTACCATGTCTAGAGTGTGCTTGTATTAACAACAAATCTGCATGCAGTCAGCAGGATATACTCTGTGTGACAAGTTATCCTAATGGATAGTTCACAGGAATTACTGAGTGTTTGGTATTTACTCAAAGAGTTAGTGTCCATTTTTAGTTTTTATCAAGCATATAGGAAATTTCTAAAGAGTAGTATGCTGTTGGCATTTTATATATAATCAGAAATTTTCATTTCCCTTGAACATCAAAAATGCCTATTAGTTACACATCAGCAGGTTTCTTCACTGATGTTATGGTTTAGTATCTCCACAAAGAATGATGTAGAGGACTTTGTCCCTGGGTTGTTCCCAAACTTTGGCATGTGATAGAATTCTGGGTGATGCTGTCTAGTCAATGGCTTCATCCATTAGTGGATTTATAATTTGATGTCATTGTTAAAAGGCAGTTGAAAGTTCAGGGCAAGAGCATAGTGGGAAGTGGTAGGTCACTGGAACACTTAGAACATACTTCTGTTGCCGGCTGCCCTCCTGAGGCCTTTGGTTTTCTTCCTTTCCCTCCCTTCCTAAATTTAGGAGGGCAGTAGCCTCTGTCTCATGTTGTATGGGCCATGACATCCCAACTGAACTCAGGGAAAAAACAAAGGGCACAAAAGAAATTGAATATTTAGAACAGTAAGCCAATAAATAGGACTAAATGAACCTTTCTTTTTAAGTGGCTCCTATCAGATATTTGTCACAAACAATAAGAAATGTTACACAAGTGCTTTGATATTGACTTTGATGAAAGAAACTAGGATTGCACATACTTTTACTTGTCAGACTTGCTACAGTAATAAATGCCTAGAATAATTGATGTAAAGCAGAAATGGTTTATTTTGGCTCAAGGATTCTCTCCAGTGACACTTGGCCCTATTGCTGTGTCGCTATGATGAGGAGGAACAGGATGACAAACAGAGGATTTTTGAGAAGGATTTACATTATATCCATTGGCAGCAAAGAGGCAGGGAGAGGCTGAGCTCAAGGTTTCAGTGACCTACCACCTCTAAGAAAAAATTCACTTCTTACAATCTACCTGTTTTCAGAATTATAAAACTAAAGAGACTAATTCATGGGGCAACTCAAATCTTTCCAGTTTAAAAGTTAAAGTTTAACCAAATTATTGACTACAATGATTATATACTACAAAATAAGACAGCATCTACTATTCAGCATCATTTTACTTATCCCATGATGAATCTTGCTGTACATTATATCCATGAATTGAATAATTGTAATCTAGAGGTCAACTATTCTGCAAAATACAAATCATAATTATGTTAGGATTGAAAGGGCATATTATTGGTTCTTTACATTTACATGACATGAAATGTTTGGGGAGTTACTTAGTGGGCCATTTTTTTAAGTTGATCATTTTGTCTGTGCCGAATTTGAGTTGTCTTGTGTTGGAGAAAGAATCATTAGTTGGACAGGTGTGGTGGTACATTCCTCCTATCCCAGCACTTAGGGAGTAGAAGAAGGGAGATCTCTGAGTCTAAGGCCATTCTGGTCTACATAGTGAGTTCTAGAACAGTGTAGACTATGTAGGACACACTGTCTCAAAAAATAACTATATAGATGTTCTTATTGGATACTATTGTGTAATATGAGTACTTGTCTCAAGGGGCAACACACACACACACACACACACACACACACACTCACACACTAGTAGTTACCTGAAAGTTTGCTGTTAAAGGATACTTAGGTTTCCAGCCTGCCATCCAGTGCCCTGTTCAAGTCTCATGAGGCCTGGGACTACCTGTACCTGTGGACCAGCCTACTGGAGTAGCAGTACTACTCCTGCCTCCATTAATTGGAGGAGTTTAGCTTGGTCCTGATTCAAGCCTGCCTTCCAGTGCCCTTATCAGAGCCTCCTGAGGCATGGGGCCCAAACTCAGGGGAACCCATGCTGGCAGAAGAGCCCACACAGAGTCTGTCAACATATCTGTACTTGCCCTTCCTCCACTTACATGAAGTGGAGGAAAAGACAAACCAAAAAAAAAAAAATCAAGAAATAAACAAATCTCGTAAAGAATCTAAAGAATGCCAAGAAAAGCAACCAAACAAGTGAAGGAAGCACTCGAAACAGTTCAAGGCATGAAAGCTGAAATAGAACAATAAAGAAAACACAGAATGATGCGATGCTGGAAATAGAAAGGCTGGATAAATGATCAGGAACTAAAGATGTGATTATAATTAATAGAATTCAAGAGATGGAAGAGAGAATCTCAGTAGTTGAAGACTTGCTAGAGGATATACAGTCATCAACAAAAGAAAATCTCAAGTCCAACAAATCCCTAACACAAAATATCCAGGAAATATGGGATACCATAAAATGGCCAAAACTAAGAATAATAGGTATAGAAGAAGGTGTAATAATACAGCTTCAAGGCACAGAAAACATATTCAACAAAATCATAGAAGTAAACTTCCCTAACCTACAGAAGGATATGTCTATGACAGTACAAGAAGCTTACAGAACACCAAACAGACTGGACCACAAAAGAAGTCCCCTCCACACATAATAATTAAAACACCAAACCTATAGAATAAAGAGAAAATATTAAGAGCAGCAAAGGAAAGAGGCCAAGTAACATATAAAGGCAGACATATCAGAATCACACCTGATTTCTCAATGGAAATTTTGAAAGCCAGAAGGTCCTAGATAGATATCCTATAAATACTAAGATAGCATTGATGCCAATCCAGACTACCATACCCTGAAAAACTTTCAATCACTATAGATGGAGAAAACAAGATCTTCCATGAAAAAAAACAGACTTAAACAATACATATCCACAAATACAGCACTACAGAAAGTTCTGGAAGGAATACGCCATCCCAACCAAGATAACTAGACTCACAAAAACATAGGCAACAGATAATCCAATATTACCAAACATGAAAAGAAACAGGAGGGTGAAATCCAGACACAATGACACCACCAACAAAAAATCCAAAATGAACAAGAACCAACAATCAATGAACATTAATATCCCTGAATGTCAATGGTCTTAATCTGCCTATAAAAGGGTACAGGCTAACAGAATGGATATGAAGACAGAATCCATCCTTCTGCTGTACACAAGAAACACACCTCATCATCAAAGACAGGTGTTACCTCAGAGTAAAGGGTTGGGAAAAGATTTACCAATCAAATGGTCCCAAGAAACAAGCTGGTGTAGCAATCCTAATATCTAACAAATTAGTCTTCAAACTAAAATCAATCAAAAAAAGATGAAAAGGGGCATTTCATATTCATCACAGGATAAGTCCATCAAGATGAAGTCTCAAACCTGAACATCTATGCCCCAAATATGAAGGCACCCTCATTTGTAAAAGAAGTATTACTAAAGCTCAAACAACATATAAAACCACACACACTTAAAGGAGACATTAACACCCTGCTGTCACCACTAGACAGGACCACCATACACAAACTTAACAAAGAAACAAAAGATCTAACAGAAGTTATGACCCAAATGATTTTAACATATTTATAGAACAATCCATCCAAACACAAAATAATAGACCTTCTTCTCACTGCCACTTGGAACCTTCTCTAAAATTGACCAAATAGTTGACAACAAAGCAAACATCCACAGATACAAAAGAATTGAAATAACCCCCAGTATCTTATTAGATCACCATGCTTTAAAGTTAGAATTCAACAGCAATACAAATTGCAGAAAACCTACAAATTCGTGGAAATTAAATAACACCCAATTGCACCATTCCTGGGTTGAGGAAGAAATAAAAAAGAAATTAAAGACTTCCTAGAATTTAATGAGAATGTAGACACAACATACCCAAACTTATGGGACACCCTGAAAGCAGTGCTAAGAGGAAAGTTCATAGCACTAAGTACCCACATGAAGAAACTGGAGAATAGTCATACTAAAGAATTGACAGAACAAATGAAAGCTTTAGAGCAAAAAGAAGCAAACTCACCATGGAAAGTAGACGCCAGGAAATAATCAAACTGAGGGCTGAAATCAATAAAGTAGGACCTAGGAAAACATTACAAAGAGTCAATGGAACAAAGAGTTGGTTCTTTGAGAAGATCAAGAAGATAGATTTGCTCGTATTTTATTGAGTATTTTTGCATCAACGTTCTTGAGGGATTGGTCTGTAGTTCTCTTTCTTATTTGTGTCTTTGTGTGGTTTAGGTACCAAGGTAATTGTAGCTTCATAAAAAGGAGTTTGGCAATGACCCTTCTGCTTCTATTGTTTGGAACAATTTGAAGAATTTTGGTATTAGCTCTTCTTTTTATTTTTGGTAGAATTCAGTGCTGAAACCATCTGGGCCTGCTTTTTTGTTTTTTGATGACTGCTTCTACTTCCTTAAGTTTATAGGTCTATTTCAACTGTTTATCTGTTCTTGATTTAATTTTGGTAAGTGATATCTATCCAGAAAATCAACCATTTCCTTTAATGATTACAATTCTGTGGAGTACAGGTTTTTATAATATGACCTGATGATTATTTGGATTCACCAATGTCTGATGTTATGTCCCACTTTTCATTTGTGATTTTGTTAATTTGCATGTTATCTCTCTGCGTTTTGGGTAGGTTGGATAAAGGTTTGTCTATCTTGTTGATTTTTTTAAAGAACCAACTCTTTGTTTAATTGATTTTTTGTATTGTTTTATTTTTTTCTACTTTATTGATTTCAGCTCTCAATTTGATTATTTCCTTGTGTCTACTCCTCCTAGGTGAGTTTACTTCTTTTTTTTTTCTAGAGCTTTCAATTGTGATGTTAATTCTCTAGTGTGGCTATTCTTCATTTTCTTCATGTTGTCAGATAGTACTTTGAAATTTCCTCTTAGAACTGCTTTCAGAATGTCCCATAGGTTTTAGCATGCTGTGCCTTCCTTTTCAGTGAAATCCAGGAAGTCTCTGATTTCTTTCTTCATTTCTTTCTTCACCCAGGAGTGATAAAATTGAGCATTGTTTAATTTCCCTGATTTTTTGGGGTTTCAGAAACTTGTGTTGTTGTTGAAATCTAATTTTAAGCCATGGTGGTCCAATAAGATACAGGGGATTATTAACATTTTTTGTATCTGTTGAGTTTTGCTTTATTGCTCATTATATGGTCAATTTTAGAGAAGGTTCCATGTGGTGCTTAGAAGAAAGTATATTCTATTGTGTTTGGATGGAGTGCTCAATAGATGTCTATTAATCCCAAATGGTTGATAAATTCTGTTATTCCTTTGTTTCTTTCTGATAGTCCTGTCCAGTGGTAAGAGTGGGGTGTGAAGTCTCCCACTATAAATGTGTGGGGTTTAATGTCTGATTTGAATTTTAGTAATGTTTCTTTTATGAATGTTGGTGCCTTTGTATTTGGGGAATAGATCTTCAGAATTGAGCCTTCATTCTGGTGGATTTTTCCTGTGATGAATATGAAATGACCTTCTTCATCTCTCTTGATTAATTCTATTTTGAAATCTAATTGGTTAGATATTAGGATAGCTACACCTGCTTGCTTCCTATGTCCATTTAATTGGAAAAACTTTTTCCAACCTTAATTCTAAGGTAAAGTCTGTCTTTGAATGTGAGTTGTGTTTCATGTATGCAGTAGAAGGATGGATTCTCTCTTCATATCCATTCTGTTAGCTCTTTGTAGATGAGTTAAGGCCATTGACATTGAGGGATATTAATGACCATTGATTGTTGATTCTTGTTTGATTTTTATTCATTTTTGATTCTGCTATTGTGTGTGAGGTTTTCCCCTATTAATGGCTTTTGGTAAAGTGGTATTAACTGTTGCCCAGGTTTGTGTCAGTGTAGTTAATTTCTTTGGGTTGGAGTTTTCCTTCCAGAAGTTTATGTAGAGCTGGATTTGTGGATATGTATTGTGTAAATCTTGTTTTGTCCTGGAATATCTTGTTTTCTTCATCTATAGTGAAGGAGAGTTTTGCGGCATATAGTAGTCTGGACTAGAATCTGTGGTCGCTTAGTGTTTAGAGAACATCTATCCAGGACTTTCTGGCTTTCACAGTTTCCATGGAGGAATCAAAAGTAAATCTGATAAGTCTGCCTTCATATGTTACTCGGCCTTTTTCCTTCACTGCTTTTAGTATTCTTTCTTCATCCCATATGTTTGCTGTTTTGATTATTATGTAGCGAGGGGACTTCTTTTTGGTCCAGTCTATTTGGTGTTTGGTAAGCTTTTTATACTTTCATAGGCATGTCCTTCTTCATGTTGGGAAAATTTTCTTCTATGATTTTGTTGAATATGTTTTCTGCACCTTTGAGCTTGGATTCTTCACCTTCTTCTATACCTATTATCCTTAGGTTTGGTCCTTTCATGGTATCTCATATTTCCTGGATATTTTGTATTAAGGATTTGTTGGACTTAAGATTTTCTTTGGAGCCAGACGTTGGTGGTACCCACCTTTAATCTCAGCACTAGGGAGTCAGGGGCAGCTGGATATCTGTGAGTTGGAGCTCAGCCTGGTCTACAAGAGCTAGTTATAGGACAGTCTCCAAAAGCACATCTCGAAAAATCAAAAAATAAAAATAAAAGATTTTCTTTTGTCGATGAATCTATTTCCTGTTGCTTGTCTTCAGTGTCTGAGATTCTGTCTTCCATCTCTTGTATTCTGTTGGTTATGCTTGTATCTGTGCTTCCTAATTGTTTACTCAGGTTTTCTATTTCCAGCATTCCCTCAGTTTGTGTTTTCTTGATTGTCTCCTTTACAGTTTTCAGGTTTTGAACTGTCTGAATTGTTTCCTTCAGCTGTTTGTATTTTCTTGCCTTTCCTTAAAAGATTTGTTGAGTTCTTGCATTTTTGGGTTGTTTATTCTTCCATTTCTTTAAGGGATTTTCTCATATCCTCTTTGAGGGTCTCTATTATTTTCATGATGTTTTTAAGTCATTCTCTTCTGGTTCATCTGCTTTGGAATGTTCAGGTCTTTCTGTTGTAGAATCCCTAGACTCTGGTGGTGTTATAGGTTTTCTGTTGTTGAATGTGTTCTCTTGCTGTCAGTCTTCCCATTTCTTCTTCCAGAGGTTTGTGCCTCTTTGGGGTATATGCAGCTGTTACAGATAAAATAGTAAGTAATTGAGGGTAGGTTTTGAAATTTTGTAGTCTCACCTCACTTAATTGTTTTGAACTTGTTCACTTGTTATAAGTGTTCACAGGCATCTTTGTCTTCATCAGTCTTCAACTCACAGCACCGAATAGAGTAGACTGTGTGTCTAGGAGTCCATGTCATGTACAGCCATATTTACTTCCTTTTAACTGGTTAGTTTTCCATGCATATTGCACAAAAATGGAGAGAAGTCCCTCTTATACATGCGTTTGCTATGGGCAAATCACTTGTGTTTAAGTTACCTGCCAGCCTCACTCTTTTATGAAATATGCTATCATTGTGTTGTTCATATGTATAAAGCAACTAACATGATAAATAAACTGGGAAAGTATTATTCATTGAAATTTAAATATATCTTCAGCTGCAGTTTAAATCATATGGAGAAATACTATTCCAATGCTAACTTTAAAGAAATCTTCCCATTCCAAAAAGAAGACAAAGTTTTCATTATGAAAATATGCATCATGAAAAATCTATGGGCATTTGAATAACAAAATTGATCAATCTTTTAATCACAAGCTCCTTATTTTGTCTCAAATACCATGCAATATATCTAATATATATTTGACTATATTTAAATAATCACTGTAACATGAAAAATAAAACCCAGAGACTTTTTGGGATGGGATTCAAGCTTCAAGCTAAAGATCAGAGAAGCAAAGCAATCAGCCACTAGTTCTTACCTCTACCTCAGATATCAAGGGTTGATTCTGTTTCCATGAGCTCTCCTTCAAGCCTCAAACTGCCTGTCCTCAATGTGGCTGGAGACTTAATCTCAAAATGTTGTCTGAGACACTAGGCTCCTGTCTTTCATATATCTCTCTAGGTCTGGGCTTAAAGGTGCAACCTCTGTTAATCTTTTAGACTGATTCACTCTTGTGTAGCCCTGGGTGGCCTTAAACTCAGAGATCTAAGTTCTGGGATTAAAGATTTGAGCCACCATTGTCTAGCTTCTATAGCTAACTAGTGTGAATGGCTTTGCATTATGATTATTCAAGCAATCTTTTTAAATCACAAATAATAAATCACCACAAATCATGCTTTTATGAGTCACTTTTGTTTTGTCTTTTATATTTTTTCTTTGTTCCTGAGGATTATGCCATACAACAACTTAATTTTTGCAATCCCTAAGAGTTATAAATTTGCTAATCAAAAATAATACTAACAAAGAGAACTGACTGAAACAATGCTGACCTCCAGTGACTACTTAGGCTAATGCGCAATCTGTAAATATCATAGGGTATCTATTTAAACAAATAGTAACAAGGAACACTACTATTGTCATCTTGGCTGATCAATTTATTTCGAGTGGTATCTACAAAATGCTATGTGTAACCAATAATGATGACACCTCAGTTACCATTAATTAATGAGGGGCTACAAAATAATTTATGTTAAACTTATGGACCACCATAATAGACTGAAAATTTCCCTGTGAAAAAAGCTGATTTAAAAGTTGTTTAAATAGAAATTTATTTTGTGAATGAAATATGAGTCATTCAGCTCTGAGAGAGAAAGGAAATGATCAAGACTTTTATCAGTAATTATACAAATGCATAAATTGTACATTAATGCCATTTACATGTTAACTTCTTCACTTATTGAAAGTTGATATGATCTGTGTGTTGAACTCTTGTTTTATACCTTCAAATTACACATGACAGCTGATTTAGCAGGTGAAGTGGCATTTATTAAATCAATAATATCTTTAAAAGCATGCAGATATGTCTTAACCATTTCTGGTAATTCCAATACAATTTCTTCAAACACTTTAAAACTATATAAGCAATAATACAAAATGCTTAATTCAATGTTAGCTGATTTTCATAATTCAGTTTATGATGTGGATGCCAAAATATAATTTATTTTAAATCTCATTAGTTGTTTAAATATTTAAAAGTCAAATGTTTGATTAAGTGTTTTACACACCTAAAAATGCCAAACAATGTACAAAGTTACACAAAATTTCAGAGTCATATTATAATTAAGTTGTGTCTTCACTTAGCTTTTTTTCATTTTATTGGCTCCTCTCCCAGGGTGACAAAGTTAGAAAACATCACAACAGTGTCTCCTTCAACTTCTGTCACACGATGATATTCTTTGAGTGTTTTGTACCTAGCAATATCAGTATTTTATTCTATTTCAAGAACTTTAAATCATCACTACTTTAATACCATTCAAAATCAACTATAAATACTAGCATTCAAACATGAGTGTGTATGAGTATATGTGTGTGTATGACGTAAGTATATGAATAAATATTTTTATGTTTGTACATAGACCCATATATATTATGTTCAGTAGAAAATTTTAACTTATCATTTATTTAGAATATTAAAACTAAATTTAAATTTATCTAGTTCTTTTTACCTTTTTGTGGAAGGGTTTCACCGCATAACAGTTCAGGCTGTCTTGGAACTTGCTCTGTACATCTGAATGGCCTCAATGAACAGAAGTCCACCTGCCTCCACCTCCCAAGTACTGGGATTAAAGGAATGTGCCACCACCACTGCCTGGCTTTTGTCCAATTCTTGGTGCATCTATCAAGATGGTAACATGGAAAGAAAAAATGCTTTAACATTGCTTAGCTGAATTCTATTATTAATAGATTTCTACCATTGAATTGTACCTGAATGTATACTTAGTTTAGAAACGCCAAAAGAGTGAGTAGCTCAAGCCCTTACAAAGAAAGTTGATCAGTTTCTTAGACAATGGGCAACAGACACAATTTCAACATGTAGAAACCTGGCCAGTAAATAAGCTTATCCATTTTATTTTATGACATTTTGTATATAAATTATCACATTTAAGGTGAAAGAATTTTAAAGCATTATATTTTAGTAAAGTGTACTTAGCATAATTAGTGAATTATGGAAAAACAGTCAGAATTAATAAAATATAACTAACTCTAGAATATTTCCATTGTTTGTATCACAAATTTATGGCTATTTCTACTTTTTCCAGATATACATTTGTTTGTTTCTTTTTATTTTAATTATAGAAAGAAGATTATTTTACATGTTAATCCCAGGTCCCTCTCCCACCCCTCCTCCAAGCTAATACCCTACCTAATACACTTTTGCTCCCCAGGGAGGGTGAGGCCTTCCGTAGGGGGTCTTTAAAGTCTGTCATATCCTTTGGGATAGAGCCTAGGCCAACCTCCTTGTATCTAGGCTCAGGGAGTATCCCTCCATGTGGGATGGGCTCCCAGAGTCCATTCCTATGCAAGGGATAAGTACTGATCTACTACAAGGGACTCCATATATTTCCAAAATTTCCTTCCTCACTGACACCCATATTCAGGGGGTCTGGATCAGTCCCCTTCTGGTTTCCCAGCTATCAGTCTGGGGACAAAATGATCTCCCTTATAGCTTAAAACTTGGGAGTTGTCTGCAATATTGATTTTAAGTTGACAATGTCATACAAACCTTGAAACTATGTGCTGAAATACAATGGTCAAGGCAGCTTTCCGAAGAAAAGGATTATCTTGGGTCTTGGTTCCAAAGGAACAAGAGTCTGTCATGGTGGGGGGCATGTTGGCAGGAGCAAGAAGTTGAAGTTCACAAAGACAAGGCAAAAAAAAAAAAAACCAAACAATTAAGTGAGGTGAGACTACAAAATTTCAAAGCTTACCCCCAATTACTTACTATTTTATCTGTAACATCTGCCTAAACAGGCCACCAATTCAGACCATGTGTTAATAAAATATTGGAGCCTATGGGGGCATTTTTCATTCAGACAAATACATATTATTAGAAACATTTTTCCCTCAAACATATTTAAAAACATTATGTAATAAACATGTACCCTAAATTTCCCATATCATGCCAACACTGTAATGATGATTATCATGTCTCCTTCATTGTTTATATAGTGTTAGATGAACAAAACAAACAAGATTGACTTGTAGTGATAACCATAATTAAGTTCAAATCAATTGTAGATAAATACTATCAGTAATAAAATATATTATTTCTCATTTTAAAAACATAACTTGTTATGTTCATTTTAAAATTTTTCTCTAATGAGAGATTTATAAACTCACATGCATTTCTTTAATAGTCAAGGTGGAATTAATTGTTCAGTAATTTTTTTCTTTTTTTCTTTCTTTTTATTATTATTATTATTATTATTATTATTATTATTATTATTAATTCAAGTTAGGGAACAGGCTTGTTTCACATGTAATTCCCCTCTCCCTCTCCCTCCCCTCACCCCCATTCCTTCTCCCCCACCTCCAACCTACCCCCACCCCATCCACCCACCACTCCCCAGGCAGGGTAGGGCCCCCAACCAGGGCTCCACCAAGTCCACCAAATCTTCCTGTGCTGGGCCTAGGTCCCTCCCCATGTGTTCAGAGACAGAGTGCATCCCTTCAAGTGGGATGGGCTCTAGAAGTCCCCCACACACACCAGGGCAAAACACCAGTCCACCTCCGGAGGCTCCCCAGAGTGCAGGGGACTCCCCATTGGCATCCATGATCAGGGGGCTGGATCAGTCCCATACTGGCCTCCCAAAGAGCGTCTGGAGTCGATATGCTTTCCCTTTTTCAGGCCAACTGTTTCTGTGGGTTTCTCCAACCTGGTACAGACCCCTTCGATCTTCATTCCTCCCTCTCTTCAACTAGGATCCAGATTTCAGCTCAGTGTATTTCTGTGGATGTCTGTCTCTGCTTCCATCAGCCACTGGATGAGGACTCTAGGATAGCATAGAGAGTAGTCATCACTCTCATTATAGGGGAAGGGCTTCTAGGCCATCCTCTCCTCCACTGCCCAGACTGTCAGATCATGTCATCCTTGTAGTTCTCTGGAGATCTTTCTAGTTCCAGATCTCTTCTCGGACCTATAGTGGCTCCCTCTGATATGGTATCTCTCATCCTGCTCTCTCTCCTCTATTCTTCCCCCAACTCAATATATCTGCTCCTCCATTTCTTCTCCTCTCCTCTTCTTCTTGTGCTCTTATTGTGGCAGCACCCACTCCCCTACCCTCATGCTCTCAATTAGCTCGGGAGTTCATGCCACTTCCCATTCCTGGGGTCCATTTATCCCTTAGAGTCATTCATGATTTCTAGTTTCTTTTGGGAAGAGGATTATAGGCTGGTAAACCTTTGCTCTATGTCTAAAAATCATATATGAGTGAGTACATACCATGTTTGTCTTTTTGTGATTGGGTTACCTCACTCATGATGGTTTCTTCAAGTTCCATCCATTTGCCTGCGAATTTCAAGATTCCATTGTTTTTTTTCTGCTGAGTAGTACTCCATTTTATAAATGTACCATATTTTCTCTATCCATTCTTCAGTTGAGGGGCATCTAGGTTGCTTCCAGGTTCTGGCTATTACAAGCAATGCTGCTATGAACATGGTTGAACATATGTCCTTGTTGTATGGACATGCAGTATTTGGGTATATACCCAAGAGAGGAATGGCTGGATCTTGAGGTAGATTGATTCCCATTTTTCTGAGCAACCGCCATACTGATTTCCAAAGTGGTCTTACAAGTTCACACTCCCACCAGCAATGGAGGAGTGTTCCTTCTTCTCCGCAACCTCTCCAGCATAGGTTGTCATTGGTATTTTTGATTTTAGCCATTCTGACAGGTGTGAGGTGGTATCTCAGAGTTGTTTTGAGTTGCATTTCTCTGATGGCCAAGGATTTTGAACACTTTCTTAAGTGTCTTTCAGCCATTTCAGATTCCTCTGTTGAAAAATCTCTGTTTAGTTCTGCACCCCACTTTTTAATTTCATTGTATGGTGTTTTGGTGGCTAGCTTCTTGAGCTCCTTGTATATTTTGGAAATCAGTCCTCTGTCAGATGTGGGGCTGGTGAAGATCTTTTCCCATTCTGTGGGTGGTCGTTTTGTCTTACTGACTGTGTCCTTTGCCTTACAGAAGCTTCTCAGTTTCAGGAGGTCCCATTTATTGATTGCAGACCTCAGTGTCTGTGCTTCTGGCGTGATGTTCAGGAATCGTTCTCCTGTGCCAATTTGTTCAAGGGTTATTCCCACTTTCTCTTCTAGAAGATTCAGTGTGGCTAGATTTATGGAGAGATCTTTGATCCATTTGCACTTAAGTTTCGTGCATGGTGACAGATATGGATCAATCTGCAACCTTCTACATGTCCAAATCCAATTGTACCAGCAACATTTTTTGAAGATGCTATCTTTTTTCCATTGTATGGATTTAGCACCTTTGTCAAAAATAAGGTGTTCGAAGGTGCATGGGTTAATATCTGGGTCTTCAATTCGATTCCATTGGTCTATCTGTCTATTCTTATGCCAATACCAAGCTGTTTTCAGAACTATGGCTCTATAGTAGAGCTTAAAGTCAGGGATGGTGATGTCTCCAGAAGATCTTTTATTGTAAAGAGTTGTTTTGGCTATCCTGGGTTTTTTATTTTTCCATGTAAAGTTGAGTATTGTTCTTTCAATGTCTGTGAAAAACTGTGTTGGGATTTTGATGGGGATTGTGTTGAATCTGTAGATTGCTTTTGGTAGGATTGCCATTTTTACTATGTTAATTCTGCCTATCCAAGAGCATAGGAGATCTTTTCACTTTCTGGTATCTTCTTTAATTTCTTTCTTTAAAGTCTCAAAGTTCTTATTGTACAGGTCTTTCACGTTTTTGGTTAGTGTTACCCCCAGGTATTTTATGTTGCTTGTGCATATTGTGAAAGGTGATGTTTCCATGATGTCTTTCTCATTGAGTTTATCATCTGTATACAGTAGGGCTACAGATTTTTTTGAGTTAATTTTGTATCCTGCTACCATGCTGAAGGTGTTTATCAGCTGTAGGAGTTTCCTGGTAGAGTTTTTTGGGTCACTTATGTAGACTATCATGTCATCTGCAAATAGTGAAAGTTTGACTTCTTCCTTTCCAATATGTATCCCTTTGATCCCCTGTTCATGTCTTATTGCTCTAGCTAGAACTTCAAGTACAATATTGAAGAGGTATGGAGAGAGTGGACATCCTTGTCTTGTTCCTCTTTTTTGTTTTTTTTTTGTTTTTTTTTTTTTTGTTTTTCGAGACAGGGTTTCTCTGTGTAGCTTTGGAGCCTATCCTGGCACTCACTCTGGAGACCTGGCTGGCCTCGAACTCACAGAGATCCACCTGCCTCTGCCTCCCAAGTGCTGTGATCAAAGGTGTGCGCCACCAATGCCTGCTGTTGTTCAGTAATTTGCAAGATTTTACGTATGAGTGTGACACGTTCAAATCTTCATTTGTTTGCTTTATCTCCATAACTTATTCAAAATTAAATCATCAAATTTGTGGGTTTGATAAGGGTTTTAATTTGTCACATTACTTATATATTTAAACTCCAAGGCACAGGGACATATTTAACTGTATTAAAAATAATTCACTGGTCAATAGATTCTTAGGCAAACATACAGGTTTTCCACCATTCTATATTGTTTTCCTTACAGAAAATAAGCAATAATTAATAGAATAAACAAATATTTTTCTGTAAAGGACATGGACTTTGTATTCAATCTATTGTATCTAACACTCTAGAGAAATCATATTCAAAAAAACACATGATATTTATTTACAATTTCTTATCTTCACACATGTCACTGTAGAAATAGTCACTTTACAGTGATAAATATATATATATATATATATATATATATATATATATATATATATATTGTTTTAATTTGTGTTTAGTATGGTCTAGTCCAGTTTAAGTTAAAATTTTATGCTATGTTATTCATATGACAGCCCAATGTAATATCATAACAGTAATGAAAAATGATTTATGTTTGTGACATATGATTTAATATTACATATAATAAAAATAAAAGTTGCTGGGTGTTGGTGGCACATGCCTTTAATCCCAGCACTCGGGAGGCAGAGGCAGGCAGATCTCTGTGAGTTCGAGGCCATCCTGGTCTCCAAAGCAAGAGCCTGGATAGGCTCCAAAAAGCTACACAGAGAAACCCTGTCTCAAAAAAACCAAAATAAATAAATAAATAAATAAATAAATAAATAAATAAAATAAAAATAAAAATAAAAATAAAAGTCATGCTAAGTTTCTTTTCTTATAAGATTTGTATAAATTTTAATGCATTGGAAGCTTGCTATATTTTTATTGATCTCTTTCATCAAATATTTCCAGAAAACATTACTTATCTTCACAATATAAAGAACATAACTAAGATGCAACTAGTTACTAATGATGTAGTTCCTGACTCAGAATAATATTCCTTTGTATTAATGTCAGGTTTTACAATATTTATGAGGCCATTAACATATAATTTAAGGTGAATTACAGATATAAAAGAAACCACTGAGTTTAGAGATCAGCATGGCACTTTTCTGAGATCAGTCTTGTCTGCATGACAAACCCATGAGGTAGAACTCTAGAGCCTAATTTACATATTGTCTATTATTTGCATGCTGAGAAGCCTAGGCAGCTTCATAATAGAGAAACATCCCATGGGTAAAGGTGACTAAATGGGCAAATATTCTTTTAATTTCAAATGCAACTTGAGGCGTATAATTAAGTTGAACTTATAACATTTGCTAATCATAAAAGGAACATTTGAGTAATGCACAGAAAAATAAAAAAAATTCAGTACAGGATTTTAATGGTTTATGTATAGATACATATATTCATATTTAAAATGACAATAGAAAACAATTATGTTGAAAATCATGTGCATGTTTAAAAACCTTTGGATTTTAACAAATATTTGAGGCTAAGGCAGAGCAATGTTTAGACTCTGATTATTCCATATGACTGATTAATATTCCCACATATATTTTTTTAAATAATTCCAGAGAGTCATGCACCTTAAAGTGTTTAAGAATTTAGAACTTATAAAAGGTTTTGGAGAGCTGCTCTTTGGTGGCGCACGCCTTTAATCCCAGCCCTCGGGAAGCAGAGGCAGGTGGATCTCTGTGAGTTCGAGGCCAGCCTGGTCTCCAGCGTGAGTGCCAGGATAGGGGCCAAGCTACACAGAGAAACCCTGTCTCGAAAAACCAAAAATAAATAAATAAATAAATAAAGGTTTTGAAGAAGTTGTACAAGAAAAAAAATCTCTAAATGTATGTGTATTGACTGTATTGCTAATTATTTGGATAAACCTTTTTGTCTTAAACTTATATTCATGTATCTTTAATTAATTTATTTATTGTCAAACAACTTTGAAATGGAGAATGGAGGGTGTGTTTAAAAGCCATAGGGTAACCTGTTAATTTGTGTTTACTTAAATCCCCATGCTATATTATATATATATATATATATATATATATATATATATATGTTCCCTCCAAGAACCATTGACCCCCAAAATAAGCCTTGAGAGAGGCATAGGAACCTCCTCTCAAATTCTTGGTCACAGGAGTTCAAAATTCTCTGAAAACTGTATATATTTTCACTGTTTTCCTTGGCTGCCATTCAGAACTTAAAGTGAAGCCTTTTTTGCTGAAGGTACCACAGAGTTCCAGAACTTATTAAAATCAATTAGGGATGTTTACACACATAATTTTAAGGGTCTTCCATGTGCTTGGAATAAAATTCTAATTTAATAATTTGTCCCTCAGCCTTTTTATTATAAAATAGAAGATACAGATTTTCATTTCAATTACATTAATTAATTTACATTATATTTCATTTAAAATAGAAGATACACTATCTTCTTGATAGTGATTGAGAGGAATAGGTAAGTTATCACATATATAAAAGCACATGTAATCCTGGCCTGGCATGTTGTAAGCAGTATGTTAGTGTTAATACTTCTTGTAATTTCAATTTCTATCACTGTATTCAACACTGAATTCAATATACAGATATATCATTAAACAAGTTTAATACCTTGAATAAGTGAAGACCACATTCATGGCATGAGAGTGGTAAAAAATAAACCAAGTAGACCAGTAAAGCAAATACCAATAACAGCTCCAAGTCTTATGAAGACAATGTGATGGTAAAAATAATAGACAAGTGATATAGTGATATAAGGATATAGTAACTAATCAAGCTGATTCTGGTACAGTGTTTAATGACAGTCTTTTTAGATACTGAATGTTTTATCTGGGATATAAAAACAATTATTTAGGAGGACAAGAAGTTTTTAAGTTAAGTAAAGCAGTCTCTTGTGTGGACATGCATTGATATATTATATAAGAGAAAACTTTAATACAACAGGTGGCTAAAATTTACGAACCTAAGAGTGGTATAAAAGTAGAGATTCATGATTTCCACTGAGGATTTATGTTTTATCTGAATATACAGTACAGTAGTATCTTCTGATAGATGACAATATTTAAAATTTTAGATAACTGTAGCTGAGATCTTCTATATAATCATATAATTTGTGATATATACCATATATAAAAGACACATGCACACATGTATACCCATATATGGAGAGAGAATGGAGAAAGAGGCAGATTACACATTGTGTTTGGTACAATATATTGATGGTATATATGCAAATTCTGTTTTATAAAGTGCATTTTTATAGTTTCCTATTTTCTTATTAGTTACTAGTAATCTAATACTGTGTTTAGTTTATGAACAAAACTTTATCATAGTTGTTTATGGGCAGGTGAATCATAGTACAGATATGATTCTGTTCTGCTAGGTTTAGATATTTTAGGCCTCTCAAGTTGCTTGTACTAGAGACTTGAGCACATATTTATCAGTCTTTGTGTGGCACAACTAAGAGATGGTGATTAAGTTCTTGCTAGTTTCTTTCTTTCTTTCCTTTTTTTCTTTTTTCTTTTTTTTTCTTTTTTTTTTTTTTTTTTTTTGGTCTTTCAAGACAGGGTTTGTTTGTGGCTTGGAGACTGTCCTGGAACAAGCTCTTGTAGACCAGGCTAGTCTGAAACTCACAGAGATCAGCTTGCCTCTGCCTCCCAGAGTGTGGGTGTTAGAGACGTGCCATCACCACTGCCCAGCTTTATTATTTCTTAATCACCTTTTTCTCATGGGAGTGAGTGATACATGATGGGAATGCATTCTTCCCTGACACAGTTGAAGAAATACTTGTGACATAATGTGTTAGGGCTCTCTAGTTCATTCACCTTCTTTGTCATCATGAGTCTTTGAGCTCTCTCTCTCTCTCTCTCTCTCTCTCTCTCTCTCTCTCTCTCCCTCCCTCTCTCTCCCTTTCTCTCTGCCAATTTCATTTTTGTTATATCTCAATACTATTCAATGCAATATGACATAAGCCCCAAATGTGAAGCTAAGGCCAGTGACATGTTCTTGAATTGTGAGGTAAATAAATCTCTTTTACTTATACGTTATTTTTACTCTAGATATTCTATTATATGAACACAAAAATGATATAAACAATGTTTTCTTAATAAGAGTATACTCTCATGGGGTCACATTTGGAAAATCAGGCTGGGGAAGCGCTTGAATTAAATCAATGGAATATTAGCAGAAGAGATCTGCTTACATAAGCTAGGTCATATTTGAATGTCATTGAAGGTTGTATCATGCCCTTTCTATCTTCTTCCTGACCACCATGTGTCTATGTTTTGCAGACATTTTTCTTATCCCATCGCCCTTCTCAGCCCCAAAGAAACACACAGATACTATATTATTAAAGTGTTTTCCAATGATTAGGGCTTCCTTTTGGCTAGCTCTGTCTTAATTATTAACTCATAACTGCTAATCTATGTATTTCTACATGGTCATATCTTACTGGAGAATGCTGAGTTGAGTCAATTTATTCCTTCTGTCTTGGCACTTAGCCTCAGCACAATGAAGAAACAACAGAAGCAGCTGAACACAGATTGGAGTCTCTGGAAACATGAGTAAAAGTAACTATATCATTCTTCAAGTATTTGTTTTCTTTTTTTAGAATTTCTCGTTGCAGCAAAAAGTTAACATAGGCAGGCTCTAGTTTCAGTTTCAGGCATCTACTAGGGGGTTTATAATATTTCAAACCCAGTATCCACTGCTTCCTAAATTGATAACAAATTTCCTGTAAATAATAATGTACACTGAGCAGATTACCTAGTAAGTACCTAGTAAGTGGTTGGGAAGAAAGATGATACAGGACTGTGTCCTTAGTTAGTAATTGAGTGTAGCTAGAAAACATTCCCATACAGTGGGGAATGTGAATCACAAACAGAGTAATTATCTTGATGAACTGAGAAGACTAAGATTTCATTTAAGATGTGCTTAAAAAGCAGGAACTGAGAAGTATACATACACTAGGGATAAAAGAAATGTGACCCAAAAGTACACAGTAGGCAAGACATAATGCAAACTGGATGAGACTCACAAGGTACCGCACAGAGCAGGTGCTATACTGCTGAGAGTTAAAGAGAAGAGGCACACATTTCTGTGGAGCTTTCCAATTCAGTTTCTTAGATAAAGGAGGCTTGCTGAGTCCCCAGGTATTGAGATGACACAGATAAATCAAGGCATTCATGATTAGGAAAGAAATATTCCATATATTGAAAATTTTAAATTTCTTATTGACAGCCACATTGTAAACATTTTTGTCTCCAGCAATTATATACTATTTTTCAAATATTTATCAATGAGAAAAAATACCATCCATGAACTATGCAAAGCCATCTGTTGGATTTTAAAATCTGGTTATAGTATACCAACCCATATTTTGGAATAAAATCTATATTCTAAGTATCAGAAAAGAAGTACATTGTTAAAAAGAATAAAATTCCATGGATGATCACAAAATTCCCAAATTATTTGACTGCTTTTTAAAAAAGTGGCACATAATGTAACACATGAGATTTTTAAAATGATTTACTATAATATATTGTCTACAATATGGGACCTAAAACACAAAATTTGTATAAAAGAAGCTAAATAAAACCAACCTACCATCAAAAAAGAAATGAGGAGCCAATATAAACAGATGCCAAAATTATCCAGATGTTGAAATTAGCAGACAGCAATTTTAAACGTCTATTACTAATATGTTCAAAGACTTAAGAAAAGAATGGTCATATTGAGTGAGCATATGGGAAATCTCAGCAGAGAAATAAAAACTACTTAAAAGTGCAAAATTGAAATTTAAGAAGTGGAAGATGAAATGGAAACAATATTTACTATTTGATTTTAATATCATATGAAAATACCCAAGGTCAGTGTCCTGGAAAACAAATCTATAAAAATTATCTGACAGGTAAAATGGAGTAAGTAAATTAAACTAAATGGAATTTCATAAGGAAACATGGTGGGGCCAGGAAATATTAAAGGAACTCACAAATACAAATATTATCAAATGTGCTGCAGAAATATTTTCAACTGAGGAAGGCATGATCTTTTTTTGTTTGTTTGTTTGGTTCAAGACAGGGTTTCTCTGTGGCTTTGGAGGCTGTCCTGGAACTAGCTCTTGTAGACCAAGCTGATCTCGAACTCACAGAGATCCACCTACCTCTGCCTCCCTAGTGCTGGGATTAAAGGCGTGTGCCAAAAATGCCCGGCTGGAAGGCATGATCTTTAATGGTCTTCACATAGCATGAATAACAAGGAAAGCAAGTAAAGAAAAATTTCAATACAGCAGAAAAAAAGACTGAATTTTTTGAAATCTGCCAGGGAAGAATATCTTATATGACAGAAACCAGTGGTAATGATGGAAGACAAAAGGCAGGAGAATATGATACTTTCACCAGGCTAAGAAAGGGGAATTGCTACTAGTGTGGAGTTTTACAATTAAAGAGGCTGTCTTTAATACTGGTCCAAACTGTAAGTAAATATTAGTAGAGAATGAAATAATTCAATCTCTATATATGCAGTGTAGTCTATACACTGCATACCTGAAAGATCATCTACCAAGTTTAAATAATATTGGAGAAAGGATGGACAGGAAAGAGTCAGAGAAGTGCATATGAAAATAGATGCCTGATTCTAATACATATTTGTCTTTTGATTTCTTTAAGTACCACAAAGCCAGCTAAGAAAAAAATCCATGTGAGAAGTTGTTATCCATTGATTTCCATTAAATATTAAAACAAAATACAAAAGAATTACTTGATGGCCCTAAGAGATAACCAGTAATCAATTTCATACAGGTGGGCATTAATGATTGAGTGAGGTAAACCAGACACAGAAAGACTAATATATGTATTCACCTTCAAGAGGATATTAGCTGTTAAGTAAATGATAATGAAGATACAACCCACAGACACAGAGAGGTTAGATTAAGAGAGGGACATATATATCCTTGGGTAGGGAAAGTAGAATATATGTGTCAGGTGAACTGGGCTTAAGTGGTAACAGGGGTAGGAGAGATTAGGTGTGATAGAGAAGTATGGAAGGAGAGTGTGAGGAGAGAAGGCTGGATTTGGGAGGGGTATTTGAGAATTGTGTGGAAATCTATTTTAGTGGAAACTTCCTGGGATCCATGAAAGAGACCATAATGAAGACTCCTACTAATGGAGTATATGGAGCCTGAACTGGCCATCTTCTGTAGGCAGGAAAGGCTTCCCACTGTGGGAATGGATTTCATTCAGTTGAGTTGTTGGCCAATGGAGTACTATGAAGTCCCATAAACTATCAAGACTGATCCTAGGACAGAAGACCAATCTCTGAACAATGACAGTGTAGCCCAATTTCAGAGGACAACATTGTCACACAACGCATCGAACACACACAGGTTAAAGTGGTACTTGCATGGAGCTTTCACCCCAATTTTCCATTCATGTTTGCTCTACATGGTATTCTTCAGGCTATGAAAAGAGTGTGCAGACACCATCCAACCCTCAAAAGCCTAAAAAATTATGACCTATAATCTCTCCTGCCCCTCTTGGGGCAAAAGTGGTACAGAACTTGTTGTAGTACCCATCAACATTTGAGCTGCATCACAAAATGGTTTCCATGCTCTATGCTACAAGAATGGCCAGGACTCAGAGACTAGATAGTCCATAGACATAGGGTAGAACCAAACACAATAGATTAAATTAATAATGATGATGATCTCTAGTAATATTTTGCTATATTCACAGATTGATGTCTTGTTCATTAATTATCAGAGAAACTTATTCTAGCAGTAGAAAGGAGTAGGTACAGAGACCCAGAACCAGACATTATGTAGAAAGAGAATCTAAGTTGGAGGTCTCTATTGGATCCCTCCAATTATCAGGGAACCCTGTAATAGAGAGGAAGGAAAGACATATAGGAGTCTGAAGGGATGGACAATACCAGGAAATATGCCCACTGAATCAGCTAAGCAGGGTACATATAGTCTCACAGAGACTGAAGCAGGATGCATGAGCCTGCATAGGTCTGTACCAGGTACTCTGTACATGTTAAGGTTGTTTGTTTGATGTTTCTGTTGGACTCCTAACAGCAGGGGCAGGGTTGTCTCTAACTCTATGGTCTGCTCTTGGGACTCTTTTCCTCCAATTTGGTTGATTTGGCTAGCCTTGATATGAGGGTTTTTTTGTTTTTTTTTGTTTGTTTGTTTGTTTGTTGTTTTTTGTCTTGTCTCATTGTATTCTGTTTTGTTGTATTCTGTTTGCCCATCACTTCATACATGGCCACTCTTCTTTGAAGAGGAAAGGGACAGGGAGTGAAACTGGAAGAAAGGTGGGAAGGAGATGAGAGGGAGCAGTGAAGAGTAAAGAGAGTCAAAACTGTATATTGTGTGAGAGAAGGTATCTATTTCCAATAAAAATTATAAAATAATAAATTTTTAAAAAGAACATAAACAAAAATGTGAAATAATATTTTCATTATGGAAGTGAAAAAAAAGAAATATTGAACACTGAAAACCTGAAATTTTGCCAATTGTGTAGACAGATGAGGTTTCCCTGACCATCTGCTTTTGAGGAATATGATACAGCCACTGTGTAAATGAGCTTGGTGGTTTGTTTTATATCTCACTGTAAACTCACCAATAGCTCAGTAGTCTTATTCTCTATTAAACTAAATGATAAAAATACAAGATCAGTCAAAAGCTTTGTTTTTTTCTGCCCCTGAAACATAGGATGCATACATGCTGGGAAAACACTTCAATGCTCATCTCCATCCTCAAGACACTGTTCACGCTAGGCAGATATTTCAACCACTTACTTACATCCCCCGGGTCTTGTGCACACTAGGTAGACATTTCACCATTTAGTTACATCCCATGGGTTCTGTGCATGCTAAGCAAACACTTCACTACTTACATGCTGTCTTAGCACACTCTTACTGATCCTGTTAAGGACAGACAACATTTTAAAACAGTGTGGTATTTCAAGAAATTTGCATTTCAAATGCATGGATCTGTGGCTATAACATAAATGTGGATTGTTCCTGGAAGGTACACTTGGTTTCCACAATTGGTACTTTCATGTGGGCTTTTGAGAGATGAGGAAGTACAGCTTTATGCTGTATCTCAGCCTTCTTTCTCTTTTTCCTCTATTTTTTTTGTCTGCTGAGCAGTGAGTACCCTATGCCACATGTTCTGATTGCTGTAGCATCATGCCTCGCCATGGGCCCAGAGTCAGCCTAGACACTAAGTATGGAATGAAATTACAAACAATGAGTCAAAATACTTCCCCCTCTAACATATTTATCCAGTTATTTTTACACAGGAACAGGAAAGTAGCATGTGCAGCTGTCATTATTCTCACCAGTTTTAATTTTCTCCATGAAACCTTTGTTAGGTGTGCAAATGTCAAATAAAACATTAAAAACCCATTTGTGTTAAAATTGCACAAATCAACCAATTAGAATGCTAAATTGTAGATTTTCAGATTGTATTATAAAATTTTTTGAAATTGAACATGGTTTGTCTACCAAATCTGTATTTCTTCTCTTGTTTACTGCATTAATCCAGAAAATGCTTGAAAACTCAAATTGCACCGAACAATCAGCAGATGCTTTCTGCTGTTTTATACCAGGTCTTATAAAGAACATCTGTACCCAGAAATCCAGGAAATTCTTGGCAGTTCCAAGTCTTCCTTTAGTAGTCCAACATTTCCTATGGCCTTCAGAGAGAATTCTGGCTGGTGGAAAACAGGTGGTTGTGCTGAAGTGTCTGCATAGGAATTATTTGATGGGCAGGACATAACAAAAAATAATTTCCTTGTTTGGATCATCTCTTACTTGTCAATTATCCATATAGGGAAAAATGAAGAAGCGAATAGATCAATTCAGGCATAATAGTTATGCAGACTCTAAAATTACAAAATTTCAGAGCTTACCTCTCAGTTTAGTCTACTCTATTTTCCAATAATTTCCCAATGACTCAAAAAAGAAGCACTGGAATGAAAGTCAAGCAACTGACCTCTAAACTTTCATCTCAAGTTCTTCATTCTTACTAAAACTTAGACATTCCCCACTTAAAATGTTGGTTTGCAAAACACACACACACACACACACACACACACACACACACACACACACACACACGCACACATGCATATATGCATATATATGTATATATGTGTATACATATAAAACAAAGATGAAAATTGTTCAGCAATCTGCATATAAAGCAAATCTCTTATTTCTTTCTAGTCTTTTGAGGCAAGATCATACCACTGGTAAGGTTTCTTATGCTTGTGACAAAATTCTGATAAAAACAACTTTAAAGAGGGAGGTCTGTATTGCCTGCTGCTTGTGGAGATACAGTTCATTCTGGCAGAAAAGGCACCATCAGGAAGTAACTCGGTCCATGGAGATGAGAGCTCTTTGATGGTCACACTGCAGTAACAAATAAGAAGTATGGACTGGGATGTGGGCCATTACTCCTATTAGCAAATGTTATACCATAACCTGATGGTTCTATGCATCCTAATACAGTGCCACCAGAGACCATGGGTTCAAATACGTGTTCCTCTGTATGACAGTCATGATGCACAGCACAGAAACACCAATCCAAATTTGTTCTATAGCCAAGAGAAGGCTTGAAATTTTAATCTTGTCAGTGCTTTCTCACTGTATGTCACAAATCAGAATGCTGTATGTGACTGGTAGGAAATATATGCCATTCCTCCAATCATTATAAGTGGATTCCTTTACCTACATGGATCTTTCTTAAGCAATTATCATATCTTATATGTCCCACGCTAACCGTCTCACCAGCAAAAACGACGCGGCACACTCCTCAGGATCCTTCTGCAGTAAAGCTTTAATGCATCTTGAGAGAGAGAGCATAAGCTTACAGGGCAGAGACTCCGAACACCCAAAAACCCCTCCTTATATAGGCTGGCAACCGCCGCCTCGGACTGTCACTCCCTGACTGGATGAAGTTCATCGGACCATATGACACGGGAAGGGCGGAGACCAAGGGCTGGAAAGTTACAAAGTTACCTAGTGCGCATGTGCACTAGCTTGTTACGGCTCCTTAACACTTATATAGGAAAGTATTTTTCTTTCACACTTAATTATAATCCTCTACACTAGTATATAGATAAATTGTAGTTCATTTCCCATACATTAATTTTTCTCCCAAAATATCACACTTGACAAAAAGGAGACTGTCAAATATTCTTAAATCATAAATGTATGTTATTATAATACTTTCTGCTCCTTGCTATCACATTGACTACTATGTGCCATGTTACATAACTCTATGTAAAGCTATACATTATGCTTTTGTTTATAGACTCATATAATTTAATAAATTTATTTAAAATTGAGTGAAATGACTTTTATAGAAGATTACTAGCAACAACATATAGGTTATAGATGTATTTTTAAGCACTTTTATCATTTCTAAAATTATATATATTTTCATCTTCAGTTCTGAGAAAGGCTTCATATGTCAGCTGAAGAACTAATGTGGTAATATTAATTGTGTTTATTTGTTGCATATGTCAGAAGAAGAGCATGAAACTTGTAGATATACTAACTTGTGTATGTACTTGTATTTGTGGACAGGTATGTATATGGAAATGTTGATTCAGGTAGTTGTTGCCAAACATATACAAACTCACACCAGAAAAATACCTGCATGGTACAGGGGAAAGAGACACAGTCACATTCCTATCATATCCAAAAAGCTGCACACAATTGATAACTGCTGAAAAAGGGAAAATTAGTTCTCTTCAATGGAGTGTCACTCACATTATAGGGAAAAAACCCTGTTAATGAATCGTTGTTAGCCTACCCCAATTGGATTCCATGTTTTTTGTTTGTTTGTTTGTTTGTTTTGGTTTGGTTTTTTTTAAGGGTTGGGGAAATTGTTTGTTTCTTCTTTTTGTTTTGTGTTTTCTTTTTTTTATTTTATTAGTTCAAATTAGGAACAAGCTTGCTTCACATGTCAATCCCTTCTCCCTCTCCCTCCCCTCCCCCCAAACATCCCACCTACCCCTCACCATCCCCACTCCACTGCCCAGGCAGGGTAAAGCCCTCAAAAGGGGCTCTCCAAAGTCTACCACATCATCCTGGGCCAGGCCTAGGACCTTCCCCAAGTGTACAGGCCAAGAGAGCATCCCTTCACATGGGATGGGCTGTGAAAATCCCTTCTTTTTTTTAAAGACCTCACATATTTCATACAGTGTGATACCCCTGTACAAATGGAAAAAAATTAAGGTCAACATTTCTAGACCAATATGGCTGTTAATTTTTATACAATGGCAATTCAGCATGATAAACTAGGATACTTTTTTCCAAAGTTGACAGCACAGCTAAAGTTTCCAAAATTCAAATTATATATATATATATATATATATATATATATATATATATATATGGCAGTATGTTATCCTTCAATAGCAGCAACAGCTTTTCCAGTTTCTGCAGTCATTTGAACAAAACTGTAGGGACATCCAGCACTCTCCATTTAAAAAAAAAAAAAGTAAAAAACAAAACCCCAGAAAAACAGCACAGTTCTGTAATTCTTGTGGTAGCTGGCACCATTTTTTTTCTAAAATTAGCTTCTCAATCATCATCTGGAAGGAAACCAATCTGAGCAATATCATTAAAAACAGCTCTGATAAAGCACGATCACTACTATGTATCATAAAGAAGGTACACACATGAGTGAGTACATATCATGTTTGTCTTTTTGTGATTGGGTTACCTCGCTTGGAATGGTTTCTTTGAGTTCCTTCCATTTTCCTGCAAATTTCAAGATACTATTGTTCTTTTTCTGCTGAGTAGTTCTCCATTGTGTAAATGTACCACATTTTCTCTATCCATTCTTCGGTTGAGGGGCATCTAGGCTGCTTCCAGTTTCTGTATTACAAATAATGCTGCTATGAATATAGTTGAACAGATGTCCTTGTTATATGACTGTACTTCTTTTGGGTATATGCCTAGGAGTGGAATTGCTGGATCTTATGGTAGACTCATTCCAATTTTCTTGAAGAGTCGCCATACTGATTTCCAAAGTGGCTGTTCAAGTTGGCACTCCCACCAGCAGTGGAGGAGTTTCCTCTTTCCCCACATCCTCTCCAGCATAAACTGTCATTGGTATTTTTTATTTTAGCCATTCTGACAGGAGTAAGATGGTATCTCAGAGTTGTTTTGATTTGCATTTCCCTGATGGCTAAGGATGTTGAATACTTTCTTATGTGTCTTTCAGCCATTTTAGATTCCTCTATTGAGAATTGTCTATTTAGTTCTATACCCCACTTTTTAATTGGATTGTTTGGTATTTTGGAGACTAGCTTCTTGAGTCTTTGTATATTTAGGAGATGTGGAGTTGGTGAATAACTTTTCCCAGTCTGTGGGCTGTCATTATGTCTTGCTGACTATGTCCTTTGCCTTACAGAAGCTTCTCAGTTTCAGGAGTTCCCATTTATTAATTGTTGATCTCAGTGTCTGTGCTACTAGTGTTATGTTCAGGAAGCAGTCTCCTGTACCAATGAATTCAAAGGTATTTCCTACTTTATCTTCTAGTAGGTTCAGTGTGGTTGGGTTTATGTTGACGTCTTTGATCCATTTTGACTTAAGTTTTGAACTGTGTGCATCCAGTTATGCCAGCACCATTTGTTGAAGATGTTCTCTTTGTTCCAGTGCATATATTTGGATTGTTTGTCAAAAATCAGGTGTTCTTAGATGTGTGGGTTAATTTCAGGGTTTTCAACTCTATTCCATTGATTTACCTGTCTATTTTTGTGCCAATACCAAGCTGTTTTCATGAGTATATCTCTGTGATAGAGCTTAAAGTTAGGGATGTTGATGACTCCAGAAGTTCCTCTTTTGTACAGGGTTGTTTTGTCTTTTGTTTCTTCATATAAAGTTGAGAATTGTTCTTTCCAGGTCAGTGAAGAAATGTGTTGGGATTTTGATGGGGATTGCTTTGAATCTGTAGATTGCTTTTGGCAAGATTGCCAATTTTACTATGTTGATCCTGCCTATCCAAGAGCATGGGAGATCTTTCCATTTTCGGGTATCTTCTTTAATGTCTTTCTTTAGACTCAAAACTATTATGGTGCAGGTCTTTCACTTTTTTGGATAGTGTTACTCCAAGGTATTTTATGTTGTTTGTGGCAATTGTAATGGGTGATGCTTCTCTGATTTCTTTCTCCACCAATGTGTCATCTGTATATAGTAGGGCTATGGATTTTTTTGAGTTAATCTTGTATCCTGCCACTTTGCTGTAGGTATTTATCAGCTGTAGGAGTTCCCTGGTTGAGTTTTTTTGGGTCACTTACGTAGATTATCATATCATCTGCAAATAGTGAGAGTTTGACTTCTTCCTTTCCAATTTGTATTCCTTTGATCTCCTTTTGTTGTCTTATTGCTAGAAATTCAAGTACAATATTGAAGAGGCATGGAGAGTTGACAGCCTTGTCTTTTTCCTGATTTTAGAGGCATTGCATTGAGCTTCTCTCCGTTTAAATTGATTTTGGCTGTCGGCTTGCTGCATATTGCTTTTATTATGTTATTATGTTGAGGTAAGTTCCTGTTATCCCTGATTTCTCCAGGACCTTTATCATGAAGGGGTGTTGGATATTGTCAAAGGCTTGCTCGGCATCTAGTGAGATGATCATGTGATTTTTTCCTCTGTCTGTTTATATGGTGGATTACATTGATGGAATTTAGTATGTTGATCCAATCTTGCAACCCTGAGATGAAGCCTACTCGATTGGGATGGATGACTTCTCTGATATGTTCTTGGATTCGATTTGCCAATATATTTTTTTAAGTTTTTTTTTTTTAAATTTATTAGTTCTAGTTAGGGAACAAGCTTGTTTCACATGTAAGTCCCTTCTCCCTCTCCCTCCCCTCACCCCCATCCCTCCTCCCCCACCCCAGCCTACCCCCCACCCCATCCACCCACCACTCCCCAGGCAGGGTAGGGCCCTCAATGGGGGCTCTGCAAAGTCCACCAAATCTTCCTGTGCTGGTCCTGGGCCCTTCCCCATGTGTCCAGGGCCAGAGTGTAACCCTTCACGTGGGATGGGCTCTCAAAGTCCCTTCTTGCACCAGGGAAAAATACTAATCCACCACCAGAAGCTCCCTGGAGTGCAGAGGCCTCCTTATTGACATCCATGTTCAGGGGTCTGGATCAGTCTTGTACTGGCCTCCCTGACAGGATCTGGGGTCGATGTGCTCTCCCTTGTTCAGATTTGCCAATATTTTATTGAGAATTTTGCATCAATATTCATGAGGGATATTGGTCTGTAGTTCACTTTCTTAGTTGTATCTTTGTGTGGCTTGGGTATCAAGGTTATTGTAGCCTCATAAAAAGAGTTTGGTAATGATCCTTCTGCTTGTATTGTGTGGAATACCTTGAAGAGAATTGGTATTAGCTGTACTTAGAATTTCTGGTAGAATTCTGCACTGAAGCCATCTGACCCTGGGCTTTTTTGTTGTTGTTGTTGTTGGGAGACATCTAATGACTGTTTCAATTTCATTAGAGGTTATAGGTCTATTTAAGTTGTTTATCTGTTCTTGATTTAATTTTGGTAAGTGAAATCTGTCCAGAAAATTGTTCATTTCCTTAAGATTTTCAAATTTTGAGCAATATAGGTTTTCAAAGTATGACCTGATTCTCTCGTTTCCTCTGTGTCTGTTATTATGTCCCCCTTTTCATTCCTGATTTTATTAATTTGCATGTTCACTCTTTATTGTTTGGTAAGTTTGGATAAAGATTTGTCTATCTTGATTTTCTTGAAGAACCAACTGTTTGTAATATTGATTTCTTTGTAGTGTTCTCCTAGTTTCCATTTTATTGATTTCAGCCCTCAATTTGATTATTTCCTGGTGTCTGCTCCTCCAGGGTGTATTGGCTTCTTTGTTTTCTAAAGCTTCCAGTTGTGCTGTTAATTCTCTAGTGTGATTATTTTCCTGTCTCTTCATGTGGGCATTTAGCACTATGAACTCTTAGCACTGCTTTCAGAATATCCCATAAGTTTGGATATGTTGTGTCCACTTTCTCATTGAAATCTAGGAAATCTTTAATTTCTTTTTTTATTTCTTTCTGGACCTATGAATTGTGCAATTGGGTGTTACTTAATTTCCATGATTTTGTAGGTTTTCTGCAGTTCTTGTTGTTATTGAATTCTAAT
Organism: Cricetulus griseus; assembly: GCF_003668045.3. NCBI lineage: Eukaryota > Metazoa > Chordata > Mammalia > Rodentia > Cricetidae > Cricetulus > Cricetulus griseus. The sequence continues at coordinate 93,416,189 of NC_048598.1, read as the reverse complement.
TTTAAAGCATGGTGGTCTGATAAGACACAGGGGGTTATTTCATTTTTTTTGTACCTGTTGAGGTTTGCTATGTTGCCAAGTATGTGGTCGATTTTAGAGAAGGTTCCATGTGGTGTTGAGAAGAAGGTAAATTGTTTTGTATTTGGGTGGAATGTTCAATAGATATCTGTTAAGTCCAATTGATCCATAACTTCTATTAGTTCTTTTGTTTCTTTGTTAGGTTTCTGTCTGGTGTTCCTGTCCAGTGGTGAGAGTGGAGTGTTGATCTCTCCCACTATAAGTGTGTGCAGTTTTTTTGTGTGATTTGAGTTTTAGTAATGTTTCTTTTACAAATGTGGATGCCTTTGTATTTGGGGCATAAATGTTCAGAATTGAGACTTCATCCTGATGGATTTCTCCTGTGATGAGTAGGAAATGACCTTCTTCATGTCTTTTGACTAATTTTAGTTTAAAATCCAATATATTGGATATTAGGATTGCTACTCCTGCTTGTTTCTTGGATCCATTTGATTGGAAGATCTTTCCCCAACCTTTAATACTTAGGTACCATCTCTCTTTGAAGTTGAAGAGAGTTTCTTGTATGCAGCAGAAGGAAGGATTCTGTATTCTTATCCCTTCTGCTAATCTGTGTCTTTTTATAGGGGAGTTAAGACCATTAATGTTGATCGATATTAATGACCATTGATTATTGTTCATTGTTGTTTGTTTTTTATTTGGTGATTGTGGCGATATTATGTTTGGGATTCTATTCCTTTTTTCTTTTCACTGTTGTTAAGTTGGGATTATCTATTGCCTATGTTTTCCTGGTTTTAGTTAACTTCCCTGGGTTGGAGTTTTCCTTCTAGAACTTTCTGTAGTGATGGATTTTTATGGATATGTATTGTTTAAGTCTGGTTTTGTCATGGAATATCTTGTTTTCCCCATCTATAGTAATTGAATGTTTTTCTGGTTACAGTAGTCTGGGTTGGCATCCATGCTCCCTTAGTGTTTGTAGGATACCTATCCAGGACCTTCTGGCTTTCAGAGTTTCCAAGGAAAACTCAGGTGTGATTCTGATAGGTATGCCTTTATAGGTTACTTGATCTTTTTCCTTTGCTGCTCTCAATATTTTCTCTTTGTTGTGTATGTTTGGTGTTTTGATTATTATGTGTCAAGGTTACCTTTTTTGAGTTTAGTCTATTTGGTGTTCTCTATGCTTCTTGTATTTTCATTGGTATGTCTCTCTTTAGGTTGGGAAAGTTTTCTTCTATGATTTTGTTGAATGTTTTCTCTGCCTTTGAGTTGGATTTCTTCACCTTCTTCTGTACCTATTATTCTTAGGATTGGTCTTTTCATGGTATCCATATTTCCTTGATATTTTGTGATAGGGATTTGTTGGACTTAAGATTTTCTTTGGTTGATGAATCTATTTACCCTAGTGTGTCTTCAACTCTTGAGATTCTCTCTTCCATCTCTTGTATTCTGTTGGTTATGCTTACATCTGTAGTTCCTGATCGTTTACCCAGCTTTTCTATTTCCAGCATTCCCTCAGATTGTGCTTTCTTTATTGTTTCTATTTCAGTTTTGAGGTCTTGAACTGTTTCCTTGAGAGATTTGTTGATATCTTGTATTTTTTGGTTTGTTTTGTCTTCAATTTCTTTAAGGGATTTTCTCATGTCCTCTTTGAGGTCCTCTATCATTTTCCTGAAGATGTTTTTAGGGTCATTCTCTTCTGGTTCAACTGCATCGTGAAGTTGAGGTCTTACTGGTGTATTGTTCCTAGTCTCTGGTGGTGTCATATTGGGTTTTCTGTTGTTGGATGTGCTTTTACCTTGTCCTCTTCTCATCCTTTCTTCTGGTGGGTAGAGCAAGTGTTTCTTGTTCTCCTGGTGGGTGTGGGACCACGTTTCCCTTCTGGTAGATGCAAGCAGATACAATACTCTGATGTTGGTCCTCTTCTCGTGGATGGAGGTGTCACTGTTACCCGTGTGTCGGCTGTGTTTGGGCGTGCTGGTTCCTGCTGGCCAGCAGTTGGAGGCAGAGCTATCACCAGGCCTCAGGGTGTCAGATCCCGTTGCTGAACTCCATCTGGCATGCAGGTCGCTTGCCTCAGATGACTCTCTGTTTTGTTATTTTTAACAGCAAAGAAAAAGCATTAAGTTGAGTGGGTAATGAGTTAGGGTAGGAAGGGGAAACATTACGGAAGATAAAATAATATCAAGAAATACTGCACAAAATCCTCAAAGAATAAATAAAACTTAAAGATGTAACAATATGTGAGTAAATGTAAATGAACATTCTTTTTCTAAGCAATAATTGCAATGGCTTATGGGTAAAATGTATAGTCACTCCTTCTAGTCTATCTCTGTTCCTTTGTGATTCTAGTGGACTCTCAGAACTACTGAGATACTAGGGCACTATAACCACCATAGTTTCCCGGGAATGAGAACTCCACAGCCGCTACATTTGCCTAAGACACAGAAAGAATAACAGCAACCAAAGCATGGAATATCTACCCAACAAAGACAAAACCACATATTCATAGCAAGAATCACTTTAAATGTTAAAACTCCAGATGACTAGATATCATCATTAAAACAAAAACATGAACAACAACATCCTTCAAAAGCCATCAACCTTATTATAACAGGTCCTGGGAGAAGTAATTTAGCTGACTCTCAAGAACACCACAATAGTAATTATCACTATATTAATGGATATTAAAGAAGATATGATTAAAAGTTTAATGAAGACTATGAAATCACAAAGACCTGCCTAAAAGATCATACCAGATAAGTTCCCAGCATTGAGAAGAGGAAGTCTACAAAAACTTCAACCCTAACCAAGAAATTATTTACAATTGATACCTGTTAAGAAAGTGAAAGTTAGTTATTTGAATGGAGTGTCATAGGGTATAAAAACACACTGTAGGGAAGGCCCTATTTCCAGGAGTTGTGGGCCAACATCAAATATATTCCATGGTGTGTGTGTGTGTGTGTGTGTGTGTGTGTGTGTGCCTGCATGCTTTTCAGTTTTGTTCTGTTTGGTATATTTTGTTTTATTGTTTTTGATAGTTTATTTTTACTTTTAAATAAAAATACTTAAAGCAGAAAGTTAATGAAGATACTGCATGTGATAATTTATGGGAAATAACAGAAAAGTCCAAGAAGTAATTTATAGAATATAATATATATGATAATAGTACAAAAATTAAAAATCAAAGGTCTACTCTACTATCTTAAGGTGTTAATAAATACATAGAAAAATGCATTGGTTTATTTCTATGATATGCTGATAAAACTCCAACACCAAAGACTTTATACATGGAGTAGTTTAGTTTAGTTTAGTTTAGTTTAGTTTAATGTTCCAGAGGGATGGAAGTCCATGATGGTAGAGCAGAAATGTGACAATAAGTCACTGCCACAATGAAAGGAACAGGAAGCTGACTGCTTATAGCTTCAATGACAAGCTGTAAGAATTGAGATAAAAAAGAAAATCTGTCAATGGGATGAGGACCTAAACTAAACCCCTAGTGACATACGCTTTTGGCAAATGGCACCACTCAAACCTCTGCAAACAACATTATCAACTAGGAGACAAAACTGAAAATACAGGAAATTATGAGGGACATAGTTCATTCAAACCACTATAAAAAGTCAAATAGATAGAAATACAAAAGATAGAAATGGACAATGAAGCCACATAAGCACAATTAAACATTAATTCTGATATAAGATGATTCTTCAGAAATACTGCTGTTCTCAACCAAATGCAAGCAAGACTAATGAAAGGAAATTTAGACCATTTGCAACTTTATCAGCATAGAGAAATATCACACAACTTCAAATAATATTCCATAACACAAAATTCACCAATACAAGTTCGTTTCAGGATTACTACAGGCAAAATATTTGATATGAATACATTTACAAAATTATAATCTACCACTAAAATCTTTCCACAAAGAATAATGATCCACTAAAAATTTCTTTAAACAGTTAAGATAATAGACAAAGAAATATTACAATAGCTATGTATTTGTGTGTACTGGTCTGTTTGTGTAGTCAGTTTATGAAATTCACTAAACGTTTTGGCAAATGTAGCAAGAAATTTTAAATTGATATATGCTTGTAATTCTTTAACACTTTATAAATACATTTATTTGGATGTTTATAATAACTATGTCAAAATCCTTGTTAAGCCCATTATTGGCTTCATTTGAAGTACTAACTTCAGCTATCATCTGATAGGTTTCTTGATTCTCATCTTGAGTTCTTTGCTCTTAGTGTTCTGAGTATTAATTCACTGTAGCTACACCACATGGATCCCTAGGAGTTTCAAGGTATTTGCTTTTCAGCCAGAGGTGAGTTACTGTTCTGTGTATATGTAGATGGAGTAACCAGCAACTTACCTTATGCCCCACTGAGAGCTTAGTGGAGACATTGTAGAATGTTATGAAAAGTCAGTTATTTTTCTCTCCAGAGTTCTTAATTAATAATTTGTTAGAACCACTGGGTCTTCCCATGGATGAACCAACAGAATTTAGAACTAACCTGCCTTTTTCTCAATGATTTCTAAAATTGAATTTCTCACACAGGATTTTGTGATTTGTCTGATGTTCCAAAAAGAAAATTGGTTATATATTTGAAACTATCCCAGTTTACAGTTATTTCTTCTTCTGAAATATTTACTGTTCTTTGGACCTAATATCCTAATATGCTATCCTAATTTATTTCTACATACTATGAGTTAAGCTCAGTTATATCTTTTTAAAATGATAGATGTGGGATTGGGAGAAGCAGAGATGGCTCAGCAGTTAAAATTACTTGCTGTTCTCTCAGAGGACTTATTTTTTCAGCTCTCAGCCCACAGGGATGCTCACAACTATCTGGAACATCAATTATAGGGAATAAAATAGTTTATGTTGGCTTCCATTGGCACCAGGCATGCATGTGTGGTACACAGACCTTTTTGTGGTTAAAACATATACTAGTATAAAATAAAACAAAATAAATATGGTGAGCTGAAGTACAATACTTATTGAAGTGCAAAATTTCTATTTCAATGTACATCGGGCCATGCAATGACCATTTAGTTATACATTATCATAGGTGATTACATAAAGTGGAGGAATTAGAAGTTGTTAGAAGCTATACAATTGAAAAAGCTAAAAATATTTAGTCTTGTATTTATTATAAAAATTAGAGCTACCATTTTCTACACCAATAAAGCTATAAATTTCTAGTAATTCCTATGCCCTTGTCTTTTGCCACAGAATGGCCAGTTTCTCATTAATAGAAACTATGATTTTAGTTGTAAATTATAACCTGTTTATTTTATTTCTATAATCTCTTATCATTAAGTAATATTTTAGTCATGAAAGACTTGAATTCTTTTAAAATGGTATAAGAGAGAGAGAAGTTTTGTAATTTTACTCAGTTGCTTTTTTCTATTTTATCTACTTTATCTTTATAGAAATCTTCATGTCTCAAACACCTCAACTGTATTTTCAGGTAGAAGACAACTGTTAATTTTAAGGACTTAGCTACTGGTAAGTTTACTTTGTTTTTCTTAGATTAAGTCCAGTATACAATGGAGAAACTCTAATAATCTTTAGGTCATTGGATAGCTTCTAATGACAATAGAATCAATAATGTCCTGATTTTGCAGATAATAAGTTTTGTTTTAGAAGTTTAAGCACCCTGTGGAATTCTCTCTTGCAATTTGGATTGATACTAACCATGAAAATCTAGAATTCTTCTGCTGCACCCTTCCAAGCATGAATTTGTATATAACTTAGTCTAACAGAGAAGTCTGTGTTTTCACCTTCCAGCAATAGTGCACACTTCTGTCTGTGTTCCTGACAGGACGGGTGATGCACTGGATGGATGAGTTATTGAAATTGTTTTTTATATATGCTTTATAGTAGTACAGAACATTATCTTCCTACCTTGTTTGGTAAATGAAATCACAAAGACTAGTTCCTTGACAGCTAAAATATACCCAAAATAATTTAAATGTTACTCATAAGTAAAAGTTTAAAGTGTCATTTTAAAAACAAGGTTAATGAGAACAGTGCTGACAGCTTCCAACTTCTAGTGTCAGTGTAATCTTGCTATTTATTCAAGGTACCAATTAAAAGCACATTTGCATTCAGTGTGCCACAAGGAACTGTATCTTAAAGTTATTCAGACTTTATAATTTTTACAATATCTCTCATAAAGGTAGTAAGAAACTGTATATAACAACATATAACTATGTGTATATTAAACAACACATTGAATGGCATATTTCACACAGAATACAGTAGAAACATAAACTCAATGCATTTGTTATTGTAAAATCTTATTAATAGCCAGGCGGTGGTGGTTCACACCTTTAATCCCAGCACTTGGGAGGCAGAGGCAGGCAGATCTCTGTGAGTTCAAGACCAGCCTGGTCTACAAGAGTGAGTTCCAGGAGAGCCTCCAAAGCCACAGAGAAACCCTGTCTCGAAAAACCAAAAAAAAATAAAAAATAAAAAATTAAAATTAAAAATCTTATTAATGAGCTAGGATAAGACTAAAGTACATCAAAAGTAGCTTATGACCTCACAGACTTTAGGGATTAATATCAACCTAAGCAATAATAAGCGGCAGGTAATAATATTAACCATAATTACTAAATTTTGTGGATTTTTTTAGGGTTTTATTTATAGAACACATATTTTAGATTATCATTGATAACATTATTAAGTATATATTATGCTATAAAATCTTTCTACTTTCTAGTTTTTTAGCATTAGATATACTTCCTCTTCAAAAAATATTATAACAAACAATCCTAAGTGGGTACAATTAAAATAAGTCATTTTATTAACAAATTAATTTCCATTGAATTTAATAGGCTTTAACAAATACATGATATTTAAGTAAATTTTTTCAGTTTCATTCAAACTTTCTTGGCTCTCATATCAATTTCTTCTAGAGATGGGCATTAGAGTAGCTTGGTTAGATTGGTTGGATTCAATTGTCAAGGATCATTAGTAAACTCTTATTAAAACAGAATAGCCCAAAGTACTTGAATTGTTAAATGAACAGAGATTTCTCAACAAATTAAAAACTGAAGTAGTATATGACTGAGCTGTAGTCCTTCTGGACATATATTCAAATATATGCCATAATGAAGAGATACTTCCATGTCTGTGCTTATTGCCATTCTCTTCACAAATGTCAGTAAGTATAACCAGCCTAAATGCCCACCAGTTGATGCATTAGTAATAAGAGTGTGGTGCATGTATAAATAGGATTTTATTCAACAGTAAAGAAAAATAAATTAAAAATTTATAGGAAATTTTTAGGTCTCAAAAACATTTTGTCAAGAAAGATAACCCAAACTTAGAAAGGCACATGTTCCCTACTATATAATTTTTCTATTTATGTGTATAAGTGGCATTGAGTATGGTATAGGCTATAAAAATCAAAAGAATACAAAGAGAGGTGTTAAGCAAAGGGTCAATGACAAAAGGACACAAGTGACAAGAAGGTAAAAAGGAGTCTGTGAGACATAGAAAAAAATTCTACAGTGTAGGAGTCATCAGGAGTGGAAGAAGGGAGAATTTTGTGGATAATCAATAAAAAACAAAATATTTTGAAAGTGTCTGAATGAAAATAATACTATTTATGCTCATGTAAACATACCAAATATAAAGAAGATACATAGAATTCACTTTAATTTCTTTTTTTCTTTATTTCTTGCTTTCTTTTTATTACACCCAAACGGCTGTTCCTCCTCCAAGTCCTTCTAAACCACCTCTTCTCTCACTCTCCCCCATCCACTCCTTCTCCATTCCTCTCCAAAAAAGGATAGGCCTTTGGTGGATATCAATGAACCCTGACATATCAAGTTGCAGTAAGACTAGACACCTCCCCTCATAATAAGGCTGGACAAGGGAACTTGTTATGAGGAATAGGGTTCCAAAAGCCAGTCAAAACTTTAGCCACAGCCCCTGATCCCACTGTTAGGCATCCCCCCAAAAAAGAGTATCCTACACAACTATAATTTATATGCCTAGGTCACTCTGATGTAGACACCCAGGTTGTTAGTTCAGTTACTGTGGGCCCCTGTGAGCCCAGGTTGGTTGGTTCTGTGGTTTTTCTTGTGCTGTACTTTACCCCTTTGGCTCCTACAATCCTTCCTTCCCATCTTTGGTATGGTTCCCTGAGCTCTGCCTAATATTTTGTTGTCTTTCTTTTCATCTGTTTCCCCCAGTTGCTGGATGAAGCTTCTCTGTTGACAATTGGCCTATGCACCAATTTATGATTGTAGCAGAATATCATTAGATGCCATTTTTCTCTTTTCTTTTCCAGTTGTGTTTGTTTCTAACCTGAGTCCCTAGGCAGTCCAGGTTCTGGGTTCTGGACCCACTCAGGCATTGTCAAGAGTAGGCCCCCTCTTGTGGGTCTTAAGCTGGAGCAGTCATTGTTGGACATTCCCACAGTTTCTGTGCCACCTTTACCCCTGAATATCTTATAGGTAGGGAAAATTGTAGGTGGAAATGTCTGTGTATTGTTTGTTGTCCCAATCCCTACACTGGAAATCTTTTGTGATTACTGGAAATGTCCAGTTCAGGCTCCATATCCCCGATTGCTAGGTGTGTTAGCTGGAGTCCCCCTTGTTGAATCCTTAGAGTTTCCATTGTTCTAGGTTTCTTAATCATCCCAGAGATATACTCAATCTCAGACGTTTCTTCCAGTATTCTGTCTCATTATCCTGACCCCACCTGATTCTTCCTTTTCCCATCAGTGTGCACATATCTACTGAAAATGTCTATTATATTTCTTATTTCTAGGGAGATTCATGCATTCCCCCTTGAATCATCTGTTTTACTTAGTTTCTCTTGGTCTGTGAAATGTAGCATGGTTATAATTTACTCTACAGCTGATATTCACTTATAAGTGAGTACATACCCTGCTTCTCCTTCTGGGTCTGGATTACCTAACTGCCAGTGATATTTTTTTAGTTACATCTAAATGCCTGCAAATTTCATGATCTGCTTTTTTTCTGAGCTGAGTAACACTACATTTTCATGATCCATTCTTCAGTTGAAGAACATCTAGGGTGTTTCCAGTTTCTGGCTATAATGGAAAGTGTCTCTACAAATATAGCTGAGCAAGTTTCCTTGTGGTGTAATGGAACATCCTTTAGATATATACCCAGGAATTGTATGACTAGATGTTGCAGTAAATAGATTCTAATTTTTTTGACAAAATGCCATATTGATTTCCAAAAGAACTGTATAAATTTGCACTCCCAGAGACAGAGATGGTTCACCATACTGAAATCTGTCAATGTAATACACTACATAACAAACTTAAAGACTAAAAAACCAAATGATTATTTACTAGATGCTGAAAAAGTCTTTGACTAGACCCAATACCTCTTCATGATAAAAGTCTTAAAGAGACCAGAGATAGAAGGGATGTACTAAAACATAAAAAGGTAATACAAAGTAAGCAAATAGCCAACATTGAATTAAATGGAGGGAAACTCCAAGCAATTCCACTATAATCAGGAACAAAATAAGGCTGTCTATTTTTTCCCTATCTATTCAGTGAACTTGAAGTTCTACCTAGAGCAATAAGACAACAAAGGTGATCAAATGGATACAAATGTGAAAGAAGAAATTTAAGTATCATTATTTGCAGGTGAAATATAGTATATATGTTAACCCCCCCCCAAATATAAACCCCCCAGGGAATATCTACAGCTAATAAGCACCATCAGTAATGTGATGGGATACAGATAACTCAAAAAAACAAACAAACAAAATACCCCAAATCAGTATCACTCCTGTATAAAAAAAGATCAGTTTCAAAAGAGCTTGAAAGATAAGATGAGAAAAGTTCAGAAGATGGTAGACTAGATTGTGACATTTCAGGAGGATGTTTAAAGACTTTATCAGGGCTCCTTGCTATTTTGAATTAAATGTTTGTTGTTCTGGCCAGCTGAGTAAGCTGTGATTAACAACATACTAGCACCATTGAAATTAAAACTTGCCTTTACTGGGGACAATTGATGCTGGTTAGCTGGAGTTTAGAACTTAGTGGTGATTAAAAAGAAACCATCTAAGGTACAATTTTCTGGGAACAGTGACCTGGGAATCAGGACACAGAATCTGTGTTCCAGAGGTAGCCAAGATTGTACCTCATGCTGGAAGCCAAATTTGGTAGTGTAAGGGTCACCGAGGTGGTATTGAAGGCATGAAGGGGTTCATGGATATCAGCTGAGGCTTGGAACTGTGAGAAGACAGGAGAGGCTATCAGGGAAGGTACAGCCTCAGTGACAGTTCAAGGCCCAGGACTGAAGTGGTCACTGAAAGGTGTTGAGTCCTGGCACCACAATGACAGCTTATGAGAGGATATTGGTGAATATGCAGAGTAGTTGCTGTAGAAAAATTTCCAGAATTTTAGAGTTGCCAGTACCTTGGGATGACCACCAGAAGAGTAGCAGTAGTGGTTACACATAGCATTTTGTAGATACCACTCCAAATAAATTGATCAGCCCAACTACCAGCACGGTCTACAACATCTAGTTCCAGGACAGCCTCCAAAGCCACAGAGAAACCCTGTCTTGAAAAACCAAGAAATGAAAACTTTATAAAAACATTCATTTTCGAGAGACTGAATTTTTAAAGGGAATTTTAGTTGGGCTGTAGTGGCACAGGCCTTTAATCCCAGCACTAGGGAAGGCAGAGGCAGGAGGATCACTGTGAGTTCAAGATTAGCCTGGTTTACAGAGTGAGTTCTAAGACAGCCTCCAAAGCTACAAAGAAACCCTGTTTCAAGAAAAAAGAAGAAGAAAAAAGAGAAACGGATGTTTAAAGATACTGAATATTGCAGTGTTGGAATACATAAAGGATTTTAAAATTTGTAAAAATTTCATGTTGTGATCTTGATGTTAATATGTGGCCTTGGGGATGAACAAAAAAGAAATGGTTATAGCTTAACAGTGATATATTTGAATCTCAATTTGACAAGGGGTAATTGTACTTGTACACAAGACTGGCATATTTGATACAAAGATACATATTAAAACTCATTTGGAAATTTAGTCCTTTATTAGATTAGCCATTTGCCATAGCTAGTTTTATGTCAACTAGTCACAAGTTAGAGGTAACTGAAAGAAGGAACTTCAATTTAGAAAATACCTAAATAAACTCCAACAGTCTTATTCAGTGATTGATGGGAGAGTGACTAGCCCATCAAGAGTGGTGCTATCCCTAGGCTGGCGGTTCTAGGTTCTGTTAGTAAGCAGGGTGAGCAAGCCATTAGGAGCAAGCCAGTAAGTAGCATCCTTCATGACCTCTGTGCCAGCTCCTGCCTCCAGGTTCCTGCTCTGTTTGAGTTCCAGTTATGGAAGTGTAAGCCAAAGAAAGCCTGTCCTTCCCAGCTTGATATTTGGCCTTGTGTTTCATCACATTATAGCAATATTAACCTTCACTAAGACAGCATTTATAAACATGACTTAAGTGTTGCTTACATAACATTTTAAATATGCCTTTGAGGGTAAATAGTATACCAATCTGAGTAGGTATTAAATAAGCACTTATAGAAGGATTCATTATAAAAAAAGATGTGAAACTACAAACAAAAATTAAAATGACTGGCACGAAAACATTAGTAAAGAGAAAGTGAAAGCAAGGTACTGATAGAAAAGAAAGGAGTTGACATATAACATAGAAATTGCTACATTATTTTAAGTGAATGGCACATATAGAACATGGGTATAACTAAGACAAATCTAGAAATGGTAAGATAAGTGTTATTTCTGACAATTCAATTTTATTTTTGTATGTTAAATAGACCTATTTTGAAAAAAAATATTATTAATTCACCAGGAGAGATTAGAACAACTAGAGACACAAAAGGAAAATTCAGTAGCATCAGAAAATACAAAACAAAACAAAAAGTCTAACAGAGTCTTGGTCTTTGAGCAAGGCAAGAACACAAAGTCTGAGGAATTTGCATTATTCATTGTTGACATGAATAGATTAGAGTCTGGAGCAATAAATAACAGAGATGTGTTTATTTAAAATCATTCAAAGGAAATAATATGATCTCTGTAATCTGTGGTTCTTATCATTATTTTGATCCCTGTTCCACAAAGATCCATGGGAATTTGGAACAGAGTTGGTGACATAGATGTCTCTCATTCCTGCTGAGTGTTCACAGTATCTTACATCTGCAACCTTTTTGGCTGTGGGTCTCAGTGTCATTTACTGTATACTGCAATTAGAAAACCTCCATGACGAGAGTTGACAGACATGCTAATATATAGGTCTAGCCTAGGTCATTAGGAGACAGTTTACTGTAATGTTCATCTAGCAGAATAATAGTATTAAGTTTTATAGACTGTTGTAAGCAATTTATGCTGATACGTTAAATCAACAGTAGTTGCCCTGACGCGTCATAAGGACTTCTCTTTGCAGCAGAATGTGACCACTGCAGAAAACCACAACAAATCAAAATGCAGAACTGTGGTGCCAAGTCTCAACAGATACATCTACAAAACACTCTGCATCTAAGGTACAGAGATCATTGTTGAATGCAGGGCAGAAAGAATGTAATAAAAGGAGGAACAGGGAGTTTTCTGTGAGATTGTGTCTCCTGATAATATTGGAAACTATATTCATGATATCTCACCAACATTATTGCCTAAATATGAGCTGAACAAAGATGAACATGCCAAACTACAGAAAGAAAAGGCTTTGAAGCCTCAACCTTCAAAAAAAAAAAAAGAAAAAACAAAACAAAACAAAAAACAAGAAAATCAAGAACACCTGTGGGCAACTGACAAAAGCTGCGAACAGAACAGGTATCCTTACCCATGCTACCACCAAGGGCCATGTCTGAGTTTGTGGTCATGCAGCAGCAGTGGTCTAGGTTGAGATCTGTGGCTCATGTTACCACTAAAGGCCAGGGGATGTCCTTGATCTGGGCTACTAAGTGGGTCCATGTTGACATCTGAAGGCTGCTCAAAACTAGTCCTACCTCTCACCTGTTGTGACACCTGGGAGAGCTGATCCCATCCCCCATCTGGGCAGTGTGGGAGAGTTGGCTCAGAGGGTGTGAGAATGGAAGACAGACTCCATCCCTTGTCAACTATAAGGTGGTTGGGCATTAAAGAAATGTAGCCTCACCCTCCAGCTAAAGGAAGATGGAGAGCTAGCCCTGAGAGAAAGAGAAATGGCCTTGCCACTTGCAAGCTATAGCATTAGGGAGAGTGGTCCAAGCACCTCAACTGGTTAGGACATCAGAACTGACCCTGGAAACATGGGTGTGGGGAGCAGCAGCGGGGGGGGGGGAGAAGAGAAGAGAGGGAGCTAAAAAAAAAAGAAAAGGGGAGAAGAGGAGAGGAGGACATGAGAGAAAAGGAAGATCTAGTCAGGGAAAGAATAGACGAGAACAAGAAAAGAGATACCATCCTAGAGGGTGCCATTATAGGTTTAAAGAGAATTTTGGCAATAGGGAAATATCCAGAGATGTACAAGGTTGACCACAAATAACAATCTAAGCACTGGTTGAGAGGCTACCTTAAATGCTCTTCTCCAATAATGACATTGATGAGTACCTTATATGCTAATGCCTTTATCTTCTAGTTGATGGAAGCAGATGCAGACACCCAAGCTAAAACTGAGCTGAACTCTGGAATCCAGTTGCAGAGAGGAATGGGTTATGAGCAAAGGAGTCAAGACCAGGCTGGAGAAACCCACAGAAACAGCTGGCCTGAACAAGGGGTTGCTCATGGACCCCAGACTGATAGCTGGAAAACAAGCATAGGACTGTTCCAGACCCCCTGAACAAGGATGCCAGTTTGGAGGTCTGGGCTATCTATAGGGCCTCTGGTAGTAGATCAGTATTTATCCCCAGTACACAAATAGACTTTGGGAGCCCACTGAACATAGAGCCCACTCTCAGCCTAGCTATGGGGGAGTGTCTAGAACCTGTTCCAAATGATATGACAGAATTTGTAGATCACCCAATGGAAGGCCTCACATTCTCTGGGGAGCAGAAAGGGATTGGGATAGGGATCAATCCGTGGGGGGAGGGGGCAGGAGAGGAGGGGAGAGAGGGAACTAGGATTGACATGTAAAAGAAGCTTGTTTCTAATTTAAAATTTGTCTAATATAATTACAAAAATAAAAAAAATGAAAATCTGGAAAGTCAAGGAGATGATGGAGCAGACTTGGTATACTTCCTGGGGGGGGGGCGGGGATTTACCTTCTCTGTGAAGCACATATGAGGAAGGGGCAGTGGGAGGAGCGGGAGGAGAGAAGGGAGTGGGGAGTGGGTTTGGAATGTAAAATATAAATTAAAAATAAACAGAAAATTTATCAAAATAAAAAAAGAAAAGCTGGCAAGAAACAAGTCAAGCTAATTAAGAATAAGACTCCATGTGTCATTTATTTAGGAGCTGGGTGGCAGTTCCACCAAAAGAACAAAGAGTGAAAACAGCAAACAACACACAAGCAAGAAAGATGGTCCTATCCTTCACCTGGGCAAAGCAGGAGTTCTGGTTCTGGTTATCTGGGAATAGAAAAATTGGGAGGCTAACCAAGGCCCAGATCATGCCCTTTGAGTTAGCTGACCCAAACATTTACCATATCTAAGAAATTTTTCAGCATGAAAGGGGGCCAACCCTGCAGAACCCAAGCTACAGGAATCTCCATGGCACAGTGCAACAACAGAGTTTCCTGAAGGAGTCCTGGTGAGACTCCTGTATTGATAGCATTGCATAAGTCAGAGACCTCAAACCTGACCAGTGATTCATTGTAACAAACATTTGCAAGCAAAGCTCTTAGGAATAAATTTCATTTATTTATTTATTTATTTATTTATTTATTTATTTATTTGGTTTTTCAAGAAAAGGTTTCTCTGTGTAGCGTTGTACACCAGGCCTGCGTCAAACTCACAGAGATCTGCCTGCCTCTACCTCCCGAGTGCTGGGATTAAAGGCATACGCCATCAACACCCAGCTTTATTTTATTTTTTATAGTCATTTTCATTTTTGATTTATTTTGGGGGGAGATTGCAAAATAGAGGCAGATATGGAAAGAAAGGGAGATGAGTAGGATTGGGTTGCATGATATAATTCAAAAAGAATCAATGAATTTTTTTTAAAAAATTTTAAAAAGTAGTAGTAAGTTCTCCCTTAGGGTCTATGATCTGTCTAGCCTCAGTTTCTTAGCACCAGCAATGAATGGTGTTGCATATAAGTTTCAACATATGGAGCGGGACTTAAATCCAATAACAAAGCGGTTGGCTGTTGTTATGATGGTCATGCCAGTATTGCACAAGTGGGTTTGTCTTGCTAGACCACTCATTTTTATAATTGGCAGAGTTCATAGCTGTCTCTTATTCTCATTTATCATGCATAGCAGCATAACACCTTCCAGCTCTTTGAAACTTCCAGAGGGAACGAAATTTCCAGCTGAGTAACAGGTTGATTTATCTGTGTTCTATGACTCACGTGTGTAATGTCTTCAGCAATAGGATCTTACCTTCAACTTCTCAGGAGGTAACAAGATCACTGACAATAGCCTGTGATGTTTGGGTGTAAGACATCTATGACACTTCACTTTCTAAAACCTTTTTCTGGTCAAAGTAGGGCAGTGGCAAATATCAATTCACAGAATGTAAAGCAGTACACAAATGTCCAGCCCAAGCTCAGAGGAGACAAAGTGGCAGCATGGAGAGGGGAGATGGGCCCCAAGCCCTATCCTTTTGAAGGAGCTATTGGCAAATAATAACTACTGAAAGAGAAAGAGTGAATTTTGTTCAAGTGTGCATTAGATGTTGTATTATAATTATAATATCCGAGTATGTAGACAGGACAAAATGGATTTGATGATGTTAAAAAATACAGAAAGAGTAAAACTTTGAGTAGACTTTGAGGGAGGGCTGAGAATATTGGGAGTATGATGCATATAATCAAATATACTGTATAAAATTCTCAAAGAACTAATAAAAACAAGAGAAATAACTACCTACAGTAAGTGTGTAACCGTTGGTTACCATTTCTGAATCAGTTCTGTAGTTCAGCTACTCTCATTCTTCTGGAGTTTTAAAAGTTGATGGATGTGAAAAGTATTATATTAGCCAAGATAGTACAGACTCACAAATAAAGTAACACTGTTATTTCTCATATATAGATTCTGGATCTTGATATGTCTGAATTCTGAGAACTGGGATTTCAGGCAAAAACCATCATATTTGATTCAACATTTAATAAAACTGTTAATTTTGGCTTGGATAACTAGAGAAGGAAAAGAGGTATTGCAATACAAATAAGTCATAAGTAATAAGATAATTATATTGATGCAAGATTTATTCAGTGTAAAAATGTCTCTTGGACATGACAAGTCTGATGTATTCATGAACACAAAGCTGTGGTTGCCTGAAGATGAACAAGCCAGTTATTTCTAGAATGGAATAGAGATGATTTAATAATTACTCTCTCCTAATTAAGGAGCTCTGGACACTTGATGGCCTTCCAAGGAGACAGTTTTGGTTTTATACAAGATGTGACTGCTGTTTCCAAACTCAGGATTATATGGGCATAACAAACTGGAGTGCATGGGCTGTAAAAATAAAGAAGGAACATTGGTGAGGAGATAATGGGGATGGCTCTGTGAAGATGGGGGGATGCACGAAGTGTGAATGTAATCAAAATTCATATTAAATGGTTAAAAAACAGCACTCCCAAGGATAGTCATACTTCCAAGTAATAAAGAGGCTTACTATATTTAGAAATTAAAAATTAGAAACACATACCAAGGTAATTATCTTTTGATAATGAAAGTCAAAGTTAGTATGCTTATACATAAATATGAGACAAAGGGAAAACAAACAATATTTGAAACACATGAAAGAATTTGAACAATTTTACCCTCAGCAGAAATCACATCAAAGTAGAAATAAGGTAGGACAAATGGATCTTTCTCCTGTGCCTTGAATAGCAATGTGAAATTAAAGATGAGATAATTTTCTATTCGTGGAAACTATTCTATTTGGGATTTACTCATATGCTCAGATATGCTAGCAAGGTAATGCATTGTGTTGCGGTTATTTTAATGCACAGTGTGACTGGCATGGTTTAAACATAATGTTTAGTTGTAATATCACCCCAAATTATCCTAGCAGGGAGAGCCCAGGCAAACCACCAATTTCGACTCCACATGTATTCCAGATACAGAAAAATGGATAAATTGGCTTCTTTTGTGCTCTCGTTGCTGCTTGTCTTGATGAGCAGTGGAATTGTGTGCCCGAGGTTTCAGCACACAGAGAAGCTTGTAGTGGAGAGCAATAGGAGCTCATCCCTCACAGGGAAATGTGGCCTACAAATGGACCTAACAGTCACCAGGCTAAGAGGGTGGGTGTAGATTATAATGCAGGAGGCAGTTATTTTAGGCAGCTATCTCCACATGTCTAAATTCCAGTCGGGAAAAGGGAAAGCCCATGAACAAGGGCTATTTTAAAGCAGATTAATTTGGCTCTTTACACAGCTATAAGTAAAATTGCTATCAATAGGCTTCCAAGATGTAATAAGCTATGGTTTCAGTTTCCTATCGCTGTACTGTATCGTTTTCAACAACTCTCTTAATCTCTGTCTGCCTCAGATTCTTTCCCTGAACAATAGTGGTAATGTCTAAAGAACAAAGTGAAAGATGGCATGAGTTCCCTTTGCTCCTTAGATTTTGTGGGTCTACGATTCATAAAGGCTGAAGCCTTTGCAGTGAACAAAGTCATATTAACTATAATGAGTCACCTTTGAAAACTTTTAAAATGTGGTCACTTACCTCCTACCTGTGTATCACACTACCATAGATTCCCAACTTAGCTTTGCCTTGACTTAGGGACAAATTCAGAAACAATGATAGCTATGTTTTAAGTACCTACTGATCAGGTTGTTTATGGAGTTTAGGTGTGCTGCTGTAATCCTTGGCCTAATACTTGACACATTCCACCTGGTCAACACGTATTTAGTTGGTAGTTAGCTTAATGGTTGTCATTGAATTAGCCATTTTACCAAAGGTATTGTCAGTCTTTCTGATGATCTACCCAAACTTAACACATTGATTACCTAGTGCCAGTGATGGGTGTTCAACGTTGGGACACACCTGAATGTGTACACTGTAACCCTACCATCTTGACTTCTCATTCATTGGCTCCCTGGCTCAAGCTTGACTACATAATTTCTTGTGGGACACCTGTGAAGGATTTCCTAAGTGTTTGGATACCCAAGACTTGATTTCACTTTCCTAATTCAGGTCATTATCCAGACCACTCTGTTTGAGTGTACACTGGATCTTTATTCTAACCCCTCTTGTGTCTGCTACCTGATCTCTAGCACATATCCAATTGAATTTTTTCTGTCTCTCATGAATCTGCCAAAGAACATATTTCCTACTCAAGTTTATGAAGAGGTTAGAAGTGCTAAGTCAGAAAACAACTTTTCAAATGGATAAATCACAGTAAGGTGTAGGTTTCAGTAGGCAGTAATTGGACAGCCAGAGACTGTAAAGTCCAGATGTGGATTGCACTGCTGGACAAGTATCACAGGTAGAAGAAGGACGAGACTAACCTGGTCTGATCCTTAGATACCCTATCTTTTCAAATGTCTCAGTTGGATAAGGAAAAGGAGGGAGAGTTTAGACTTGTTTCTATGTATAAAATCCCTATTATATCACAGTAGAAGTGACTAACTGTCCTCATTAAATTGTAGTTTATGCTGTTAGATGTGCTCAATTGATCTTGGCCACGATTAAACTAATATTCACAAAAGCAACCAAAGATTGTAATGATGAATTTTGAATGAAAGTAAAAGAATTATGTAACTCTTTAAAAATCTCTAGTTTGTTGGGGGTTCCTGCGAAATAACAGGTTTGCATTCATAATATAAATTTAGAATGAATAATAGTTGTTGCTAATGAGAAACAGACTCTAGGGAGAGAAACTGCAAATGTAACATCCTCTCTTGCAAACAAAGGAAAGGGGACTTATGTTCAAAGGCTGCCTTCTGTATGTCTTTGTACCAGGACAAGATTTACAAAGGTAGGTTGGAGCATAGGATATTAACTTGCTGTGTGCAGCCTTTCCCCGTATAGTGATCCACTCTTTCAGAATACTAGAATACATGTCCCATGGTGGCATCCCTGCTGGTCCTTTGTTACAGGTTTGTGTCCTTTAAGAATGGATTTTCTCTTTCCTCATTGTACAAAATAGTACTGCTTGTCATCATCAAATACTTTCAGGAATTGAATTCATTAAGATATTTTAATAGGGATGGAAAGTATTTCATTTTGAAGTGAGTCCTGAGGGTTCCACAGGGACCAGGAGCAAACAATAAATTAGCAGAAAAGAACATTAGCATAATGTTAGACAGTGAGACAACACAGATAAATTACGTGGTGTTCATCTCTAGCAATTATGAGTTAGAAATGCACAATACCTAATCTGATGGGATTTGCTTATTTTTACTGTGTTCTCCTTTCAATATCTTGAGCACTATGAGATAGTACTAATCATATGTGTGTGTATTTATGGGAAAGGTGACGTCTAGCTATGTCCTTGCAACAATGTTTTTGTGTTAGTGATGTGAAAAAGACATCCCAGAGATCTAACACTTGCTGGCCTTTATAAATATTGATTTCACTGAACAAAGCAGATGCTTAACAGTTTACTTGACATATCACATTTAAATTTGGACCTGAAACTTAGTTACTATTGCTATGCCCATTTTACAAGGTGGCATTGACTTGGTGGCAAGAGATTGGCTATATTAAGAAAAATCATTTCAAAGTAAGATTTTAACTCTAGTGTGACTCATCTATTGCCAGGGCCACTGATGCCAGATATCATTTCTGGAAACTACTCTAATAATATTTAGAAACAAATATGCGTACAAAAATATGATATGTTAAGCTTATATACCATAGAGATGTTTTCATCTTTATGTTTACACAGTGAGCAGGAGAAGATTTCTGACTGAGAAATTTGTATTAAAAAGTAATGAATTTTTCATGCATGACATGCCTTTTCTGCGTTTTCCCTTTCCCATATGTCTGATCTCCACCTGTATGCATTAAATAACCTCACTCCCCATAACTATTACACCCATTACCTCTTACAACTTCCTTTTCCTATTTCCTCTTCCTTGTCAGTCTTAAACCTTCAACTAAACTGTTGTCTGAATATCAGTGACAAGTAATTATCCATGGCAAAATTTACCCAGTGATTCTACCACAGAAAGAACAGACTAGGGATGGCATATCCTCATGTTATGCTTATTTTTAAAGTTAAGTCTGTCAGATGAACTGAAACTTGAAAAAAACAATATGTATAAGGAAAAGTCATTGTATTTTCCTAACTTATAAATCAAATTTATCAGTAATATGTAATATATAAAGTCAATTAGGACTTGTAGCAAATAAAAGGTATTCAAATTCTGTTGTAAACTCAAGGAGTGATGCCCCTAGGCATACTCTTTTCATGAAAGTAGTAGTTCCCAATATCACGAAACATCTCAGATAAAGGGCCTACAATCTTTGAAATATTTAGGCTTTGCCAAATTAGTATAGTAGCTATAAAAATGATCACTATACTGAATCGAATAATAATCAAGTATTTGTTTTTTTTTCCTTCCTATAAAAACCTCATTATTTCTAAATCTGTGTCTGGGGGAATATTCAGTAAATGCAGTGAAGTCAGAGTTTTCCAGGTTGTCTATGGAATTAGAGAGCAAGTGTGAATACAGTTTAGGGCTGGTAGGAGTATAAAATTTTTTTGCAAAGTTGATTCTCATGCAATTCTATTTTCTTCATCACATTTTGATTTCTATGCTTTTAATAACATCAGGATGAAGATTCTATCTTGGTGCACTCAAGAACACCAAGGCAGGAAAGTCAAAGAACTGATAAGTGACCCCCAGGTCATCCAGTGAGCAGATTGTTTTCAAAAATGGTGTTCTGTAAGAAGACAAAAAGTTTAGAAGATATAGAAAGGCATAGAATATTAATACTGAGTTTCAGTAAAGTTAGCAAGTCACTTTTTGTGTATACAAATGCAGTCACTAAACATCAATAATACATTATGAGTATGTGATGAATTCATTTTGAAAACCATTACCCTACTCAATTTCAGTATCTGGATTTTTCTGCTTCAAACATAAACTATATTAATTCTGTAGGTTCATTTGAAATAACTAATCTATACTGCTCCTGTGTTTTTGGAAATATCAAATTATTTTCTCAAAAGATTTAAAGTGTCGAATATTTATTCTGATACCTTCATATTTTTAATAATTTATAACTTCAAATCATGAGAAATGAATAAGACTTTTACTATTATTTCTTAGTATAGACAGAAAGGTACATTTTATACTAATTTCATTCTTCGCAGAATAATTCTCCCTATTGTTGTTTGGCATGATCTATCATTTTTTTAAAAAAGTAATTTGTTTTTGTGAACACTTGTATAATTTATCTATATCTGTCTAGGTGGTTTATAATTGAAAAGAAATTTACTCAGTCTCCCTAGCGATGAGGACTTTTTATGTTTTCTTTTTTTTCTTGAATGAGAGGTCAGTTATTTTCCATGTGCATATGCCTTCAATTTAATTCATTCAGTTTGTAGATAAACATAAGTGAAGATGACCTAAGAAATATAGCCTCACGAACTGAACACCTACTGGAATTTTAAAATTTTCATTGGTAGATAGCTGTTGGACTAGCTGGGACACAGCATTTAAGCCATGCTAATAAATCCTCTTCACACACACACACACACACACACACACACACACACACACACACACACACACACACACACACCTGTATATTCTTGTGTGTGTGTGTGTGTGTGTGTGTGTGTGTGTGTGTGTGTGTGTATTCATCCTGTCAGTTTTGGTCCTCTAGAGAACATTGACTAATACAGACGTCTTGTTTTCTAAACTTCTGGGTAAGGCAGTTCCTCATCTTCTTCATGTCTATGATGACATGGACTGTTTGGGGATTGTTTGTTGGATATCTTGTAGAATGTCTCAGTGTTATAAACTTTATGTTTTTCTTATGTAGAATTGATTTCTTATATTTCGGTGAGACAGTCTTTACAATAATGAAATGATTACATTATTAGATTGTGATGGAGAATGTTCAAAAGGTTTAAAATATGTATGTAGAATTGGGAGAGAAAAGAAAAGGAAAAAGAAATAAATAGAGTAGCTGGGTCTGGTGGCACATGCTTTTAATCCCAGCATGTAGGAGGCAGAGGCAAGCAGATCTCTGTGATTTTAAGGCCAGCCTGGTCTACAGAGTAAGTTCAAGGGCAGCCAAAGTTACACAGAGAAACCCTGTCTCAAAAAACAAAAAAAGAAAAAAAAAGAAATAGAGTAGTAACAAATAAATAAGCAAGCCACAGAGAGATGGAAAATACACAGAGAGTCTGAATACTAGATGCTATTGTGTTGTCTTTGAATTGTTTATCTGCTGAGGAAATAGCAACAACTTCTAAGAGAAATGCTGCTGGGTTAATCCAACTTGTACATTTTTAAAATGCCTTGACTTTAAGATTTAAGTATAAGGATATGTTTCTTTGGAAAAGAGATTTTATTTGTGGATCCACAGAAAATGAAAAGCTGTGGATTCCTTCCAGACAAATATGGTTTGATGAAGCAAGATCCCCTGAACCAGTGGTCCAGATGATCCAACATTCAAAACAGCTGGGACAAGGCAGCCTTGCAGACTGTTGTTCCCGTGGTCAGGGAGACAGACCACTGATGCAAATGCACAAGGTTTATTAAATTGTCTATCCTTCCTCAGGAGGGACCCCATCTAGAAAGCTGACTCAGCAGCCTCCAGAGGGCGTGAAGTTCCCTGTCAACTGCTAGATTTTAAAGATAAAAGTTACAGGATTACATCAGTAGGTATGGGTTGGTTTCTGATTGGTTGACATTTCGGTAACAATCAAGAAATGTTTTCAAAAATTATGTTTTGGGCATGTAATACCTATGTATTCCATCTCATAGGTTGGTGCTGGGATGGAACATTCTGTGGTTTCTATGGCTTGCAGGTAGCCTATTGTACCCATATTTTTCAGAACTGAATTTCCCGGAGAATCCAGGGGAGTTTCTTTTGCAGTCAAACAGTCCCCAGAATCCAAGCATGTAGGAGACTAGGGGCATCTGGAGTTCCTTTATGTTCAGTTTTGGCCCTAGGCCTGTTGCATACATCATAGTCTCTAGGAGATAAAGCTGGGGGAAGGGTTGAACTGGAGTTTTGGCTTTTCATAGACCATTACAGCCAGGCCTTCTGGGTCTTCTTAGGATACCCAAGACAGTACCCCCTAGTAGCAGGAAGTAGTTCGGAGAGAACAACTCCACATTCCCAAATATTGATTAAAAATGTTTGTTTTCTTTTAAATGTGGTTGTTCATAGTTGATTAATGATCACAACCAATCTCTAAAGGAAAAAAAATGGGAATATGATATGGAAACGAATACTTTGTATTGGAATGGATTTTCATTTATTGATACAAATTCAAGGTCAATTTTGTTATATGTATATTTCTCCTCTTGTTAGGTATTGCCTTAATACATCTCATTTTTAAAATGTAATGCATAATTAAATACAGATTGTATATAGTCATCTGTAATAGTCAAAATTTAGGTTAATTAGGTTTTCTAGATAAACAGAGATGTATTTGAGATGGATAGATATTCTTCAAAATTTTCAAAGACCTACAGAATATGGCATTTAAAATGATTTACAGTTTTTCATGACTGTGAGACACAACTGCTCCAGGCAACACCAATTACATCAGAGAGGAAGTGGGCATCAAAGAAACTCATAATGAAGTTTGCCCTTGACAAGGCAGAATAGCCATTTGGGGAAGAAACTTCTCCTGCTTGGACTGTTTGACTGTTGCTGTATAATTTGGACATGCAGGACTCACAGGAAAATTACTGCTTAACTTGCAAAGCAATATGGACTGTACCGAAAGGTTCTTGCTTCATGGAAGAGTCTGTCAGACATTCTGGACAACGCAGAAAAATGACTGACAAACTGCCAAAACAGATGGACAGTTTCAAATTCCATGCTGTGTTGAGAAGTCTGCCAGACATGGGATGGCCTATGAGTTGAAGATGAGTGCCCCAACATTACAGAAGAATTTCATGTGACTGTTCAGGTAGAAAGATCTCTCTGTCAATTCTAGAGTTTATATACTATCCTTCTCTGTTCTTTGCTGGAGCTGATGACAGATAGTTATGGTTATAGTTTTTTCTTAGTTAGGATTAAAGATAAATTATATATAAGACTTTAGACTTGGAAAGATAAGATAGATGATAGAATATTTTCTTTAAATATTGCCAAATGTTAATGGACTAAATATTGTAACTATAGTCCTTACTTGATAACTGTTTTGTTATATATAATTTGACTATGTTAAAGCTAAAACCCTTCTTTTTATTTAGACAGAAAAGAGGAGATGATGGGAATGTCCTTCTGTGTGTATGTTTGTCTTATTGGTTGATGAATAAATCACTGTTGGCCAGTACGGAAACAAGATAGGTGGCATTAGGATACAAGGAGGATTCTTGGAAGTGTAAGCAGAGAGGAGTCATCATGGGCTCCTAGGAAGTGACTTAGCAGAGCAGAATCAGAATGTAAGCAGGGACAAACAGGAAATCACTCTCTTCTCTGCAGAGACGTTGAGCGGTATTAATGTAGCAGGCAAAGAAGTTGCAGGCCTGGTAAGCCAAGACCACATGGAAATACATAGATTAGTAGTTATTGGTTAAGAATAAGAAGACTAAGTTTCCAACCAACAGATTTATACTAATATACCATCCATGTGTTTCTTTGAGGAAGACTTCACGTTACAAGATTGTATAAGAAATGGATGTGATTTATATGATTTATCATTTTAATTGTGATCAACCTGCGAGAAAATTATTTCAGATATGTCTGAGTTGAAGTTATTCTAATTTTTAAAAAGATTTATTTATTTTTATGTATACAGTGTCTGCCTGCACGTGTGCCTATAGGCCAGTAGAAGGCACCAGATCTTATAACAGATGCTTGTGAGCCATCATGTGGTTGCTGGGAATTAAACTCAGAACCTCTGGAAGTATTTTTAACCACTGAGCCATCTCTCCAGTCCCATGAAGCTATTCTTTTCACTCTTTATTCTTTTGCAATCTATGCTTTTTTTCAAAGTATGTGAGATAGTTCAGCCAATAAAAACTTTAGGCTCACATGCTTGGGAGCTTTTTAACCCTCAGAAACCATGCCAGGAGTCAGAACCAATTTCTGAAAATTGTCTTCTGTTCTTTCTATGAGTATTTGGCACTTGAGACAACTCACACTCATATGGAAACACATGCACATCAACTGAAATAAATATACATATGTATTTTTAGTTCAGGATATGCTACTCACTGAAGAAGTGAAAAAGAAGTGGTTTTTATTCAGCATTCATTTCTGACAAGCTGGGTTCATCTGGAAAGAGGGGAACCCTAATTGTGAATATACCTCCATCAGACTGACCTGGTGGCAAGTCTATGTGGAATTTTCTAGATGAATAATTAATGTGGGAGGGTCCAGCCAGTGTGAGTAAGGCTATCACTGGGCAGGTAGCTGTTACTGAATTATATAAAACACACTGCATGGGCCATGGAGAGCAAACCAGTGGCCTACATTCCTCACAAACTAGACTTTGCTTCAGTTCCCACCATTAGGTTCCCACCTTCCATTCCTTCTGAAGCCTCTGTCAATGATAGACTGAGAGGTGAAAATATAAACACAATAAATAAACCCTTTCTTCCCCAACTTGGTAATTTTTTATCACAACAATCAAAATAACTAGGGCAACAACTTTAAATCCCTCTATGCTTCCTTCCTTTTGTACTTGCCTGAAATTATTTTCACTGTTGTAGTTTCTAGCCAATAGCCTTGCCTTTTTGAGACTGTTCTGTCTTGGAAACCCAGAATCTGCATCATCTTGACCCTTTCACCTGTCAACATTTATTTAGGATTTTTAAAAATATGATTCTGTTGTTTTCTAGCACATTGATTTTTGTGGATTTGAAAAAATAATAAAAATGTTTATTCATAGATATATTACATCTTGCTGGTCCATTCATGCACTAGAAGATGTCTTGCAGGCTCCGTTTGTGGATACAATGAACAAAGTCCAAGAACCATATTTCTGTGTTGACCTGAGATCCAGGTCACAGTGATACCGAGGGCTATGTAGCTGCAATTTTTCTAAGCTCTGTAAGAAACTGCCATGCTCTCTTGAAAAATACACAATTTACATTTTGACCAGAAATAGATGATGATTTCTTTGCTGACAATTTTTTTTCTTTCTCTGTGTCTTCAACAAATGCTGTTATTGTCAGTTGTTTGTCTTATTCATTTCAAATTACATTTAGGGTATTTCATTCTTTTAATTAGCACTTTCCTATTTGAAAATAATATTTAGTTGTACTTATGCACCTGACATCTACATATCTTTCAAAATATGACTGCTCAGATACTCTACTTGTTTTAAAAATGGATTATATTCATGGATTGGTAAGTTTTTGTAACTGTTTATTATTTTAAAATACCAGCCCATTATCTGATATATGTTTTGAAAAAAATGTCTTGTGTCTGTAGCTAGACTTCCATATTCTGAACAGCTGCATTTTTCAGAGATGAAGAGCTTGGTAGGTTTTGTTTAAATTCTTCAAACAGGTCTGACACAGTACTATAACTATCCTTGAATTCACTATGAGCCCAGGCTTGTCTGAAACATGCAGAAACTGCCTTCCTAAAATTTACAATTTTTGTTTTAATTTTCTTTTAAATAAGCTTGCCCTATTAAAAATTAATTATTAGTTGTATTTATTTAAGTTTTATCTTTTATCTATTCTTTGAATATTTTGTACATGTATAGAATATCTAGTGATGACCATCACTTTTCATTTTTCCCTGAGTTCCTATCAGGTTCCACAGTCACATCTCTCTCCTAACACCAAAACCTGCTTTTACATTTTTCTTATGTGTTTTTAATTCAATGAGTTCACTTAGTTCTACACAAATGCTCATAGTTGTAAAATGATCCACTGAGACATGGGGACCCTACTAGTGGCCAGTCTCTGAAAGAAGAGAGACCCTATCTCCCCAACAGCCAACAACTACCATACAACTCTACTCCACATGCACCCTGTCCAAGTCTCCAGGATTACTAGTACAAAAATAATGCCAAGGTCAGAAGATGGAAAGGAAGGCTGTGAAATTCTAGCTTATTGACATGACAAGGCTGTGACACACATGGACTCACAGAAGCTATGATTATCTGCATAAACCTGCACAAGATGAAGCCAGGTAAATTTTTCAATATGGAGTTGAGAGTTCTCATGAGGCCTCACCTCAAGCTGAGGAGCCATTGACAATGATTTCAATTGAAGGCCTCATGGTACTTGTCTTTCCTGTCAAAGATCATGCACTTCATATTTTATCTAAAACACCCATTGGCCCAAAATAACATCCACGTCATAGTCGCTAAAAAACTATAGCAATGTTTTAAAAGAAAAATTACAAAATTTGGACCAATTAGAGGGTAAATTATATATTTTTTTACTTTGCCAATATGTAAACAAAATTTCATTCTTCAAAGGTCAAACTGAGAATTCCTATGGTGTAGCATGTTACTCCTAGTTTTACCTAACAAACATTTGAAATAAAATACTCAAATACTTGGACATAAAGGTTCATAGGAGGTATCCTTAGATCTATCAAAAGATAGATATGTAAGTAAAATGTAGCCTTGGACTTAATGTAATTTCACTCACTAAATGAAAGAAATATAATTCTACATATAATGCTACAGTGTATGTATGAGTCCTGAAAATAAAGAGAAATTTTCCTTTTGTTTCTCTTTCTCCCCATTGGAAATTTCATATTTGTGTTTAATTTTAAATATGCAATTTTTTAATTCAAAAAGTTCCTTGAAGTAATGTGATTCTTCCACATGTACATATTCCAGTGTATATTTTCAGGGCATATTTTTCTTGGTTGGATAATAATGTAATCTTTAGAAAATATATTTATTTTATTTTTGATATTATAATTTAAATGCATTTTTCTTCCCTTTCCTCCCTCTCATGTATCCCTATGTTCTCTCCTTCAGTATCTGGGTGTTTATATATATATGGGTGCACATTACTAAATATTACTGACAAATGTTAATGATCTATTTAATTCATATTTGACATGTCTATTACTGTCATACTTGCTCAGTTCATGTGTTTTAAACTGAGTTGGTGACTGAAACTTTATTAGGAGACATTGTAGCAACAAAATAACTCTCTACTCCTCTAATTTTTAAAATTTCTGCCTCTTCTGTGATGTTTCCTGAAACTTATGTGGGAGCCTTTTTGAGTAGATATAATTTTGGAACTTGGCTCCAAATCTATAAACTTGATTGTCTTTCTGTAATGATCTCCATCTGCCCTGAGGACTTGTAGACTTTCATTGTACCAGAAGATGACAGGCAAACTTCAGAAGGGGATTAAGTAAATCCAGATTTATTAACCTATGATGGACTAAGTTGTGTATGTGTGTGATGTGAGCATAATAACACTAAGGGTACTATTCAACATCAAGAAGGAAACGCATGCCTGATATTGGAAACCTAGCCACATACCTAGTGCTAGTGAAGTCATTGATCTCTGAGAAGAACCTACAGCCATCAATTTACTGAACAAATATAATCCCTAACTACATCCCAAATAGTTTTCCTTATAGCCCCAAATATGTAATAATGTAAATCTTAATCATAAAATTTAAAAAAAGTTGCTTATAATCAAATTTAAGAAGATATAGTTTTTAATTTCCAGTCTTCTCTATTTTCACATTTTTAAATAAAAATTATTTCTAATGATGGTTTTAGTGGGGTCTCATTATGTAACCCATGGTCTAGAGATTGCTACATATACAATGCTAGCATTAACCTCATAGAGATCTGTTTGTTTCTACTTATGGAATGTTGGAAATAAAGCTGTGTACCACCATCTCCAATTTGTTGTTGTAAGTTTTTGTGTTTCCTTAATAATGACAGTGTTGATAGGAGAATGTTTGGGAAAAATCAAGTATTTTGTAAAATTATGGTTTCCAAAATAAACTAAAATAAATAACATTGGAAGCTTACTTGATTAACAGTGAAAAATAAGTCAGTTAATATTTGTTGATTTTTCAAAATTTTTCATTTTTCCTATCTTTACATTTGTTAAATCAAGATCAGAATGGTAAAATTAAAGTCCCAATTATTTAAATGATAATACTTATAGGCAACTCTTTATGAAACCCAGTCAATCCAATTCTACTTAGTATTCTTTTCCAGGTGACATGTTATTCATGAAAAGATCACTGGAACTATATTTTATTCAGTATTTTTAGAGTAATAGAACCAATATCTATTTTTTATTTTATTTTATTTTATTTTTGGTTTTTCAAGACAGGGTTTCTCTGTGTAGCTTTGGAGCCTATCCTGGCACTCTCTCTGGAGATCAGGCTAGCCTAGAACTCACAGAGATCCGCCTGCCTCTGCCTCCCAAGTGCTGGGATTAAAGGCGTGTGCCACCAACGCCCAGCTCTCAATATCTATTTTTTATATGCCATCAAACTGAAAAAAT
The DNA here is from genome assembly GCF_003668045.3 of Cricetulus griseus. Lineage (NCBI taxonomy): Eukaryota > Metazoa > Chordata > Mammalia > Rodentia > Cricetidae > Cricetulus > Cricetulus griseus. The sequence continues at coordinate 93,386,492 of NC_048598.1, read as the reverse complement.
CTTAGAATGCTGGAAACAGTCTTGCTATGACAGTATTAAGATATTGTGAGTTACCTATAATATCAGTTTATTTAGCTTTAATATTTAAATTTTTAATCTTATTATCAAGTTGCTATTCTTTGATATATAGTTTATTGCTTAAATGATACATTTTATTGTTGAGATGTACAGCTAAGTTCATTAAAGTTTAAATGGAAAACATCTCTGCCTCAACAATATAATTCAGCTGGAACAACATTGGCTATGGAAGCTTAATGCCTTGCAGGCCATTCTTGGAACACACATGGAGGAAGGAGAGATTCACAAAGCTGTCTTCTGACTTACACATGTTTGACATGCATAACAATAAATAACACAATCACATAACACACATACAAAAATAAGTATAATAAGGTTTTTAAGATATTTAAATTTCTACTAATACTATCAGAGGATGTTTTTCAATTTGAGTACAGGTTGACCTCAGAACCTTTCTCTAGAACCCAATACCTAATTCCGTGGATAATTTATGTGTGCCACTTCATACCTTTCATAGTATTTGGACTCTGAGATCTTGTTTTGTCTGCAGACTCAGCTCTGACTGCACCACCACCACTGCCTCACTGCTAATGCTACAGTACAAGGAAGCCTTCAAGTCCTGCTGCTTTCCATGTAGGAAGTCAAATGTTTTTTAAACTGTCTCTATTTTTTATCTAACCAATAAACGTGGAAGTCAGATATTGGGGTGAAACACACACAGATAGCTCCTAGAGGCACAGAAATGAGTCAGCTGACGTTCTTCTTCTCCTTCATCTCAGAAAGAGACTTTTCTCCTGTTCCATGTGAAACATAATTCCTCCAAAAGAATGTCCCTCCCTTCTTCCTGTGCATTTCTCTCTTTGAACTCTGATTTCTCTTCACTCTTTATGGTTAGTTCCTGTCAACCTGTTGCTTTCTCTGCCTCTTGACCTATGGTTGATTTTATTTGGTGCAGAGTATTATCAAATATCACTGAGACTTAGTATAGTAGATTCAGTGACTTTAATATTTGAATGCAATAGAGATTACTTAGTTGACTGAAATATTGTTTAATAGTGATAGAGGATGCATTTTTCAAAATGAGACTGTCAACATTTATAAAGAACAAAATATGGCAAGTAGAATTAGAATAATTTTAATGTGATTAGTTAGATTAACTTCAACAATAGGAGCAATTACATCTAGAGAGTTTTCAATTCCTTAGGCTTTTTAGAAATATTTTCTGTATCGGGTTACATTTTCTGCAAAGCAATTTTATGAACCATGTCCCATGAAAGCCTAACCTGGCTGGTTTACTCACTTAGTATTGTGCAATACCCTGACGGACTCACGTGCCAGACTTAAAAAAAAAAAAAATGCTGGGTTCCCTTGCTTGCTGCTCAGATCTTTCTATTGTTTTATTCTTGATAGATTGGTTTAATTTTATTACAATTAGGTAATAATAAAAAAGTCAAACAGATTTCTTTGCTAATATTTGAACAGCAAACCCATGATGTGTTTATAGCCCCCTATTCTGATGTGAATCAAACTGAATGATGCTTTTGTTTTCTATACTGTATACTCTATAATTCCCTGGAGGAATTGCTCATTGAAAATTCATAATATAAATTTTAATTGTGTTTATATAAAAACATATTTTGAATGGGTTTTAGGAATTTTCCTAATTCGCAACTATACTCACCTATATAGCAGTTAAGTTCTGAGACAGCCTTTGGTACCACCTGTTACCTGGATTTTATATCAAAAGAAGCAAAATTGTGGGCAGACAATGCTTTCTTTGTAAAGATAGACAACATGGCCTACATTAATGAGCAAACAAACAGTTTTTGTTATGTTGAAATTCATACATACTTAAGTTTATTTCCCAAGATATGTGATCCTTTGAGAAAGGATCAGTTCTAAAAGAGGAAAGAAGCAGAGAGAGGTCCATGATCCATGGATACTTCTGTATGCCCAGCTATAGAAAAGACTGTCTATGTTAGACCAACAAGTTCTTTCAACCTGACATCACATAAGTAGGTATGAAATTGCACTAGTTTGTTTAATTATGGTGTGATGAATTCAATTTATGCTGAGGCCTTCACCATACACTATATACAATATAACATATACCTTGAAAGAAACAACTCATTTCTCAACAAGAAGGACCAGGAAGAAGATTCAAAGTAGTGAGGAGAAAAAACAGACACCAAAATTTGGTGTGCTAGATTCCCATTTGCACTTACATTTCAACACAAAGGTAAGATTTATTGAATAATTATGATGGGTGAAAAGATTTACACAGTTTCCCCATGTCTTCTTGAATTTTGAATGTGGCATTTAAACATTTAATTTTAAGTTGTCCAGTTATTTTGGCAAATAAGTACCAAATACTTACCATATCTGTCACTTTGATATGCTAACCACTGATAAATTATGTCCTGTATATGTCCAGTAGAGTGAAGAAGGATTTTCAACCTCAGGAATCTCCAACTGGTATTGCTTCCTACTTCTAATACAGCTGCTTATGCTCTATTAGGAACTGTGAGTCTGTGCCCTGAAATTGCAGTGGCTTCATCTTGCTTGGCTTTAGAATCAAGAATGACTGTGCAAACCCTGTTAATTTTATTACAGCTATAAATGACCCAAGTGTTAACATCAAGCATGCAGATGCACTGCTTGCCTAGCCAAGCACACTTCCCAGGCCACCAAATTCCTGCAGCTGCAGTCACTGCATGCCGTTCCCAGTGACAGTCTGTAAATCCTAATTTGTTAGACTATGGCACTGTCAGTTGATGGTTCAAGGTAAACATGTGTTAATTCAATTGATTAGTGGGCTGCTATCTGCAGAAGCCATGTTTTCTGGAGGCACAAAGTCATAAATTTAAAGTCAACTTATTGTTTATTTCAAAAGTGGTTAAATTATAATTCATTTAACAATTATTTTGGTAAATTTTCTACTATCTTGTGTGTTTGGCTTTTGCATAGTCTTTTATGTATGAAATAGAAAATTAATTCCTTTTATTTGGATTAAAAGTTACAAGTTTCTCATCTGATTATAATGCACTTCTGTGTCTACAGGCACATCATTCTTGAAGTCAAGTTTTTTTTGTTGATGTTGTTTCATTTGTTTGTATGTTTATCTTTTGTTACTTACTATTAGTGCAGACCTACTTAGATCATTAGTTGACTAACACCACAAAGATGAGATACAGATGAACAAGTAAGTTAACTTGATGATGAACATACTCTATTATAACACAGTGTCACCTTTGACAAGTACATAAGCAATAACCCAACACTACCCTAATGCTAGTTTATTTCTCTTATTTATGGAGTCAATTGATATTAAGGTATGAGAGAATAAGTCCTTACAAATATAAATCATTGACATAGACATTTTATATATACATTCGGATACCATCAACTATTTCGAATAACCACTTCCTTAAATATGCCTTTTAAATTTGGTGTTCATGAGTTGGGTTGCTGTTTATAGATAAATGATAGCAAGCAAAATATATACTGTCTGTCATGCCTCCTGAAACTAGGATTCAATCTCCCATCGTTGCTTAATAAATAAGCAAATGTACAGAAAATTATGTCTCTGAGTATTAACATGTCTGGCCTGAGGTCTCTAAGTTGCTAGGGATTTATTTTTATTTTAATTTTCTGTGATATTTGCTTATGGCCCATAAAGCCATAACTATGGTAGTCAGTCAATATAGGTATAACTTAAAGTTTTAATGTAGTTATACGTTCTGATTCTATATTCACTTGTGTGGTTGTTGGCTAGGGCATTCAGCTACTTGCCCATGAGCTCCCTGTATGATAGTTTATGAATGACAATGACAATGACAACTGGCCTGTTCCAGATCAAGAGTCTGTGACATAAGAAACCCAAGTTGGGTTGTTTTATACATAATCCTATATAGTCTTACTGTTATATATTATATATTCTTACTGTTGCCTTATTAATTCACTAAATGAGTACTTTATTTCAGTGAATATTTAAAAGAGAAATTTTGTGTTATAAATATGTAAAGGTTGAAATATTGAGATCTAAGTTTGAATCTTTTTAATCGCTTTATTTATAATATATTAGAAGATATGGCTTAACACATTTAAAAATTATGCTATGTCATTTATAATAGCAACATGCAAAAATAGCAAAGTTCCTCTGATAGCAGGAAAAATGACAAGGCAAAGAAATTAGCATCACAATTGCCGGGAATAGGTGAGAAAAGAACACATTCCCCACGTCTACTATTTTATGTCAATATTAAACTTATTTAATGGCCCAGCAACATATTTTAACTATATTATCACTGAGTACTTTTTATTATTTTGATTTTTCAAATTTTGTAACCATCAATGCGTAAATTCTATGGTCAAGGTATACCTGAAATCATTTTCTTTCAGGATACCATTTATATAAAATTACAATTAAAAACATTATGCATTTAGCAAAATCAGTCCAAATACATGTTTCAACTCCAGCCTTCCTGTGTTACATACAACTCAGCTCTTTTTTTTCAGCTTTTTATTTGATATACTTTTATTACATACTGAGTTTTTAAATTTTATTTTTATTTAAATTAGAAATAATCCTGCTTCATATGTCAATCACAGCTCCCTCCCCCCCACACTCCCACCAACTCCCACCCCAACACTGCTCCTGTACCCACGGAGGGTGAGGTCCTCCATAGGGACCGCCAAGTCTGTCATATCATCTTGGGCAGGGCCTAGGCCCTCCCCCATGAGTCCAGGCTGAGAGAGCATCCCTCCATGTGGAATGGGTTCCCAAAGTCCATTCATACACCAGGGATAAATACTGGTCTATTATCAGAGGTCCCATAGATTGCAGAGGCCTCCTCACAGACACCCACATTCAGGGATATCTTGATCAGTCCCATGTGGGCCTCCCAGTCGTTAGCCTGGAGTCCATGAGTGCCCCATTGTTCAGGTCAGCTTTTTTTTGTGGGTTTCACCAGACAATTCAGTTTTTTTCTGACTATTCTGCCAGAAGATACTGTTCCCCTTTTCTACTTCCTGATCCTTATTAACATACCCTGTATCAATATCATAGTAACTGGTTCATTAAAACTTTTTTCCTGTTTATTTCCATGGGTAGCTCTTTGAGGTAATTGTTCACTTAAGATATATCAAGTCAATTAGCAAATATTTACCAACAAAAACTATTAAATATATATTTCTAGGTATGAAGAATCTACAAAGAAACAAAGGGTGTGACAGAAGAAATGATTTTGATATTGATGAGTAATCCTCTGTAAGTTAAGGTTGGCTAGCAGCCTAAGCAAAATGTATTAAATACTAATTATGACACAAAAGGTAATGGTCTAAGAATCTTGCTGTCAGGTTCCAACATTTGAAAATTAGGTCACTTAGTGATGTGAAAGGTGGCATTTGGATAATATTAGATCTTCCCTATTGGAGTTATTCTTCATCAATCATCAAGAATGAATTGCTTAACTCTTCATCATCTATTTATAAGAAGTATCAGGTAATTAAGAACATTATAGAAATTAATTATTTGAATAGAAAGCATACACATAAATCCACACACATATGAACACCTGTTTTTTTGTTGTTGTTGTCTTTGTTGTTTAAAGAAGCCAAGAAATACACACTGGCAAAAAGACAGTATCTTCAACAAATGACACTGGCCAAACTGGATGTTTGCATGTTGAAGAATCCAAATAGATATACACTTACCATACTTCACAAAAATTCTAGTCTAAATAGATCAAAGACCTCAACATAAAACAAGATCTATGAAGCCTAGAAGAATGAAACCTAGATAATAGCTTTGAACTTATTGAGACAACATGAGATTTTCAGAACAGAACACTGTTAGCAAAGACACTAAGATCAACAGAAAATGAAAGTCATGAAATTGAAAACCCTTCAATACTGCACCATCATTCAAATAAAGTCTCAGTCTACAGACTGGGAAAAGATTTCATCAACTACTCATTTGATAAATGTCTAAGTATATTTAAAGAAATTTAAAAACCTATAAATCAAGAAAGCAAATAATCAAATTAAAAAATGGCTTGCAGATTTAAACAGCAAATTCTCAAAAGATGGAACTCAAATGGTTGAGAAACACTTAACATAAGTGATATCTCATACTTATTTGGATGTGAGATACTCAATAATTTCTGGTGGGAGATTAAATTGGCACAGATACTACAGAAATCATTGTGACAGGTGCTCAGAATAATAGCAATTGATTTACCTCAAGGTCCAGCTATCCCATTCTTGGTCTTATATGCAAAGGATGATTCATCCTACCACAGAAATATATTTTCATCCATCTACATTGCTGCTCTATTCATAGCAGCATGAAATTCCAAAGAACTTAGATGTCCTTGACAGAAAAATGGATATAGAAAACATGGTACATTTATACAATGGAGTATACTTGGACATTAAAAAGAATGACATCAGGAACTTTGCAAATAATGAGTGGAAGTAGATGAAAGCATCTGGAGTGATATATCCTAGACACACAGAAACAAATAAGCCATGTTTTCATTTATATGTGGATATTATCTGTCTGTAGACTCACAGAGGTTAATTACTAAGTAAGGGACAAGGAAATCAAGATAGATATCTGAAAGGAAAATAAAATAGATAGTAATAGATGAATGGGGTGACTGAACATGAATATCAAGTGCAGAATGGGGATGTAAGGGGGTGAGGGGAGATATAGGAGAGATAGGCAAAACTGAGGACCATTTGAAAGGTAGTAGGAAAACCTAATGCAGTAGAAGATTCCTAAATTATACACATATATAAAGGCAATCTAAATTAAATTGCCAAATGGCGTGGGAGATAAAGTCACACCTAACCATCTCTTGTCATCAAATGAATCTTCCAATAGTGGTATTGAGTTACATCGAACTGAGTGGTTGAGTAAAAGGGTCCATGATAACACTTTCCATCTTTTCTGAAGTTGCTCTTTTTTCTTTTTTCAGAAGCTTATATGTTTGGTTTTCAGGAGTAAGTCTTTGCTACATTCCAGATACACAAGAGTTTTTGAGACTGAATGTTAAAAAATAAACATAAAACATATTTCTATTATTTCAAAGATTGTTTTAACCTTCATTTCTTCCTCATCAATACAATTGTGAGTTACCTACAAATGCTAAATTTTTACAAGTTTATATTCACATTTGCAAATCTGATTGAAATTTATCTGATTGGAACATTGGCAATTCTTTAAAACGGTAGATTTGTTTGTGATCTACTTGGAACAAACTCTAATGTCATATCCTTATTTCAGTCAGAAAGGATTTTTTATAAAGAACACCAAGGACCAGAAGAATGATGATGTGTTCGCTTCTGAAAGATCCTAGACAATTTGAAATGCCAGGACACACATTATTCTGTTTATATTAAATAACCTGTCATCCCAACGCTTCTCTGAAAAATAACAGTGGAGATCTGTTTGGTATTTGCAGTATCTCTGCATTGAATTCAGAATGCATCCCTCCTACCTCGGAGCCTGCATTAAAAATATAAACAGGGTCTTTTATGCCACTCTGCATCTTTCAGCCTCATGATATCCTTGCTGATGTTTAGGATAGCAGAGAGTGAATGATGATGTTTGCTACCCAAAACAGCTGTGGAAAGGAAAGTGTGTGTCATATGAATCAAGGTAACATTTAAAGTCAGAGAAGTGCATTTAAGGTAAAATGGCCTTCACATAACATAGTGTCTAGCTGTTGACAATGTGAGTCGTATTATTAAACGTTTACTATTGTTTACCTAATGAATTTGCATCTGAATTCTTGGAGACTATTTTCAATTAGTTTAGTAAGATGTTCTTATTTTGTGCTTCAAGCAAGGCCTTGCAATTATCAGGTATGATGGAAAGGAAAAGAATATGTACCGGTGCATGGTGGGATCTAATGCTTGGACAAGAGAAGCAGAGATCAAATAAAAGGCCATGGTAATCTAAACAGCTGGCCAGCAAATGAAAGTGCCAGGCATTAGGTTTGAGAATTTATCAAGAAGCTAAATTTAAATGAATGTTTATATAAATGTTAGGCCTATATTAAGTTAGCTGTAGGAAAAGAGGTCATCAACCAATACACATGTAAGAATATAATTATGTGAATGGAAGACATATGGACTAACACAAAGTGAAAAAAAGTAAATGGCAACTGGAATGCTACCCTGACTCTTAGTAAGAATAAATGCATGAATCCATGAGTTTACTGTTTATATTAAACAGAGAGTCTACCATTTTGATCTGAGCTATGTAGAAAGCTTTACTGAGGCTCCAACCCAAGGATACAATGCCGAAATCAAGAAGTATAGTCTTATTTCCTTCCTTCCTTCCTTCCTTCTTTCCTTCCTTCCTTCTTTCCTTCCTTTCTTCCTTCCTTCCTTCCTTCCTTCCTTCCTTCCTTCCTTCCTTCCTTTCTTCCTTTCTTCTTTATATTTTTTGTTCATCAGTTGACATCTAACTAAAGAAGTGTCATTTGGGATACTGATAATATATTCTGGAGTAAAATCTTTATGAACATGTCTAAAACACAGACTTAGTTTAACCCAAATTTTTGATCCAATGGGGTAATTACTTGATAAATTTGTCCTATTAACAGAACAAAGAGAGTCACAAATCAAGGAACTTTTAAAATTTCTTGATAACCTAGATGCCCCTCAACTAAAGAATGGAGAGAAAAAGGGTGGTACATTTACACAATGGAGTACTACTCAGCAGAAATGAACAATGGAAACTTTAAATTCACAGGCAAATAAATGGAACTAGAAGAAACCTCCTGAGTAAGGTAAACCAGTCACAAGAAGACAATCATGGTATGTACTCACTCATATATGGATTTTAGACATAGATCAAAGGATTACTAACCTACAATCCACACTGCAAGAGAAGGTAGGAAACAAGGAGGACCCTAAGAGGGACATAGATAGTCCCCTGGAGAAGGGGAAAGGGACAAGATCTTGTGAGCTATTTGGGAGCATGGGGGAAGGGAGAGGGAGTTAGGAGAATGAGCAGGAGAGAAGAGTAGGGGTGAGGAGGACATGAGGGAGCAGGAAGGTTGAGGTCGGGGACATTACAGGCTTAAAGAGAAATCTGGCACTAGGGAATGTCCAGGGATTTGCAAGGCTGACCCCAACTAACAATCTAAGCATTAGTTGAGAGGCTATCTTAAATACCCTTCTTCTCCAATAATGAGATTGATGACTACCTTATATGCCATTCTGGACCCCTCTTCCAGTAGCTTATGGAAGCAGAAGCAGATACCCACAACTAAACACTAAACTGAACTCTGGAATCCAGTTGCAGAGAAAGAGGAGTGATGAGCAAAGGGGTCCAGACCAGGCTGGAGAAATCCACAGAAACAGCTGACCTGAACAAATGGGACTTCATAGAAACCAGACTGACAGCTGAGAAACCAGCATAGGTTTCCAGAACCCCTGACAGTGGGTGTTAGTGAGGAGTTCTCGGCAATCTATGGGGCCTCTGGTAGTAGACCAGCATTTATCCCTAACATACGAATGGACTTTGTGAGCCCATTCCACATAGAGGGATACTCTCTCAACCTAGACACATGTGCTAGGGTCAAGACCCTGCTCCAAATGATATGTCAGACTTTGAAGATCCCCAAGGAATGGCCTCACCCTCCCTGGTGAGCAGAAAGGGGTCTGGGATAGGGAGTTATTGGGGGGAGGGAGAGGGAATTGGGATTGACATGTTAAAAAAACCTTGTTTCTAATTTAAACAAAAATATATTTAAAAATAAAAATCATGGTGTAACTACTAAATATGTAGTTTGAAATTTATAAACAAAGAAAACTCTGCTATAGGCTTCACCTGAAATATAATGTCATTTTAGTTTTTTAGATTTTATAAAGTATGGTTTTGCTAATACATTCCAAAACATAATACAAACTGTTTCATGACAGTATATTAGGTTTAATATTATGGTAGGAACAGAATTGTTATTTAGAGTGCTAAAGATATCTCAGGGTAAATTGTAGTTTTGATCTGGACATGCAACTGACCAAAGTCTACAATCATTGAAATTCTCAGTCACTTATTCATCTTCACAGAAGGTTCAATTGAAGTGTGATTTCTTTCTGGAAACTTATATTCATGTGGACAATATAAATCTCTAATAAGTATCTGTAAAAAATCTTTAACATAAGTTGTAAGTTAGGTTGAATAATTCAAGGTACAGAATAAAATTCAAATGTGTGGGGTATTAAGAGCAGTTAAATAATGCTTTCTATTTATGTTAAGCCTAAGACATGAAAATGCATATTTTCCAGGAGGATAAATTTGATTGCTACTTTTATCCACATTTGAATCAAATATTAAAGTATAAAAAACTTTGGAGTCCAGTTCAGTGAAGGTTTCCCATAGTGAGAAGGCATGACTAGAAATTGGAAAATCTAAAACCAACACTATAAATAAATCTTCAAGAAAAATATATTTCAAATAAAATTCTAAGACCTTGCCAGCCTACAGTCTACACTGCCAGAGAATCTAGGAAACAAGGAGGACCCTAAGAGAGACTTACATGGTTCCCTGGAGAAGGGGAAAGGGACAGCATCTCCTGAGCAATTTGGGAGCATTGGGGAAGGGAGAGGGAGTTAGAAGAAAGAGAAGAAGAGAAGAAGTGGGGAGAGGAGGCCAGGAGCGGGTAGGAAGATTGAGTCAGAGGAAGAATCAAGCAGAACAATAAAATAGATACAGGAAGCCATTATAAGTTTAAAGAAAAATCTGGCACTAGGGAAATGTCCAGATATCTACAAGGATGAACCAGCTAACAATCTAAGCAATATTGGAGAGGCTACATTAAATGCCCTTGACAATGATGAGATTGATGCTTGACTTATGTCATCCTAGAGCCTTCATCCAGTAGCTGATGTAAGCAGACGCAGACACCCACACTAAGCTGAACTCTGGAATCCAGCTACAGAGAGGAAGGAGTGATGAGCATAGAGGTCAAGACCAGGCTGGAAAGACCCACAGAAACAGCTGACCTGAACAAGGGGGAGCTCATGGACTCCAGACTGATAGCTGGGAGACCAGCAGACCAGCATAGGACTATTCCAGATCCCCTGAATAAGGATGTCAGTTTGGAGGTCTGGGCAATCTATGGGGCCTCTGGTAGAGGATCAGTATTTATTCCTATTACACAAATGACTGGGAGCCCACTCCACATGGATGGATACTCTCTCAGCCTAGACACACTTTGGAGGGGGTCTAGGCCCTGTTTCAAATGATATGACAGACTTTTAAGATCCCCCATGGAAGGCATTAGCCTCCCTGGGGAGCAGAGCAGGGATGGGATAGGGAGTGGTTGGGTGGCAGGGGAGGAGTGTAGAAGAGGAAACTGAGATTGACATGTAAAACAAACTTATTTCTAATTTAAGCAAAAGAAAAATATTCTAAGAACCACACAAAATTAAATTTTATTTTTAAAGACTAAGAGAAAATTTACTTGAAAATTAATGCTAAATTTATAATTATAATATTTGATTAGCTAAAAGTCAAAATTAATGTTGATATCAACCAATAAAAATAATGTAATAAATCTGAAAAACACAATTAGGAAGGAGAGTTATGAAGATAACTGCCTGAGATGATGGAATAATATTAACAATATTGATGATATTAATGATAGTATTATTAGAGACAGTTTTTCACTCATAGAAAACTCTTTCCTGCCATGTGCTTATTTCATGTTTGTTAAGTCAGTTAATAGTCCACAATTTGTAAAGTAGAATTAAAGGTTGGGAAAACAAAACTAGAATGAGAAAATTTCTAGTCATTCATTAAAAATACTAAAACAGATAGACCTCTGCTGAGAAAAATCAAGAAGAAAAGAAGGTGCTACTGCATCTTAAGTTATAATTACAGGATAACATTTAATGAATATATTAAAATAATTAGGTGTTAACCAAGCCTGATATTATGCCAATCATTTCATAAAGTACTGTGAGCAAATTAGCTTCCTTCAAAACTAAAATACAGCAAATTAAATCAAACAAAAGAGAAAAACATCAATAAAATAAATAGAAATTAAGGATAAAATGTTCTGTTTTAGTTAAATATACAGCCAGAAATTATTCTTTCAATACTGTATAAGTTTATACATCTGTCAGACTATCAAAATAGAATTAATTGGTTTTTATAAATTCACCTAACTCTGGTATTAAACCAAATTAGGGCAATAATAGAATTCAGAAATTTATATAAAATCATTATGAATAAAATATTAAGAAAAATATTTAAGTATTTTATTCCCTTATTGGAGTATTAAAATTGTTTATATTTTTTCTCTTTCTCATAAACCTATTTATGAGTGTATATGTATATGTTTGTGTGTGTGTGTGGGGTGTGTGTGTGTGGGGGGGTGTATACACATGCTCTTTTCAGGAATGTGGAGGTCAAAGGACATCTTACTAGAGACATTTCTTTCTGTGTCTACCATTTTTTGTTCTCAGGGTCAGTCTCAATTTGTCAGTATTGTTGGAATTAACTTGACTCAGCCAGGCAATGGTGGCACAAACTTTAATCCCAGCACTCAGGAAGCAAAGGGAGGGGGATCTCTATTTGTGGCTAACCTGGTAAATAGGATAGCCAGGACTGTTACACAGATAAACCCTGTATTGAAAACAAACAAACAAAACAAAACAAAACAAAAAATGATTTTAGCTACTGAGATATATCACTGGCCCTCAAGACCTGCTTATAGGATCAACATTGTGCTATGTTAGGATGTAATGATGTAATTCTTTCATGAATAATTTTCCATCTTGTGCAATTCTTATCATGTAACTTTAATGGCTAAAATGATATGGTCATCCTAAAGGGCTGTAGAGACAGAATCTCTTGTTATAAACATTCAGGAATAAAATAATTGAAAGACAGCTTCCTCAAATTGATCTTACGCATACACAGTCATAAAGAAAGCAATGCAAACTTTCTGAAGCACTGTTTAAATCACTTGTTGCAAAAATATTTGTTATGTGTTCATCAGGAAAGAATAATATGCTTTTTTTTTTTTTTACTTTAAATTGTTGGGTCTTTTTTTTCCTTTTTTTAAAGTTAGAAACAAGCTTCTTTTACATGTCAGTCTCAGTTTCCTTTCCCTCCACTCCTCAATTGCCACCCACTGAACCTCTGTTCCAACCCCTTTGGGCTCCCCAGGGAGGCTGAAACCTTCCATGGGAGATCTTCAAAGTCTGTCATATCATTTGGAGCAGGGACTAGAACCCCCCCCCATGTGTCTAGGCTGAGAGAATATTGTGCTATCTGGAGAGGTCTCCCAAAGTCCATTTGTGTACTAGGGGTAAATACTGATCCACTACCAGTGGCCTCATAGATTTCCAGACCTCCAAACTGACCTCCTCGATCAGAGAGTCTGGAAGAGTCCTGTGTTCATTTCCCAGCTGTCAGTCTGGGGTCCATGAGTAACCCCTTGTTCAGGTCATCTTTTTCTGTGGGTCTTTCCAGCCTGGTCTTGACCACTATGCTCATCATCCCTCTCTCTCTGCAACTGGATTCCAGAGTTAAGCTCAGTGTTTAGCTGTGGGTGTCTGCCTCTACTTCCATCAGCTACTGGATGAAGGATCTAGGATGGCATATAAGGTAGTCATCAATCTCAATATTGGAGAAGGGCATTAAAGGTAGCCTCTTGACTATTGCTTAGGTTGTTAGTTGGGGTCAACCTTGTAGATCTCTAGATCTTTACCTAGTGCCAGAATTATCTGTAAACCTATAATGGCTCCCTCTTATGGTATCTCTTTTCTTGCTCTCCTCTATTCTTCTGCTGACTCCCTGTTCCCTCCTGTCCTTCTCTCCCCTCCTCTTCTTCCCTTTTATTATTCTAATTCCCACTCCCCTCCTCCATGCTAACAATTAACTTAGGAGTTCTTGTCTCTTTCCCTTCTCCGGGGGGGGCTATATATGTATCTCTTAGGATCCTCCTTGTTTACTACCTTCTCTGGTGTTGTGGATTGTAGGCAGCTATGTAACAATAAATATTTCTGCCAGGCCACCTGAGTATTATATTATTTACAATGCTATTGGTCAGAGACTGGGGTTTCTTATTTACTATCTCATTCTTAATTATAAACCATAGTCATAAGACTTATAGAGAAAACCAGTGAAATGTGTCCTATCTTACCGGGATCACATGGTGGCTCCAGAGCAGAGAGCAGGAGGAAGAGGAAGAGGGCAATTTCCTCTTTGTCCTTGTTTATATTCTGAGTCGGCCTGCTATGTCACTTCTTGTCTAGATCACAAGACTTCTTTTTACTACATTTCCCAGAATCCTCCTCAAATCTTAGTTCCACCTATCTTTCTTTCCTATTGGCCAAACATTACTTTATCACCCAATAAGACAAACATATACACAGAAGTACTTCTCCCATAATCTCCTATTTTCTATCTAAATAAAAAGAAGGGTTTTCATTGCCATTTATAACCAACCCCATTTAAAGAAACAAACATTTATAAAATATATTTGGGAATTTGGACATCATTCATTCCAAACTGCTCCCTGCTGATTGGGGGTGATGTCCATACCATGGGGATCATGATAAAACACAGAAATCTCAGCAGGGCATTGGTGGTGCATACCTTTAATCCCAGCACTCTGGAGGCAGAGGCAGGTAGATCTCTGTGAGTTTGAGACCAGGCATGGTCTACAAGAGCTAGTTCCAGGACAGCCTCCAAAGCCACAGAGAAACCTTGTCTCGAAAAACCAAACACACACACACACACACACACACACACACACACACACACACACACACACACACAGAGAGAGAGAGAGAGAGAGAGAGAGAGAGAGAGAGAGAGAGAGACAGAGAGAGACAGAGAGAGAGAGAGAGAGAGAGAGAGATCTGGCTGTAGTCATCTATGACTACATCATCTCAGCTGTTTTGGATGTAAGATCACTTGGGCCACTGCTTCATGGGGTCTTTTTTGATCAAACCATATTAGTATGTAAAGAATCCATAGCTTTATATTTTCTGTGAAAACACAAGCAAAAGCTCTTTTTCCAAGTAGTCTGTTGTTAGACTTTAATTTTGAAGTCAAAGCATTTTTAAAATATGTAAGTTGGATTAGTTTAGCAGCATTTATAATCAAATGTCTGTTAGTAGTTGCTCTTTCCTAAGAATCGAACAATTTAAAGACAACACAATAGCATATAGTATCCAGATTCTCTGTGTATTTTCCATCTTTATGCAGCTTTTTATTATCCTATTCCTTTTACTTTTATTTTTTTCCTTTTATGAGACAGGATTTCTCTGTGTAACTTTGGCTTCCCTTGAACTCATTCTTTACACCAGGCTGGCCTTGAAGTCACAGAGATCTGCTTGCCTCAGACTCCCAAGTGCTGGGATTAAAGGTGTATGCCACCACACCCAGCTATTCTATATCCTGTTTCTTTTTCTCTCACAAGCCTACATATATTTTTTTAACACACTGTAAACCTTTAGAGATTTTCTTCATCTATTTTTATTGTAAATCTTTACATTTTTCTGGCCACACAGACATTTATCTGCTCAACAACATTGCTAAAATTATAGTGGCGGCTGCTTTAGCCTCTGTCTTTCCAACATGGCAGGTTTACAATTACTGCCAGCATGAGAGTTGTGCTTACTGCCTTGGTCTATGCTGCCATCAAGCAGCAAGATGCTGGTTTAGAGAAGTGGAATTCACTTGTACATACCATACAATTGTTAGCTAGATGCCTTAATAGGCCTGCAACTTTTGTCACTTATGCCGAGTCAGGAAGATGCTCTTAAAAGAGTTGCTCCAGTCTCTGCTCATCACTAACAAAACAGAGACCACGTGAGAAAATTCTGCTACCAAGAAGTAAGGCTTGTGTCAGTTCTTTTGCTTCTAAAATCCCTTTTTAACCTTTTGTGATGGTTTTATGTGGAAGTTTGTAATCCCACTTCTGTCACCATTTTGTAATGATAAGTATTTATTCCACCCGCCTGAGTTCCGCCGCAATGTTAATAACCCCAAAATAATACACAGAGACTTATATTAGGTACAAATGCTGCCTGTCAATGGCTAGGATTTCTTACTGCTATCTCAGTTTAAATTATCAACCATAAATATTAATCTGTATATTAATAAACTTATTGAGGTCACTGGCAGCGGGTGTCCATTCTTCTCAGGATCACATGACAATAACTGTCCTACTACATTAATTGTTCTAGATCTAAAATCTATGTATGAGTGAATACATACCAATTTTGTCTTTTTGTGACTGTGTTACCTCACTCAGGATGGTTTCCTCTAGTTCCATCCATTTTCATGTGAATTTCAAGATTCCATTGTTTTTGTTGTTGTTGTTGTTGTTGTTTTCTGCTGAGTAGTAATCTATTGTGTAAATATACAACATTTTCTCCATCCGTTCTTCAATTGAGGGACATCTAGGTTGCTTCCAGATTCTGGTTATTGCAAATAATGTTGCTATGAACATGATTGAACATTAATTGAAAACTTTGCAAAAAATGAAAATGAAAGTATAACCAAACCAAATCAAATAAACATGACAGCAAATCAAATCTCAATACATTTTAGCATAACAGGATACATAAGTTGATATTTATGAGCATGGACATGGCACCATGGAAAGCAGAATAATAATAATTGTTAAAGTTGAATATGCATACAGCATAAGTCCCCAAAATACTTTCTTACATATGCAATGCATGCTATTAATTCCTCTTCTTGTTGGTTGGAATTTTTGTTAACTTGATACAAGCTAGAGTTATTTGAGGTCAGGGGAGCATAACTGAAGACCACACCCCTACCAGCCTGGCTTGTGGACACACCTGAGGGACCCCTGGTGGTAGGACCATGATACCAACATGGGACATGAGCTAGCTTGTTGTAGCCCATTCTCTATGGTGGGATGCCATGCTCAGTCTTAATGCATGGGAAAGGGGCTTGCCCCAGCCCCAAGCTATTGTGCAGACTTTGTTGACTCTATATGGCAGCCCTTACCCGTGAGGAGGACTGGACTAGGGCTGTGATGGGGGGGGGCAAGAAGGTGACGGAGAAAGGGTAAGATGGAGAAGTGTCTTTGGAATGTAATATGAAATTGAAAGCAATAAATAAATTATTAAAAATAAAATTGTAACTGTAGCTTGGCAAACAATCTGAGAATGTTAGTCCTCTGAGGGTTTGTATAATAAATTACTACAAACAAAAATGTACATACCAGAGCCGGGCATTGGTGGTGCACGCCTTTAATCCCAGCACTTAGGAGGCAGAGGCAGGTGGATCTCTGTGAGTTTGAGACCAGCCAGGTCTACAAGAGCTAGTTCCAGGACAGCCTCCAAAGCCACAGAGAAACCCTGTCTCGAAAAACCAAGAAAAAAAATGTACATACCAGAAATTAAATAAGATGACATCCTATAAATCATTCATTCCTATTATGAACTTTTTTATTTAAAAAAATTACATCTGAAGCCTACTGATGTGACTTAGTTGAAGAGATCTTGCCTAAAATCTTGTGTAAGGTCCTAAGTTTAAGTCCCAGCTCTCCAACTTAAGCTTTCCATTGTGCACATTTGTCTGTGTGTGCCCCTTCCTGTGCATACAAGCACATACACATGTAGATGGCAGAGGGCCAACCTCAAGTGCTATTCTTGGGGACACATCTACTTCCTTTTCTTTTTCATTTAATTTTTAACCATTTATTTTGTTTTGACACAAGGTCTCTTGGTAGCCTAGAACTCACCAAAAAGGGTAGACTGGCTTGTAAGTGTGATGATATCTTGCTTGAAAATCAGAGAATGTGGCTTGCCACTATCTAACCATAGAGGTCTGGAGGTAATGGAGTTTTGATGCATAAAGAACGAGTAGGATATTTCCTTATAATATCCTTGGCTTGTTTCAAGTGATAGAAAAGTCTTTTTTTCAAACTTTGATGTTGACATGGTGGGGTTTTTTTTATGGAATTATGAGGCCTCTTAGCACATTTCCTATCAATAGTTGATTAACTTCTTCATTACCTTCTGCTAGAGGGCCTGACAGACCCAACTGGGATCTGATTATGAATATATATATATATATATATATATATATATATATATATGGGATGATTCCTGTTGCTGATTATGTCCTATAAATGAATAAATAAATAAAAGTCTATTCTGTATAATCTGGTATAAATTCATAGGTTTCAATATGTAAAACAACTCTTTCTGCATATTGTCACTCAATGACTATATGTGTAAATGTGGGTATAAGCCGTGAAAATATGGGGATCACTAGATTGGAAACAATTTTTGAGGGAGATGAGAGAAATAGCACACATGACAGAGGAACACTCAATATAGAAGGATACAGGAAGGGATGTGTTCTAGCATTGGAGAAGAAAGACTGAGAAGAATTCAAATCCATGAATTAAGATGCCACAGTAAAACACTTTACTTTGTGTACTCATTTTTAAAAACAAACAAAATGAAACAAGCTTTAAAAGTAGTGTTAGTTGTAGAAGAAGAAGGAAAACAACAAATATTTGATGTGACTTAATGGTAGGGTTCTGTTCCAGTAGAAATGCACATGTTCATTTGAAAGCTGCTCTCTTAATTACTTTATCTTAGTTTCATGCATTTCCCCCAGATCTCAGTATATATAGTATATATACAGATACGATAATGATTATGACAGGCTTTATCCATTTTAGCAAGTTTTTTGAAAATGTACAACTAATGTAATATGTAATGTTTAACTTATTTGTGTTCTAACATTGAATTTATGGACCAGATATAAAAATGAAATCATGAGGAAAATAAAACTACTGGAAATAAAACCAATATTAATATATATACTAAACCATTAATATAAACTAACCAACCTGAGATAAAACACAAAGCTGTTAGTTCACCACTGCTGAGATTGCCAAATGGAAATAGGTAATAGTTTCTGGTATTGGAGCCATCCTTTCCGACAAATCACATACCTTGACCTTTACATTCTCTTTATTATTGCTTCTAATTCAAAAGTTAGGAGACTCAAATTTAACTTACCCATTCTTTTTGAACTCATGATTTCCTGATGTAGTAGCATAAAAAATATAGCCAGGATTTTTACCAGTCATACAAACAGTTATGTAAACTGTAAATTCATATCACTAAATACACACTTAACTAAAATGCTCAATGTTTCTTTTTTTAATTTATTTATTAGTTCAAGTTAGGGAACAAGTTTGTTTCACATGCTTGTTCTCCCTCTCCCTCCCCTCACCCCCATCCCTCTTCCCCCACCCCCAACCTACCCTCCATCCCATCCACCCACCACACCACAGGTAGGGTAGGGCCCTCAACAGGGGCTCTGCAGTGTCCTCCAAATCTTCCTGTATTGGTCCTGGGACCTTCCCCATGTGTCCTGGGCCAGAGTGTATCCCTTCATGTGGGATGGGCTCTCAAAGTCCCTTCTTGCACCAGGGAAAAATACTAATCCACTACCAGAGGTTCCCTGGAGTGCAGAGGCCTCCTTATTGACATCCATGATCAGGGGTCTGGATCAGTCTTATACTGGCCTCCCAGACTGCATTTGGGGTCAATGTGCTCTCCCTTGTTCAGGCCAACTGTTTCTGTGGGTTTCTCCAACCTGATACAGACCCCTTCGATCTTCATTCCTCCCTCTCTTCAACTAAATTCCAGATTTCAGCTCAGTGTATACCTGTGGATGTCTGTCTCTGCTTCCATCAGCCACTGGATGAGGGCTCTAGGATGGCATAAAGAGAAGTCATCAATGTCATTTTAGGGGAAGGGCTTTTAGGTTATCCTCTCCACCATTGCCTGGATTGTCAGATGGTGTCATCCTTGTAGATCTCTGGAGATCTCCCTAGTTCCAGATCTCTTCTCGGACCTATAGTGGCTCCCTTTGATATGGTATCTCTCATCCTTAAATGCATTATTATTGGTGACACTTTCTGAGACTAAATAAAAACAAAATGCAGCTGATGTCTCTTTCTGTTGGCCAGTCTCTATGTCATGAAGACATTTATGAAGCCCTGTCTTAGGTCCATGAAGGGAGAAACTGTGTTTCTGGTTACAAGTTATCAGTAGCATGTCTTCATTTCTGGAATCAGAGGTTTTGGGTTTCTTTTTTTGTTGTTCTTGTACTTTGTTTCTAGTGAAGCTTTCAGGTGATGGCAGCACAAGCTAATGTCTTGTCAGCAACATTATGAGATAATATGTGAAAAGTTTACTGATCATAATTCTCTTTTAATCATTAAGCACAAAATCTAGAAAATATAATGAATGTTTACTATTTCATTGAAAGAAACCTTGGAATATTCTATGAAACAGCAGTAGACATAGACATTGATAATTACAGTAACATAATTTCATAGCAAACTGTAGTATATAGTGTGGAAAAGTCACTTTATAACTGAAACTTTGGGGGAAAAAACAAAAACAAAAAAAACAGGATTATAAGGAGCACAGCCATTGATCTTGTTGTATCCTCATGTTGGGACACTTTATTCTCATGTTAAAATATAGGGTCTTTACTTGATCATCCACTTAGAAAATCCTTTAAGAAGTAGCACTGGAGGCCAGGTGGCACACACCTTTAATCCCAGGACTTCGGATGCAGAAGATCTTTGTGAGTTGGAGGCCATCCTGATCTACAAAGCTACAAAGTAACATGGGAGATAAAAAGAAATCTCTATTTCCTTTTATCTTAGTATTTTGTCCATACTAAGTATTGGCAACTGTATTTACAATATTATTACCTAGTATTTAAATTATATAGTTTCTGAAATAGATTTGTGGACAAGATACAAAGCAGCAACTGAGAAATGTAAGGCTTTGGAGAATAAAACCCATATTAAAATGTGCTAATGCAATCTGCATGTTGCAATAATCTGCTCTTCACCAACATCAAGTGCAGAACAACAATGTAAATTAATTCTCATCACAGTAAATATCTCCTGATGTATTAATGAACACTGTCTTATTTCTTTTAGAATAAATAATTCAAAGCCTAAACATTCAATCTACAGCCTGCCTTCTTCTCTCATTCAATTTTCATCTACTGATGAGTATAAGTTCAATCAAAATCAGAAGTGCTGTGAGTATTCAGATATTGATATGTATTTTCTGATATTCCTATATTGCCATTGTGACATGTCTCTTATAATTAATTTTTCTTGGCCATGATTTCTTCAAAGACATAGAAATAAGTTATTTGGGCATAGCATGCAATTATTTACAAAGGAATTTTTAAAATAATTTTGGAGAAAATGTGGGGAATGAAGAGAAAATTAATTCTAATCTCATTCAACTAACACAGAACATCATTTCCAGTGTAGCCTGCTGTGTGCATATATATACAAGGTGATTTTCATGCAGACCGATTCTTCACAAAGACTAAATCTTGTTTCTCCGCCTATGTTCCTTTCTTTTGGTGTTCTAGTGAAACATTTTGCACTTTTGAGCAATAATTTCATGTAAAAAACAATCACAGAGCAAGTTTGGCTCTATATAGGTTTGAAAAGCTTATTTTGCAGTATATATCTGAAGTGATATTTTAGAAAAATGGGACATTATACATCAGAACATAATTATTTTTATTCACATGAATATAACATTTATAAGACCATGAAAAATCATCTGTGACTATGAAGGACAGAATATAGTCTTTGGATTTTATTATAAATAAAAGACTAAAGGAAGAAAGAAAATACAAGTGTATTTCATGCATGTTCTGGAAATGTTTGCTACAAGACAGAAAATGCTCTGCTTACCCAAACAGCTTCTGACTCTTTCGACATGTATCTGAAAAACACACTCCCAAATAAGTGTTACCTAAAATAAATCTTTAATTAAAAGGTGTGACATGCTGTAAAAATTCCTGAAAATAATATTCTTAGGCAAAACATTTAGGTTTTTAGATAAATATGCCATGTGAAGAGGATTTGCAATGTCACAGAAAGAATATTTTAAGAGAAAATCTGAAATTTTTCATCCTGTTCACTAAAGCATGAGGAGAGGGGAAGAATTTTTAACACAATATGCTTTCACTCTCAAGGTGAACACATTCTTATCAGGAAACACTGAGCACATATTGGTATAAGTTTGAAACAACCTAAAGACTTCTCTAGGAGCAACCCCAAGATGAGAAAAAAATGAGACAATATATCTCACAGAAATATCTGCAGTTTTTTCATTTACTAAACTGAACTCACTTTTACATTAAAATATCTTTCAGTTCAGTTTATGGGACATTCTACTTCTTCTGTGAGGACTATTAAGTTGAGACAAATGCTGGGACCATTTTATTGCACTTAATTTCTCTCTGCCCTTTCAATGCATATTTCTTCTGCAGGGATTGTGTGTGTGTGTGTGTGTGCGCGTGCGTGCGTGCGTGCGTGCGTGCGTGCGTGCGTGCGTGCGTGCGTGCGTGTGTGTGTGTGTGTGTGTGTGTGTGTGTGTGTGTGTTTCCCCATGTGTTCAGGTACCAGCAGAAGGCAGAAGAGGGCATCAAAACTGCTGCATTTGGAGTTATAAGTAGCTTTAAGCTGTCAGACACTAATAGTCAGTAATAAAACTATTGTCCTCTGTAGGAACAAAAAGTGCTCTTAACTACTGATACATTCCTCCAATTCCAGGTATAGACTCTTAGAAACACACACAAACACTCACACACACACACACACACACACACACACACACACACACACACACACACACAATTATCTATATACAGCTATCTAGCTATAATCTATCTATTCTTGACACTACAAACATATATATGAAATATTTTCTATTTTTTAGGAAACAAGAGCTCATTTCAACTCAAATAGATTATATTTAAAACATTTATTTCTACATTCACATGGACAACTTTTTGAATAAATGTGTACTGAAAATGTTCACACATACTGTTGTTTCTTAATAATATAGAATTAATAACATTATATAGAATAATATTGATTAAATGCCATGTTCACACATCATTTAAATAATTTAGTAAAGTAACGGTGATAGAGGTAATAAATAAAACAACCATTCTTGTCATTCCCTTTTATTCGGTACAGTGAGACAAAATGAATTCATATTGTATAGCCAAAATCAGAGTATTTTTTCAGTTAATTGGCTTTCATTTATTTGCTTTCTTAACTATTTTAATACATATGCAACAAAGCATAAAATGTACATGGTAATGTGTTAATGAAGTAATATGTGATGTTCTCATATATATATATATATATATATATATATATATATATATATATATATATCAATAATCATTATATTTATCTAAATACTTATCATTTTTGTACCAAAAATCATTCAAAATCCCTTTCTCCTACCCTTTGAACTATATGAAAAGGCAACAAAGGAATACTAGATAATTTTAGCTTTCAATTTTTACTATTCCATTTCTGTATAATTATGACATTCTAGTTAACTTATCTACAGGACCATTGATATATATGTAGATTCTTCAAAATACTGTACTAGACACAATTTTACTGTAAATACATTTCTTTTTTCTAATATTCATTTTGGAAGTTTTGAATCTTTTAAATTACTAGATAGACTATAAACAGTGAATTGACAAATATATTATTCTAGAGTGAGAAAATTACCTAGTACTCCTCCTAGTTTATTGAGAGATTATAGTTTCTTCAACTTGTTAATTCAGCATATGAGTGTATGGTGAGGTGGTCCTCCAACATGGGTAACAGGGATGGAAATCAAATAGTGATGCTGCTTGGAAGCTAGAGTCTTTATGCACTGAGTAACTTACCAGCTCAGTAATCCATATTTTAGAGAACAAAACACAATTTATGTTATATTCAGAATGATAAAATGACACAAAATTGATGTAGCATGGGAGATGAAATGAAATATGAAGAAAAAATGAAATATCAAAATTGTGCTTTATTTTTACTTTCAGAAATCTTCAAGCACATAGGAAGAGGAAGCGCCTGCGTGTACATGTTATATACCTGTGCACCTTTCTATATTTTATAAGGCAACTTTAAAATAGTTATAATTATTTTAGTTTTATATTATAGTGGGGATTAAAAGTTTTTCCCCTTTTTGTTGTAATAATAGGAATAGTAGGTTCCTAACTAATGCTTGTTAAATTAGTCACTTGAAGAATATGTGGTATGAATTTTCCCTTCTAGTATTGTTTCAGAAAAAAAATAGAGAAAACACACCACCTTCAGAGGAACCATGGCATCCTTACTTGTTGCCTTACAATTCCTGTGTCTCTATCTCTGTTTATGTCTCTGTGTCTCTCTCTTTCCATCCTTCCCCCTCCCCTCTTCTCTTTCTATTTTAAAAAGATTATTCCATGCAGTGGGATGTTCCTCTCCCAAGGAACAATAGACTATCTAGCAAAACCCTCAGTGTCAGATAAGTAACACCTCCCTATAAGTTGTTTTTCAGAGGTTTCAAAGAGACTACATAACAATGTTGGCAATTGGTATTGTTTAGTTGCACCCTAGAAGTTGATAGACTTCAGTCAAATGTTTCAAGGGAACAGCACTAGCACTGACTTGGAAGCCCATTCCTGGATGGTTCTAAAACTGAGATCGTTTGAGTAGTCCTGCTCCTCCGTACAGCATTCACAATGCAACAATGTGCACCTCACCACAATATTACCAGTATTGCAATAGTGATTCTTACAAGTTGGAGGAAAGCCAAAACTTCTTAATAGATCATACTGTTCGGGGAAATTCAACCTAACACAGTAAACCTAGCCAAAACTTGTTGCAAGAAATGTGATAGACCTTAACCGAGAACCCACTGCTACTACCACTTTGCTAAATTAATACAATTCCCACTGCCTTCTAAAAGCTTAACACTTATACCCATTGAAAGTTCAGTAATTACTGCTTATCAATAGTTCCTTTTGCAGAACTATTAACAAAATCCTCAACTAGTCAAAATGAATAGACTCATGACCTGGGTCTG
The DNA here is from genome assembly GCF_003668045.3 of Cricetulus griseus. Taxonomy (NCBI): domain Eukaryota; kingdom Metazoa; phylum Chordata; class Mammalia; order Rodentia; family Cricetidae; genus Cricetulus; species Cricetulus griseus. The sequence goes on along the minus strand of NC_048598.1, from coordinate 93,361,502 downwards.
TCCAGTCTCAGATGGGAAATCTATATCTCAACCACTATAATCAAGGATCACAGAACATCATAGAAAAGTGGTACAGAAAGATTCTAAGAGTCTGGACACCAGAAAGACAGCTTTGAATGGTAATAAAACATATATATGTGTGTGTGTGTGTGTGTGTGTGTGTATGTGTGTGTGTGTGTGTGTGTGTGTGTGTATCTTGTTTATTCAATTATTGCACAAAAGTATAAAAAAGGTTATGAGTTTGAGATGATATGAGAAACATGGGGGGAGTTAGAGGGTGGTCTATAATATAAATAAAATTCATTCATGTAGGAAGGTCTAAATATTTTTGAAAAAGAAACAAAGTGAGCATATAATGACATTAGTTAAAGAACAGTACATATAGCTTCTACATGCTTATATAATTTAGCTTTTATATACTTAATTCATACACAAAGTAAAAATAAGAGATGACATAGTATCTTATAACTTCTTATGTTAAGTGTTTAAGAGTAGAAACAAGACCTGTGTCTCTTTATCCTAAAATAAATTATGTATAGCTTAAATATTAACTTTAATCCTATAAGTTAATCTAACTTTACATAAATTTATGATAACGATGGTAATTAACTATAACAGAATTATTCTCATTAGGGGACAAAAGAGGCTTGCTATCATCATGCTGACTCTAAAACTTCAAACTTAATGAATGCTAAAATATTAAAATCTCATCCAGTTTATCATGGAGCCATAATTTATAAGAATAAATGCATAATAATCCTTAGGACCTCAGAAGTAAATTATGTGCAATAGTCTCACAGAGGAGGATAATTCAGTCTCAATTAGCCCAGCTTGATTTAAGTCATTGATTACCCCATGTGTAATAATAATTGAGTAATAATGAAATAATTTTTTCTATTTTTAGATAAAACTATTAAAAGTTTCATGATATAGTTTAATCTTAAACATGAACATATGTATATATAATCTTTCCTTCTTTCTTTCTTTCTTTCTTTCTTTCTTTCTTTCTTTCTTTCTTTCTTTCTTTCTTTCTTTCTCCTTTTCCTCCTGATATTATTGTCTCTAACGACAGCTAATTTTATAGAAAGAACCTCATTCCCTTGAAAATATTAACTTCATTATTTTGGCTGTCTACATTAAATTAATGACAACTTCATCCTTGTGTTTCCTCAAGAAGAGCCAAAAGCAGGTTTATGGGAGTCTTTTCTTCAAAAATCACCATCACAATACTCACTTCCAGAGTTGAGTAATATATGGACAGATGTAAGTATTTCTTATGATTTGCTATTTCAGAATAAAAGAAATAGTTGCTCAAATAGTTTTAATGGCAAACTCTATGTGTGTGAAATATATTACAATCATTATTAATTAAACAGATTTTATCCTGATTCTGGGTTTATGGGATAATTAATGTATTCAATACTGAGTAAATGAGAAAAATTTATCAGCACTTGCAGTGTATAAGGAGACTCATTCCAGCTACACCATTGTTTTAAATTGAAGTCTTCTTTCTACCATTGTTTGGGCACCTATTTAGAGCATGCAGAGATATGTCTGGTCCAAAAAAAAATAGTGCTCTTGATAGGAAATTAGAAAAAATGGTGTATATAACAAAGGACTTTGAATTTCTTTATGCTTTTAAATTAAGTGGCACTGAAAGAAAATGTAGTATTTATTACAAGCAATAGAATCAATATTTGAAATATTGTTATCTGACAACTAAGGTGGACTTTTCCATACTTTGTTAAACACTAAGTTTTATTGACTTAGTATGTTTTTCATGTCATGTGATAACCCTTTTGGGTAAGTGTTATTCTCCTTTAGATTTCAATGCAGTTTCGCAACATGCATATCACAGTATGTTCTGTTGTGTATGTAGTGTTCCTGGCTGGGTAGTAATTAGGTAGCAAAAGTCCCAGACAGTGGTCCTCCTTGGAGGATTTTATATATAATTCACATAAACTATTATGCTGAAATTTTCAGTTATGTCACATTGAGTAAACTCATTTATTCTCTTTCTCAAATCCTACCTTATGAGTAAATATGTCTTAATATAATTTATAACCTGGAAATATAAGAAAGATAAAATAAATTATATTGTAAAATATACTTACCTGTGGTATAAGGACAAATGTTTAGATTGCTTTTACAGAGAATGCTGGTTTAGTAAAGTGATGGTTGTAGATTTTCCACCAAGACCAATTACTTCATTACCAATGAGTATTTAGCTAGATTTAAATTAAAGCTTGCTCTCAGAGAGGAAGCATTCAGGTCAGTTCTGGCTCTCCAAATGGAAAGATGGCCTCTGTGCCATATTTCCAAAGTGAATTGTGTCTTCAGCAATAGGACTTTATTTCCAATGGAGGAGCCTGAGTAACCAAAAACAATAGTAAGAGGAAGAATGTTTTAGTGTGTCCCTTGGATAACTTGGCTGAGGGAAGAAATAAAGTCTTCATTCTAATATTCAAAATGTATATAACTTTGTGAGGTTTCAAATTGAGAAGGTAGTCTATCTGATCATTTCAATAGACATTTAGATAACTTCCATGTGGTATAAATGTTGTAGTAGGTATAAATGGGTAGATAGCAATTCAAGAAAAATATTTTTTTCATTCTTTTAATGTATAATAAACAATGGTTCTCAAACTTACTAAGGTTGTGATCTTTTAATACAGCTCCTCATGTTGTAATTACCCCAACCATAAAAATATTTTGTTTGTATTTTGTAACTACAAATTTGCCACTGTGATGAATTGTAATATAAGTATCTGGTATGTAAGTTATCTGTTATGTGACCCCATTGAAAGTGTTGTTCAACAACCAAAGGGGTCAGGACACACAGGTTAAGAACTACAGTATCATCATTCAGTATATAGTTTTTCAGTTTTCATGAGATTTGTAAGCTTTCTGATATTTCTATGGTTGGTGTAATCCAGTTTTAATCCGTGATGGTTTGATAGGATGAGGAGACATCTTCCTGCTGGGACAGGCAAAAGAAAATGAAGCTGAAACCAACTTTGTGCAGATAATAGAGGTGCTTAGAGAGGAAATGAATAAAACCAGTAAAGAAATTGAGGAAAAGACAAATCAAACAGTATTTGCAGGAATCAATAAATCTCTTAAAGAATGTCAAAAAAAAGAGCTGAATGAAGTGAGTAAAACTGTTCAAGACCTGAAAACGGAAATAGAAGCAATAAAAAAAATAAACTAAGGGAATTCTGGAAATGGAAAATCTAGCTAAGTGAACAGGCACTATAGCCACAAACATCACCAACAGAATACAAGGGATAGAAGAGAAAATCTTAGCCATTGAAGACATAATATATACATCAGTCGAGAAAAATGTTAAATCTAAAAGTTCCTGACACAAAACATTCAGGAAATCTGGGACATTATTAAAAGTACAAACCTAAGCACAATAGGAATAGAAAGAGTTAATTTCCAGTTCAAAGTCCCAGAAAATATTTTTAGCAAAATCAGAAAAGAAACATTTTCTAACTAAAGAAGCATATGTCCATAAAGGTACAAAAACTTACAGAACACCAAATACTTTTGACCAGAAAGGGATCAAAACACTAAACACACAAAACAAAGAAATCATAGTAAATTTTGCAATAGAAAAATGCCAAGTGACATATAAAGACAAGCCTATTAGAATTACACACAACTTTTCAATGGAGATACTAAGACCCACAATCATTCTGAAAACCAAAACATATGAAGATTTAAAAAAAGAAAAATAATTACATACCAATATACCTCATAAACAGTGATGCAAAAGTACTCAATAAAATAATCACAAACAGAATCCAAGGATATATCAAAAAGATATCATCTACCATGATAAAGTAGGTTTCATCCCAGAGACGCAGGACGGTTCATCATGAAAAAAATGTTCATCTCATTAGATGCTGAAAAAGCCTTTAACAAACTCCAACACCTCTTCCTGAAAACAGACTAGGAGAAATCAGGGAAACAAGGGAGATGACTGACAAAACACGATATACAGCAAGCTGGTAGCCAGCATTAAATTAAATGGAAAGAAAGTCAAAGCAATTTCACTAAAATCAGGACCAAGAAAAGTCTGTCCATTATTTCAATATTTACTAATAAATTGCTTGAAATTATGGCTAGAGCAAAAAGACAACTAAAGGAGGTCAGGGGGTACAAACTGGAAGGGAAGAATTCAAAGTATTGTTATTTGCAGATGGTATGATAGTATGCATACAGGACCTCCAAAGTTCTACCAAGGAATTCATACAGCTGATAAACACTTTTAACAAAATGGTTGGATACAAGATTGACTAAAAGAAATCCAGAAATTCTCCTATATATAAAGGATAAATGTGCAGAGAAAGAAACCAGGGAAACATCACCCTTCACAGTAGCCATAAATAATATAAAATATCTTGGGGTAACTCTTACCAAACAAGTGAAAGACCTGTGTGACAAGAACATCAAGTCTTAGAAGAAAAAAAAAACTAGAGAATAAATGCCTAATTTGTTAATATTGAATATTTTTCAGTATTCAATACTAGAAAAGAGTAGTTTTTAAGCCTCCAAAGTTACTTATACAGTTACATTCTCATCAGTTTTATAATAAATATGAAAGAAAATATTTTTAATTGCCTTCATTAATAGAAAATGTATGACAGGCTGCTCTGTATATTATACTATCATTAGACAAAGCTTGGAAACAAAAAATATCCAAGTTTTCTGCCTAAAATGGGAGTAGCAATGTTGATATGTCATATAAAAGTGTGGAATATTCAGTATCATATCCATAAGTACCTGAGGAAGTTGACAGAAAACTTGAACAATTTTTAAAATATGTAAGAAAGTTTATCTTAAAATCTCTTATATGTCTACTTCATTGCATTAGTAAAAAATATTTATTATTAAACACATGTTATTATAACACATTTTCTAATAGCTTATACATTTTCCAAAACATATAAAAACATTTTATTTAAAAATAAGATCTAACACCAGAAATAAAATTATATATATATATATATATATATATTATATATATTAATAGAAATGATCTCCAAAGGAAGAAAATCAAGGAACCCAGCATTATCATGAAAAAATAATGCACTCCACTACAAAATTGGTGGATATGTGCCCATTATACAAGTGTATTTCAGGCTCTTTGTGCATATATTAGTTTTAGGACTGCAAATAACTCTGTTCAAGTACTGAAGATTACAAAGAAGAATAGGGAGTAGTGACACAGGTTTAAAATTTGTAACTGATTCTGATGAGGCAGAAGAGTGAAGGCCAACATCTATACAGCAAGACTGAGCAATTGTAGAGTCTTACGAAAGTGATGGTATCCAGTTCCCTTGTGAGCCAGGCTCTTGATAATTTGTAAAGAATGACTAAACAAATGTGTTCTTTAATGAAGAATTTGAGTACTTTATGACATACCTGTGTGAAATTATAGAGGATTCTTAGATCTAGATTGTGCATTTTTGTATTTTAATTTCCTTATTTCAAGCTTCTATTGACTTTTTTAAAATCACAAATATATGACATAAATTAAAACAGCAGTAACTGCTCAAAATAAAAAAGATACTAATAAACACATAAAGTTTTCAAATCTAAGTAAATCTGTTTTTAATAATGAGTTTATACATATGGAATACAATATAGTTTACCCTTTTACATATAATAGTTCATTTTTCTCTTCTGCTTTTCATTTTATTGTGCATGTCCTTCACAGAAATATCAATGCAGACAATAGTCTCCTTCTGCACAAGGAAATACCTATGTCCAATAATTTGGTGAATATATTCAAGCCTAAGATTTGGTAGAATATATCTAATAGTATTAATAAAATGTCTTATTGATTCATAAATTAAAAGTACAATATTTAGAGTTTCATTATAGGAAGAAAATGAATGAATGAGGAAAGCATTTTTGATAAAGAAATAAATTTACTTGAATAAGGAAAAAAGCAACAACAAAAACAAAACCTGAAGCAATGAAGATTTATATCACAGCAGGAAATACTGAAGTGATAAATGAGTCAATTTAGCCAACACTTACCTAGATCACATTAAGGTTCATATTCATCAATAACATTGACTAATTTAAGATAATCTATTAACTCTGCAATATTTTATGTGTGAAAGCTAAGCAGAAAAAAAATGTTAAACACTTAAAAAACAATAAAGTGTAATAATAGAATTTAATCTGTCAAAATTGACAAGAGAAATGAGAAACTCCAGGCCTGGACTCTCCATTTCTTTTTGTTGGTTTTGTGTCAATGAATGTATAATCTATGCTGATTTTATAAATTTAGAGAGCTTGAGGTGCTTGACACACATTGACAGTGTGGGTGATGTTGATAATATAGTTCTTTATCTACTATAGATTCATTACATTTAATGTAGGTTATTTTCCAAAGAGTTTTTGAAACTAAGCCTCCAGTTATTCAATTATATTCTTAACCCCATTCTGACTGGTTGTGATTACCCATGAATTTAATATCCAATTATTGTACAATATGGTACACACAATAACACTGGCAGTTTTCAACCAACTATTAATTGGTGAGTGTTGCTTAGGTGTTTGCCAATAAGAAAAAAAGAGAATAAAGAATTAAGTACCATATTTCAGCTTAATTTTATATATTGTCTGGTATCAAATACTTTGTATATGTTAATGTTCTTTTAGGCTTTTTCATCACTGCACCTCAGCTTTTAAGTCCTTCAATACAGCTCTTGCCAATGCATATAAGCAAATTAACTGAGCCATGCTTTCACCAATATTTTATATCTTTTAATTTGGATTTTATTACTATTGTGTGCAAATGATATGGAGGAAGGGACACATCAAGGTGTTCATGCCAAGGTCAAAGGATGAAATTATGGAACCAGTTCTCTTCCCCTTCATGTCAGTTATAGGCTTGAACTCAGGAAACCTGATGAGCAGCAAGTGTTGTTATCTGCTTAGAACCTTCATTCATTACCCCTATTTTCAGTCTTTAGTAAAACATCCACTATGTGTACTATATGATTCTAAAACTTCATTGAGGAGTGATGCACAGATAGACCTGTCCTTTGCAATAATATGCAATTAATAAGATAGCAGTGGTGTTGTGACTCAAAAGGATTATTTGTCAAAGTATTAGAAAATAAAAAGAAAGCAGTTTCTGGCCAGCCTTCCTGTGCCATGCTCAGAGACACCTGAGGCCTTGACACAGCTCATGGGGTGAATCCCATCCTGGTAAGATCAAGCCCACCTAGAGACTGCCTAGGTCCTGCTACCAGTCCTGACTCCATCCATGGGAAGAGGAGAGATATCAGAGTATTGAACCTGTTTTCACCCACCAGAAGGGAACGTTGGTGCCATAATTGCCAGGAGAAGAAAAGGCTCCTTCTACAGCCACCGAAAGAAGAAATGGGAAGAAGACAATACAAAAACTCATTTAAAAACAGAAAAACCAATATGACACCACCAGAGTCTAGGGACTCTACACCAGCATGACCTGAACAACATAACACAGATGAAACAGAAGAGAATGACCTTAAAAACATTTTCATAGAAATGATAAAAAGCCTCAAAGAGGATATGAGAAAATCCCTTAGAGAAAGGGAAGAAAAAAAAAAACACAAAATACAATAAATCAACAAATATCTTAAGGAAAGCCAAGAAAATACAAACAGCTGAAGGAAACAATTTAGACAATTCAAGACCTGAAATCTGATATAGAGACAATAAAGAAAACACAAACTGAGGGAATGCTGAAAGTAGAAAGCTGAGTAAATTATCAGGAACTACAGATGCAAGCATAACCAACAGAATGCAAGATATGAAAGAGAATCTCAGGAGTTGAAGATACATTAGGAAAAATACACTATTCCACCAAAGAAAATCTAATGTCCAACAAATCCCTAACACAAAATATCCAGGAAATGTGGAATACTGTGAAAAGACCAAAAGTAGGAATAATAGGTATAGAAGAGGGTGAAGAAATGCAACTCAAAGGTACAGAAAACATATTCAACAAAATCATAGAAAAAAAAACTTTCCAAACCTAAAGAAAGACATGCCAATAAAAGTACAAGAAGCCTACAAAACACCAAATAGAGTGGGCCACAACAAAGGTATCCTCCCCACATAATAATCAAAACCTCAAATATACAGAATGAAGGAAGATTAGTAAGAACAGCAAAGGAAAAATCTCAGGTAACAGATAAAGACAAACCTATCAGAATTACACCTGAGTTTTCCATGGAAACTGTGAAAGCCAGAAGGTCCTAGATTGATGTTCTACCTACTCTAAGAGACCATAGATGCCATCCCAGACTGATATAATAAACAGCAAAGCTTTCAATAACTATAAATGGAGTAAATAAGATATTCCATGACAAAACTAGATTTAAACAATACATTTCTACCAATCCAGCCATACATAAAATTTTGGAAGGAAAACTCCAACCCAAGGAAGTTAAGTACAACCAGAAATTCAGGGAATAGATAATCCCACTTTACCAACAGCCAAAAGAAAAATGAGGTGGAAATCCACAAACAATTCCACCACCAACACCCAATCCAGAACACAAAAGAATGAACAACAAATGGTAATTAATATCTCTCAATATTCATAGTATAAACTTGTCTGTAAAAAGACACAAAGTAACAGAATGGATAAGAAGACAGAATCCATCCTTCCGGTGCATACAAAAAGAAACCTCAACTTCAAAGACAGATGGTACCTGAGAATTAAAGGTTGGGAAAAGATTTTCCAATCAAATGGACCCAAGAAACAAGCTGGTGTAGCAATCCTAATATCTAACAAATTAGTGTTTAAACTAAAATAAAATCAACAAAAATAGATGAAGGATATCAATTCATATTCATCACAGGAGAAATACATGAAGATGAAATCCCAATTCTGAACATCTATATCCCAAATACAAAGGCTTCCACATTCATAAAAGAAACATTAATAATATTCAAATCATACATAAAACCTCACTCACTTATAGTGGGAGACATCAACACCTCATTCTCACCACTAGACAGGAACACCAGACAGCAACTCATCAAAGAAACAAAGGAACTAACAGAAGTTATGGCCCAATTGGGTTTAACAGACATCTATAAAACATCCCATCCAAACACAAAAGAATATACCTTCTTCTCAGCACCACATGGAAACTTCTCTAAAATTGACCACATACTTGGCAATATAGGAAACCTCAATAGGTACAAAAAATTAAAATAACCCCCTGTATCTTATTAGACCACCATGCTTTACTTTAGAATTCTACAACAACACGAATTGCAGAAAACCTACAAACTCATGGAAATTGAATAACACCTAATCACTTCATCCCTGGGTCCAGAAAGAAATGAAAAAAGAATTTAACGACTTACTAGAAATCAATGAGAATGAGGACACAACATACCCAAACCTATGTGACACTTTGAAAGCAGTGCTAAGAGGAAAGTTCATAGCACTAAGTGCTTACATAAGGAAATGGAGAATAGTCACACTAGAGGAGTAGACGCCAGTAAATAGTCAAATTGAGGGGTAAAATCAATAAAATAGAAACTAGGAAAACAATACCAAGATCAATATCAATGTAACAAAGAGTTGGTTCTTTGAGAAAATCAACAAGATAGATAAACCTTTATTCAAACTAACAAAACAGCAGAGAGTGAACATGCAAATTAATAAAGTCAGTAATGAAAATGGGGACATAACAACAGACATTGGGAAAATCCAGAGAATCATCAGGCTATACTTTGAAAAACTGTAGTCCTCAAAATTGAAAAATCTAAATAAATGGACAAATTTCTGGATAGATTTCACTCACCAAAATTTAATCAAAAACAAATAAGCAATTTGAATATATGTATACTCCCTAATGAAATAGAAGCAGTCATCAAAAGTCTCCCAACCAAAAAAGCCCAGGGACAGATGTCTTCAGTGCAGAATTCTACTAGAAATTCAAAGAAGAGATGATACCATTTCTCCTCAAATTGTTTCACACAATAGAAGTAGAAGGGTCATTGCCATACTGCTTTTACAAGGTTTCAATAACCTTGGGAGCCAAGTCACATAAAGAGACAACTAAGAAGGAGAACTACAGACCAATATCCCCCATGAACTTGATACAAAAATACTCAATAAAATACTGGCAAATCGAATACAAGAACATATCAGAGAAATCATCCTCCATGGTCCAATAGGCTTCATCCCAGGGATGCAAGAATGGCTCACCATATGAAAAACCATCAATGTAATCCACCATATAAACAGGGTGAGAAAGAAAGAACACATGTTCATCACAATAGATGCTGAAAAAGCCTTTGACAAAATGCAACACCCCTTTATGATTTAGGTATTGGATAGATCTGGGATAAGAGGAACTTACCTTAAAATAATAAAAGCAATATACAGCAAGCCGACAGCCAATATCAAACAAAATTGAGAGAAACTCAACACAATTCCTCTAAAATCAGGGTGAAGACAAGGCTGTCCCCTCTCTCCTTACTTCTTCAATATTGTCCTTGAGGTCCTAGCTAGAGCAATAAGACAACAAAAGGTGATCAAGGGGATGCAAATTGGAAAGGAAGAAGTCAAAGTTTCACTATCAGCAGATGATATGATAGTCTACATAAGGGACCTAAAAAACTCTACCAGGGAACTCATATAGCTGATAAATACCTTTTGCAAAGTGGCATGATACTAGATTAACAAAAACAAAAACAACAACAAAAAACCCAGCAACCCTACTATATACAGATATATACAGATGACAAACATGCTGAGAAAGAAATCAGAAAAACATCACCCTTTACAATTGCCAGAAACAACATAAAAAAAAAATCTTGTGGTAATGCTAACCAAGAAAGTGAAAGACCTGTATCATAAGAATTTTTAGTCTTTACAGAAAGAAATTAAAGAAGATACCAGAAAATGGAAGGATCTCCCATGTTCTTGGATAGGTAGGATCAACATAGTAAAAATGACAATTTGCCAAAAGCAATCTAAAGATTCAATGCAATTGCCATTAAAATCCCAGCAAAATTCTTCACACACCTTGGAAGATCAATTCTCAACTTTATGTGAAAAAAATAACATAGGAGAGCCAAAAAAGAGCCTGTGTAATAATGAATGTCCAGGGGCATCACCATCCCTGACTTCAAACTCTATTATAGAGCTATAATCCTGAAAAAAGCTTGGTATTGGCAAAAAAAAATAGGCAGTTAGACCAATGGAATTGAATTGAAAACCCTGATATTAACCCATGAAGAAAGCATCTTCAACAAATGGTGCTGCCATAATTGGATGCTAGTGTGTAGAAGACTGCAAATAGATCCATATCTATCACCATGCACAAAACTTATGTCCAAATGGATAAAAGTCCTCAACATAAATCCAGCCACACTGAACCTCATGGAAGAGAAGGTAGGTGGTACCCAGGAATAAATTGGTACATGAGACCTCTTCTTGAAAATAATACAGACACTGAGATTGACAATTAATAAATGAGACCTCCTGAAACCGAGAAGCTTGTGCAAGGCAAAGGACACAGTCAGTAAGACAAAAAGGCAGCCCACAGACTGGGAAAATATATTCACCAACCCCACATCTGACAGAGGGCTGATTTCCAAAATATACAAAGAACTCAGGAAGCTAGTCTCCAAATCACCAACTAATCCAATTAAAAAGTGGGGTACAGAAATAAATAGATAATTCTCAATAGAAGAATCCAAATTTCCTGAAAGACACATAAGAATGTGCTCAATATCTTAGACACCAGGGAAATGCAAATCAAAACAATTCTGAGATACCATCTTACTCCTGTCAGAATGGCCAAAAGCAAAAATAACAATGACCATTTATGCTGGAGAGGATGTGGAGAAAGGGGAACACTCCTTCACTATTGATAGTGCCAACTTGATTTTGGCAATCAGTATGCAGCTTCCTTAGGAAAATGGGAATAACTCTATCATGAGATCCAGCAATTCCATTTAGGCATATACCCAAAAGATGCACATTCATACAACAAGGACATCTGCTCAACTCTGTTCATAGCAGCATTATGTGTAATAGCCTGAAAATGGAAGCAACCTAGATGCCCCTCAACTAAAGAATGGATGGAGAAAATGTGGTACATTTACACAATGGTGTACTCATCAGAAAAAAAAATGGAATCTTGAAATTTGCAGGCAAATGGATGGAACTAGAAGAAACCATCCTGAGTGAGGCAAAGAAGACCAAAATGGTATGTACTCACTCTTATATGGATTTTAGATGTAGAGCAAAGAAGTAGCAGCCTGCAATCCACAACACCAGATACTAGGAAAGAAGGAGGATGCTAAGACACACATGGTCCCCCAGAGAAGGGGAAAGGTACAAATCTCCTAAGCCAATTTGGATTTATGTGGGGAGGGGAGAGGAAGTTAGAAGAAAGGGAAGGGAGAAGGGAGGGGAGAGGAGGACAGGAAGGAGCAGGAAGTTCTAGTCAGGGGAGGAATGGAGGAGAGCAAGAAAAGACTCCATCATAGAGAGAGCCATTATAGCTTTAAAGAACAGTCTGGCACCAGGGAAGTGTCCAGAGATCTACAAGGATGACCACAACTAACAATCTAAGCATTAGTTGAGAGGCTACCTTAAAAGCCCTTCTCTGATAATGAGATTGGTGACTACATTGTATGCCATCCTAGTGCCTTCATCCTGTAGTGATGGAAGCAGGTGCAGACACTCACAGCTACACTCTGAGCTAAGCTCTGGAATTCAGTTGTAGAGAGGGAGGAGTAATGAGCAAAGGGGTCAAGACCAGGCTGGAGAAACCCACAGAACTGTGGGGGACCGAATATTTCTGTTATGGAATATTTTGGGGCCCAGTCTCTAGATCCTGTAAACAGAGGCACTGGAAAGCTCTGGCCCACTATTGTATTGTTAATGCCAGTAAGGCTACTATTGTTTACCATGGCCTCAGGGTAATATGCCTCTTATTTGCATCTCTATGCATCTAAGCATCTGAATAGGCCTTCACCTGGGCAGGGAGGGCAGAGGTGTGTGAGTAACTTGTGAGGATGGAAGGTTAGGAGTTAGGGGCTAGTGACCAGAGAGCAGAGAGAACAAAGAAAGATGGTTCCCTCATGGTGTTGGAAGGATGGTTAAGAAACACCAGAAAAGATGGCTAATAAAGAAATGACTCTAGTTCTACAACATTGAACTGAGAGCTCTCTGAAGATGACAAGATGCCTATGTTTGGTCCTTATTGTCGCTGGGTTGCTAGGAGCTTCCAGGTCCACACACCCCCACTCAGGTAGAACTTCATGGCTGTTGTGGGTTAAAGCTGAGACATGCTGGGTCACGACACTGAACCAGCTGATCTGAACAAGGGGTTGCTCACGTACCCCAGACTGATAGCTGGAAAACCGGCATAGGACTGTTTCAGATCTCCTGAAGGATAAAGTCAATTTGCAAGTCTGGACAATCTATGGGCCCACTGGTAGTGAATCAGTATTTGCCCCTAGTGCACTAATGAATTTTGGGAGCCCTCTCTTCATAAAGGTATAATCTGGCAGCCTAGACACATCCCCAAATTATATGACAGACTTTGATGATCCCCCTAGGAAGACCTCACCCTCCCTGGGGAGCAGAAATGGGTTGAGATAGGGTGTTGGTGAAGGACAGGTGAGGAGGGGAGGAAGAGGGAACTGAGATTGACATGTAAAAGAAGCTTATTTCTAATTTAAATAAAAACATTAAGCAGACTTCATTCGGTGAAGAATGGACAAGTCAACTCTAGACGTAGTTCAAAACTGATTTGTAGATCACCATCTAAAGCTCCGTTCTGTGATGAGTAATAATACTGTCTGTGATATCACTTGTAATTAAGCATTTGCCAAAGCTCTCTGGATGTATATTTATTTTATGCAAATTCTCTTTTTTATTGATATTTTTGATTTATGGAAATTGATTAAAACTTTCAAAAATCCAGTTGAATGTTTCATATTTTAAAAGGAACTATTTGAAGTACAAGACTACAGAGATGTCAGAGCAGTTAGGAGCTCTTCTTGCTCTTGCAGAGGACACATTTCTAATTCCCAGTAGCCACACAAGAATCTACAAACTTAACCTTTCCAGGTCCAGGGAGTCTAATGTCCTCTTCTAACCTCCATAGGCACCAAGAATACACATAGTACAGATGCAAACATGAAGAACAAAAATTTATATGGATGAAATAAACATGTTTTGAAGTCTATAATAATTTTAGTCTATGGGAAGATAAGAGATTTTTAAATTCCCATCTTTAATGCTATAAATACATATATTTACATAGTTTTAATAGAAAGAAAATAGTGTATGACTAACTGTGGTTGTTTGAATGAGAGATGATCCCATCTGATTTGGTAACTTAACGATTTGTCCCAGCTGGTGGCAACATTTTCGAAGAACTAGAAGATGTGACCTTGATAAAGGAAGTTTATCATTAGAAGTGGGCTTTCTGAGTTCAAATATCTCAAACACTTCCAGTTGCTATTCCTGTTAGGCAGAAAATATCAGAATCATGTGTGGGGGTGTTATATATTACAAGGTTATAATGCCTATGTTTTATGTAGTATTCTTAAATTTTAAACAGGTTTATTTTTGTATTGCCCCTGTCTTAGGAACACATGAAATAAGTATAAGTTTCTCCTATTCACTTAAATTGTTTTAAAACTAAAAATGGAGAAGAAAATGGAAAGGAAACATTAAGTTTCATGGTCTTAGGTTAACATCATTTTAGTTTCTAAGAGGTGATTTCTATATTATTCTTGCTTATTTTAAATTTTTCATGAGGTCATAATTTCTAATTATTCCTGAAAAATAAGATTACAGAAACCTATTTCCTTCTTATAACTTCATAATGTATATAATCTACACACTGACAACTGTCAATAAGTATGGAATAATGGGATGTTAATTTATTCATTTATGCTTTTAGTGCCTATACTAATGATGTACTCTTCATAAAGTCGTTTCATGTGACAATGTGTTCAAGGCTAGTACTCATTTTCTTCTCTATCAGGTTCTTTCTATCTGGTTTTATGTTGAGGTCTTTGATCAGTTTGAAGGTGAGTTTTGCATAGGGTCATTCTTTTACATCGAGCCATTTGCTTTAACCAGAACCTTCGGTTAAAGATGGTCTTTTTTTCCTAAAATTTTATTTCTGACTTCTTTATCAAAATTGTAGTGTCCATGTGTGTGAGGATTTTTGTCTGTATTGTAAATTCAATTCCATAGAAGAAGTGTTTATTTATGTGCCAATACCATTTGGCTTTTATTGCTCTAGCTCTGTAGCCGAAATTGAAATAAGGGATCGTGATACCTCCTGCATTTCTTTTAATATTCAGGATTAATTTGTTTTTCCTGTTTTCCATGTTTTGATATGAAGTTGAGAATGTTCCTTTCAAGGTCTGTGAGGAATGATGTTGGCCTTTTGCTTGAGGTTTCCTTCAATGTGTACATTGCTTTTGATGGAATGGTCAAGTTAACACTATTCATCCTACCAATTCCTGCACATGGAACAATCTTTTCATCTTCTGATATCTTCTTAAAATTTCTTCTTCAAAGACTTGAAACTTTTATTATACAAACTTTTCACTTGTTTGAGTAGAGTTATCCCAAGACACTTTATATTACTCAATGCTATTATGAATGATATTGTTTCCATGATTTCTTTCTTAGTCTTTCACTTTTATGTAGGAGAGCTAATGAATTTTGTGAGATAATTTTGTATTCAGCTATTTTGCTGAAAATGTTCATCAGCTATAGGAATTTCCAGGTGGAATTTTTCATGTCATTATGTATTCTATGATATCAATTACAAATAAATATGCTTTGGCTTTCCAATTTATATCTCCTTAATCTCCTTCCATTGTTTCCATCCCCCCTATATTTTACATTCCATATTGAATAGTCATGGGAAGAGTCGACAGCCTTGTTTCTGATTTTAATGGAATTTCTTTGAGGTTCTGTCTTCATTTATGACTATGGTTTACTATTAGCTGGCTTTATTATTGTGAGATATATCCCTTATGGATCATGGTTAATGATCTTGTTATGAGTTCTTGAATTCACTTTTCTGGTATATCATGGATACTTTGTATGTGTGTGTCCATTAGGGAAATTGGTCTGTAATTCTCTTTCCTTGTTGGGTCTTTATGTGATGAAATCATCAGAGTAACTGGGACCTCATGAAACAAATGGTTCAAAATTCTATTTTGTATATAAATTTAAGGAATATTGGTATTAACTTGTCTTTGTATATCTGGTTGAGTTCTAAGATTCTGCAGTAAAAAATATCTGACCCTGCTTTTGATGAGTTGTTCAGTTTCCATGAGTTTGTAGGTTTTCTGCTATTTCTTTTGTTATTGATATCCACCTTTAATCCATTGTGATAAAAACAGATGCAGGGTAGTGTTACGATAAATCTTTCTGCCAAAAGCTGCCTGAGCCCCACCACCATGTGTGTGCTTTACGCCAGCCACCTGCCCGAGTTAGGCCCAAATGAATACACAGAGAGACTTGTATTAGTTATAATGCTGCTTGGCCAATGACTAGGATTCTCATCTGTTAGCTGAGTCTCAATTATCATACATCTATATATTTTATAAGACTTATCTTATTGGACACCTTTTTGGCGTCCCTCCTAGCTGGTGAATCACATCATGCCGCTGGAGCAGGAGCCAAGGGGAAAAAAGAGGGCCCTTCCTGTTTCTCTTTCACTTAAATATGAGTCTCCTTGCTATGTTACTTCCTGTATGGATCACCACTTCTCTACTACATTTCCCAGAATCCTCTTTGACTCCCAGTTCCGTCTAACTTGCTGTCTCATTGGCCAAACAGTATTTTATTCAATAATCAATAAGATAAACATACACAGTACATTCCCCATCAGGGTAGTATATCAAATTTTTGTAACTGTTGAGACTTGCCTTGTGTCAGAGAAAGTGGTCAGTTTTGGAGAAAGATTTATGATATAATGAAAGGAGATATGTTCTTTTGTGTTTGTGTGAAATGTTCTGTAAATATTTGTTAGGTCCATTTGGTTTATAGTATCAGTTATCTCCAGAATTTCTCTGTTTACTTTTGCTTGGATTACCTGTACAATTGTAAGAGTTGGATATTGGACTCTCCCACTCTCAGTGTATGAGTGTCAATATGTGACTACAGTTATGGTAGAGTTTCTTTTATGAACTTGCTGCCCTTGTTTTTGTTGCAAAGTTATTAACTGCAATGTCCTCTTCATACATTTTTTCTTTTGATGAGAATGTTGTATCTTTCCCTGTCTCTGATTTGTTTGGGTTTGTAGTATATTTGGTCATATATTAAAATGTCTCCAACACCTTAATTCATTGGTCAATTTGCTTATAATATCTTTGTCTATCTTTTTAACCTGAATTGACCTCCATCCTTTATGCTAATTTGTGTTTCCTCAAAGCAAGAGGATAGATGGTGTTTTAAAATCCATTCTGTTTGCCTGTATCTTTTAATTGAGGAACTGAAAACATTGATTTTGTGATATCAACAAGCAGAATTTGTTGATTCCTGTTATTTTGTTGTACTGGTGTATTTGTGTTCTGCATGTTTCCCCCCCCCTCTTGAATTTTCTGGCCAGAGAATATTCCCTGTGTTCTTTTGGGTGGGGTTAGCTGTTTTAAGTTAGAGTTACTTTCTAGCACCTTTTGAAGGGCTAGATTTGTTTTTTTTTAATTTGTTTCATCATGAAATGTCTTACTGTTTCCATTTATTGTGATTGAATGTTTTGCTGAGTGTTTTAGTCTGTGTTGCCATGTGTGATCCCTTAGAATCTATAGAATGTCCTTGCAAGCCTCTCTAGCTTTTAGAGTCCGCATTGAGAAATCCAATGTTATGACAATAAGTTTACTTTTATATGTTACTTGTCTTTTCCTTGCAACTTTTAATATTCTTTCTTTGTTCTGTATGTTTAATATTTAGTGCTTCTTCCTCACGCTATTAGGATATCATATGATACTTCATTTTTTGTTAAACAAAAAGACCTTAGCGTTCTTATGGCTTGAATTTTTTCTTTCTATGCTCTTAATATTACTAATTACAAATCAATTATTTTAATTCATTGTATCTAACATTTCAATACATATCATCTATTTATGATGCTACATAATGTGAGATTCTTTGTCCTGAATTGTCCTGCCACCCTTCAACCTGAACACAAAGATGCTATATTAGTTTTAATACTTTCAGCTGGTGGCCTGGGCTTCTTGTCAGCCAACTCTGTCTTAATCATTAACCCAATTTTATTAATTTAAGTATTTCCATATGCTCTTATCTTACCAGAGAAATGTACAGACCTCTAACTCCTATGGCAGCTACATGTTGTCTATTTTGCAGGCCCTCTCTGCCAACCTTTCCCAGAATTCTCCTTTTCCTAGTTCTGCTTATTTTCCTGCTTCATTGGCCAGACAATGTTTTATTCATCAACCAATAAGTGAAACATATACAGAAAGACTTGCCCCATCAATGCTACAGTCAGTACTCCAAAATTTAAGTTATCATTAGTAATTTTATTTTTCTTTTTATACTGGCAGTTGTTATGTAATATCAAGCATGTGCCGTAATTTGCAAATAATGTTTAAGCATTTTCCCATGTGATTATGACCATTTTTACTCCACTAATCCAAACAGGAAACATGATAAGCCATTTACAAAAGTTCCCATAGGTAGAAAACAGGAGCAGATATTTAAATCATGTCACTTCAGATAAATTCAGTTTATCTCCCATACTCTGTGCTTCCTATCAACACATTTAGAAAAAAAGTAATTCACTCACAGACCACACAGTTAATGCACATAATGCAATTAGACCTGATGTACCTTAAAATGCCATCCACTAAATTAATGTGAATGAAGTAATTTTCCCTCTTATTTTGTAGAATGGCTGGTGATAGTAGGTCTTGCCCTATCTCCAACTTTCTGATGAAACGTCCATGTCTCAATTACACGGGGACAATGGAGACTGTTACAGAACAGAATCTAAAACATTCTCTCACTCTCACCAGATGTTCTTACTGACACTGACAGACAATTATACTTCATTGCCCTAGTAGATGTACCTTTTCTTTCTTCAGCTAGGCTTTCAAGTATGGATCTTCCTCCATTCTACATAAATAAGTCTCTCTCTCTCTCTCTCTCTCTCTCTCTCTCTCTCTCTCTCATCTCTTTGTCTGAGGTGATATATTGTTTATGATTTAATGAAATTTTCCTGGGGTTAAGAATGCAATGCTAACCCCACTACTTAGCCATAGATGCCAGGCAGTGATGGCACACAATTTTAATCCCAGACTCAGAAGACAAAAACAGATGGATCTCTGTGAGTTCAATGCCACCAAGCACTACATGAGAGTTCATCACTCTAAAATAGTAAAAAAGCTCATGCCCTTCATCCCAGCACTAGGAAAGCATATAAGGAAGAAAGAAAGGGTCTCATGTGAAAATCAGTTTCCAGTCACAGGGAAGTCAGGATCTCCATTTTACCCTTAGGAGTGGTAAGAGCTATGGACTGGATGCTTTCATTTTCTGATCTTCAGCTTGAACTAAATATCTGCCTCTGGATTTATATTATTCATTCTATATCTGTCTCTATAGGCTCTTACCTCTCACAGTTGTATATAGTATTATAAATTTGGATTAAAACCCTTGATGTGTCAAAACAATTTTCAAATTTATCCAATCCAAGCATTAAAAATGAGGTGGATATAAATACACTCCTATTGAAATCCATTAATCAAAACTGACACATTCTTTGCTATAATCATATCATTTATTTGTCTAGAGAGATGGCTCAATGGGTTAAAGCCCTTGAGATAGTTTTTTGTAGTTCTAAAAATGGATGCCATAGACTTGTTCATGTCAAGTCCTGTTAAGCAACTGTTCTACCATTAACTGCATCACAGCCCTATTTCTCCATTACAAAGATGCCCCTACCTTATGCTTGACATCTACCTTTATGTAGCTGTTTCTGTTATTTTGTAGCTGTTTTGTTATTTTGATGACCATATTCAGATTCCCAAAAACTACCTAACAGCTTTATGCAGTAACTAACACATGAATCTGAAACCCAGTACATCCTGTAGAAAGACAGACAGTGGAGACATGAGAATTTCTGTAAAGTTAATGGCCAGATTACATTGCTTGCTCAGTAGCAAAGAGGCACTGTCTCAGACAAGGTGGAAAGTCATGGACTGACAGAAAAGATTGTATTCTGATGTCTACATGCATGCTTCTGTTTCTATACATGTAAAAAAGTGTATACATGCATGATATACATACAAGCACCACACATATACACATACAAAATTCACCTTCATGGTAGTTTGCTACAGATGACATATTTCTGAAGATAGAATACAAAAGGATATATAAATCCAGTAATAACTGTCCACCAAACTTATCCCCTCCACCATTAGGAGGGAACCAAAAATTGAATCCAGAGCCATAAATTTTTTGGAAAGCACTCTAAGAGTGAGAAAAATGTCCCAAACATTAGAAGTCTACCAACTTCTAATTCATGACTAAAATAAAGCTGTAGTCTCTTCAAGTATTTTAATATTTTGAAAAGAATGTGTTTTTCTTTTGTAGTTCTAAAAATGGATGCCATAGACTTGTTCATGTCAAGTCCTGTTAAGCAACTGTTCTACCATTAACTGCATCACAGCCCTATTTCTCCATTACAAAGATGCCCCTACCTTATGCTTGACATCTACCTTTATGTAGCTGTTTCTGTTATTTTGTATGGCTAGAGAACACAGATGGTGTAAACATTAATCTGGTCTTGAGACAGAAATAAATAATCCATCAGTTGGTTTTTCATAAAGGAAAACCAGGTGTGAAAATGTATTAGTTATAATGGAGTGCAGGACCTCTCTATTTGTTCCTCTTATAAATTTCTCCTGTACATTGTCAAAAAATGTGACATAAGAACTTTCAAACAAAGTGGCTATTTGGTTTTTATTTGATTTTCTTAAACATTTAGCATCAAGTTAATAATAATCTGTATGAATATAATTATGCATAGAATATAATTTTATTTAATACTACTGCGAAGTTATCTCATGACACAATGCATGGTGGATGATGATTTTGGCAAGTACCTGGATAACCAGGTCCCATCACATTATTGAATTAATGCAAAGAAGAGGTTTTCTTAAATGGATTTAGAAATTCTTCACTATTCCCATGCTATACATCCACAGTTCATCCTATCCTTGTCCCCAAATCCTTTTTTTCCTTCAAAGACACCACAGGCCAGAAATCACATATCTTTCCACTGTTCTACATTTCATTTACTGCTTTACTAACAGCCTTTGAAAACTCATTGGTTCCTATGAATAACTTGGATTTTAATGTGCTAATTAAATTTTCTCCGTTTTTCTCACACTGTCTAGTAAAATACAAATATGTAATTAATACTACAAGATATACATAAAATCTCAGTGCATTTAAAGGGCTTCCTTTTGAATGTGTGAGTCCCCAATGTAGGTGTCTGGAAAGTATTTCAATGTGAACTTTTAACTCCTATTAGTTGATAGACTCCAAATGAGGGGAAAATCTTAATTAGGATGAGTATTTTGGCAACAAAGTGAACAGAGATAACTAGACAGTCCTTAGATTATGTTTTGCTTAAAATTCAAGAAGAAAATGTTCATACAAATTTAAGTTTTCAGTTACTGCAGTAACGGACACATTTTACATAATGAGATAAGATATACTGGTCTGCAAATTATTTACAATGGTAAGATCAACTGATGCAGCTCAGCAAGGAGTGAAAACTACTAGGAATCTAAATACCATCTGGATTTAGTGTGTCTGATATGAAAACACTTTAATAAAAACATGTTGGAAGCTAAAGTTTTATGGGAAATCTTGCTTATGTGCTTTTAAAGGACTAGAGGACAGTTAATACGGACACGACTGAACTTTCAGATGTAAAATGATGATGAAATGGCTACCTGTCTGCAATCTAAAAAACATAAATGTCATAGTAATATCTCAGAATAGCTACTGAATCCTAAATGATATCCATGTAAAATATGGTATCCAAGGAGACCTTGAAAACCTAATACTGATATTGTGATTTTGTCTATTACAAAAGTAATTCTTTTCTTCCCATATGAAATATTTGAGTAATAAATTGCTTTGAATTTATTTTGGGGTCTTTCAGTCATCACAGAGTAGTGTCATTAAATTACAAATATACAGATACAAAGGGAAATAATGTTTCCTGTCCAATTCATGCTCTTAAAATGAATGTGTATCTATTTACTTTCTGTCATAGTAGAAATGTTATTTATAAGATTGAAATCAGTCCTTTAGACACAAATGTGAACACAAGAACATTAAGCTGAGCCAGGTGGTGCTGGCAAACGCCTTTAATCCCAGTACTTGGGAGGCAGAAGCGGGAGTATCTCTGTGAGTTCACGAAAAGCTTGGTCTACAAGAGCTAGTTCCAGGACAGCCTCCAAAGACATAGAGAAACCCTGTTTTGAAAAACCAAAAAAAAGAACATTAAATTGGGGTAGTGTGCATATCTGTAGTCTCAGCATTAGGGAAGGATAGTGCAAAAAAAATTGACATGAATTTGAGGCCTACCTAGAGATGATACAAAAATACAAATTAAGAATGGATACAAGATTAACAGTTCTGTCAAACAAAGTTTATATATTGTTTTAGATATTTTAGTGCATAACTCAATGTTTATTAGAGTGATAAACATAATAAAAAGTGTTGCTCATCTAAAATTAATCTTGGATAGGTGCCTTATATTTTATCTGTCATTTATGTGCAAACATACATGAGAAGCATACATTATATGTAATGGATGGCTGCTTTAACAAAATGTGGCATTACTTTTCCTATGGAGATGAGGAAATGTCTAGAACCCCATATAGTAAGGATTCAAAGAAAACAAACAAACAACTTGATGCAAGGTGAGTTTCAGAACCATTGAGTTTACTGGGTTCATTTCTAGGACTAGAAGCAAATAAATCACTCAGTTTCCCCTGCTGTAATTAGGAGTTAGCCACAACCCAGAGAAATCACACCAAACCTACTATCTACTAACATTGTATGCTAAGTTGGTGAGATATTGGGCCTCATAAGAATCCCATGAAAACCTCATAAATCTAAGGAGCTTTATGAGCCCCCATAAGAATAATATTAGGCTTAATCTCATGAGAGTATTATTTATGTGATCACAGATGCTAATTCAAGATAGAGATGTTCAAGTCTAGCCAGAGAAATATTATACTTTACCAAACCTTTTTTTTTTTTTTTTTTTTTTTTTTTTTTTTTTTTTGTCTTAAGTCATTTCTATGCTCTCTTTTCGGGTGTTCCCAAAGCCATCAAGAATGTGATGCAGTTTTAAGTTTTGCTTTTTTCACTTATTTGTGAATATTGGATTTTGTCATAGTTTCTTTGCCCATTTTGATAAAACACCATGACAAACACAATTTCAAAGAGAAAAGGTTTACTCTGGCCCATTGTTCAAGGTATAACTCACCATAGCAGGGGAACCAAGGCATGAGATTGAAGCAGGTGGTCACATTTCAAACACAGTCTAGGAACAGAAGACAGTGAATGTAAGACCTGCTCTGTTCTTGCTATCCATTCCCATGAATAAAGATAACCATCTGCAGACATGCCCCATTTTCAGCTAACTTAGATCCTGTCCAGTTGACAGACATCACTAATCATCACATGTTACTGTGCCACATCACCATTGCAGATGACAGTACTGAACTCTTATTACAACCAATTTAAGTATGTATGAATCTCTGAATTAACTGTCAATCACTGCAGAAAGAAGTTCCTTTCCAATCTACTTGACAATAATAACAATAAGTGGACATAACTAAAAATGGTTAGAAGGCAATTTAACCATCACACCAAATGCATTTACAAAAGCAACAATAACATATTGCCAGCTGAGGCTCATTACCTCTACACATTGATTTCTGCCCTGGTTTATAGTATGAAACAAGGGTTCTCTCCAGTCTCTCTAATTGACATATATTTCAATTGGAAAGTAGTTGGTTGTATCAAGAACTGTTTTGCCACTAAGACATTTTTTGTCTTGTTTCATGCTTGATTTTCTGTCTGCATCATGTGCAGGAGTCAGAGATGACCATCACTATTGGTGATAATTCTTTCTCATCAGTCTGCATAGCACTTTCTGTCATGAATGCCAGACAGTAAAGAAAGTGCCATCTTAAGTCTAGCATGATTATTCCATATTTTGCAATACAACATGGTCTGATCCCAATGATAAGGATTCTCTGACATGTATCTAACAAATGTGGAGATAGACTGTGTTCTGAAATGTGTTTCTTTACCTATTATTAATAGGAATATAGCACATATCAGACACTGAAATTGTAGTTTACATACTTCGTAGAATCTGTCAGCATCTTCATCCAGCCATGGAGAGTGCACTCATTAAAATTTTATTGAATTGCCATAATTTTTTACAGATGTCTCTCTTAATCTATATGCGACTCATGTCAGAATTGTGTAGTGGAGTTATTGACAGAAAGTAGACATGATTTCTTGGGACTCAGTAGGGTTACTTTAAAAATATTACTAAGATCCCCATTATTGCATGTGAATATTTCATCACATTGTTCTGTTAAAATGGAGAATTTTGATTAGAGTGACATAGATTAAGACTACCCCACGATATAACTTGTAATTATTATAGTTACTTAACATTAGTCATTTGCCACCAACGCCGGGAAAATAATATTTTAAACAAGAAAATAGCCGGGCGTTGGTGGTGCATGCCTTTAATCCCAGCACTGGGGAGGCAGAGGCAGGCAGATCTCTGTGAGTTCGAGACCAGCCTAGTATACAAGAGCTAGTTCCAGGACAGCCTCCAAAGCCACAGAGAAACCCTGTCTCAAAAAATGAAAAAAGAAAAGAAAAGAAAAGAATACCAGTATTACCTTCTTCAGCATGGCACTCATATAATAAGGACATCTGTTCAATGATGTTCATAGCAACACTATTTGTAATAGCCAGAACCTGAAAACATCCTAGATGTCCCTCAACTGAAGAATGGATAGTGAAAATGTGGTACATTTACACAATGGAGTACTGCTCGGTGGAAAAGAACAATGGAAACTTAAAATTCTCAGGCAAATGGATGGAACTAGAAGAAACCATTCTGAGTGAGGTAACACTGTCAAAAAAAAGACAAACATGGTATATACTCACTCATAAATGGTTTTAGACAAGAGCAAAGGATTACAGCCTACATTCCACACTGCCAGAGAAGTTAGTAAACAAGGAGGACCCTAAGAGAGACATACATGGTCCCCTGGAGAAGGGGAAAGAGACAAGATCTCTGTAGCAAATCAGGAGCATGTTGGGAAGGGGAGGGAGCTAGGAGAATGAGAAGGGGAGAAGAGGAGAAGTGAGGAGGACACGAGGGAGTAGAAAGGCTGAGTTGGGGCAAGAATAGAAGACAACAAGAAAGGACATAATATAATAGAGGGAGACATTTTAGGTTTAAAGAAAAATCAGACACTAGGGAAATGTCTGGAGATCTGCAAACATGACACCAACTGACAATATAAGCAACAGAGGAGAGGCTACCTTAAATGCCCTCCCCTGATAATGCAATTGATGTATGAATTATATGACATCCTATAACCTTCATCCAGCAGCTGGTGGAAGTAGAAGCAGACACCTACAGCTAATCACTGAACTGAACTGGAATCCAGTTGCAGAAGATGAGTGATGAGCAAAGGTGTCCAGACCAGGCTGGTGAAACCCAGAGAAACAGCTGACCTGAACAACTGGGAGCTCTTGGCCCCCAGACTGATAGCTGGGAAATTCGCACGAGACTGATCCAGACCTCAGGTGTCCTTGTGGAGACCTCAGAAATCTAATGGGCCTCTTGTAGTAGATCATTACTTATTCCTATCATAGGTATGGACTTTCGGAGCTCATTCCACATAGAGAGATACTCTCTGAGCCAAGACACACGGGGTGGGCCTAGTCTCTATCGCAAATTGTATGACAGATGCCCCCCTATTGAATACCTCACCCTCTCTGGGGAGCAGAAAGGGTAGGGTTTTAGTTGGGCAGGGTGGTATGTATGGAAGGGAACGAGAGGGAACTGGGATTGGCATTTAAAAAATCATGTTTCTAATTCAAATTTAAAAAAAAAATTAAAAAATATGTACAACTGGGCTCAAATTTAAGTGGGCAATTCAAATGTAAAAACAAATTTAAGAATAGCTTTTAGAAAAATAGAAAATAAGGGTTGACAAATAAAATCTGAACCAAGAGTAAAGAAACAAAATTTTATGCTGAAATTTTCAATGCATCATGGAGAAAATTTTTATTAAAAGAAAATGATTTTCACTATTGGTATTTCAGCATATGTCACAGTATTATCTTGAATTGCTGGAATTTACAGTGTACATATGAAAGGTCCCTTTAAACTCAGGTGTTTTAATGCTTGTTTCCTAACTATTGAACTGTTTAGGAAAGGCTGGGAGAGGTTTCAAAAGTCTACACCACACTCATTCTTCTTCTTTTTTTTTTTTTTTCAAATTTTAGACAAGCAATCACACATTCACTCACTATTCATTCAGAAGATCTACATCCCATTTCAAATTTCTAATTTGTCACTTTTTGAAGAGCTCAAGTTAACTTTTCCTTAGAGACCTGTGCCTCCTCAGAGTACCATTGATGTGCTTTGGACCCATTTTCCCCAGGGGTAATAACCCCACACCAGCTGTTACTGTTTATCTCCACTTGGACCACATTTGGTCTGGACATATTAGTGTCATCTTCTCCCACTCATAGACTCCACTCCTGAATCTCTGGAAGCAGACCCCCAGCATCCCATCAAAAGAAATAGTTCCAGATACATTCCAGATTAACAGCCTTTCTAGACCAACTGGGGACTTGCTTCATGAGATCGCTCTGGGGTCGCTAGAAATGATTCCAGGAATCTTCCTGGAATAAGCAATCTGACACTAGTGGAAGAGAGGTTTTTTTCTCCAGAGGATACAAACTCAATAGCTTCTGAAAAGATTGGATCAGGGCCCAGCTTGAATACTAATTTTACACTCTCAAACTGCAAAATAGGGAGGGCATGAAAGCAAGATTTTACAGAAGCTTGCATGACAGTAGGCAGATTTTATTATATAAATTTTATTCAAATTAGAAGCAATCTTATTTTACATATCAATCCCAATTCCCTCTCCCTCCCAACCTCCCATGCCTGCCACCAACTCCCCCATCCCATCCACCAAATCCTCCCCAGGGACAGTAAGGCCTTCCATGAGGGTCATCAAAATCTGTCAAGTCATTATGGCAGAGCCTAGGCCCTCCTGCATGTATCTAGGCTGAGAGAGTATCCCTCCATGGGGAATGAGCTCCCAAAGTTCATTCCTGCACTAGGGATACATTCTGGCTTCACTGACAGAGGCCCCATAGACTGGTTAGTCTTCCTAGCTGACACCCATGTTCAGGAGACATGGTTTTGTCCTATGTTGGTTCCCCAGCTGTCAGACTGAGGTCCATGAGTTCCCACTTGCTCAGGTCAGCTGTTTCTGTGAGTCATGATCTTGTCCTCTGATCATCACTCTCCATCAGCTACTGTATGAAGATTTTTTAAAGGAAAACTCACTGTTTACAGGTATTTTTTCAGATCATTCTATTTCAAGTATCAAATGAATAGCTTAGAAAATATTCATTACAAATAGTGCTTTTGCTGAAGTACTAAATAAATCAATAAATCAGTATCAAAAAAATTGTGGTTTATAAAACCTTCTTCCACTTCAAGCAGATCAAAATTATGAAACATCTTCAGATTGTTTCCAATAAGAGGTCTTTTTGAAATATATGGTGTTAATGTAGAATACTTAATCACAACCTTAAGACATTTCCTCTGCTCATTAGAGAGAAGGCAGATTAAATAACACATAGACACAAAAATAGTGACAACTAGAGAAAATA
This sequence comes from Cricetulus griseus, assembly GCF_003668045.3. NCBI lineage: Eukaryota > Metazoa > Chordata > Mammalia > Rodentia > Cricetidae > Cricetulus > Cricetulus griseus. The sequence goes on along the minus strand of NC_048598.1, from coordinate 93,333,463 downwards.
TAGTATTCTAATAATATCTATCTGTTGCTGGGTGATACCTTAATAACATATTCTTTACAATATGAAATTTTAGTGAGTATAATAGAAAGAAAAAACATTTGAATATTATACTAAATGTTTGCTCCAGAATGTATAGATAAACCATGAAAATACTATAAAAACTTTCTAGGTCAAATAGTTGCAAATTCAATATATTACTACCTGAAAACATATTTCAGTAAATATTCTATTAAAAAATAAGTGATATTCTAGAGAACTGGTTGTTTTATAGCTGATTCTAAAATATAATTATTATATATACTGACAATAGAATTTAAAACCTCTCCTATGTTTATAAAATCACAGAAGATAAATGATAAAGAACTGACAATGCCCTGAGAAGAAAACCATGTTAGATAATCTGAATCCATCCAAATAGATGTGTTGCCAACAACCTTTTAGGTAATTCACAGCAACCTGCCACAGAAATGTGATTACAATTTTCATCATGATGGCCTTGCTCACAAATGTACACTATTGATGTGTGGAAAGTTCATTCTTACAAAGTAGCTGATGCTCTCAGAAATTCATTCTCAGATTGGAGCAAATATTTGCATATGACTAGCTTCATATCCAACTAGCTAATGAAAATATCAGTAGCCAACCAAGGGTTGTTATCAGCATGCCAACATTGGCAGTTCTTTTTCTTTCTGTTTCCTAAAATAGCCATTGTTTTAATATTTGTATTTCTTATGAAGAGTCTTTTGGTTATTTTGGAATAATGGTGAATAAATCTCAGGAGTGTCAGATAAATGATGTTTAAATGACCACTTTTGGGTTTTGTAATTTTTTAATTTAAATTCTTTAATTACTACTCATATTTACATATCCATCCCACCAACCCCTCCTCCTCCCATCCTCCATGTTCCCCACCAGTCCCCCAAATCTATTCCTCAACTTCCACAGGGGACCTTCAAAGACCTTCATATCATTTTGGGGAGGGCATAGGCCCTCCTTGTTGTATCTGGGCTGCAATAGTATCCTTCCATAGGGAATGGGCTCCCAAAGTACATTTGTTTTCTATGGATAAACAATGGTTCCACAGTTAGAGGTCCCACAGACTGCATTGGCTCCTAGATGGTATGCACATTCAGAGGGCCTGGTTTGGTCCAATGCTGTTACCCTAGCTTTATGACTAGGGTATCTATGCTCTCAGTAGATAAGGGGAACTGTTTCTGCAGGTTTCTCTAGCACCATTTTGACTCCTTTGTTCCTCCCTCTTCCCTCTCCACAACTGGATTCCAGGAGTATGGTTCAGTGCTTAGCTGTCTGTTTTCTAATTTTAACAATATTTATATTTTTTAATGTCATATTTTCTTGTTTGTCCTCTCTTTTTAAAATTTTCTTATCCATCTCATCTCTTCCTCTTCTATCTACAATTAAATGATTTTCTTTTATTTTGCCTTTTTAATGGACATCTATGAACCCTAAATGAATCCATTTAATATATTATAAAATTTAGATTGAGATAACAGTACAAATGTCAGGAACCACATTCACAATGTACAGAGGAAAAAAAGAACTTTATTTTTGTTTTTTGAGAAAGGGTTTCTCTGTGTAGCTTTGGAACCTGTCCTGGCACTTGCTCTGGAGACCAGGCTGGCCTTGAACTCACAGATATCTGCCTGCTTCAGCCTCCCGAGTGCTGGGATTAAAGGCATGCACCACCAACACTTGGCTAAAAACTTTATTTCAGAAGACAAATTCAAATTGTAATATCTGAGACAGTAGTTCTTGTTGGGAAATTTTGTCATATATTTAATAATTATAGGAAGGAAACAGACAGTATTATTATTAAGCAGTATGTTTTCTGAATGAAGAAAATGTTAATATAAAAATATTTTTATGAGTATTGGATATGAGCTTTGCATGAGTATATCACATTGGGAAAAAGAATAAGAGCCACAATTTATTCCTCATGTATCATAAACTTCATGGATGAGCAGACATAAACATATATGAACATTGTATCATTTAATGGACAAAATTAAATTGAGGCTTAAAATTAAAGGGAGAGACATACTAATTAGTAAGAAGAGTAGCACAACATACACTGCAAAGAAAAAATATGGAATGTCAAGGGTCTATTGGCAAGACCATGTGACCTGGCAGGAAGTCACTGTGACTGCAGCGTACTTACAGGAAAACTATGGGTAAAATAATGGAGAAAGGCTTGATCAGCCAATGCTTTGTATTATATTCCAGGAAACATCTTAACTTAATTGTGATTGTCTGGTTAGTGACCACGGTTTTAACTGTGTTTATATTTTTTAAGTAGTCTTGTATCCAATTTTTCCCATTTTTTAAAATTTAAATTAGAAACAAGATAGTTTTACATGTCAATCCCAGTTCCCTCTGCCCCCCTCCTCCCCTTCCCCCACCAACACACTACTTATCTCAAATCCTTTCTGCTCTCAAGGGAGGGTGAGGCCTTCCATGGGGGGTGTCCTTAAGCGTCCAGTCCATCATAGCCTATGTGATAGGGCCTGGAATATCCCTCTATGTGGAATGGGATCCCAAAGTCCATTCGTATGGTAGGGATAATTACTGATCTACTACAAGAGGCCCATAGATTTCTTAGGCCTCCTCACTGGCACCCACATTTATGGAGTCTGGATCAGTCCCATGCTGGTTTCCTAGCTATCAGTCTGGGGACCAAGAGCTCTCCTTTGTGCAGGTCAGCTGTTACTGTGGGTTTCACCAGCCTGGTCTAAACCGCTTTGCTCATCACTCCTCCTTCTTTACAACTGGATTACATTTCAGTTCAGTGTTTAGCTGTGGGTGTCTGCTTCTACTTCCCTCATCTGCTGGATATGAAGGCTCTAGAATAGTGTGTATGTTAGTCATCAATCTCATTGTCAGTGGAGGGCATTTAAGGAAGACTCTCCTCTGTTGCTTAGATTATTAGTTAGTGTCATCCTTGTAGATCTCCAGACATTTCCCTAGTGCCTGATTTCACTTAAAACAGATAATGGCTCCCTCCATTATGTTATCTCCCTCATGTCCTCTTCACCCCTCCTTTTCTCCCCTTCTCATTCTCCTAGCTCCCTCTACCCTCCTTCCATGCTCTCAATTTGCTCAGGAGATCTTGTCACTCACCCCTTCTACAAGGGAGCACATGGGTCTTTCTTAGAATACTCCTTGTTTCCTGGCTTCTCTAGTGGTGTGGAATGTAGGCTGGTAATCTTTGCTCTATGTCTAAAACCATTTATGAGTGAGTACATACCATGTTTGTCTTTTTGTGACTGGGTTACCTTGCTCAGAATAATTTCTTCTAGTTCCATCCATTTGCCTATGAATTTCAAGATACCATTTACTTTTCCAATGAGTAGTACCCCATTGTGTAAATGTACCACATTTTCTCCATCCATTCTTCAGTTGAGGGGCATATAGGATGCTACCCGGTTCTGGCTATTACAAATAGTGCTGCTATGGACATAGTAGAACATATATCCATGTTGTATGAATATGCTTGTTGTATGGAATTGATGGATCAGTGGTAGACTGATTCCCACTTTCCTGAGGAATCGACACACTGATTTCCAAAGTGGTTTTATGACTCGGCACTCCCACCAGCAGTGAAGGAGTGTTCCCCTTTCTCCACATACTGTCCATCATAAACTGCCATTGGTGTTTTTGTTTTTAGCCATTCTGAAAGGAGTAAGATGGTATCTCAGAGTTGTTTTGATTTGCATTTCCCTGATGGCTAAGGATGGTGAACACTTTCTTATGTGTCTTTCAGCCATTTTAGATTCCTGTATTGAGAATTGTCTATTTAGTTCTGTACCCTACTTTTTAAATTTTTTATTTGGTGTTTTGGAAACGAGCTTCTTGAGTTCTTTGTTAAGTTTGGAGATTGGCACTCTGTCAGAGGTAGAGTTGATGAATAACTTTTCCAACTCTGAGGGATTCTGTACTCTCTTGTTGATTGTGTCCTTTGCCTGACAGATTTTCTCAGTGTCAGGAGGTCCCATTTATTAATTGTTGATCTCAGAGTCTGTGAAGCTGGATTTATGTTCAGGAAGTGGCCTGCTGTACCAATTCATTCAAGGGTACTTCCTACTTTCTCATCTAATAGGTTAAGTGTGGCTGGATTTATGTTGATGTGTTTGATTCATTGGGACTTAAGTTTTGTGCATGTTGATAGACATGGATCTATCTGCAGTCTACTACATTCAATCATCCACTTATGCCAGCACCATTTATTGAAGATGCTTTCTTTATTCCATTATATAACTTTAGCTTCTTTGTCAAAAATCAGATGTTCATAGTTGTGTGGGTCCATATCAGGGTTTCCAATTCGATTCCATTGATCTACCTGTCTGTTTTTATGCAAATACCAAGCATTTTTAGGGCTATATTCCTATAATAGAGCTTGAATTCAGGAATGGTGATGCCTCCTGAAGTTCCTTTATTGTAAAGTGTTATTTTGGCTATCCTGGGTCTTTTGTTTCTCCATATAAAGTTGAGTATTGTTCTTTCAAGGTGTGTGAAGAATTGTGCTATTGCTTTGATGTTTATTGCATTGAATCTGTAGATTGCTTTTGTCAAGACTGCCATTTTTACTCTGTTGATCCTACCTATCCCAGTACATGGGAGATCTTTCTAATTTCCTCTGTGCTTAATTTCTTTCTTTAAAGACTCAAATTTCTTGCAATACAGGTCTTTCACTTGTTTGGTTACTGTTACCTCAAGATATTTTATGTTGTTTGTGGCTATTGCAAAGGGAGATATTTCTGATTTCCTTCTCGGCCCATTCCTCATCTGTAGATAGTAGGGCTACTGATTTTTTTTTGTCTTAATCTTGTATCCGTCCACTTTGCTGAAGGTGTTTATCTGCTGTAGGAGCTCCCTGGTCGAGTTATTTGAGTCACTCATGTAAACTATCATATCATCTGCAAACAGTGAAAGTTTGACTTCTTCCTTTCCAATTGCTATTCCCTTGATCTACATTTATTGTCTTATTGCGCTGGTTAGAACTTCAAGTATATTATTGAAGAGATATGGAGAGAGTGGACAGCCTTGTCTTGTTCTTGATTTTAGAGCAATTATGTTGAGTTTCTCTCCATTTAGTTTCATGTTGGCTGTTGGTTTACTCTATATTGTTTTTATCATGTCTTCATATCCATTCTGTTAGACTGTGTATTTTATAGGAGAATTAAGACCATTAATATTGAGGGAAATTAAGGACTATTGAATGATTATTCTTGTTTGCTTTGGATTTGTTGTACATGGTGGTATTGTGTGTAGATTTACCCTGTTTTTTTCTTTTGGCTTTTGGTAAAGTGGAATTGTCTATTGCCTAAGTTTTTGTGAGGATATTTAGCTTCCTTAGGTTGGAGTATTCCTTACAGTATTTTCTGTAGGGCTTGATTTTTGGCTATGTATCATTTAATTCTGATTTTGTCATGGAATATCTTTTTTTTTCTCCATCTATAGTGATTAAAAGCTTTGCTGGGTATAGTAGTCTGGGCTGACACCTGTGGTCTCTTAGCGTTTGTAGACTATCTATCCAGGACCATCTGGCTTTCAGAGTTTCCATACAGAAGTCTTGTGTAATTCTGATAGGTTTTCCTTTACATGTTACTTGGCTGTTTTCCTTTGATGCTCTTAATATTCTTTCTTTATTCTATACTTTGGAGGTTTTGACTATTATGTGGGGAGAAGACTTTTTATTTGGTCCACTCTATTTGGTGTTCTGCAAGCTACTTGTACTTTCGTTGACATGTCTTTCTTTAGGTTAGGGAAGATTCTTCCATGATTTTGTTCAATATGTTTTCTGCACCTTTGATTTGGGTTTTCTCACCTTCTTCTATACCTTCATTCTCATGGTGTCTTGGTCATCAGGGGCCAAAATGACCCACCTGCAGACCCCAGGACAGGATGTCCCAAGAGTGTGCATGCTGAAGTTGGGTCCAAGGCAGGGGCCAAAGCTCACCTCTTCCCTGAGTAGGGGTGGGAGTAGCCAAATGATGTCAGTAGACTCAGGGTTGCTTAGTCTTCAGGGCCAAGTCAACCTGCCTGCAGACCCCAGGACAGGAATTCCCAGCTTGTAGCCACTTTTCTGAGAATTCATTTTTTAAAATCAAATCCACCTGTTCTCCTATTTCTCTTCAATCTCTTCCTTTATTCCTTGTTATAGAACCCCCTAAGTATCCTTTTATTGGGGAGGTTACTACCCCTTTTCCCTTACTGTGTATCTAACCTCTGTGTTTATGTTGTATGCCATTGAAGGTTTAAAAGCTAAAGTCTACTTACAAAAGAATACATACCATAATTGTATTTTTCTCTGGGTTACCTCACATGGGATAGTTTCTTGTAGCTTGACTCATTTTTGCCATTTTTATGATCTTTTTTATCAGCTGAATTATATTCCATTTTATAAATGCACCATATTTTCTTTATCCACTTATATGTTGATGGACACCTTGGCTGTTTCCAATTTCTGTCCATTATGAATTAAGAAGCAAATAACATGGTTTAGCCAATATTTCTATATAGAGAAATCAAGTCCTTTGGGTATATCCCCAAGAAGTATAAAGCTGAATGTTGATGTAGATTTTTTTCCCCAGGTCCTGGAGAATCGGCCACATTAATTTCCACAGTTACTGAACAAGTTGATACTCTCACTAGCAATGGATGGGTATTCCCCTTACCTCATATCCTCAGGAGCATGAGCGGGATGGTTTGTTATTATTATTATTAGCAATTTTGATAGGTTTAAGATAAAAATCTCAATGTAGCTTTGATTTATGTTTCTCTGATGACTAAGGATAGATATTTAACATTTTTTGTGAGAATTTCTTAACGGTCTTTTATTTCCTGTGAATTCTCTACTAGTTCTGTACCTCATTTTTAATTGGATTATTTGATATTTTGATGTCTAGGATTTTCTTAGTTGTTTATATATTTTAGATATCATCACTCTATTGGATGTGCAATTTTAAAAAATATTTTTCCGATATGTTGCCTCCTGATTTTCCTGAATGATGATGTTGCTGTTAGCAATAATTAAGTTGACTTGGCAAGATGGTCACTTGTTAGCAGGTTGTTACCAGACTGAGGGTGAGAATATAGAAATCATGTAGGAAGATAGACAGAATGGTGTGGTTCGATTACCTAAGCCCCTGTCAGGCATGGAAGATGACAAAAATAAAGGGAAATGATCTAGAAGGAAGTACTGAGAATGTCCACAATAATTAGGTTTTATGGAGTCTTTGGGGAATGGATGTATGGCTGTAAGGCATGTGCCACAAATGTTTTGTTAAAGGCCTGGAGATAAAACTGCAAATAAAAATGCAAAAATTCCATTTTTAACTAATGGAAAGTGCTTCATTATATTATGACCAATTATTTGCACATGATATATTTCACTTAAATAATTTATTTGTGGAAATGTTTTTTTCTTCTCTTTAGCTTTAAAGTGGATAATATATCAGTTGATAATATAATAATCTCTGATATTTCCTTTAAAAATGAAAGATCTTCCAGGGTTTCTACTTTAGTCTTCATCATAAAACCTCTTATGTATTCAGACAATCCCATTATATTTATATTTTCTCTTCTACATTTAAATAAGATATTTTCATCCATCATATGAATATGTCTTTTTCCTTAAGAGTGTGAAGCTATAACTTAGTCTAGATTCTATACCAACAGGAGATAATGTATGTCTAATCTTAAATTTTATAAAGTTTGTTCTGTTAGGTAAATAAATACTAAAGAATTATTTGAAGTTCACATGTGTTCTGTTTTTGTATGTTTCTCATTATTTTGTTACTATATATCCATATATTCACTTTTTCAAACTTTGGATTTGTGTATTCACAGACAGTTTAAACACATGTTCTGCTCCATAGTAGTTTATTTAATTTTCAAAATTGTTTTTCACTAACATTTACTTCAAAAAATTAAATGTTGCAACCTTTAAAATGACATTTATTGCAAGACTGATTGAAAAGCCACATTTATATATGCATACACATTTATTTTATTTTGCTGATGTCTACTGAAGAGTAGCACACTAATGTTTTTCCTCTTCTATTTTATAAAAAATGTTGAAGCAGGATATTATTTTTAGCACTTATTCTCTTGTATCCTTAAGCCTATGATATTTAGCAACATTTATTTTCTTTAGCATTTTCTTTTAATATAACCAGTATTGCCTTTCTTTGGTAGGGATAACATTTTATATATTCTGTCAGTTTAAATTTTATATAAAATGTGTATTCTAAGGTTTTAAAGCAATGCTAGGAAAACCTGAGTTAACCTGCTCTCTGTTTTATATCCTACTTACATAAACAAAATATTTTTCTTTGAAATGGACAGATTGTAAGACATGTGACCTACTGGTTTTTATAAAATTAACTATTCTGTTATAACTGACTGCCATAAAATTAAACTTTCCAAACAGTTTAATTAATTCACCCAGACTCATGTCTGATTATTATTGTCTGCAAGCTCATTTACAATAGGTAATTTCAACATTTTCCTAAATTTTTTGCCTGAGATTTGAAGATAACCTGTTATGATGATCATTATGTAAGAACTGTGACTACATAAATAATATTATATTTAAAATATTTTATATAGCTTCATATGCCTTAGAGTTTTGTCACTACAGCAAGCATATACAATGACTATTGTTTCCTGGAAGACTTCATTTCCAGTCACATTTCCTTGTTTCCTGGAAAATGGATGTTTCAGAGGTTACAAATCAGCTCCTTTGCAGCTTGATTGCACCTTAAAATTCATTTCTCATCCTGGAGTGTAAGTAGAAGGGTGCATACAATATCCATTTTACAGTGATAGCTAAGAAAATACACAATTTTCCCTTGGCAGTCAGTTATGATGATATATTACCATATACTAACATCTAAACACATCTTCTAAAGGCTTTAGGTAAGCTAGAGAAAATCAAGCATGTCTTCTCATTGAGGAAACCAACATTATCTGGGAATGCAAAATTCTTTGGTAGATGGATAAAGTGTAATGAAAGGATACATATAAGCTCATGATTCCATCCCACTGGTAAGTGGAAATAAAGCCATTAGATCTACATTTAAAGATTGTGAAGAGTATCTGTCATGAAAAGATGTCAGAGGCAAAGATTGTAAATGATCATATAATAAAATCCACCACACATGCTCAGATTATTTGTACATGCATGTGTGTGTGTGTGTGTGTACAGGTGTGTGTTGTCCTTCCTTTCATTTATTAAGACTTGAATGTGATTGGTGCAGCAATGTAGAATACATCATGCAGTCATGAGATACTGCAAAAGAATAAACAACAAAAACAAAACAGGATTGGGGTGAGGCCTTTTCCTTATTACAGGCCTAGCTCCAGTATTGGAGTTCATATGTGCCAGGTAATTATCTGATCTCAGACTCACTTCATGTAATCTCCACAATTTTATGTCTAAATCCAACCCAACTGCTCATGGTCTAGCAATACCTGGCATGGCTTTAGTCATGGATGACAAAAGTATCAAGATTTGGAGGCAACATGGAACAACTGAATTATTCATTCAAGAAAAATGAGGAAATTTAGAAGAGTATAAATAGAACATCCAAGATCTCAAGGATATCAAAGAATAATAAATCATGAAATATACAACTAAAAGAAGGACATGAATTTTTTGCTAAAGGAATAGATAACATTTTCTTTTTTATGTAAATTTTATTTGAATTAGAAACAATCTTATTTTACATATCAATCCCAGTTTCCTCTCGCTTGCATTCTCATATGCCCCCCATTGATCCTTCATCCACTCCCTACCATGGGTGAGGCCTTTTATGAGGGATCATCCAAATCTGTTAAGTCAGTTGGGGCACAGTCTGGGTCCTCCCCTGTGTATCTAGGCTAAGACAGTATCCCTCCATAGGGAATGGGATCCTGAAGTCTGATGCGGCACTAAAGATACATCCTGGTTCCACTGCCAAAGGCCCCATAGACTGCCCAGTCCTCCTAGCTGACACCCACATTCAGGAGGCCTGGTTTGGTCCTATGTTGGTTCCCCAGCTGTCAGACTGAGGTCTGTGAGTTCCCACTTGCTCAGGTCAGATGTTTTTTTGGGTTTACCCAGCATGGTCTTGATCCCTTTGTTGTTGATACCATTTTCAATGAAATGATAGAAAAAGAATAGGAAGCAGTCCCTTTCATGACAGCCTCAAAAATATCTTGGGATATGATATTTCAAAAAGTGACAGGTTTTTACATGCAAACTTTTAATTCCAGAGAAAGATATTGAAGAAGATGCTAGAAAGTAGAAATATTTCATACATTTCCAGATGGATAGGAACAATATTATACAAATGGATATTCTATAAATACCCACCTATGGATTAAAAATAATATCAGTCAAATTTCCAGTGACATTTTTCCCACCACTAGAAAAAAATCTTAAAATGTATATAGAAACACAAATGACCTTGGATAACCAAAGCAGGCCTGAGCTTAAAAATACGACTAGACTTAACACTACAACAATTTCAAGTTGTACTTCGGAGCCATAGTAATCAAAACAGTGTACCATTGGTATAAAACATACACAAAAATCACTGGCAATGTAACAAAGGAAACAGACAGAAGTCTGTACAACTATAAACACTATGTTTTTTTTTCAAAGAGAGCAAGATGGGCACTGGAGAAAAGATGATGTCTTCAGCAAAAGTAGAGGGAAAAATAGAAATTAATATTTACAAGATTGGGCTTAGGATTTTTATCAATACCAATTGGATGAAAGCACTCAATATAAGATCCAAAACTCTGAAACTGCCTGAGGAAAATGTAGAGAGAATATTTAAAGCTAATATATTACAACAGCTTACATATATCAAGGCTGGATGAGGCAACCCAATAGGAAGAAAAGGGGCTCAAACACAGGCAAAGAGTCAGAAATACCCCAATGCCCATTGTTGAGAGTACCCCAAGAACAAGCTACTTAATCTTAAATTATATGCAGAAGATCCAGCTAAGATCCATACAGGGTTTGGCATTGTTGCATCAGTCTCTGTGAGCCATGTAAGCCCTGCTTAATTGACTCTGTGAACCATGTTCTCATGGTGTCCTCAATCTCTCTGGCTTCCTCCTCCTCTTCTTCGGGATTCTCCTGTCTTTATGCAGTGTTTGGCTGTGGGTCTTGGCATTTTCTTCCATCAGTTGCTAGATGACTCCCCAGTGTTTCTTGGATGACGATTGGGAAAGGCATGAGCCCTATGAGGATAGCATAAAGTCATTAAAAATCATTTCATTGACCTGCTTCTTCCCCAGAACATCTTGCAGTCAGAACATATTGTAGGTTGAAGATTTTTTTTGGCTGGGTTGAATTTCCCTCCTAAAACCTTTGTCTGGTTATTGAAAATTGCCAGCTTGGACTCTCTCATTACTAGGAGAATTTACTAGCGTCACTCTCAAAGATTTCAGGGAGTTTCCACTCTTCTAGGTTTCTACATTACCCTCCAAATGACCCCAAATTCCAGAAAGCTATCCCAGTTAAAAAGCTAAAAATAGAAACACTTTCATATCCATGTTTATTGTTACTCTCTTCACAACAGCAGGGATACAGAGGCAGCCTTTATATCCTTCTTTTCATGAAGGGCTACTATACTCATGGTACATTTATATAATGGAATAAGTAAAGAATAAAGAAAAGTGAAATTTAAAAATTTGTGAAAAGGAATATAGCCTAGAAAATTATGATTGAAGTACAGAAAGACAAAATAAGAAGGGTTGTGGAGAAAATTGAGAACAGAAAAGTTATATAGCCAAATTTTCATTTTAAAAATGTTTTAAAAATTGCATATGGATATTTTTCCATTTCCTGTTTTATATAGAGATTCTACCTTGAAATTCTTAGATCAGTATGTTGAAATTAGAGTGCCCCAAGGCTAAGAAACTCAATAGGGTATTTGAATTTTAGATGGAGAGGAGAGGAAAAATAAAAGCCCTTAATGGAAGGACTACACAAAACACATTATATTAAAATGCATATGGGGATATCATGGGCTGAAAGCTTTTAGAACTGCTAAGTGTAGGAGACAGGATAAAAGTGGTTGGGGGCAAGAGTCAGGGAAAACTAATTATTTAAGAAAAATGTCTATGGAAATCTACTATGCTATAAGTCAGTCGAAAAATATTTTTTCTTTCTCTTGCTGTCTATTATTATCAAATGAGACATTGTGCATGATTGGTCAAGGCCTCTCTAAGAATATATGGGTTAGTAAATGAAAATCCTAGTGTGAAGTATAGGAAACTTACCTACAGTCAACACTGTTTAGGGACGCCTCAGTGTTTTTTTTAAACATTATAGGCTAATGTCAATAACCTTGGGTGCCAAACAGATTAAAATTTTAAAACCCTATGACCAAAGTTCCGTACTTGAGATTGCAAAACATCAAGGTATCATCAATCTGGATATGAGTTGACAGTTTTGACCCACTGGATAACTTTCAGCGACCTGGGAGGTGCTATGCAATCAGCTGGGGGAAGAAAATCGACATTGGTCTTACACAAAGGGTATCTTTATACCCATTAATTAGAATAACCATATTCTTGGCAAGAAATGATAATGTGTGTGTGGATTGTGTGGCTATTTGGGACTAAACAACTGCTTTCTGATTGGGTTTCTGGACTGCTATAAAATAGAGCACTTATGCCTGGTACTACATACCTAGTTGTGAGTCCATCATTATGGAGTTCCTAAAACTAAGAAAACATATACAATTGCTGTTTTATTAAATGATATTGGTCTCACACTGTCTTTGACATATTATGTTTATCCACTGGTTAGTGTTAATATTTGTTAGAGACACTTCTTTTGGCAATAATGAGTGATTAGTGTAGAGACACATAATTTGTCAGTTGTTTGTATGAAGTGACTATCTGGTGCACATCTCTAAGTCAAATACACATATAATTCCTCCAAGGCTCATGGAACCTCTCTGGGAGACAGAAATAATAGAAGACTCAGAGAAAAGGGAGGAGTGTTACAGTGTCTATCACATTCACAAACTCTCTGTAGCTGTGATTATCTCCATAAGAAGTGTACATACAAGACTAGGTCAGTCACCATTTCCTCATGCTATCCAAAGAAGGCTATGAAGTACCATCCCTCTGTGGAGGATTTTGGGAAGTTACTGGGTACTGGAAGATGGGATGGTATTTCTTCAGTGGTGTCCCTACGTTAAAGTTGCTCGCCTTTCATCAAACAATTACACTAATGCTCATACAAGCAATTTAATGTAACTTAGTAGGTCAAAATAAGAAAAAGGAGGAAATGGCTGGAGAGATGGCTTAGCAGATAAAAGCACTGTCTGCTGTTCTAAGTTCAATTCCTAGAACCCACATGGCAGTTCACACCTGTCTGTAGCTCCAGTTCCAGGGATCATCACACCCTCACATAGATACACAAGAAGGCAAAAGAATATCAATGTACACAAAATAAAAATATATCACTAAAAATGTTACTGGAGAAAAAGGACAGCAATGTAGGAGGGCACTTGCAAGGAGGAAAAGTTCCTGATGTCAGAGAGTTGAGAGTTATTAGTGGTTTAAAAAGCCATAAGTTTAGTATATGCATGCATGTAATTGTCAAAGATTAAAAAAAAGATGAGTACTTTATGAAGATATTATTAAGCCTTTGATTTCTCAGTGAAGAATGATATTATGTAATGATAGATGTAGCTTAAATTACTTTGAGAAATGGAGACATAAAATTACAAGATGGGAAAATGATTATTTTTTGTAACATCTTCATGATAGCATAGGTTTTCCTTACCTGAATACCTGTTTATGCTGTAATCCAAACTTCCTTTCATTAACCTTGTGCCAAGCCATACTGGGCATCCATCACTCCATCACTCCATGATCTACTGGCAACAATTTGTCACTTTAGAGAAATGCTTTTTATATAACTGCAGTTTCACAAACAATTTCTGTTTTGATAGTATGAACAAATTGCATCCTACTTCAGTAATTTCAAAAATATTTTAAAAGCCCACTCACTTGACCTGTAGAGTTTAAACTTGATAGTTTCTCCTTACATACTGCATTATTGGACATTTGTTGACAGGAGATTAGAATCTTTCTGCTTGGTGAATTACATTTTGAATTCATTTAATTACAACAAAATGACTTTTAGTTCATCGCAAGGCTAAGCATGCTTGGGAAACCAGGGAAACTGATGGAGGAGGAGGAGAAGATAAAATGCAAACTGTCACAGAGTAGCACCTTGGGAAATCAAGGAGAGATGAAATTAGAAACTGCTCAAGTCTGTGCAAGCACCATAAGTTTCTCACCCTTGATTTGAGAGGCTGCTTCCAAACTAAATTAGTGAAAATAGAATTTCTATAAGAATTTCTAAAATAAGAGAGGGAATGCAGAAATCCTCAACATATTTCATCCTTCCTCTGCCATAGTATAGAATCTCCTATTATTAAAGGCATCTTTTGTATATTTATTGCCTGATAACGTATTTGATTTAGTAATGAATAGTGAGTGGAATGGTCATTTAAAAGAGTTCTAAAATAAGCAGAATTGTATAGAAGAGGAAAAGCAAGTTATAAATGCTGAGAAAGTAACAAGGAACACAGATGTCAGAAAGCATTAATTCTTGATATAGCAATTGGAGATGTCTTCATGAAGAGATATTGCAGAAGAGTATGAAAAGGTAGACAAAAATTCTGTAGACCAGTGGCTCCCAATCTTCCTAATTCTGTGATCCTTTAATGTAGTTTCTCATGTTGTGTTGACTAACCCCCACAATCATAAGATTATTTTGTTGCTACTTCATGACTGTAACTTTTACTTTCTGCATTGTAATGTAAATATCTGATATGCAGGATATCTGATATACAACACAAAGGAGTAGTGATCCACAGCTTGAGAACCACTAATATAGACAGAAGCGGGTATGTTTCATTTCCTCACCAAACAGCAATGATTAACATGAATTGAATTTGTTGATTAATTGAATCAATGCCTTAACATTATCATCTCCATTTCTGTATACATCAATTTATCAAGGTATACTACTGTTTTTAAGAGATACAGACTTTGTTATTGTGTCTGGGTATTGAGATTTACCATGATGCTTGCTTTGGAAAGTTATTAGCATCTCACATCTTAAAACCTTGTGAGCTGGGAATTGTAACAAACACTTTAATACCATCACTTAGGAAGAAGAAGGATATGGATCTTTGTCAATCTGAGGTCAATCTGAAGTACAGCATGAGTTCCAGGAAAATAAGGGATGTATAAAGAGGCTATGCCTATAAGATAGATCGATGATATTTAGGTAGATTGATAGATAGATAACCTTAATAAATATGTGTGTTTAGTCCTAGATGTATTTTAGTGCCATGACATTGTCAGGCAGACACATTTGACAAACCTATACATGTACAATAACCACATGAAATACAGAAGATTTACAGCTATCTCAATTAAGGCAAGTAGGATAATAGTAACACAATTACTTGGACAATTACAGAAATCACATAAGTGACATGTAATTCTATATATGTGATTAAAATTTCATGGTGATTTCTCTTATGAGGTATCTCCAGTCATTCCAAAACCCATGTGTAAATATAGAAACAGGAACAAGAAAAATCTATTTTAATTTTTTCTTAATGAGCTACAAAGTTTTCCAATATCCTATTTGAATAAATCACCTCAAAACATAATTAGTTCTATGTCATAGCCCCTAACAACTAGATGGTAAAAGAAACAGGATTGTCATACATTATAACTCATTTGACTTATAATTAACAAAATAAAGAGATTTGGTTGTTTTCATAGTTCTGAAAATCAATGATCATGAAACTAGTATTTTCTAGGCTTTTTAAAGTTTCATGCTTCTCCACCCATGGAAGAAAAACAGAAGGAAGAACAGGTGCATTAGAACAACAATCAAAAAGAAACAAAAGCAGATGGAAACAAAGTCTAAAATCATCACAAATTCTCCCTCTTATGAGAACCAATCTATTCCAGAAAGAACCAAGTCCTTGTCAGTGATGAACAATAATCTCAACATCACTCCTTTGGGAACCATATTTCACTGTGATTGAAGTAGACACAAATCATAGCAAGTAGCTAACACAAATTGTTTTGGCAATAATTTATAAAAGGGTCAATTATAGTGTATACAATTTGTGTAAAGTAACACACTGAATGAATATTTACTAATGTGAAATTGATTTTATTTAATTTTTCTGTAGCCCTATCAGAGTATAATTTAGATCAACTTACATGTTACCATTTTGGCAAAATCTTTGACAAGTTTTGATGAATGAATTTTTCAAGAAAATATTTCTATTCCTTTGTAATTAATCTCCTTCTCTGACATGTGACTCAACAATTGATCTCCTTTCACTCATCAATTGGATATCCTGTTAAAGAATTAAATACTATGCAATGTTAGGCATTTGTTTATGTTAGCATCTTTGATGTGGAATAGTCTTAAAAGACTTATTTTATGTTTATGTGAATTTGCATGTGTTTATATACGTGTGTGTGCCCTGTGTATGGTGTGTGTGTCTCTCTCAGTCTTTGCCTCTGTCTCTGACTGACTCTCTCTCTCTCTCTCTCTCTCTCTCTCTCTCTCTGTGTGTGTGTGTGTGTGTGTGTGTGTGTGTGTGTGTGTGTGTATGTGTGTGCGTGTGGTGTATATAGGCCTAAGATATCCTGTAGCTACATTTTTAATGAAAAACAATGCTTAATATTTTATATAGCAGTAGATTCTCTTTTGCCTATTTAATGTGGAATTATCTCTAAATTAAAACCCTTTCTAACAAAACCTTCAAGAATATGGTAGGTAAATATTTTTGCCAATATGTTTTTCAATTAATTACTTTTGGGGTTTGTGTTATTTTGCCAATTCTTGTGCCTGCTTTGAATTTTCAATTGGCTTGAGGGGTAAGCATAAAACTGAATAATAATTAATTCACTCAAAATGTGAATGCACTTTCATGGATCAAAGTGGTATGCTAGCAACACCAAAGACACAAGAATGAGCAAAAGAAACTCCTATCTCAATTGATCTGACAATGCTACATAATCCAGTCAAGTGAGACCTGTCTTATGTTGAGTAGATATCCATTAAGGAAAAATAACAAAAATGCATTTGAAGCAACTAAATACATTGAAGTATAGATATCTGTGTTTTTTGGTTGTCTATGATCATTCTTTCTCTATTCATGTAATATTAAAAAAGCTATATTATTGAGACTTTTAAATTAATACACATCAATGTTTTCTGAATGGAATATTATGTGTTTCCAGGAATTTTGCAGTTTATGGCTGTGCCGAAGTTATGATGACTTATTACAGCTTTTCCTTTTACTTTAAATTATGAGTAACCAAAGTTATATAATAACAAAATTAAATGTATGTAATAGAATCACATTCTTCACATTTCCATGATATGCTGTGAGATCTTTAAGTTTAAGATATTTTTAAAGTTTTATAAAATATGTCCCAATGTTCTTTACCTGAAAACAATCTAAAGCAAGAAAAATAATAAGTCAGATGTTCTAAATGCTCACATTTCTTATGACTACACAAATTTATATCTAGGGCCTTGATCTTTTCAACAGTCTTCATACCTCAGCTTCTGTCCACATCCATCAATTGTCACCATCATAAAGTTGAAGTCCTCTCATAAAATATAGCACAAAGCATGCCATTTGTCTGTTCTAAACTTCCTAAGGTCTTTCACTTTCACTGATACCTACATCATATGGGATCATTTAGGACTCTTTCTCTCTTTCTTAAATCCTACTTTTCTAGACTCCAGGGACACTCTGCTCTATGTTATAACTCAAAGTAATGCCCAGCACAGGGATCCCATATCAGCTTAACTACATTCCCTTTTCTTCCTAGCTCTCTCTTAACTCTTTTGAGTTTAGCCTCAAAGGTCACTTATACTCACCAACCCAAATAAAGTAGAAATCACTTTTGGTATTTAATTCCACATTCACCAATCACTATTATTTCCTACACAGTAGAGATCACCTCATACTTCATCATCATCATCACCATCATCATCAACAACATCATCAATATCATCATTTATTATTTGGGAACAGATTCTGACTGTTCAGCTCTGACTGGCCTGAATGAACAGATTGACTTCATATGCCTCCCACATGCTGTCCCAACTCCATCCTTTAGTATTATTTAGAGCTGGTGTTCAATATTTGTTATTCTAATAGAAAATGAGCAGTTGAAGAATTAGAAGTTTATTTTATTTTGTTCATCTCCTTACTATAGTTGACAAGATACAGAGTTACAGCCATAAAAATTTACAGTTGAGATGACACAGCAGGTAATGCTACTTGCCATGGAGCTTGAATAATTAAACCTAATCACCTAGGGCACACAAAATAGAAAGAGAGAACACACTCCTGCCAGTTGTTCTTTGGCCAAATATGTCCCTGCATTTAAAACACACACAAAATAAAAATTGAAAATTACATATACAGGGGCTAGAGAGATAGCTCAATTTTGAAGAGTGTTAATTGCTCTATCAGAGAACTCTTGTTGAATAACCAGCACTCTCAATGTGTCTCACAACTGTGTGTGTACCTAAGTCCAGTCCCAAGGAATTATTTGCCCTCTTCAAGCCTGAATATGCAACAATTTGCATATGGAACACAGGCATATAGTTCAAACAAAACACCTGCCCATGTACAGATATAAATAACTAATTGATTAAATGGAAGCAATGAGCTACCACACCTCACACTTTAAAAGTTAATTCTATGTAAACGTATATTGATCAGCATTTTATATGAATGAACAAATAAGCGACCCAACCCAAAACAAAGGTTCTGACTTTTTCTATCTCTCACTTGATGACAAGTAATAGCATTGATTATATTCATATATTATATTTAATTAAAAACGTCATCATATTTTTGTTCTTCTTTACCAGTTATTAGGTATTCTATAGGTTATGAAAATTTGTGGGCCTCTGGGTTCTCTGACATATTTATTTTATTGAATTTAAAAATACCATATGAATCAATGAGCTTCTTAATGACATGGTCATACACACTTTCTCCTTCATCTACATTTTTTTTAAGCCAGGGTCACAATGTATAGCCCTGGCTGGTCTCTAACTCACAAAAATGTCCCTGCTTTTACCTCCATAATTCTAGGATTAAAGTTATGTGCCACTCTGTTTGGTCATGCTTTGTGTTCATTTGTCCCCCTCACCATTGCCCTTTCTTGTGCCCTTGCCTTCCTCCTACTGTTGACTTCCCCCGACAAGAGTGATCAGCTTTGTTTTCTCCACCCTGTTTTTACTTTAATTTGTATGAAACAATTTTGGAAAGAACCAACTTATGTAACATTTTAAAATTCCTGCCTTGAGTCATTTTTTTTTTTTGTCTTGTGCTAAAACTTTCCACCTTCTGTGGAGGTGGCCATTAATCATGTCATCTTTGTTGGCTAAGGACATACTATTTGGCTTCATGTAAGAACAGACCTTATGTTTTCCCTTTACACTTTATCTCCTGCCTTGGAATTCCTTTCCTCTTCTGTATATGCATGCTGATTTCTTTAAAGGCAGAAAGCCTGGTTCCAATACATTTGAGTGATTCAAAGATGAAGGTACTAGCTTTTCCTAGTCAGAGATTACACTGGTTTATTAATACCTTCATATAGGATAAAATTTTATTGACCTTTGTCCTTGTGATCCAGTGGAGTAGAGCAGGGATTAGTAGAAAAACATATCGGGAACTATTTTTTTCCTTAAGTCAGAAAAGAATTTCTAGCAAGGTTTCCAAAGTGACTTGACTTGATGAGAGCTGATTATTTTCCAAGATGTGCCAGATCTGTAGTCTTTACCATCTGCTCAATAAGTTGTGAGGATGAAGACTAATACTGAGTAATTAACCTTTAGGCAAGTACTCTGAGACCTTACGATCTCTTTACTATTCTTAGATTTAAACACCCAGTCCTTTGTATATATGTGCTATTACTCTTCCTACTCCAGAAAGGGCCTAAGAGGGCCGTGATGGAAAGGTTAATTTAAGGTTAATATTCCTACCAGGCTTAATGGAAGAGCCCAGAAAATAATTTAGTTTCACAGGAATCTATAATTAGGATAAGAAAATTCTATTTATTCAGTAAAATCCCATCCTTTTTCCTTTATCTTTTCCTTTAACAGAACATTAATTGTGTAACAGAAATAAGTGAATATGCAAATAAATTATGCTGATGACAATTAAGTATTATAGAAATATATCCATTAATAAATTCATTTATCTATTGTCTAAGGAATAATAAATTTATCACAATTTTATATCATGTTGACAAGCATGGGTAATTTAATGAGACAGAGATATATTTACAGTCTAGAAAATGGGTCTTCTTATCTACATTAACCACATAGACATGGAACACCCCTGCACATTTACACTGCTTCTAGCTTAAGACATAATTAGTTATTTCAACTTGTCATCACCAAAATAATATACAGAACCAATCAGTGTGTCAAGCATTTATGTTTATTTTGCCTCATCATTTCTGAGAGCTGCCAGTATCTTGGCAGGAAAAGCATGGTAGAGTTCACAGTTGCAGCAGTACAGTTTAGTTTCCTCACTTCACAACAGACAGGACCACAAAGTGGTGCCTGAACCAAAGCCAGGTGCCCCCTTAGTCATATCCACAGCCTCCAAAGTTGCATAAGAAACTGATAGCTCAGAAAGAAACCCATAGAGGAGCTTTTCAGATTAATTCATTAAAGTGAAATGTTCTATAATTTGCTAACTTTGTTGCAAATTCTTACTCTGTGTTTCTCTATGTATATCTGTGTGCATAGTTCTAACTATATTTTAGAAACCATGAAGCTGTAGACCTTACTCAATTTAGTTGGTGAAATTCTGGTCTTCCACTGTTGAGATACCTAGCACCCAGGCAAAAATCCTGGCATGGTACAAGGCCTAAATTCTAGAATTAGACAAGCAATGACAAGAAGAGGAAACCCTGGGGCATGCTGGCCAGCCTGTCTAGGCAGCTCACAATATCCAGATTCAGTGAGAGTCCCTCTATGAAAAAAAATGAGGTAGAGAGTGATTAAAGAAAATAATAATTCTTGAACTCTCCCATCTGCATACATACTTTTGTACACATGCTCATATGCATGTGCATACACACATGCTCACACACATAAAAGAAGTCATTAAAAAGTGAAACCACGTGTTTACGTACTGCCTCAAATGTTCACTCACATAACATGTCGGTAGTATTTCTCAAATGGGAATCAACTATGCCATTGTTACAGAATTTCGTTTTTCAGTTACCTTTCTAAGAACTGTAGAAATACAAATACAGACTCGCCATGCCACAAAACATCTCATATCATCTATCTCGATATGTCTTGGAGATTTTAAAATTCAGAATGCTAAAAAGCCATAAATCTGGGTTCTGCAACGATGGCTCAGCAGTGAAAAGCACCAGCTGCTCTCACAGAGTACAAAGTTTCAGTTCCCTAACCAAACTGTCTATAGCTCCAGTCCCAGGGAGTCCAATATCCTCTTTTAGATTCTATGGGCACTGGACATGCACATGATGGATGTCTGTGCAGGTAGGCAAAACTTTCAAACACATAAAATAAAAGAATACTTTTATAAAAACGATAAATGCTGGTAATTTTAAGATAGCATAAAACCATACTTTAAAGAGACGTTTCAATAAAACGAAGGATATAAAACTATCTTCAGTGAAATATTTTGCATAATCTCAAGTGGTCTTTAGGAACTAAGGGATTTTTCTATACAAAAAGAAGATGTGGGAAACACACATTGGCCAAAAAGAAAATAAAATGAATATATCTTATATTAATAGGCTGCCAAAATATAATAATATACCATAAATTTCAGGATTAAAATAGCAATTGAAGCCTGGTGTTGGTGGTGCATGCCTTGAATCCCAGCACTTGGGAGGCAGAGGCAGGCGGATCTCTGTGAGTTTGAGGCCAGCCTGGTCTCCAGAGGGAGTGTCAGGATAGGGTCCAAAGCTACACAAAGAAACCCTGTCTTGAAAAACCAAAAAAAAAAAAAAAAGAAAAGAAAAGAAAGAAAAAGCAATTGATTTGTATTTGTGACAAAAAGTTTTTTATTCTAGAATCAGATTGAAAGAAAAAATTTAGGTTTTTAATAATACTAACTTAATGGGTTTTATCCTATTAAGTTTTCATAGGAATAAAAATGTTAATGTTTATACAGAAACATAGAAGCTAAGATGTGAAAAAAATGACTGAAAATTGTGGAATGTTCCAGATATAACTTTTTCATATCTTAATGTGTCTGTCATAATTAAATAAATTAATACTTTATTTTAATCTGCATCAATTAAGCATATTCTATATCACTCTTCTTAATTAAAATAAGGTCCTGTCATATCTATGGCCTGATGCTTCATTGAAATTAAGTAGACTGATGTCATTGGCACCTAATAAATTTCTGTATTTAATGACCTTATTTTCATAAGGAACCTATGTAAGTCTAATATTTGACAAATCACTATTCATATGTTACTAAGTTCCTACTCATCTTTATAGTGTCTGTTGAGCTTATAACTTACATTGTGAGGCTGACAGAAACAAAATGTCTTCCAAATGTATTCTTTGACCACTAATTTTACTCAATAATCTTTGGTTACTACATTACTACAGATAGTCTTAAAATAATATGCTTCTTTAGGTTAACATTTTGGTAAATCCCATGGAATAGTAATTTGTTTGTAATATTAAGGAACAAATAGCTTTAACAACTAATTGCATTCTGCAATGACAGCACTGCATTTGCCATTCTGTTTTCCTTCCTTGTTTGTCCTTGAGCGCACGCCTTAGGCTGTATCTTCATGGTGATGGCTACTGGTGAAATATTTAACTATTTAATAAGTTATGAATCAGCTTCTTTTTCAGCAATGAAAGTATACTCAACAGTCCCTGACCATTTAAATCCTTCCTTCCTATAATTTCCATCTGCAAAAAGGATACAACACTCCCTTGTCTCCGCGTTAACCCAGGCAGAAATCAGCTGAATGAAGAAGACTTACCTTTGCCTGTGAGGTGGTCTTGTGAAATACTAAGTTTCCACAGAAAGACAGGATTTACCTAAACAACCAACTTCTTTTTCATTTTTTTTTATTAATTTTACATACCAGCCACAGTTCTCCTCCTCTCTTCTCCTCCTACCCCTATCCACTGCTCAGAAATGGCAAGCCTCCCATGGGGAGTCATCAATACAGCATTAGATTGAGTAAGACCAAGGCCACTGCCCACCCACCCAACCACCCACTGCTGAGCAAGGCTGAGCAAGGCATTCCACAATAGGTAATAGGCTCCAACAAGCAAGCTCATGCACCGGGGATAGATACTGGTCCCACTACCAGCAGCCCCTCACACAAACCAAACTACACAACTGTCACCCACATGCAGAGGGCCTAATTCAGTCCCACACAGGATCAATATCTGTTGGTCTACGGTTTGTTTGCTCTTACCAGCTTGAGCTTGGACTATTACAACCATCGTCTTTTTGTTTTCTTTGTTTTTGTTTTTGAGACAGGAAACAGGGTTTCTCGGTGGCTTTGGAGGTTGTCCTAGAACTAGCTCTGTAGACAAGGCAGTGTAATGATAACTCTTCCGCCAGCCACCTGAGTTCCACCACCATGTTAGGGCCCCCAAATAACACTCAGAGTCTTATATTAGTTACAATGCTGCTGGTCAATGACTAGGATTTCTTATTTGCTAACTCAGTCTTAATTATCAACCCAAACTACTAATCTATACATATTTATAAGGACTTATCTTACTGAGGATGCTGGCCTTTCTGGAATCACATGGTGACTCCTCTTTACTACATTTCCCAGAATCCTCCTTCTCTCTTAGTCCCCACTTACTTGCTTCCTTATTGGCCAACAGTGCTTTATTCATTAACCAATAAGAGAGACATATACACAGAAGGACTTCCCCCATCAAGTATGGCCTCTAACTCATACAGATACACCTGACTCTAATTCCCGAGTGCTGAGATTAAAGGCATGTGCCACCACCACCTGGCTATAAACAGCATCTTAATTAAGGAATTATTAATAGGGAATCCTTAACAGAGATGGCAGGGAAAAGAGAAACAAAACTGAAAACAGACAATAGCCCAAAATAAAAGTAAAAGACTCAGGAAAAGGCCATATGGAAATAAACCACAATGCATCATAGACCACTGTTACAATGAATAAGAAAGATAAAATATTAAGAGATGAAGCTTAATAAAAGCTTAAGGGATTATTTACACATTAAGGGATTTATTACATAGGTCACTGAAAAGGCAAAGAAAACAATGTGTAAATTATAAAACTTAATATAATATATGCACCAAATTTTAATTGATAACATTGAGGTAGATTTTTCAGAAAAGATACTGGGAAGATAAGACTCAATACAGAATTTTAGAAACTGCATCTTTTAAAGGTGCATAAAGATCATGAGTTTGTTAAGAAATTAAGACTTTACAAACCTGAGATCATGGACAGCATGGCTTTCCTAGTTCCATGATTATGTCTTCCATGCATTAATGTGTTTTAAGCAAAACAAACAACATGTAGAAAGAGGATACACAGGTTTCTTCATCATATCCTCTTTTCTAGTCAAGAATATTCTCTCAGTTAAAGTAATGCCCAAGGAACAAAACTAATTCAAATATGAAAATGCATGCTCCTCGGCACAATTACTGGTGTATTGAACACATACTCTTTCCAGTCTGCTTCTGTTCAAACAGGTGAAATAGCCTTACAGTACTTTGAGTCATGGCAAATTTCTGCAGATAACAGACAACTGGATTTTCAACTGTTACTTCTGTGGAATATGCAATTGGCTTGAGATAAACTCAGTAGCTGCTGCCTGGATTATTATGTTTGATGCAGTGAGTGACACAGACATTCATCTAATTCTTTATCTACCTTTCTCTCCATATCCATTTCCTACAAAAGATAAA
The DNA here is from genome assembly GCF_003668045.3 of Cricetulus griseus. Lineage (NCBI taxonomy): Eukaryota > Metazoa > Chordata > Mammalia > Rodentia > Cricetidae > Cricetulus > Cricetulus griseus. Next base: position 93,308,417 of record NC_048598.1, on the reverse strand, counting down.
TGTTCCTAATGACCTATTTAAGGAAAAAAACAGATTTACCCTTATCACACTCACCAAGAGAGGTTTCTGTGAACACATTTGATGCTTCATCATTTATTTTCAAGTAAAAATAAGAGATATCATCTTAGAACATTTTTTTGTTAAACACTCTGACATTTCCTTCAGTATGAGGACATATGAAGCATCCATAAAGAAAACTATTAAATATCTAATAGGTTATGTGTTGCCTTGATTGATCAATTTCCAGGTAAGGACTGCTCCATATGCTGACATAAAATAAAATTAATATTTACCTTGCACAGTTTAACATTGTCATTTTTGATAAGGAGAAAAAAAGTTAATTTGTGAAAGTTACATACTGCTCCTTGATTGGTTATATTGAACCTGTGTGTTTTAAGTGTTGGTTAGTACTTCAAATTTGTGACTAAATGAATTATTTAAATAATTATGGTGTTATATAAGACTACTTTTCAAAACAAAGTGTACTTAATTATCTACTAGTATTTACCCTTTCCTTGCTTATACATCACGAATGGCTGTCTGTGGCATAATCTTATTGTTTTCTTGAAATTCAGAATGTTCTTGATATATGTAGTCCAATTCATCACCTTGCATGTATAGAAATTATTTCAGACATTAGAGGAAATTTAAAGTATATTCCTTGTGGAGAATCACAGACCAGAGTAGACATCAGAATTTCAATTAGAATGGCATTGTTTTCAATTAATAATTATCTATAGCTGAACATTCTATACTAATGGAACATCTAGAAAGAGGAACTTATTGGGTTAATGGGAGGAATAATATAGTTTTAATGTATTTTTCTTTAAATATCTAAAACTTGCATTTGAAAGTACCCAATTTAGAAGTATTAAAACATATATTTGACAATCAAAGTAATTACCTACTATAATAATAATTTTAAGTGACTCTCAAATATCTTCACAGTATTTTAAATAAAATGAAAGAGTGGGAAAGATGAAATAACTTTAGGAAAATGTCTTTATGAAAGCAGATATTAAAGGTATAAAGAAAAAGTGTAACCAATTTATGTACCACACCACTGCAAATAAAGAAAATATCATTGAATATCTAAGAACTAGGAAGCTAAAATCTATAGTACCAAATGACTTTCCTTGTGTGGAGGATACAATAATGTATCTTTTGGAGCCTGGAATTTTCTAATAGTTTGGGTAAATACTGACAATGTTGGACTTCATAACCTTTGCTGCCAAGGATGAAAGTTGCAGATGACTCATGTTTCTTTTAACAATATTTCTCCAATTCCTATAAACTCATTTCATCTCTCTTCTCAGTTGAGATGTTTTGAGTGTTTAGAATGAGAAGCAACTGTATTGGGATAAAGATAATACTGAATTACAGGAAAGAATGCCATAAGATAATGAAATAATCCAGTGAGTAAAATGTTGTCAATATCAATGCACAAATATATTTCTGAACACTACTGTGCCTCAGAATCATTTTGTGGCTGATAAATCAAAGACAGGGGAGAAGATATCTTCCATGCATTTTGGACAGAAAGATAAGACTGTGAAGTGGGTACCACTAATTCCAAGAGAAATGAAATAACTTTCAAGGGATTACATATTGCAATTCTGATTCCCCAAGACTTAGTGTGTTACAAAATAAGGGATTAGGTACTGGCACTAAGAGATATATGGAAAGTATGAAAAATGTCTTTACCTATAAATGTGGCCTAATGCTAAAAGATGAGTAGTGATGATATAAAATATTTTAAAAAGGCAGCAAAACAACAATCTAAAAGCATTAACAAAAATTGTACATGTTTTATGTCTCTCTTTAGATATGATAGTATTTTAGGCTTCTCTGTCATTTGTAGCTGTAATCTTATTTCTGTTTTTATAAACTGTATATGAGGTTAAATGTGTATGACAAATGCCACTTGTCCTTATTTTAGTGATTGCTTATGAAACACAAACAAAGACAATTGTTTTGATTTGAGTTTGATGTGGTCAGTATGGCTTGTATAACAAAGAACACTACTTGAAGGAGGAACTCTAAGATATATGAAGTTGATTCTGATTGACTTATCAAACAGATCTTACAAATCCAACTCTGTTCCACAAAATATTTATTTTTATTTATTGTCATGAAGGGCCAGGAACTAAGAAAGTTCAGGCTTAACTAATCAGCATATATCCCAGGAAAGTGAACATAGTTCTATTACATGTGTGTTAGAAAACCCACAGAAACAGCTGACCTGAATAAGTGGAAGCTCATGGACCCCATACTGATAGCTGGAAAACCAGCATAGAACTGTTCCAGACTCCCTGAACAGGGAAGTCAGTTTGGAGGTTTATGCAATCTATGGGGTCATTGGTAGTGGATCAGTATTTACCCTTAGTACACAAATGAACTTTGGGAACCCTCTCCACAAAGAGTGATACTCTCTCAGCCTAGACACACTGGGGAGGGTCTAGGCCCTGCTCCAAAAGATATGACAGATTTGAAGATCCCCCATGGAAGAGAGAACTGGGATTGACATGCAAATGAAACTTGTTTCTAACTTAAATAAAAATGGAAAAAAATCTGTTTACTGAACCAAATCAAACTAAGCAAACACTGTTTTAAAGAAAAATGCTTGCACTGCAAGTAGGAGTCCTCCTTATGAGTGGTTGGCCAAGAGGAATCCAAAAATCACTAAAACATCAAGGCTATCACCATTGCTTCTGATTACCTGCTAAGACAGTAAGACCATCTTGCTAAAGACACCTTGCTCTTTGGTTGTGCCACATATTAAAGCAACTACTCCTTGATATTTCCTGCTTATGGGGATATATTTTTGTGGTTTCTGTTGGGCTTTTCTTCCAGATAAAATAATAATGTGACATGTTCCAATCTTCCCAGAAAATATTTTATTTAACCACACTCATGATAGCAAAGACACCAAATTTAATCAACAATGACAACAACAAACCATTTAATGTAGTTTTACCTTCCTTACATTTTGTTCTCTTATTTTCCTATAATTAACTTCTTGAAAATAATTCCTGTGGAATACCACAAGCAGAATTAAACTGTTTGGCTGACACATTAATATTGTTAAAATATGCAGAAAAATATATCTATACAAACACAGTTTTTAAATTTTCTTTAATTTTTAATTATGTGTATACATGTGTATCTATGTATGGTTTGTGCACATTGGTACAGTGTACAAGGAAACCGAAATATTGCATTATTCTCATGGAGTTGGATTTACAGCTGCTTATAATAAGCCAGGAAACTTAAATGCTGAAATCTCATTTTAGGTCCCCTGAAAGTATACAATTTACCCATTTCTTACCATTCCAGGAAAGGCATATTTATGGTGTTTAGATTATCAATGTTCTAATACTTGATTTTGTATTTTATAATAATGTGAAATTTTTAAATATCTGATGCTAAAATATATTCCAATATTTCCCATAACATTATTTTTGTGTCTCTAACATCTCTCTACCTGCATGGATTTTTAAATTTCTCAGATGAGCAATTAAAAATTTAATTTTAATATACTAATTTAAGTGTGAACTCTTTTGAAGTCTTTCCAGATGTTCAATTCAGGTCCTCTTTCTTAGCATGTCTAGAATAATTATGTCAAACATCACCTTTAGCATTTCTCATATTTTCCTAATGAATTGTCCAGATGTGTTATAGTTCTTCACTGTATTTTCTCAAAAGTATAAGTATTATTTCTCCATAATGCCTAATATGGGCCTTCAATCTAAAAGTACTAAAAACTCGATGTTGACATTCTAATATTGTATGGAAAATTTTTATTTATATTTTACATGAAGGCCAGTGATAAAATATTCATTAGTGTTTGGCGCAAGCAAGGTGTGCAGTAAATGTTAGCTAGACAAATGAATGACTGATGTATATTTTAAGAGCTCAAAGGGAAGGCATCCAAAATTATAATATATAAATAAATGTGCTGGTAGAGCTACATAATAGATTGATGCTGAGAATTCTTTATTCTAACTGAAGTCAAATATAGACTTGTTCTTGTTAGGCTACTACTTGCTCCCATCCTTGATTCTTCATGAAATTTCCTATCAAATATATTAATTTAAGCAGAAAAGCAGTGCTTCCTTGCTTCTTATCATCATCAGAACCTCTAGAAACTTAAACTTAGCACAGAACTACAACTCTTTACTTTAGAATTAAAGGCCATTTACATTTGCTCCCAAACGTCCTTCCAATATAACTTGCCATTTTCTATATGAATGCATTTCTTTTCCTACTACTTGATATATCAAATTAATTCATCTATCTTTTATTCTTATATTTTCTTTATGTACCTTTCTGATCTGAACTCACCACAATTCTATTGTATGTACTTGTAATTACACATACACAATTATTACTCCTATAAAATATGAACTAATATAAAATTTCATTAAAACAACAATTTATCAAGAATTCAGCCAAAATCATGTTCATAAAATATAGTAAATATTTCTAAAGTGAGCCCTTCTGATTGCTGTTTTACATAATGAAATTTTCATAATGATTTTATACTTAGATAGTAGATATGAGATATGTGTATGAGAATGAGCTTGTTTTAAGCATAATTTTGCTTTGGTATGCAGACATCTTTTCCAAATTATTCAACTAAAAGTAACCTAGATTTTCTATAAGGAAATTTTATAGTTACAATTAAGTTAATAATCAACTGACATCAGCAATGCATTGGTTATAACATAACCAATTACATAACATCTTCAAAAACTGCTAGGATTGTTCTCCATAAGGTTGAAAAAGAATAAAATTGCTGGTCCAGTAACTGAAAGCAACATTCATGTTTAAGGAAATGACAATGTACTAAATTGCTTTAGTCCAAAATTTGTTATGACTTCTGAAATGTTTAAATGTAAGGATCAAATCCTATAGAACCTACTGACCAAATGAAGTCAATATAGATCCTGGTGAATAAATGAATTAAAAGCTTACAAATACATGTAACTCTTTTATAAATTCTGTGTGATGTAAGGGAACTAAAACCGAATGCTCTAACTAGAAATACAAAACAAAACAAAACAAAACAAAACAAAAAGGTGTTCCTAACTTTTGAAGTTTTAGCTCAGTAACATTTTATAGATTTGGATATTAGCTCTGAGAACTGATATTCTGCTGGAACAGGAAAACAGTGGCTTGGGATTTGAGGCTGCAAAATATTTTAAAGAATACTATGTTTTTGGAATACTATCTTGGCAAGCAAAGAGTTAGGCAGTAGAATTTTTTTTTCTCTCAAGCTTCAAAGTTCCATATGATAACTGTTACATGATCCAAAACAGGTGATACAGCCTGCATTTCAGTAAGATTCCAAAATATTTTCTGAGTATTTCTTCAAGTTTTATAAAACATTAAAGAACCATAACTAACTATGTTGTTTGGATGAGAAGGCTTATGGAGCCAGAGTAGTTGAGGACACCATGAGAACAGGGCCTTTAATATCATCTAAGCAGAGCCCATGGGTCCTCATAAATGCGGATGCAGCAATCACAGAGCTTGAGTCTATTCATGCTAGGCACTCGGCATACATGCTGTGGTTTCTAAATTTATGATTTTTTGCAAGATTCCTAGCAGTGGGAGTAGGTGTGTCTCTAACTCTTCTGCTTGCTTTTGGGACCCTTTACCTCCAACTGGTTTGCCTTATCCAGTCTTAATATCAGAATTTGTGTTCATTTTGATTGCATCTTGTTATTCCATGTTTGGTTGATATCACTGGGAGGCCTGCTCTTTTCTGAAGAGTACACAATGAGGAGTAGATTTGGAGAGAAGATATGTCAGATTGGGACTTGTAGGAGGGGAGGGAGGGGAGACTATACTTGGAATTATTGTATGAAAGAAGAATAAAGAAACAGAAAAAAAGATGTGAACATTCATTTCTTCCTGCTGCAATTCTATTTCTCCCTCATCATGAACTCAAACATTTTGAAACTACAAGCCCAATTTACAAATTCCTTTTATAAGTTGACATTATCATGGTATTTTTGTCATAGCAACTGAAAAGTTAAGTAAGACACTATGTGTAATTACTTTTTATATGGACATAATCTTTACCTACATACTAGAATACCCACAGAATTTAGGGAGCTAACTCCACGGGTAAAAACTCTTGTTGAGAATCATTAAGCCCCTGAGTTAACAATCTCCAGAACCCACATAAGAAGAGCTATGTATGATCATCTTTTCACTTGTAACCCTAGCATTCCAACAGATGTATGAGATGCAGAGATTGGAGGATAACTGGGTCTACTGGCTGCCAGCAGTCTAGCTCCAGGTTTAGTGAAAACGCCTCAAAAGGCAGAGAGTGATAGAGGCACACACACACACACACACACACAGTTTTAGAAAAACTAGAAGACTGGCAATATTTGTTTATTGGAATTAATATGATTTATCCTTACTCTCTATTGCTAATGGCATAATTAATAGTCTAAAAGTTATCTCACTGAAAATCATTCCACATGAATAGTAACACATAACAACTTCTTTAAATTTGGTTTGCTAAATTACAGGTCTCTGTCTTAGAGTGTATGATGATTGCTTGTACAATAACTGATTACTCACTGATGTGCTTATTTAATTGAATAACCTGCCAGTACTCCTGGAAAATTTGGGTGGTTAAACTATTGACAAATGATAGCAATTAAGAATAATTCCATGCTGGTTAACTGTTTGACCTACTCAATGACTAAAAAAAAGACAGAAAGCAGAAGAATGAATAATTAACAGAAAATTTCATGCATTTTTAGCATTATATGCAGGAGAAGCAGTATGTATAAAGTGTTATCCTACTAAAAATGGTAAATTTAAGTATATTTCAGTTAATAGCTTGTATATAAATCAATGTAAATTTATGTGTTAATTTGTCACTAGGTGCAGCTAATTTAAAAATAGAACAGTTGAATTATTCCTACATGAGCTTAGGGTTGGTCAGGTTAGAAATGAAGACTTATAAATTTACAAATAACCAATTACTTAATACAACAGTGACAATCATTCTTATTTTTTCAATCATTTTAATAACAGGATAAAATATAAAATATGCATATTTAGCTGTATTTTTCTAAACTATCTATCATACCTCCAGTTATATATCTTGAATTATTATAAATATATGCTATGCAACATATTGAATTAATTTAATAATAATTGATCATTTCTGAAAATTTATCTTTCTTCATTTTCTTCTTGTTGCTATAGTAAAATATCCTGATAAAAAGCAACTTAAAAGAGACAGAACTTACTTTAACTTCCTGTTCAACATATAGACCACCATGTTGGGGAAGTCATTTTGGCAAAAGCTTAAAGTACCTTGTAATATAGCATCTAATGACAAGAAACAGGAGACAATAAATGAATGTCTGCATGCAGCTGGTATTCCTCTTTTTTTTGTAGTGTAATGGCCAAGCCCAGGATATAGTAATATCCATTTCTAATGTTAGTCTTCTACCTCAATTAGCCTAATCAATTTAAGGCAGACAGGCTTGATAAGTAGCAAAATAGTCCTTCATATGTGTGCCTATGGGCTTGTCCTCTGGGTGATTCCAGAGCCCATAAAGTTGATAAACATGAGCTGAACAAGGATGACAACAACAACCTGGTCAAATTGCATGGGGAAAGCCCACAAGGCTTCAGCCCTAAATAAAAAGCTATAGGCAACTGAGGGAGCTGAGAGTAGGAGAGATGATCCTCCTCAGAAAGAGTATACCTATTAGTTTTCAATTGCTAATGGTCAGCCCTGAAAACATTCACACACAGAACAATATATGGAATTATAGGTTGTGTTTCAAAATACATATGTATATGCAAAGACATACACCCATGCAACAATGATAGATTAAAGTAGGTCATAAATTTGAAGCAGAGGTATATATGGGAAGGTTTAGAGGGATAAAAGGGAAGGAAGAAATTTGTAATTAAAAATCAATCTCAAAAATAAGAAAACAAAAGGAAACCATTCCAACATTGCTTACTAAAATGTCCTATCTATAGCTTCTTTTATAATATATGTATCTTTACAAAGTTACACACTGACTTCAAATTTTGAGGTACAACATTGTGAGATATCATGACATTTAGAATTATTGACCTCAAATACAAAGGTCAGAACAAGACCGAATGTGCAGTAAAATATCAATTTTGGAAATTAAGAAAGAAACATAGCACTCAACTTCTCCAACATCACACATATAGTATTAGCAAATTCAAGTATATGTGATAATAAAATCCGATTTGATCCCTAAGCCATGATCTAGAAGATTTTTCCATCATTTCAATGATATAATACATGAATTTTGCTTCAACATATTCCTAAATAACACCAATTTTTTTAAAAGTATCTCTATAATTCCTGCAAAATCTTAACTGGTCTTTGTGATGCAGAGTTTATTTATCTCATCTTATAATGTGTTCTATATATTAGAACTGGAATGAACCTTGGAAAATACATGCCACACCGGGTAACTCTTGGGCCTAAAAAGGCTGTCTTGAGGTCCAGTGTAACCTGCTAAGCTGTCTAGAGTTTGGCAAACTGTTTTTGGCCTGTAACCCCCACATGGGAGTAACTTGGTCCCCTGTCTAGCTACCTGCCATCTTGGCAGAATATTATTGGCCTTTATTCCTCATGTCAGCTTACCCCATCTAAAACACCCATTCCCTAACTCAACCATATATAAGTTCCTGCCTGTTGCAATAAAACAAGATCCTGCTTTGACAAGTCTCAACGTGGTTCTCTCTGCTCAGCCCCGGAAAGAGACTGGCTCTCCCACAGCCCTACCACACAAGGATTTTCTATACTCTATCAATTAGTGGCTAAATATTTAAACTTGTCTCCTAAATCATACCTTCTATGGAATTTTGTCCCCATTACTCCCTTCAGATTAATACCTCCTGCTGTCTGTGTTTCTTTTTCTTCTTTATCCAATTTGTGTATTTTCAGCCAGCAATGGTTTTTTCATCCTCCCCTCCTCCCCACCCCTCACATCTAGCCTCTCCCCAGATCAACTGCTATCTTAGCTAATGATCCAGTTAATCAAGACCATATTACTAACCCTGCTTATGATATGGAGACTTACATTGCTAATCAAATAAAATACAAGTAAAATGATTGTGCTTTATTAGAATTTGAAAATAAAATTTAAAATATCTTTTTTAATCTTCCCTCATCACTTTCTATAAAATGTATTCACTCTATATGTACTACCTAGCTAATGTAAAATTATATACATTACATGATTTTAGTTTATATAGATATTTTGCTGTTGTTGCTCATTCCTGATGAACACGCAAATTCTACTAATGATAGTTGATACATTTTAAAAAATACAGAATAGATTCGTTAACACTAGTTTGTTTTAAGATCAAGATATTTAATTTGACCATTTCTCAATGTACATTAGGATGGAAATATATGAATGATAGTGAACTTCAATTTTATTTTATTAAGTATATATAGTAAACTTCCTCCCGGAACTGAAAGTAGTGGTTTTGTAACTCTGGATTGTAGCCATTTGTGTTGATGGTAGACATTCATTTGTGTAAATACATTCGCCGTGCCTTGGTCAACTAAAAGTTACAATGCATTTAAAACAGTTGTGCACAGGTTGAATCAAAAATCATTTCTGATGCTGGTCTCTTGACAGCAGCATCCCAGCTGGCATTCTTTCCACCACATATCATAACAAAGACATCACTGGAATGTTGGAACTTGATCTAACACAGTATATTTTCCTATGGCTACAAAATTATTAACAGTTTGAACAGGTGCATATTTCCTCATTTATATCAGAAAAATTAAATACTCAACTATCCAGGCAAAGTGTTGTAAACATTTCATGGTTCAGCAGGCAGAGACAGGAAGATCTCTGTGTTCCAAGCCAAGCAGGGCTACAAAATTAGACCTTGTGTCAAAAAGAAAAGGAAGGTAAATATCTTGAATTTTGAAAAAAATTAAAAACATTTCTAAGGGAATGTATTCTTATCATATTCTTCTTTCCTCAAACACTACCCTCATTCTCCCTGCCTCTCTACCCATCAAAATATTAATTTTCTCTCAAAAAAGAAAGAAAAGAAACAGGAAAATCAACAAGAAAATTGAAACTCAAACTTGAAAAACTAAAAGGAAAAAAGAGGAAAGTCAATAGGACAAGCATCAAGACAAAATAAAAAAGAGCACAATTAAAATATGAAGTTCACTTTGTGGACAATGGGTACATCTTAAAACTATTATATTAAACAAGGGACTCAAACTTCCAAACTTAGGAAGATCAAAAATAATGTAATTAACATACTGGTATTTGGTGTGTGTGTGTGTGTGTGTGTGTGTGTGTGTGTGTGTGTGTGTGTATGTGTGTGTGAGTGTGTGAATATGGATAAAGCTAAGAAAACTAGAATGGAAACAAAAAGAAAAATAGGTGATGAGGAATAATGGAGGCTTATCATATGAATACACAGAACATGAAAGAGGAAAAGAGACTAGGGAAATCCAATTTAACAAGGGCAGATAAGGGGATGTGGGGGTTAGGCAAAGATAATGGTAAAGGATAGCATACTAAAAGATACTTTGTTCAAAAGCAACATAATGATGCTTAATCCCTTGTTACTAACTTAAAAAAGTAAATGTCATTAACTAATAAATATAATAATGCTTGCACTTTTTTAGAAACATGTTGTTCCAGACCACACTACCTTAAGTAGAAGGAGTTTAGTGATGGTTGATGGAGTGGCCTTGCTATATTAATGTTATAATTATCAGTGATGTCTTGTGATAAACACTCCATAAAAATCCCATTATATTTTGTGTACAATCAACATCCATTAGATAAAAAGGGGCATATAAATAATTACACTAACTTTGGTCTTTGGGAGCCATCTGATTTTTGTCACAGATATTCAATTTTCTCTACACTGAAAAAAAGCCCACACTAAATTAATATAGATACCTACCAATCAATATTGTTTTAACTAGAAATACAGAGAGTTGGGCAGTAGTGGCTCACATTCTTAAACCCAGCCTTCAAGAGGCAAGTGGATCTCTGTGAGTTAAAGGCCTCCCTGATCTACAAAGTAAGTTCCAGGACAGACATGACTGTTACATAGAGAACCCCTGTTGCAAAAAACAAAGTCCAAAAGAAATGGAGATGGCTGATCTGTCAGTTATAGCATGAAAGCATTTTGCTAAAGGGCAGATGAGTTAAAAGATTAATTATATATAAATTTACAGATGTGGTTGGCCCAGATAATGATCCTTTTCATTTCTAAATCATTAAAAGCCTTTAACTGTTGATTTTTTTTAATTCAGTGGAGATATTTAGTGTTCTATCAGGAAGTTCTGTCATTCCTTAAGTCTCATATACATAGTATAGTCACTCTTAACATGTTTTTGATGGGGAAATCCTTCCGTGTATATGTATGTCTTATTGGTTGATAAATAAAGCTCTGTTGGCCAATAGTAAATCAAGATAGGTGGGGCTAGGAGTCAAGGAGGATTCTAGGAAATGTAGTAAAGACAAGGTTCACCATCTGATTGCCAGCAAGAGAGGACACCCTTGTCCAGCATCCTAATAAGATCAGTCTTTATAAAATATATAGATTACTAGTTATGTTTGATAATTAAGACTGAGCTAGCATATAAGAAATCCTAGTCATTGGCCAGCAGCATTGTAAATAATATAAGACTCTGTGTGTTGTTTCAGGGGGTCATAACATGGTGGCAGAACTCAGGTGCCTGGCAGAAAGAGTTATTGTTACACATTTTCTCTAATCATACTTTAAAATGGGATTATATACCCATTAACTAACAATAAATTGAAAAATTCAGAGTATAATTTAATATACATATTCTTATAGAATTCAGACATTTGCTTTAGTAAAATTTAGATCACTGTCAATGTAATTTAAGATTGTTTTCCACTTAAGGCTTTTGAGAAGTAAGAAGTGCTTTCAATGTTTTAATATAATAAATATCTCGGGTAAACAAACTAACAGCAAAGTCTCGACTCCTTTGCTGTTATTCGATACTGGAAACTTGTATTTAATTCTGTAAGGCATCACTGCAAGAGAAATCTCTATAACAGTTCCTAGAACTCTGAAATTTGCTGGTTACCCAGCATATGGAATCTATATTGAAAACCAATGTGAGTGTTTTTAGCCATGTTCACAAGACAAAATGCCAACACTGTAATCAGCCAAAGAAAATCACATATACAGAAAGAGGACAGAGGCTGAAGAATAGAAGTCTTTTTTTTTTGGTTTTGTTTTGTTTTTTTTCCATTTTTTTTATTTTTATTTCATTTTACATTCCAACCACAGTTCTTCTCCCCCTCCCACACCACTCCCTTGCCTCCTCCCAACCTCACTGGCCTATTCCCACCCTCTCATCTCCCCTCTAACTTACCCAGGTCTACTCTACCTCAAGGGTAAAGGCCCCCATGAGGAGTCAACATAGTCTGGTAAAATTGGGTGGGGTAGCCCCTCTTCCATGCATTGAGACTGAGCATGTCACCCTAATTTTTTTTTAAGTATATGCAGGAGAAAAGTGAATATGCACTAATATGTTATTTTGTACTGTCTGTTTAGTTTACCAGGAGTCTTTTCTAGTACTTTGTTCCTATAGTAATGAAACAAGAATAGAATTTCACCTTCAGGAGACAAACAATGACACTTAGAAATCATTTTAAGAAATCAAGATATTTATCTACAGCTTAGTATTGCTAGAGTCTCAAAATTCCAAAGACATTAAAAAGGTCTTGCTCTAATTACTCAATATAAAAATACTTAAAGTACATAATTTGAATTGTTGCCTAATCTAACATGTCCTACAAAGTACTAAGTCTTAAAAACTTATGTGTTTGATAGCATCACATGCTAGAAACAGAGGCAAAGCATCTGAAACTGCAGTCTGCCCATAGTTCTTAACGATATTTTTCCTTTATTGTACACAATATCCCAAAGATAACATAGTAAACTACTACAGACTTTATAGCATTGTAGAAGGCTGACATGAAAACAGAAGCATCATTTTCTGAGAGTGTCATCCTTTGTGAATTCATAAAAGCAGGAGTAAGACAGGGACAGTTTCAGGTAGTTTTCTGCTGTTACCATTGTTATGCTTGACTGTCTTTGCCTGCATTGTTCTTAGCTTTAATGATTGTAATTCCTGTATTTAAACCTCCTCAATCTTAACCATTTATTGTGGAGAGTTATTATAGGATAGTTGTTTATACTGCATGGAGATATGTTGTAGTGACTGGTTTAATAAAAAGTTAAATGCCAAATAGCTAGGCAGAAATAACTTAGGCAACTTGCAAGGCCAGAGAGGAACCCAAGAAGAGTCTAGGCACAGGACAGATGCCAGTAAGATGCAGACCAAGTTTCATGAACAGAATGGGAGAGAGCTAAAAGTCACATGGCAGAACTTAGATTTATAGAAACAGGTTAATTTAAGTTATAAGACGTAGTTGGGATCAAGTCTAAGCTAAAGGCATTTTTTTATAATTAATGATAAATCTCTATGTTGAGGGATGGCAACCCAAAAATAAATCCAAATAGAAATTTTCTACAAAAGGTGGGAACCAGTGGCCACTCTTGAGAAAGTTCTGGTGTAAGTTCAGCTGCTCACTAACACTATGCTATTGGGCACATTGTCTTTTTTGTTTGATTAACAGATAGCAAATTGTAGGTTACAGAAATGTTGCAAGCCCCACTTACAAAACACCCTACTCTTACTGTATGTATAAGGGTAAAGAAATGTTGCAGAGAAAATTTGTCTGAATTCTACATAAAATATCAACTATATTCAAATTGATCATCAAAGTGAATTTTTCGATCTATATCATAGGCTCATTATTGTGTTAAGAGGATGGGAGATAAAAACAACAAGAAGTTCAAACTCTGAAACTAGAGACTTTTGTCATTTATCTCTAAGTCATACAGATACACAGAAATAAAAGAACAATATAAAAACACAGTAAAAATAACCCATTACTAATTAAATCAATTAGCATTTGGATAAAAATAATGTAGTAAGTAGAAAAATGAACCAAACTTCACAACATGAAGTCATCAGGCTTCAATTTATACTTTAATGTCACATAAATTTGCCTAGAAGCCTCAAGTAGTCATCTCACTTGAAGCATCTAAGAGTGACAATCACACTGTGCCACTCAGATTTCATACACTTTAGGTGCTATATTTAGTTCAGAATTAGACATATCAAAAGGATGATTTTATGGTCATGAAATCACAGCCATGATTATAGTGTTACATGTTCTTAACGGTCTTTTACTAAGAAACTGAAGATTTAATGCAGAGAACTGAAGAATCACACAGAGAATGATAGTTTTTTGAAAAGCAAGAAATGGGTGTGATAATATTATTTTCCTGAGCAGTGTATGGAGGTGTATCAAGACACATATTGATTCTCTGTAGGGAAGAACTTCTTTTGCCTTTGAACTTCATTGCAGCTGCCACCTTGAGAGGCAGTGAATTTGCCATTGTGGGGATGGTAAACAAATTGAAATATGATTCCCCTCAGATTTTGTAGCTAGACCATATGCTTTGAATATGGATCTTTCTCAATAATCTGTCTCTATTCTTTCTTTCAGTATTATTAGTCAGTATGAGGACAAGACATACATTGATTTGTTTGAAATTAGCACAGGGACTACCTCAGCAACTGCACATGCAGACATATACTGAGTTATATGTGGTATCAGAAACAGTATGATACATAAAAGACAATAAAGGTTTCATAGTAATGAAAAGTTACTCATTGAAGGCATATTTGTAACTCTGAAGTCATGATTTTTCATAGTCATGCACTATGTTAGGCCACTAAGAAGCATCCTTAGTCATGGTCTTAATGAACACTCAAATGTAAGATTTTGTTTCATTTTTTTTCTTTTTTCTTTTTTTAAAATTTTTATAATTGTAAGTAGACCAATTGTAATTAGAAGAAAGCTTCTTTTACATGTCAATCCCAGTTACCTCTCCCTCCCCTCCTCCCATAACCCCCACCCCATCCCCTATTCCAACCCCTTTTGGTGCTCGAGGGAGGGAGAGGCCTTCCGTGGGGGATGTAAAAAGTTTGTCATACCATTTGTAGCAGGGCCTAGACCATCCCCCATGTGTCTATGCTGAGAGAGTATCCCTCTATGTGGAGTGGGCTCCCAAAGTCCATTCATGTACTAGGGATAAATACTGATCCACTACCAGAGACCCCATAGATTGCAAAGACCTCCAAACTGACATCCTTGTTCAGGTGATCTGGAACAGTCTTCTGGTTTCCCAGATTTTATTTCTTCCAATAGTAAGGTGATTCACTCAGTCCCTATCTTTTTGTTTCTACTACTTTTTAATGCTAGTTCCTTTGCACTTCTTCTCATACATACATACATACACTTTGTAGCTACAGTTCCTAGATTGTTTATATTAAACATCTGCGTAAGTATAGATCTACTTGAGTTATGATTAAACAACAAAAAATATGTCCATCAGTCAGAATCTTTACATAATGCATGCTTAACTCTTCCATAAGTCCTGTAACTCTCTTTGGGTATGTTAATGTTTTTGGCTTGAAGGATTATGACCAAGATAACAGGATAAGAGTCCAGAAAGAATAGCACTGTGGGCAAAGAAATGTATGCAGCGTTGCCCATGAAAGAGGTCTGTTCTAAGACAGGAGCTAGAGAATCTCAAGTCTTCTTGACCATCAGGCATATAACAATTGTCTAGAAGAGAGAAATTCAACTCATTACAGGATGAATTATCCCCTAGTCATTTGTGGACACTCACTGAACAAGGCAGAAGTAAACATCTCTACTCTTGTAACCTCTAAATGTCACAGGAAAAATGCACATTCTTAGTATCTAAATCATCTACTGAATTTGACAATTTTTGGTTGTGAGCCTGGTCTTTTACAGCTGAGCCATCTCCCCAACCCTGAATTTGACAGTTTTTGCATCAACATTGATTTATAAAATAATAGGTTGACCTTAGGCTTTAATGAATTATTCATTTTTAATAAATTTATATCCTAAATATAGTTTCTGATATATACACAAGTATATATATAGCAAATAATGCATTATGAAGCTTAATAATAAAACTAGTTTCCATAAACCTTTCACCTCTTCCAAAAAACTAAGCAATATCTAGCATGAATAATGTATTGTTTAATCAAATCTCTGCTTATAGATAGTTCCTGTAATAGTCAAGGTGTGACCTGTATTGTGAACATACTCTCTTATATTAATATTTGTTGTGTTAATAATTGTGTGGATGCCCATTTTGGATTTGTAACAGTACAGAAAATGTTTCCTAAATATTAGACATGAGTTGCTTTATTTTCTGAGAAATAAGTACACATTATTTGACTTGAATGCTTTCCATTAACTTTGGGGAATTAATTTTTAATATTTAGATGCATTTATTTTATGTGAATGAGTATAGTCTGCATGTCTATATATGTTTGTTATGAGCCTGCCTGATGCTTTTGGAGCTCCAAAGAGGCCACTAGATCCCAGGTACGGGAATTACAGAATGTTTTGATTCCCTTTGTGGATCCTGAGACCTGAAACGGGGTCTAGTCAAGAGCAGCATGTGTTCTTATTCACTTTGTCATGGATCCAGCCCTGGATGGATGCATAAACAGTTGACCTGACCTAGTGAGATCATGGAGACCCAAGTCATATTCTCTAATAGTGGAACCAGTCTTTAACCATAGAGCACAAATGGACATTGGGAGCCCATTTCCTATGGTGCGATACTATTGCAGCCCAGATACAGCAAGGAAGGCCTAAGCCCTCCCTCAAACAATATGAGAGACTTTGAAGGTCCCTGGTGGAGGGCCTCACTATCCATGGGTAGGAGTTGAGAGATGGGTTGGGGGGTTGGTGGGGAACATGGGAGGATGAGAGGGCAAGGGAAATGAGGGGGATGGATATGTAAATATGAGTAGTAATTAAAGAATTTAAAAAAATGAAAAAAAGATATTTATCCTTCAGTTTCTTACCATGAATTCAGATTTTAATGACATAATTTAGTAACTTTATATTCACACATAACTCCTAATTGAACGCAAGTTCAGGAAATTCAATAGTTTAATATTTGCATCTTCAAGATTCTATTTAAATCAACCACATAAAGAGATACATGCCTTATTCCTATGCTAATGACATCATTTGAAAACAAGAATTGAGTCTAATATTTTGAAGGTTTGAAATTCATGTGTGTTTGCAGCCATACCACCCTCAATGTGCCCAATTTGATCTGAAATTCATGTGTAGCAATAATGTTAGTTATCACTACATTCATAATAATTCCACAGATTACAGATATTTTCAAAGTCAGCTGGCCAATTTTGACAGAAACTGTATAAAATAAAAACCAAATGAGCCCACTGTGCTGCTTTATACCTGTTATCCTAACATCAAAAATGTGAGTGAGGATACTATGATTTATAGTCCCGACTGGAGCTTCTGTTACTGTATGAATCCGTACTTCAAAATACTTATACAAAACCAAACAAAAAACAACAAAAACCACAGCCATGTTAAGATATATGAGAATCAAACTTGGAAAGGTAAAACTAGAAAGTGCATTTTAGCTGGATTATATTAAGAAAAAGTTTTAAATATGCTTTATTTACTGTAAGAAAAAATTCTTTATATGTGAAATGGCTCCTCAAATGGGAATAAGTTTAACACTGTCCATCTTTTTGGGGATTTCGAAAAATAGCTATAGTTAAATATATTTATATTTAATTTTAAAAATATTTTGGAAATTCATTAAAATTATATTTCTAAAATAATGATGTCATATGTTAAACTTTCAATATCCTTTATCAAAATGAGTTTTGGCATCAGGAGATGTGTGTGACTCTACACTGCACACACTCAGCCAAGGAGTTTACTTTTTAAATTAACAAGGATAATCTGTAATTATTTTGAGACAGATTAAAGAATGCTAATATTGCAGGCTTATGGAAAGTATTTTCCAGTTCAGATGTTTCCACCCATCAGTGATCTTTCAGGGGAGAGCTCTGAAAATCTGGTGAGTTTTCATTGTGGCAGACACAGATGTAACTTTGTCTGATGGATATGTTAGAAAAGAAAATGAAATAAGAACAGTAAAAGCAAGAATCAAAAGACAGAGAAAGTAAATTTGCAATGTGTCTAAAAATATATATATAGAGAAATTTCTAGAAACTTTAATTTGTAAAATGTGTCTGGAACAGAGTACACAGCTATTGTTATTTGAGAGAAAATGGAAAAAGAAAGAAATAGCTAACAACGAACGTGCACAATTAGATTTGAACAGTAGTAAAATACTCAATTCCATTCTCACTTCCTTTTGTGTATGTGAATATTCTATAGCAATTTTTATTGTTACAATGTTACAAAGGAGATTGGATCGGATTTCTGTTTTCATTTGTACCAGGATTGTCTCAATTGCCAATTAAAGAAAACCTTTCTATTTGTTTCATGGTTTTTAATGATTTTAGTTCGAGAAATTTATATTTTAATATTTTATGTCAAAAATGAATAGCCTAAAACTTTAACACATTAATCTCTTAATACATGTAGAAAACCCTAAGTCAAATTTGATTAAAATTTAAAGTAGTGTTAGCTTTTAAACTAATAATATTTTTCCATTGGGAGTTGTGTTAAATTTAATAGTTTATTATTAATTTATTATTTCACAATTGAAAGATTTGAATGTTATATTAATTGAATGCTATATTACAAATATGTTAATACTGAAAACAGATTTTTTGGAAATAAAAGCCCCATAATTCATGAACTCCAAAATTCCTCTTCGAAATACAGTGTTGGAAAATTGATTTATATTAATAATACTTTTTAAGAATATACTAATCTCTGGTTTGTCAACTAGAATCCAGTGGAAGGCCATACATATAAGAGTATTTGAAGACACATATTATACATATGGGTTTTAACAAAAAGGGGACACAAATTTGAATGTGTAGGGAAGTTAAGAGTGGATCTGGAAGAAATTGGGAAGGTAGATAAATATGATTAAATCACATAGTATGAAATTATCAAAGAACTAATAAGACATTAAAAGATAAAATACATACAATACAAAAAGAGAATTGGCATGCTGTAATAAATTGATACTAGTTTTGTAGCCCATATGTTTATATTTATTGAGATTTTTCCATTTTTATTTATATTAGAAATGAGATTGTTTTACATGTCAATCCCAGTTCCCTCTCCCTCTGCTTGTCCCCTGCCCTCCACTAACTCCCTATCCCATATGCTTTCTGCTCCACAGTGACGGTGAGGCCTTCCATGGGGGATCATGAATGTCTTTCATAGCCTTTGAAGAATGGCCTAGACCCTCTCCTGTATGTCTAGGTTAAGAGAGTATTCCTCTATGTGGAATGGGATCCCAAAGTCCATTAGTATTCTAGCGATGAATACTGATCTACTAAAAGATGGCCCATAGATTTCAGGGACTTCCTCACTGACACCCAATTTCTGGGGTTCTTGATTAGTCCTAAGTTGGTTTCCCAGTTGTTAGTCTGGGGTCCATGAGATTCCTCTTGTTCACGTCATCTGTTTCTTTGGGTTTCAACAGTCTGGTATTTACCACATTGTTCATCATTCCTCCCTTTCTTCAACTGGATTCCAGGAGTTCAGCTCAGTGCCCAGCTGTGGGTATCTGCTTCTACTTACATCAGCTGCTGGATGAAAGTTCTAGGATGACATATAAGGTAGTTATCAATCTCATTATTGGGGAAGGACTTTTAAGGTAGCTTCTCTACTATTGCTTGGATTATGAGTTGGTGTCATCCTTGTAGATACCTGGACATATCCCTAGTGCCAGATTTCTCTTTAAACCAATAATGGCTCCCTCTATTATAGTTTCTCTTATATTGCTCTCCTCTATTGTTCCCCAGACTCAACCTTCCCGTTCCCTCATGTCTTCTGTTCCCTTCTTCTTCTCCCTTTTTATTCTCCTAGCTGCCTCTCCCCTCCCACATGCTCCCAATTTGCCCAGAATATCTTGTCCCTTTCCCCCTCTCCT
Organism: Cricetulus griseus; assembly: GCF_003668045.3. Classification (NCBI taxonomy): domain Eukaryota; kingdom Metazoa; phylum Chordata; class Mammalia; order Rodentia; family Cricetidae; genus Cricetulus; species Cricetulus griseus. The sequence goes on along the minus strand of NC_048598.1, from coordinate 93,288,329 downwards.
GGGGACCATGTATGTCTCTCTTAGTGTACTCCTTGTTTCCTAGCTTCTCTGGCAATGTAATTCTTTGCTCTGTATAGTTTTTTCAATGTATGACCTGAAGAATCTCTGGATTTCCACGGTGTCCATTGTTATGTCCCCCCCCATTTCCTTTCTGATTTTGTTAATTTGCATGTCCTCTTTCTGCCTTTTGGTTAGTTTGGATAAAGGTTCATGTGTCTTTTTTATTTCCTCAAGAAACAACCCTTTCCTCTGTCCTCCCCTACCACCCCCCAACTAAAACCCTATCTATCACATACCCTTTCTTCTATTCTTCACCTGATTCAATCTTTCTGCTCCCTCAGAAGTCAGGGATGGTGATGCCTCCAGAAATTCCTCTATTGTACAGGGTTGTTTTGGCTATCTTGGGTCTTTTGTTTCTCCATATAAAGTTGACAATTGTTCTTTCAAGGCCTGAGAATAATTGTTCTTGGATTTTGATGGGGATTGCATTGAATCTGTAGATTGCTTTTGGCAAGATTGCCATTTTTACTATGTTGATCCTATCTATCCAAGAACATGGGAGATCCTTCTATTTTCTGGTATCTTCTTTAATTTATTTCTTTAGAGACACAAAATTCAGAATTCAGACTTTTTCCTTATGGATCTTTCCTGTGTTGAATATTAAATGACCTTCTTCATCTATGTGGTTGATTTTAGTTTGAATTCTCACTTGTTAGATACTAGGACAGCTACACCAGCTTGTTTCTTGGGTCAATTTGATTAGAAAATCTTATCCCAACACTTTACTCTGAGGTTGTATTTGTCTTTGAAGTTGAGGTATGTTTCTTGAATGAAGCATAAGGATGGATTCTGTGTTCATATCAATTCTGTTAGCCTGTGTCTTTTTATAGGTAACTTAAGACTGTTAATATTAAGGGAAATTAAGGACCATTGAGTGTTAATTAGTGTTTATTTTGATTTGTTGGTGGTAGTGGTATTGTGTGTAGATTTATCTGGCTTTTCCTTTTGGCTTTTAGTAAAGTGGGATTATCTATTCCCTATGTATTTGTCAGTGTAGTTAACTTCCTTAGGTTGGAGTTTTCCTTCCAGTAGTTTCCATAGAGCTGGATTGGTGAGTATTTATTGTTTAAATCTGGTTTTGTCATGGAGTATCTTGTTTTCTTTATCTATAGTGATTGAAAACTCTGCTTGGTATATTAGTCTGGGCTGGCATCCATGCTCTCTTAGTGTTTGTAAAATATCTTTCCAGGACCTCTGGCTTTCAGAGTTTCCATGGAGAAGTCAGGTGTATTTTTGATAGGTTTACCTTTATATGTTACTTGGCCTGTTTCCTTTCTGTTCTTAATATTCTTTCTTTATTCTGCATGTTTGGTGTTTTAATTGTTATGTGCTGAGGGGACTTTGTTTTTTTTATACTCTATTTGGTTTTCTGTAGGCTTCTTGTACTTTCATTGGCATGTCTTTCGGTTGTGGAAGTTTTCTTCTACAATTTTGTTGAATATTTTTTCTGCACATTTGAGCTGGGTTTCTTTATCTTTTTCTATACATATTATTCTTAGGTTTAACCTTTTCATGGTGTCCCATATTTCCTGGATATTTTGTGTTAGGGATTTGTTGGACTTAAGATTTTCTTTCGTCGATGAATCTATGTCTCCTAGTGCATCTTCAATGCCTGAGATTCTCTTCCATCTCTTGTATTACGTTGGTTATGCTTGCATCTGTAGTTCCTGATCATTTACCAATCTTTTCTAATTCTAACATTACTTCAGACTGTGTTCTTTTTTTAATTGTCTCTATATCACCTTTCAAACCTTGCATTGTTTGAATTATTTCTTTCAATTTTTGGTTTGTCTTTTCTTCCATTTCTTTAAAGGATTTTTCATTTCCTCTCTTAGGGAGTTTATCATCTGCATGAAGTTGGTTTTAAAGTCATTCTCTTCTGCTTCATCTGTGTTGGGATATTCAGGTCTTGGTGGCAAAGAATCCATAGACTCTGGTGACCTCATATTGGTTTTCTGTTGTTGAATGTGTTCTTATATTGTTGCCTTCCCATCCCTTCTTTCACTGGGTGCAGGTGGGCTCTGTAACTTTCCTGGTGGTTATGGGTCAAGGTTCTCTTCCGGTGGGTGCAAGCAGGTCCATACTCTAATGGGTCTCACAGTGGGTGCAGGCAGGTCTGAGGCACTCCCTCTCCCAGTGAATGGGAGCTAGTGTAGCACAGTGCTGTCAGCAGATTTGGGGATTTTTGGTCTCCAGGGGTGGGGGAGGTGTTGATTTGCCTGCTGACCACAGGACACAGGTTCCCAGGATGGGCAGGCAGAAGTCTGGCCCAATGCAGGGGCAGAAGCTCACCTCTCTGCCCTGAGTGTGGGCTAGAATAGCCCAGCAATCTCACCAAACTTTTGGCTGCTCAGTCCGATGGGGGTAAGTGTGAGAGTGTAAGGGTCTGCACATGCAGTTGTATTCACTCATGTAACACATGTTGAGGCCAAAAGTCTAAAATATCAGATGCCTTCTTCAATTGCCTCTCCACCTTATTTTATGGAAATAGGGTCTCTCACTTGACCTGTAATGGCTAGCCAGGAAATCCCAGAGACTCACCTCTCTCTAAATCTCAGAGCTAGGATAAAAGACGAGTTATACCATACCTATGTTTTAAGGGAGTTCTTGGGATTCAAACCTAGGACCTTCTGCAGCAACCACTTTCCCAATTGAAACTTTGAAGTACTCTAGTGTTTATTTATCTGGAGCCTAAAATTATATATATATATATATATATATATATATATATATATATATATTATATGAATAAAAAGTGTGAGACTGAAAAGCAAATTGAGACACCAAAAGGCTCAGGTCATTTAAATGTTGTGAGAATGGCTTCAGGTAAAGGTGGTCTACAATAGTAAATAAATGTGCAGTGTGAACTGCTTCTCTATGTTGTTGCCTACAAAGTTGCAAGTATAATTCTGATCAGTAAACAGCAGTGTCTGGGGCAGGAAAGTAGGTTGTCACATGAGAATGTTCTGGGTCTTTTAAGCTTTGTTTAAATTTATTGATGAGCACATTAACTGTGGGCCATAAAATTCTTTCATGAAACTTTCTCAGTTTAGCTCAAAAGCAATAGGGACAATTGATAATTTCTGAACACCTAAGCCTATATTTTCCACAATATATGTTTATTTACTCAGCTGTTAGTTAACATGACAAAAAAGAAAAACTAATGAACACCATACAAGGTAAATTTCATATAAATATGTTAAAAATGTAAATTCACTGATTGTATATTCTAAATTTCTCAGAATATTGCAGCATTTTTATCCACTTTTGTCTTTCCTTGCAATTACTGCTTTTCCCAATCTTTTCAGTATAAATCTCAGTTCCTTGAAGCTCATTAAAACCAGATCAGACAAGGTGGGTAGAGTGATAATGTCTGGGCTTGCCAGAATAGAGACAATGTTCCTGCACAAGGCTCTAGCTTATCACCTCAAGAAACCTGATTACAATATTGGGTTTGGTTTCTCAGTGATTTAACTGGTGAATTGTCTTTCTGCCTCTCCAGGATTCTAGTATGGCCTCTGGAACTTGAGCTAGTTATTCCCTCTTGCTGTTCTCCTCAAGGTCTGACATTTTACAGCAGTCTTGATTTTTTTTTTTTTACTTTTTTTTGTTGTTGTTGTCTTGTTTTGTTTTGTTTTTTTGAGTCAGGGTTTCTCTGTGGCTTTGGAGGCTGTCCTGGAACTAGCTCTTGTAGACCAAGCTGTTCTTGAACTCACAGAGATCTGCCTGCCACCCAAGTGCTGGGATTAAAGGCATGCACCAACACTGCTGTGATATTTTTTAACAGAGATTTTGAAAACAAAATTGAAATGTTCAGCTTCTTTTTCTTTTACATTTGCTTGCCCTGTTTTTAAGAGAATTATTTTAGCCAGGCATTGGTGGTGCACACCTTTAATCCCAGCACTTGGGAGGCAGATGCAGGCAGATCTCTGTGAGTTCGAGGCCAACTCAGTATCCAGAGCGAGTGCCAGGATAGGCTCCAAAACTACACAGAGAAACCCTGTCTCAAAAAAACCAAAAACACAGAGAGAATTATTTTAATGATTACATTTTGTATCCAGATATTAATACGAATTTAAATGTTGTTGACATCATAAAAGCAGGCTTCCCCATGCCTGAAACCACACAGGAAAGAATATAAAGGCAGCTACATAAGAAGTATAAAGAGAAATGAAAACAAACAAAACAAATTGGATTGAATCTCATTCAAGTCAGAAGCTTCATCTGAATTGGTCTTGATATAAAAGGCAAGGAATGAGTCAGACAATTGGTGTGAGAGTTTTCAATCTGATGTTCCAGTGTTCTGTGACAAAGTTCTTATCATATGAATATCATAGAAAATATATAAACCATGCCTTTATATGAATCCCTTGAAGTTTATGCGAAATGATGAATTTAACTTTTTTTTATTTTAAAAGCACTCTTATTTACATTTCCATCCCCCCATTCCCTGATGAATTTTAAACACTTACAATGGTTTATAGGGTACAAATTATGGAATATGACATTATTTTCTTATAAAAACAATGAAATATTTTCATGCCTCTCAATAAAACACTGTTGAGAAATTGTATTTTTAGAAAGCAATATACACCCCAACTTAATGACCTTGAACACTTGCCATGCTTTTGATCATAAGAATGATCTAATCCCATCTGCAGTTAACAGGCTATAGGAGAATTTCTAGCATATTTAGAAATGGAGAAAGGTTGGCAGCAAATGGTAGACAAATAAAGTGCAGAAAGCATTGATTGTGCAGCATACAAATAGAAGGGTGACAATCCATTAATATTGAGCCAATGAACAAGTAAGCAATAAGAAATTGTTGTATTTAAACAGTTTTTACATTCATATATTAGCATACTTCTTTAGCTATTGATGTGGTGTTAGCACTGTAGCATGTCCCCTTGCTACTAAGATTGACAAAACTGTCTTACAGCTCATGTGACATGAAAAGATATGTCTTTGGCAAATTGAACACACACATTAATACTTTCAATTATGCTAAATGCAAAGAATATTTTAACAAAAGCACATTAAAGAGATACCCAAGACCACTAATGACAGTTGACCCTCTGGACAATATTCAGATGAGACATATAATCTAATTTAACCTTGTCTTTAGAGACAATTTAAAGACCAAAATTTAAATAACTTTACTCTTCAATTTCATTACTTTAAAAAACATTTGGGATCTACTATTGAAAACCATCTTGGAGTTAAGAAAGGATTTGGGAAGGGAATTTGGGGATGAGGAGGTTCTCAAAGCAAGGGGTAAAATATGGAGACTAATACTGCAAGGGAACAACCTTCAAATGCTTTTAACTGATTAGTTTAATGGAAACAGAATACTAGGTTGGGACTTTACACTGGCCACAAGACTGAAGGAAAGTTGATGGCATTATGTAAAATTAAGTGTCTTTTTCTGGCCCAGAGCTACATATTCAAACAAATGCAGATCTCTATCTCCAGTCTCAATCCACAATGTTATTGGTCCTAATGCCTCTTTTTCTGCCCTGCTGCCTTCTCCTGTGCAAATCCTTCCTCTTTTGTTGACTTAATTGCTTTCTTGTCTTTCATTCTTTTGTTTTTTTCAAAATCAATTTTTTCTAGATCACCAAGAATTATTTACTTGAAATCACACATTATCATCTGACTTTTATCTGCAGTGAAATGTATTTTCCACTGAAAATCCCTTTCTTACTGAAATTATTTAAATTTTGCTTGTTTCCATGTGAGCATTTTAATTGGAATTTTTGGACATTTATATTTAAAATAACAATAACAATAAGTTGATTGTCTTTTGTTTTGAAGTACAATATTGTTTGTTTTTTGACATGTTCTTATTTACTTGTTACTTTCATTATTGTTGGCTGCCTATTATAAAAGGAATTAAGTTATAGTGGTTCTACTTTATCTATTCTAATTTACAAGTTTACCTAAAAATAAAAATAGGTTTTATACTATTGATTGATTATTTTGGATTGATACTGTTAATATGCTCAACCTAATTACAGAAGAAAATCAAATTCATGAATCTGGGAAAGCTACAGGAAGAGAAAAGGTATGTGATAGGGATGGGAGGGAGATAAGTGAATATGGGATGGAAAGCAATCAGAATGAATTATATACTTGTATAATTTACCAAAGAAACAAGTTAATGAAACTAAAGTACTACACAGCAGGATGAAGAGATGAGATGACTCAGAGTGTTATTGATTGCTGCACACAGATACACTACCTAGTTCAAACCTTTACAACTGATTTTATTAAATAAAAACTAGATATGGCTGTGACAGACTGAGAAAAGAACAACTTTGGCTGTAACCTTTATTTCAGGTTCATTGAGAGACCATAATCAAAGGAATAAGGAATGGGACAGAGAAAAATACCTGATGTCCTTCTCTGGCTTCCACATGGACATGTACAACTGCATACAAATGACAAAATATAGTAGACACACACATGAAAAGACATCCCTGCCCAGAAGGTAGGGGAAGCTGTAGGGGAAGCTGCCTGCTGAAAGCCAAGGCCTACTCTAGGCAGCTAGAAACTGTCTCCAAGCTGGGTGGATGGTTCTGAGCAGCTCAACTGCAGCCAGAATGTGCTTGTGTGGCACAGTAGGTCAGCTGGGAGTCGGGAGCACCTGTGGAGAGAGAGAGAGAGCTTTCCCCAGCCTAGGCCACAGGCCCAGTGGAACCCACAGGCTGTCCCAAAGGGGTGTAGGTTTCCAATATCCCACTCCTGACAACCAGATAAAGTGGGAAATTACCAATACACAGTTAAATAGAAATATAAGGGTATTTAATAGGGAAAAGCCTTACTTACAGAGCAACCTAGCCAGCCAGTACAGCAGCAGTCTGTACAGCAAATCGAACAGCAAAACCGAAAGTGCCCAGCCACCTGAACCTCTCACTCTATGTCTCTCATGTCTGAATCTCTCATGCCTGAACCTCTCATGCCTGAACCTCTCATGCCTGAGAGGGCATGGTCAGGCACATCCCCAAGCAGACAGCTTCCCCTACACACAATTACAGGCAAACATACACAAGAGCACAGACAACATGTACATAGAGAAAAGCACACAAACACACAATACATACATACAAGCAATACATACCTCCACACAAAAAAAATCTCTATATTTCATTTCCCATCACAGATCATGTGTTTTAATAATACACCTTATATTTTCACATATATAACAAAGTTCGGACTATCTAGTAGTTAATAGTTAACGTATTGTCTTGCTAATTAGGTTTTTCATCCATATGTACTTTTGTGCAGGGTAATAAGTATGGTTCTTTTGGGGCTCATCTTCATTCAACTATTAAGTTTCATCGGCAACATTTGTTGAAGATGCTGCCTTTTTGCCAGTATGTATTTCTGGCTTCTTCATTAAAAATCAAGGGACATTGGGATATGGACTTATGGTGCCTGAGTCTTTAATTTGATTCTGTTGATTGATGTGTCTGTATTTATACCAGTACCTCACTGTTTTTATTACTGAAATCTGTAGTGTAACTTGAAATCCATCATGGTGATACCTCCCACATTCGTGTTATATATTTGATATTGTGTGTGTGTGTGTGTGTGTGTGTGTGTGTGTGTGTGTGTGTGTGTGTGTGTATGTGTGTGTATTTCCACATGGAGCTGAAAATTGTCCTTTCAAGCTGTGTGAAGAAATATGTAGGAATATTGATGGGTATTGCTCTGAATAGATATTTTGATTTTGGTAGATTTATTTTGGCTATATTTACTGTAAATGTTATTGAGTCACCAGCATGGAGAGTGTTTTAATGTGTTACTATTTTCTTCAATGTCTTAAAGTTCTTATCATACAGGTTTTTCACTTGCTTGGTTAGAGTTATCCCAATATAGATTATACTATTTGAGGCTATCATGACAAGTGTTGTTTCCCTGATTTCTTCCTCAGGGCATGTGTCATTTGAAAACAGGAAGGTTACTGATTTTGTGAGTTAATTTTATGTCGATCTCCTTTCCTGAAGGTATTTATCAGCTGTAGGAGTGCCCTGGTAGAATGTTGGGGTCTGCATATGTAAACTATCATATCATCTGCAAATAAAAATAATTTGATTATTCCTTTGCAATTTATATACCCTTGCTCTCCTTCAGTTTCTTTTTTGATCTAGATAAGGCTATAATTATATTGGATCATATCATATTATACATTATGATAGAGTATAAGAGATGAATCAAATTCCTTTGAGTTTCTCCCCATTTAAGTTGATGCTGTCTATGGACTTGCTACAAACTCTCTTTGTTATGTTAAGATGTATACTTTGTATCTCTAATCTTTCCATGACTTTTTTTATGAAGGGGTATTAGATTTTGGCAAGGGCTTTTACTGAGGCAATGCATTTACTGATATGATCATGAGGTTTCTATCCTTCAGTTTCTTTATATGAATGATTATATTTATTGATTTACTTAGGTTGAACCATCCCTCTATCTCTGAGATGAAACCTACTTGATCACAGTGGATTAACTTTTTTGTAAAATGTGTCATTATAACCCTATGGATTTCCTGAGTACCTATTGTTATCTCACCTTTTCATTTCTAAAGTAATAACTTTAGATATTATTTCTGGTTCTGATAAATTTGGATAAGCTTTTATTAATTTTCTTAAAGAACCAACTCTATTTCATTGGTTCTCTGATTTTTTTCTTTCTAATTTATTGATTTCAGTGGCAAGTTTGATTATTTCTTCCCATATACTCTTCTTGGTTTAATTTCTTTGCTTTTTCTAGATATTTCAGTTGTGTAGTTAATTTACTATTGTAAGATCTGTCTAATTTAATGTGTTTTTGAGAAAGTACTTAAAGTTGAATGGGTAAGAGAAGATTCTGGAAGGGATGTATATGAGCAAAACATATTTTTAAATTTACTTATTGTTTTAAATGATAAAGCATAGTAGAAAGAAAAAACAGAAGAAAACTGAAACTGTCCAAAATTCTACATGTCATTTATTTATTTTGGAATGTAGCCAATACAATATTTTCATTTCTTAAGAAACTAAGCTGAAATCAACAATGGCTATTTTCTCTCTGAATTAATTTCAAATTAATTTTTTTAATTTTAAAAGAAAGTTCAGTATCTCTATCCACCAGAGAGCTGCAAATTAAAACTACTTTGAAATTTCATCTTTCACCTGTAAAACTGTTTAAGATGAATAAAATAATAAAAAGCACATTATCCTGAATGTGAAGCAAGGGAACACTCATCCTTTGTTTATGGGAGTGAAAATTCTTACCACGATTATGGAAATCAGTATGTCAGTTTCTCTGAACAATTGAAATCAATCTGCCTCAAGATGCAGCTACAGCCCAATGATCGTACACCAAAAACAAGCTTTATCCTACCATAAAACACTTGCTTAACCACACTTATTGCTGGTCTAATCATAAAATTCAGAAATTTGAAGCTACCTAGATGTCCCCCCAAAAGATGAATGGATGAAGAAAATGTGGTATGTTTTCACACACAAAAAAACTACTCTGCCATTGGGGAAAAATGAAATTTTCAGATAAATAGATTTAACTAGAAAAATAATCAACCCAAGCAATGTATCCAAGTCACAGAAAAAGAAATATGGTGTGCATTTTCATATAGGTGTATAATAGCTGTTAAGTCAATGATAATCAATCTACAAACTAAATAGGGTAGGTATAGAGTAAGGAACTGGGAGACAAATAGATCTCATTAGGAAAAGGAAGTAGAATGGATAGTTATAGATGTTATGGGGAATTGAAAGGTGAGATCACGTGAAGTGGGGAAGGAGAGAAGAGGATGAAAGAGGAAATACAGGGAGATAACGGTAAAATTAAGGGTTATTTGAGGAGTAGCATGGAAGCTACACTAGAAGCTTACTAAAATATATGCATAGATGAAAGTGGTCTAAATAAAATTGCCAACTAATTGGGGAGATAAAGTCCCACCTGGCCATCTCTGGTTGCCAAATGAAGCTTTTAGTAGTAGGACTGAGTTACATCTAATGGAATTGTTGACCAAAGGGATCCCATGGGACACCCCAAACAACCCAGGCTGTTGACTGCTCACCACAAGTTGAAGGAAAGGCTCCATTGCTGAATAAATTGTCTATAAAATGCATTGTGCATGGAGAAATAGAGCTTATGCCTACAAAGAACCTTCACCATTATGTTCCAGCATTTTCAGTATGAGAAGGTACTCTGCAAGCTACCAAAGAAGAAATGTAAACATAAACCCATCCCCATACCCTCAGAGTAATACTGATATCCTGCCTGCACTGTATGCCAGGTTAATGGTGGCACAAAGCTTGTGGGAGTAACCAAACAATATCTGATTTTGCTTCAGGCCCACACCATGAGATAGAACCCATACCTGGCATTGGCTAGGTGACTCAGAATCTGAGACTAGATAATCCAGGGGTCAAGGGTGAAAAAAATACTAAAGGCCTAAAAAGAAAAAAAAAGCAATGAAATGATTCCTAATGAAATTCTGCAATACTTATTGATCTGTTCTCAGCCAGTGTCTGAGGAGCTTCTGCCTGATCTAGGTATGAAAAATGTAGATACCACATCCAGTCAACATGTAGAGTAGAGGCCTTGGAGCATTCAGACCTAAAAGGGATGTCTTATCATATTCTTCCCCTTAGGGATCAGGGAATTCTGAATAAGTAAAAGGCAGAAAGTCTAAGAGTCAGAGAGTATAGAGGATATCAAGAAAATAAAAGTTTCTGTAAGTCAACAATATCAAAACACATATGGACTCACAGAGACTGGGACAGTGGCACAGCAACTATACAGGTTTTCTGCAGACGCTTTGGGTAGATATCATATTTTCTAGTTTAGTGTTTATGGAATTCCTGAATATGTGTGCAAATGATTTTCTGTTTCCTGCACCTTCTTTTGGACTCTTTTCCTTCTCTGTGACCCTTAGAAGATAGTAGATTGAATTGCAGCAAAAGAAGATACATGTGACTCACTGCACAGTGTAAGAAATCCCAGGTCATAGCTCTTTCCCAGGTTGTAGTTCTGGATTCTCTATTAATGTTTTCTCTCCATTTTTCCCCAACAATTATATGCAATTAAATTCCAGTGTAGTCTAATTTTCAAGGGCAGGCCCTGTCAGAGTTGGAATCTGGCTGCCCTGTTAATAACAGCCATGAAGAAATATGATTTTAAGTTTTGCAGAAAATATCAGTTATTCATGAATGTCTTCTCTGTCAGCATGTGGCTAATCATAGAGGTTAAGCTCTGAGTCATTTGAGATATATCTAAGTTGTATATGATGACATTTAGTTTAAAGATTTCAATTTTCTTCTTTCAGTCCATCCATTAAGGGGCTACTACTATAATACTAGTATAATACACAACACTGAAGAGCAAAGAGAGATTATTCAAAATAAGGTTTGTCCTTTATGAGATTTTCTTATGCAAATAAAGGAACTTATTAACAAGATTAACTCACAGTTGCTTCCTTTTTAGTAGGAGTCTGTATTTTGACTTTCAAATTGAAAATTTTGACTGAAGTTTCATACTGGTTCAAGGGTTTGATAGTGACATGTTTAATATTTTTTTTCAGTAAGATGTTGTTACTTTCCTAGCTTACAGAAAACAACACTCATCTACAATTGTTTTTGAAAGATCGTTTATTTTAATATTATGTGTGTTTACCTTTATATATGTGTGCTCATCACCTATGTACCTGCAATGCCCACAGAAGCCAGAATAGAGGGTTGTATGCAGTGGAAATGAAGCTACAAGTAGTATGATCCATGATGTGGGAACTAAACCCAGGTCCTCTGGGAGAGAAGTGTTCTTACCCACTGATTCATCTCTCTAGCTCCTGTTTATAAATTTTTTCATGTATCATCACATTTGATGCCAGCATCTGAAATTCCACCTCGCAAAACACAGGCAGACACAATGAGAAACATATACCAGAGTCATCCAGTTAGAGATGCCTGTTATCTCAATCTGTATTTTCCGAACTCAATCTCAGAGACTTCTGTTATTAACTGCATGCTGCAGTCTACTAGCCTGTGACCTGACCATTAAGCTTCTTTTCTAGGTTTTGTTTACTGTGTGTTGGCTTTAAGGAAGGTGGTGGCAAATCCTTCAATTATCAGCTTGGTAAAAATGCAAACCTTTAAAAATGTGTGGTGTTCATGAATATTTATAAATTGGAAGCCACTACTCAAACAGGGTGGGTTGTGTTAAGCTCTGAGCAAGACAGAGTGAATTGAGATGCAACTGGGAAACTGAACTTCTGGAATTGATACAAGTAATTGGCCCCACTCAGACAGTGCTCACTTACAGATTCATCTGTATATAACCTCATCATCCCAGAGTGATCACATTACCATAAAATGAAAAATACTAAAATTATAGGAAAGAAGGGAACAATTCTGGCACTGGTGATTTGGTTATAACACTAAGGAAAATGCAATTGCCCCTGAGAAAACATTTGATATGGCAAATAGCTCAGATTTATGCCAATACCTCTCACAATTAGCTCTTTTCCTAAATGGACCCATTAATCTCAATATTTCCAGGATAATTGTTTGTGGCTGAGTGATAAATAGCAAGGCACCATCTGCCCATAAAATTTCTTTCTATTCCTTTCCTCTTATTATTGTGTCTTGATGCTGATGCTATTCTTAAGGCTATGTATATGTTGGTTAACGAACTAGACACATACTCGGTAGTGAATCTAAGGTAAGTAGGTTTACAATTCTGAGCATGCATTTTAAAATACTACCTTCTGTGGGAAGCCCATTGGTTGGGAAAACTAACTAAAAGTAAGGATCATTGTAACTAGTTGACTTTAAGTGGTTACATTAGTTGTTCATATCCTTGCAATATGTAAAATATTGTGGGGATTATATATATATATATATACATATATATATACATTATATATATATATATATATATATATATATCATAAATGATTTGGGTAACAGAATGTCAAAGATACACTTGTTAATAGAAAGTTACAATAGCACATTTAAGTAATTATGAAATTTGTGAAGCCAACACAAAGAAAAATTCATCTAGTTAATGTGTTTGTAACTGGGGTTTATGATGAAATAGGAAATTTCACCAAATCATCCAGTGTGTTATCCATTACTACTGTGCACTCACTTCTTTATTTTTATTTATTTTTATCTATCTATCTATCTATCTATCTATCTATCTATCTATCTATCTATCTATCTATCTATTTTGTTCTTCAAGACAGGGTTTCTCTGTTGCTTTGGAGGCTGTCCTGGAACTAGCTAGACCAGACTAGTCTTGAAATCTTAGAGATCTGCCTGCTTCTGCCTCCCGAGTGCTGGGATTAAAGTCCTGTACCACAACTTCCCAGCTTTATTTATTTTTTAATGAGACAGAAGCAACATACCTGATGTTAGCCTTTAGCCATAAGTTCCAATGTGCCATCAATATAACAAAACTTTCAGGCAGACTTTCAACATAGGTTGTAGTTGCCATACATTGTAATGAATCTTGCATAATTTGGTGAAGTCTCCATTATTTTCATTTCATTCATTGACTTGTTGAGTGTTTTATTAATTTATATTGACTTTCTTTCCTACCATGCATGAAAGTTGCTATCCCATAATTTATGGGCTCTGAGAAAACAAGTTTGTTCCCTCTTTTTTTATCTCTCATTCTTCATTTCTTTGACTGCATACCTATTAATGGATAAAGTTTAGATATTTTCTTTATGAAGTTGATTTTTATTTGCCACCAGGTTTTGGTATCATTCAAATATTAATAAATCCATTTTAAGCTCTTCATTGTACATGGTTTTATATTACCCCAAAAGCAGGTGCATCCATCTCTAAAATACCTCCATGTCCTATCAGTACCTTTTAAAAAATGTATTGAATTTGTTCAATGACAACTTCATACACATACAAACTGTGTTCTTGTTACTGTAACCTCCTATTTTCTCTGAACTCCCTCCTACCCATGGTATTCCCCCTTTCCCATTCCTATATTCATTTCTGTTTATACTTGTTGTTGTTTAGCCCAACTAAGTTGAACCCAGGATAGTATGCGTGACAATGGAACTGTCATTAGAAACTGGAGGCTCTTGAGTATTTACAAAATTAAAAATAGTGACTACACCTTGTTACAAGAGATTTGTTTGCACTTTTATCTGAGGCTGCCAATAAAAGTTAAACCGTGATTCAGAGGGTAGGCTATGCTTTCAGCTGGACAGAGTAAACCATAGCAATGTTGGTGGACGTTGATGAAAATGGAGAGACTTGAGGAGGATTCGGGAGGGGCTAAAATAGATTCGAGGGTCTTTTCAATCTGGGAAGATGGAGAGGATGATCAGCTGATTATTCCCAGTAGATCTGTGCATCTGCCAGATTCACACCCTAATATCTTACTCGCAAGCTTTATTTATTAATAGAACAATAAAAGTAGGTGCTATATCTGGTGTCTAATGCACGGACTTAAATAACGCCAAAGCAGCGGATCCAATAATGCTGTGGCTAACTTTGCTCCCATTGCCCCATACCATCTCAGGGACTTTTGGAATTTTTTTTTGCTGCAGTTTCTTTGTGGAAGTCTCCAGCTGCAGCCAATCTCTGGTCTCAAACAGACAGCTGGGCCAGATTCAGCAGCTGGCTGTGCCATTCAGAACACCCACATAGCGTGTGCCCTCAGTCCCACTGACACGCAAGCAGGTGCCTTCTGCCTGGCCGGGGTAGAGGTCTGTGCCCTCTACCCAGCTCTCTGGAACAGTCAGATGCAACAGTGGTTTTCTGGCACTCCCTGAGCAGCTGCCTGCTGCATTTGTAACAGGTTCCTGGTCCCCTCCATTGATGTGTCCAAGCTTCACAGGCTTCTCCTTACAATCTTGTTACATCCACACTTTAGAAGACTTACTCCATTCTCAGAACTGGTACCCCATCAGACCCAGATCTATACATGTTTTATGCATGTTCCCTCACTCTCTGTGAGTTCATAAGTAGCTCAGTCCTGCTGTGTTTAGATGGCCTTGTTTCTTGGTACTTTCCACCCCCTCTGGTTCCTACAATATTTCTGCCTCCTCTCCTGCTGGGTGTCAGATCCCTGAGTGAGGACCTCCATTAAGGATTGAGTGTTACAAGGTCACCTACTCTCTGCACATTGTCCAGCTGTGGGCCTCTGTATTCATTCCCATCTATTACAATACGGAGCTTCTCTGATATTGACTGAGCTAAACACTGATCTATGAGTACAACAACCTGTCATTAGGAGTTATTTAGTACCTGTGTTATTCTAACATAGCAATAGTATTTGGCTTCCCCTTGGGTCTCTAGAATATACAGTTTCAGGTTCTTGGTAACCAGAGAAATATATGCGGTGGCTTCTATTTCCTAGGATTAGGCCTTAAATCCAATCAGATATTGATTTTTTAGTCCCACAAGCTTTGTGCCACTATTGCATCAGCACATCCTGCAGGCAGGTCACCAATGTAGATTGAAGGGTTTTAGCTGAGTTGTTAAACGTGATAATTGGCAAATCAAATTTAATTGCATATATTGATATAGCATCCAAATTGTACTTCTACTATTATGCATGTTTTGAAGTTGTCCACTCTGTTCTTTTGCAACTAAATGAAATAGAGCTGTCCTTTCCTTAACCTTGTCTCCAGTTTGATTAAGACATAAGTTTCTGTTGTCTTTCTGTATGTCATTGGTTTTTGATTGTTCTATTTATTAGTTTGGAGATTTTATGAAATTTGGAAAGATTAAACAATTATTTCATAGGCTATTTTAAATTGTTTCCTAACATTCTCTCCTCCCCTTCTATGAAATCAATAGTATCTGAAATTGTCCAAGTTACTAGCCCATTTTTCTCTTAACGGATACTTAATTTTTACCAAATTGTGAATTTAGTATTTTTTCTTAAATAGTTGGTGAGTTGTGATTATTAATAACATAATTTTAGGCAATATAATTGTATATTCAAAACTTACTTTTTAGATACCTTCCATTTCCTTGTTCGTTAATGATTTTCTTTCATTTTCATCTACTTTCTTGTGTTTTGGGAGTGTCTACATAATTATTCCTTTTTGTCCTTTTCTGAGAATCATTGTGTCTGTAATTATATATGTGTTTATATTTGTTGTCTTTTCTCTTTAGTTTTTGTCATATTTCCCTCATATATTCATTATTCAGTAATATATTAATATTGCCACACATAGTGGTTTCTGATTATATAGTGCTTGTTAGAATAATTATTTATAGAATTTTTGTTTTAATGTGCAATGACTTATTTGGACAGTCTTATTAGGGATATGATTGTGTGTGTGGGGGTATACCCACTAATATGTATGCAGGTGGAGATGTGGAGGCTGGAGTTTATGTTGATCCTTCCTCAAACATTGTCTATGAAGCATACTTAAATTGTTGCTTTTTTTTGTTTCTGAGACAGTTTCTCACTCAATGGAGCTCACTGACTTGGCTAAAGTTGTTGAGCAGGAAGTCTATGGGATTCTCTAGTCTCTGTACTGGGAGTACAAGTATACTTCACTATACTTTTTAACATTGGTTCTAGAGATACTAACTTGGATTTCATCAAGCACTGTATGAAGCCATCCATCCAGGACCTACTATACAATTTTCTGTGTTCAGGTGCTATTAAGACTTGTCATAGATATTTAATGTGTGTTCGTCTCTTTCTTACTACTATACTATAGTTAACTATGTATCAGTGAGGATTCTCAGTAAACAATAATGGCATTCATATCTAACAAACTATTCTTGAAATTGTATTTATCTTTATTTTTAACTTTGTACTTCATCAAACTTACAATAAGAAATCATCATTGTTGGTAAATGTAGTTATGGGAGTATCTGATAGTACCCTGTTGTATTTGAAAGCTGGCCATGTCACTTACTCCATTTGGAATTTTCAGGAATATGCAGAATTATAGCTTCTTCTGCATTAAAATGAGATTAAATCACAAATGAAAATTTAAATATTCACTATATAAAATAATGGACACATTGCACAAACTATAGTATATTAACTTCAATGACAAAAAAGAGATGCTAAAATCTTTGAGCGCAAGAGAGAATAACTAAAAAATAACTAATATAGAAACAGCATGAAATGAAGAAAATAACACAGGGGTTTGTGTAGGAGGACACTAATCAAAAATCCTTTCTTAGAAAAATTGTTTGACCTTTGTAAGCCTCACTTTTCTTATTTTTGTAATAAAATGGTTTAACTTGATAGTTTTAAGTCATTTCTAAAAGTGAAATTAAATGACCTAAGCATGCTTGGTGCCACATCTACACAAACTGACCTTACAAGTCACTTATGAAGATGTATTTTTAATTTGAGCATTTCCCACATTAAAGATATTCCATGGTATAGTTTGTGAAGTTTTTACAATAAAAGCCACTACTGTGTTCTTGTATCTTTCACTTTAGAGCAGATAACTTCTTTTATGTTTTACCAAGTAAAAGATTTTATTGCTTTCATTCTTTGTCTCACAGATTGTTTACAAAGCATGCTTTGGCTTACTTACATCTTTAACTTTTTCCATGTCAGGATTATCAGCTGCAATATCATCCAATATTATCCCCAAAATTTCCAACTCAGAACACAGATCTAGATACTGGCTCTTGAACTCTCAGACAGAAATTATTGAGGTTGTGAATTCTTACTGGCAGTTAAATTCTTGCTTTTCAGAGTATTTGATAACACAAAATTTTATGTTTTTGTTCATTCATTGTTTGGTAACCAGACTTGTGAAGTATGTGTGCTCTGTTGGTCTCTCATACAGTTGAAACATAAATGAAAATATTGATATAGTACCCACAATTGATGTATGTATCTATAATTCTAGAAATTTGGAAACTAATGCAGAAAGAATTTCATGAGTTAGATCATCTTTAGATACATAAAGTGGCCAAACCAGTCATGGCTGCACAGCAATACTCTCTCTTTTAAAACATGGTCATCAACAGCAGCAATATCATAAATATGTTTTTTTTTATTTCAGCTATCTGACATCCAGAAGCTATATCATCACTTAGAAGACTATGTTATTTCTTTCTATAATAGTTCCATCTAACACATTCCTGCTGTTTGTTTTATTTCTCCTCTACCAGTCTAAGTAGGGGGTCAACATACTTATGATAAAAGACTGGGCAGGCAGAATGAATAAAAGGTAGGTTGTGTCTTCAAGGCACAGAGGAAACTTAGAATCACAGGTTGCTGGAGGAAATGCCCATGCTTTCCAAAAGTTTAAAAAATGGGACCTAGGTTCAAGTAATATGCCAACTGAGGAAATGCCCAAGGAGAGTTAGTGTAAAGATAAGTTTTAGGGGAATATTAAAAAGAGATTTTACAGAGACTTCTCAATTTTCAAAAAAAGGTAATAAACTACAACTTATTGTCTGTCATGTACTATAATCACTATATATAATTACATTCTTATTTGGGCCTGGAAAACAGTTTCTGACATTTATGTATCACTGTTTTGCTATACACACAAACCAAAGTGACCTAAAGAGATGGAAGTGTTTGTCACTTCATTTGTTCCTACATAACTCAGAATACGTAAATTAAGACTAATAAATAATGTATTAACATGTACCAATACACAATAAATACAGAAGCTCAATGAAAAAAAGAGATGTATTCCAGTGTGGCAAACAAACAAATTTAAAAATCTCTTAAAGGATAATTTGTTAAAGCCCAATGTACACCTGTACTTGATATTGCTAGTGTTTATCTTAAAGAAATGTAAATCAAAACACAATAAAAGAGAGGTATGTTACTGTAGCCTGTGCTGCGATGAGATTACAGATATCTTGAGTTCTCTATAAAGAACAGATGCATCTTTCATGGTTCTAGAGGATGGGAACTTTCTGGGCAGTGTACTAGCATTTGGTCTGGTGATAAATTTTTCACATCTTGTTTATCGCAGAAGGCAGAAGTACAATGTGACAAGCTGTTTAAATAAAGTTGTTGTGAAAGCTCCATATTAGCAATGAAAGAACACCATCATTAGATACCTACCTCTTAAAAGTAATGACTCTTTATACTACCATATCAGCAACACCTCTGGTCCTTTCAGGCAGACACTACCTTCCCAACCACAGGCCATGCCTGCTGTAAGAGCACGTATATCACTTGCCTGAGGAACTTCTCCACTTTAAATATCCAACAGACCCAATACTCAGTTGTCTTTAACCTCCTTGTCACTGTGTTCCAGTTCCCAACTCCTGCAGGTACTCACTTCCCAAAAATAAGCCACACCTTTCAGAAGTCCAGGCAGACTGCCAGCTGACTTCATCCACCCTCTTGGTACCCTGCGTGAGTCTATCTCTATTGCCAATGTCCCCTCCCATCCTGATCAATATATTCCAGTACCCCACTAGTAGACTCCCAGATAGATCCGAGGCCACTGCAGGCAGCAGAACTCCCACCCAAAACTAGGGCAGAGACCCACTGCTGTACCAAATGCCACAAAGCTGTTCACCAGAACTCCAGCAAAGCCTATCTTTAGACCTCCTCTTCTTTCCTGTTGCTGCCTAGATTCTATCACCAATGTCTTTTCCTATCCTCATCACCATATCTCAGCCCCTAACTGATATACTGACTCCCTGCTGGATGGAGGCCAAGTATGCCATAAGAACTCCACATACAGCTCCTGCCTACAGTCCTTCACTCTCTCAGTGCCAGGAATATACAACGAAAAAACAAGTCATCTTAAATTGTGTTTGTTTACTTGGTACCTGCATATAGAATAATGCAAATAAATCCATATTTATTATTCTGAACAAAGATCAAGTCCAAGTGGATCAAAGACCACAACATAATTCCAGACACAGTGAACTTGACAGAAAGCAAAGTGCTGTACAGCCTTAAACACATTAGAACAGGAGACAACAACCAAAACAGAATACCAATAGTGCATCCTCTGAATTCAATAATTAATAAATGGGATATCATGAAACTGGAAAGCTTCTGGAAGGCAAAGGACATTATCAAGAAGACAAAATTGCAACCTATAAAATGGAAAATATTATCATCAACTCACATCCAATAGTGGGCTAATATCAGAAATATAATGAATTTGTGAAACTAGACACCAACAAACCAAATAATTAATTAAAAATGGTGGTACAGATTTAAACATAATTATCAATTTAGGAATCTCAAATGGCTGAGAGAAATTAAAGAAATGGTCTATATCCTTGGCCCCCAGGGAAATCCAATTCAAAACTACTTTTAGATTTTCTATTACACATCTAAGAATGAGTAAGATCAATACACCTCATGCAAGAATGTGTCACAAGGGAAACATATCTACATTGCTAGTAGGGGCACAAGTATGTATCGTCATTACGGAAATCAATATGGCAGTTCCTCAGAAAATTGGTCTAACTCAAGACATAGCTGTACCACTCTTGGGCATATACCCAAAAGTTGCTCCATCTATTAAAAGGACATTTGCTTCAGTTGTTCATAGCAGACTTGTTCATAACAGCCAGAATCTGGAAACATGTCCCTCAACCAAAGAACTGATGAAGAAATCCATCTATTTAAAGAGAATGGTATATTGAAATTTAAAAGAAAATGGAAAAAAGTCAAAAAAATCAACCAAGTGAGGCAACCCATCCCCAGAAACTCATTTATGCTTGCATATTAGTTGTTAAAGATAGTCATGCTATAGTCCACAGACCATGAGAGGCAACAAAACAAGAAAAGCTCTAGGGGGATGTGTGGATCAACCTGGGAAGGGCATATAGAATAGATTCTGTGGTGGACTTGGGTCAGGTGAGGATGGGAACAGGGGCAATCAGGTGCAGGATGGAAGGTTGATGAGAGTACTAGGAAAGACAACTGGAATTGTGGGACCTTTGGGTTGAGTCTAGGTTAAGGTTTATATTGCATGAAGAGACACCATGACCATGTCAACACTCACAAAAAAAATCATTTAAGTGGGGTAGATTACATTTTTAGAGGTTTAGTCCATTATCATCATGGTATGGCATCATAGTTTGCAGGAAGACATAGTGCTGGAGAAGTAACAGCATTTTGGTTTGCATGCAACAGGAAGTAATGTAGGACACCGGGCAGTACCTTAAACATATATGAGACCTCAAAGGCCACCTCCACTGTCACATGTTTCCTTCAACAAGGCCACCCCTATCCCAACAAATCCACACCTCCTAGTAATGCCATTCCCTTTGGGGCCCATTTTCTTTCAAACCACCACAGAGGGTAATGTAGAAACCTCTTGCAGTTGAAACTTCCTGGAATCTATGGAAGTGACTCTAGCAAGGACTCTTAGTAAAAGAGGATATAGAACCCGAACTGGCCATCTTCTGTAACCAGGCAAGGCTTCTATTGGTAGAACTAGGATATCACCCCAGCAAAAAATCCTTTGTCCTACAACCTTTGCTGACTTCAAGATATGCTCGGGCAATAGTGGCTCAGAACATGTGGGATTGGCCAACTAATAATTGATCTAACTTGAGGTTCATGCAGGGAGAGAGGACTCCATGACTTATATTTCCTGGATTGGCGGGTACCAGAAGCTAGATAATGCATACACTTTCACTACAAACAAACATGACTGCCTCTCCCCTAAAAGAAACAAAATGTTTCCTAATGATATGTTGCTATACTTAAAAATTGGTTCGTAGCCCAAATGTCTTCAGATATGCTTCCTCTGATATTTGATGGGAACCGATGCAGAGACCCACAATCAGACACTAGAAGTAGATTGGAGAACCCCAACAAAGAAGGAGAAGGATTATGGGATACAGAGGGGTCTAACACACCAAGATAACATGGCACACACAGAATTAAGTAAGCAGGATGCATAGGAACTCTCAGAAATTAAAGCAACAATCATGGAGCATCATTGGTCTTTACTTAGTTCTCTGCATATGTGCTATGATTGTTTAGTGTGTGGTTTTGTGGAACTCCTAACAGTGGGAATCAGAGGTATCTCTGACACTTTTGCCTGGTTTTGGGACCATTTTCCTCCTTCTGGATTGCCTTCTCTAGTCTTCATATGAGGGGTTTTGACTGGTCTGATTGAATCTTGTTATCCTGGGTTCAGTTGATATCCCTTGGAGTCCTGCTCTTTCCTGTAGAGAAAAGAAGGAACAGTGGCTCTAGGGAAGAGAAGAGGTGGGGTGGGGAAGAGCAGCAGTGAGAAAGGAAACATGTGGATATATTGTATGAGAGAAGAAAAAATAAAATTTATTTTTTAAGGATTTCTCTCATTTTGTAAGGGTAAAAAAAAAACATTCACCTCATAGCAGCAGCAATTAGAAATATTGATAGGAATGAGGACAAACTCTGTCTCTTTCTTACTGTCAATCAGAGTGAGAAATAACCATGCTTTTTTAAAGACAGTTTGGGTTCAGTCCACAAAGTTACACCTAAAGTTTCTAAGCAACCAATTGATTCTTCTACCAGACTGAGGATCCTGTATACACAAAGTCCTCCTCATCTTGAGAAAAGTTTCAAAAGGTTTCCTGCTAAGACCACTGACCTTCTGTTTTTGAGAGGATTTACTTTTAAGAAATAATTCTCCAGAACCTGGAAGTCATCACTTTGAAATGGAATCATCAAAGTAGATCTTGCTCCTACCTGCCAGTCACTATGAGAGTGTAGGAAACAAACTTGAAAAACTGCAGCGTATACTGAGGCCTCATGACATAAACTCCCCAAATCTTTCCTTTTGACTCGCTGAAACATTTGAAATGTTTCTAACCTGTGTTTTATTAAGATCACTGTATTTCTCTGTAAACCAAAATGTCTCCCTCTATTGTGATATCTCCATTCTTGTTATCATCTATTCATCCCCTGACTCAACCTTTCTGCTCCCTCATGTCCTCTGCATCCCTCCTCTTCTCCCCTTCTCATTCTCCTAGCTCCCTCCCCTGTCTTCCCGAGCTCCCAATTTGCTCAGCATATCTTGAACTTTTCCCCTTCCCTAGGGGACGATGTATGTCTCTCTTAGGGTCCTCCTTGTTTTTTAGCTTTATTGGCAGTGTGGATTTTAGGCTGGTAATCCTTTGCTCTATGTCTAAATCCACATATGAGTGAGTACATATCATGTTTGTCTTTTTGCGACTGAGTTACCTCACTCAGAATGGTTTCATCTAGTTCCATCCATTTTCCTGCAAATTTCAAGATTCCATTTTTTTTCCACTAAGTAGTACTCCATTGTGTAAATGTACCACATTTTTCTCTATCCATTCTTCGCTTGAGGGGCATCTAGGCTGCTTCCAGTTTCTGGCTATTACAAATAGTGCTGCTATGAACATAGTTGAACAGATGTCCTTGTTGTATGAATGTGCTCCTTTTGGGTATATGCCTAAGAGTGGAATTGCTGGATCTTGTGGTAGACTGATTCCCATTTTCTTGAGGAGTTGCCATACTGTTTTCCAAAGTGGCTGTACAAGTTGGCACTCCCACCAGCAGTGGAGAAGTGTGCCCCTTTTTCCACATCCTCTCCAGCATGAACTGTCATTGGTGTTTATAATTTTGGCCATCCTGAAAGGAGTAAGATGGTATCTGAGAGTTGTTTTGATTTGTATTTCCCTAATGGCTAAGGATGTTGAACATTTTCTTATGTGTATTTCAGCCATTTTAGATTCCTCTATTGAGAAGTGTCTATTTAGTTCTGTACCCCACTATTTAATTGGATTGTTTGGTGTTTCTTACAGAGAAATCAGGCACTAGGGAAATGTCTGGAGATCTACAAAGATAACACCAGCTACCAATCTAAGCAACAGAGGAGAGGCTACCTTAAATGCCCTACCCTGATAATGAAATTGATGACTAAATTATTTGCCATCCTATAGCCTTCTGCAAGTATCTGGTGGAAGTATAAGCAGACACCCACAACTAATCACTGAACTGAACTCAAACCCAGATTCAGAGAAGGATGGGTGAAGAGCTCAGGTGTCCAGACCAGGCTGGTGAAACCCACAGAAACAGCTGATGTTAACATCGGGGGACTCTTACTCCCCAGACTGATAGCTGGAATACCAGCATGGGACTGATCCAGACCCCAGGAACATGGGTTTCTGTGAGGAAACCTCAGAAATCTATGGGACCTCCTGTAGAAGTTCACTACTTATCCCTAACATAGGTATAGACTTTGGGAGCCCAGTCCATATAGAGGAATACTCTCTGAGCCAACACACACATGGGTGGGCCTAGGCCCTATCCCAAAGGATACAATAGACACTGATGACAACCTATGGAAAGCTTCATCATCTAAGGGGACCAGAAAGGATATGTGATAGATAGGGTTTTAGTTGGGGCGGGGTGGTGGTAGGGGAGGATGGGTGGGAGAAGGAAACTGAGATTGTCATGTAAATCAATCCTGTTTCTAATTCAAATAAAAAAAAGTTGAAACAAAATACAACTTAAAAAAAGTCACTGTAAAACTCTCTCCTGTACATATGACTTTAAAGATTTCTTTTTTTATGTATGTGTACCTGTCTGGGTCCTCATGGATATCAGCTCTGATAGTCCATCTTCAGCTGGACTCCCACCAACCCAATATGGCTTGTATGATTTAAATTTGGATGGCTCAAGGAGATGCATGCTTTTTAACTACAAGACTTTGTAATGTTTCCTTTTCCACTTTATCTTCATCAACTGCTACAAAATGTGCATTGAAGAAAACAGGAAGGAAGTACACCCAAATGATTTCTCATGGGTAGTCACAGTGATTTTATTTTAAACAACCAAAAAGTTGAAACAATAACTTATCAAGGGAGACAGCTATGGAGTTTTATGATACAAAAAGCATTTAAAGCTATTAACATGAATAACAGCTTGTCTTACCCTGAGAGCACCATGAAAAGTAGAAAAGGGTTTTATATATACACATGTTTTACCTTTCTATTTATAAGAAATGTCTATAATAAGCAAATTGTCCAGAGTATAGAGGAAAAGTAAAGCAAGCTGATTTTTCAGTTGTTCATTGGTTAAAATTGGAAGACTGAGCAGCAATAGGAAAGAGAAAGCTGATTCACTCAGTGTTTGCTTTAGAAGAAGATGAAACATCTCAAAATTACATGATATTGTTGATTGTACAATGGTTCAAATGTAAACACCGAATCTTGTATTTCATATGGGTGAATTGTACTGTGTGTGAATTTAATCCTAAAACCATCTTCCTTTCAAAGGTTCACTGCATGCAGATGTTCCTATTGACCTTATACAAGGTTATGGTCATTATTCTACATTCCACATATGTTTTTTTCCATCTTTTTAATGCTTGTATTTCCACCAGAATGTAAGCCAAGTTTTGTGTTTGCTAGAGTTTTTCGACATAAGAGTGACTGGAAAGCAGTGCATGAATTTACCCAAGAAAGGAGAGGCAAGATTTCCTATGCAGGAATTATTTTGGAAAACATCCCAATGGCACTGGAGTGGAAGGTTGAGAACATGAAAGTAAAGGTAGGAAAGCAAATAAAAGGAACAGTGTGCTGCCTCCAACTGTAGAAAATAGTGCTAGGTGTAATCAGTAACTTAGTTTACTGGTTTCATGGTTTCAGAATTCCCAATAAACAAAAATAAAAATTCAATATTTATCAACATACTTTCACTTGCCTGACATAATTGTCTCATTAGATTGTTCTTAAGAGAAGGACACACATTGTAGGAGTGGTCCTGTAAAGTAACAAAAAGGAAATTATTCTAGGAAAGAAAATGTAGTACTACTCATACTAAGAATTCTAAAAGCCTCCTAATTTTGGAATTAGATAATTCAGCAACAACACCAAATATGGTTGTATTTCATGTGTAGGTTTGATGGTGAGTAATGTGTGTATGGTGTAAGTAAGTATAGAGTGTACAAATGTGTTGCATATGCATGTGTGATTATTTGTGTACCCAGGTGGAGGCCAGAGAAGGATATTTGGGATCTCATTCTGTCATCTCTGCCTTAAGTCCTTGAGACAATGTCTCTCAGTGAACCTGGAAATAAACTGCCCAGCCAATGACTTCCTGGGATCATCTTTGTTTGCCTACTGATACTGGGGTTAAAAGCATGCAAAGCCCTGCACATAATTTTTGAGGGTGTCTTCAATTCAAACTCAAATACTCATTCTTAGAGAAGACAACAAACACTATTTCCCACTTCATACCTCCCCTGTCTCTCAAGCCAGAGTTTTCCCATTTTAATTGACCTTTAACCTGGATCATTCACTACTTACAACTACTTACAAGCTGTCAATAGGGTTTCTCATACTCAATTCAGAAATATTGATATATTGGCATTTGGGTGAAAAGTACAGGAGAAAGTTTTTTTCTAATCTTCTCTGTGTTTCTGTCTCTGTTTCTCTCTCTCTCTCTCTCTCTCTCTCTCTCTCTCTCTCTCTCTCTCTCTCTCTCTCTCTCTCTCACACACACACACACACACACACACACACACACACACACACAAACATATGCATGCATTTTCAGCTCTACCACAGAAAGAAGGAAACATGAGCCATTCCTCCAGAACAACAACTATCCCTTCATCTTTTAATTGAGAAAATGGTAGATACCCATCTATAAACTCATCACTAGCAAATCTGACACAACTTAAATTGGCTGAGATCAGAGTTTGTCTCGAATTCACATGGTAGTGATACTGGCATTTCAATGACGCTATGATTCTTCACATACAATCCTGGGAATGACTGCTGTCTAAATAGTCACTTTGGTCTCTAATAGCATAGACTGCTAAAGATAACTAAAATGTGACCCCAGCCTTTAGGTGAAATTAATAATTTAATAAATAAAACTAGTTAATAGTTAATAGATGAGAACTGCTTTAATGATTTTAGAATATTGAGGCACTTTTCAAACGCTTCCCTGATTTGTGGGGAATAAATAAGAGGTGGGCAGAGGTGCTCAGAACTTTTCCAGGCATCTCAGGATGCTGAATTGTTCAGGACAGGTTATACACCTGATTCTTTGGATAAAAAGAAAGTGGCCCAAGTTGTCAAGGTGTTTCCAAGATGCCTTATCATGGTGGTCTATTCATCTGCTTCCTGTGACCATGGGTTTTTTAGGGCTATCTACTATCTATTACTTTCTAGAGCTTCAGGGAAGTTTGTTTGCCTTTTAAGAATCTTCATGGGGCCAACTGAGGGCCCTGTGGAGACACTAAGGTGATTCCTAGGGCCCAAACAGCAAGTTCATTTAAGACATTCTCAAGACAGAGATTTAAATGTTTAGCAAGACCTCAGAGAGTGGAATGTCATAACAATATCCTGGTCTACATGCTCAGGTGGGGACACTGCATAAGTAGGCTTTGCCCTTAGGGGATAACCAAACATTTAGATTCTGGTCCTGTCCATATGACATTCATGGCATGAATCTAGTTGCTATCCAGTATCCATGGCCTTTGCAGAGATGGTTAGGTCCACCTGTTCACCTTCTTCCATTGTGTTATCCACAGCTTTAGTCATGTTTACTTCATGCTTTCCAGTTACCTTTATTTTTTCCCCAGCTAGCTGAGTTGGTAGAGCATGAGACTCTTAATCTCAGGGTTGTGGGTTCATGCCCCACATTGGGCGCCAGGTGTTCCACGAGATTGCAGGTTAAGATATCTTTATTCAAATTATACTGGCCAAGCACAAGCCAGAGCGTGACCAGAGACAGCAAGCTAGGGAGGCCAGAGAGAGCTCCCACATCTCTGCCGCACCCTAAGAACTCCCCAGGCATCATCCTGAACCTCCCCTGACCATGCCTTGACAGGTGTGGTTAAGCATACCTGTAGCCAGCTCTTAGGAAGCATGGTTACGTTGTCTTCCTACACCAATGTGTAGCTTCTTTGAGCTTTATAGGTTGGTACCTGTGGGAATAATACCACGGTAGATATATTTTTTTCTTTATTTCTTTTGAAAAATCTAATTAACGTATCAAAGTTTTATTACAGCATTTTCAACAAAATTTATTGATTATTATCATATGCTTCTTCCACATCCTTCCTGTACACACAAGCTTGCACCCTTCCAAAACTGGCATGTGTGAACTCCAAAGTATTTCTGCTATATTTGCGGTATTCAAACACCTTAGAGCAGATTATAGTTTCTTTTTTTATTTCTTTAGTTTCTGCTCTTGTTTCAGAGAGAAAAGCAGAAGTCTATTTTAGTCAGTCATTTGAAGTCTGATTTTAATTCTTTTATTTTTAAAGTATAAAACACTTTGAATTGAATTTTCAAATTTATAATATTTGTAATATCATGTTTTCAATACCTAGTTTATGATCTTGTTAGTCACAAAGAAGTTTTAAAATTGAATTCAAATATTATACATAGTTGAACACACATGATTCTGTCCATAAATGTTAAAGTTATCATAATGTCTTTTCCCATCCCTAACACTGATGGCCTTGGTGTTGGAAGACTTGGTACATACAATGAATTCACAATTCCTTGTCTTTTCTTTTTGTCTTGACCTATGATTGTGAGCAGAGTTCACTATTTATACAGATGAAAGGTCTTATGAAAATATAGTAACTGACATGCACCTTGCTACAGTGGAGGTTACAGACAACACTTTTCTTCAGTTTTTGCTTGACCTGGTGTCTTAGCTGGACCTTTTTTCTGTGTTACAGAGGGAATAGAGGATTTCTAAGTTCAGAAACCACTGTTCTGTCAGTCAAAGAGATTTTAAGCTTGTCTTTTGTTATTCTGACTTTTTATATCTGGTTTTTGAACTAAATTTATTCTTATAGATTATTTTTCTTTTTGCATGGCCCAAATGCCCTGGTAAATCTTGTTTGCAAAGTCTTTCCACATCAAGACATATGTACCCTCTTATAACTCCAGGAATCAATGATTTTCATGTGAAACAATCTTTTCTAACTATAGAATAAATAGGTTAAGCTAAAAAGGGCTTGCATGTATTTTGCTACTTTTTTTTTTCCCAAATCAAGCTTACTCATCATATCTGGTTTTCCATAGCATCTTTTTTTTTCATTTATCACCCAAAGCCATATCAATGTAACAGTGTTCATTTGACTTAGCCATCTTCGAAATTCAACAGATTCTCTTCCTCAATGTTAGAAGTCACATTGAATTGCTTTGATTCCCTTACTTATAATTGGGCATATTGATATAATTTAATTTAATTTTTAATTTCTAATTATTTTCCACTTAGTCACTCAATTTTAAACAGTCAGATATATCTATTCTTTAGCATTTTCCAAATTCACTTATCAGCTTATATTTTATGGGCTCCTTAATGTTTGCATGTAGCAATACTGTGTCAGACTTAAGAGAACATGCCAGCTATTCAATAGCATTCATTGCTTTCTGCTTCCTTCCTGAATGACCCATGTTTCTTAACTTTAATCCAAAATATTATTCATTGATTTATTATGGTTTATGGTATTTTGTCATGGCAATGAAAAAATTAATTAATACAGCCTCACATCACTATTTACAACTTCAGGTATACAATTAACATAAGTGATATGATTTGGCATGCTGTCTATTCTTGATCCAAGGGATTTATTTTACTGTCGGTTATTATTTGTGATGTGTTTTTTACAACTTCTAGCATGGTTAGAATGTGTCCATATATTTATATATTAAGGAAGTTGTTTCTTAATATATAAATTGGGGTTCAATTTTTTATGTTCTCTCTGCATCAAACAGAAAGACTGTGTGATATGTATGTGCAAGTATCCATGAAAGGTAGGTAGGTAGGTAGGTGTGTGTGTGTGTGTGTGTGTGTGTGTGTGTGTGTACCTATGTCAAGGCTAAACATTTGGAATATTGTAGAATCTTGTTTAATCTCATCTTCCCACTTGGATATGTGTTAGAATGTTTTCTCCTAGTTTATTAACTTCTAACAGCAGAATATATAGGCCATATTTTAAACATTAGGGACTAGACTTAGCTCTAAGTTGAGAACTAGATTACATGGTCATAGAGGTGAGATGTAAGCTTCTAAGGGAGTGATATATTCAGCAGCCCCACCCAGCTGTGACACTTATGGACCTCACCAATGACCAGCATGGCATGATAAACCTATGGGTGCAGTAAAATCACACATCATTTAGCAACAACCAATGGTTCTTTCATTGGATTTAAGACCTGCTCAACAAGAGAGATACCATTCCACGTACTGGAAACCTGGATAAGTACTCAGTGATAGTGAAGTCACTGTTATTGAAGAAGAATCATCAAATATTAATTTGTCAAACCAGCATAATGCCCAACAGCAATTTATAAACCCTTGTCCTCATAGCCACAGATAAGTATAATAGTCTTTACCCTGATGAAGGAAACTTGTCTTTGTAACAGAGACCACTACAGAAAAACATGACAAGTTAATATACAGAGATGTAGAACTCAGTCTCAATGGATGGATCTACAAAACACCTCCATACCTAAGTCTCAGATTACTTCTCAGAAGAGAGGGTGGATAGATTATAAGAGCCATATGATCCTAATGTTTACTATAAGTTTTTTGTTTTTATCTCATAGTAACACCAAAGGTATACTCACAAAATCTTGCCAATGGTTGCCCAAACTTTAATTGAAAGAGGACACCAAATTGCACAATGATAAGCAACATTATATGCATGCAACAGGTTATAGTTAGGAAAATATATGTATGTATAAATGCATATATACATGCAATAATAATGGAAAAAGTGGCCAAGAATTTGAAGGAGAGCAGGTAGGATAATATGGGATGGTTTGACAGGAGGAAATGGAAGGGAGAAATAATGTAACTAAAGTATAATCTTTGTTTGACATTACAGAATGCACATGGCTAAAGTTCAGATATATTTAGTTTTGTGTAATTTTGCTATCTAATGTCTTTCTACTTCTACATTTGAGGGCTATAAAATGACCTGTGCCATTAGTAAGTGTGTTGGCTTTGGTCATAATCTCTTGAAGACTCCTAACCCCAGCTTTCAACATTTTTTTTGCTTTAACTTCCTGTTCCTTTATGAAGTTGGTGAAAAGCCTTGGGACCCTGCCCAGAATCTAAATATGGTTGGGCTTGTCTAGCCCAATCACATTTCTCTCTTCAATATTTCATTATTTTACAAGTGAATACAGACCTTGAAGTTGTCTTTGGTGTGATATTTTTTAATAATACAACTAATAGGTTTATATCTATATTTGTATCTTTTAATATGTTCTAATGTATAATTATATTTGCTATGTATACATTGCCTCATGTGTTATATTTATTTACACATATTTTATCTCTGACTTCAGATAAATATTTAATTATGTGTGCTTTATCTCAGTATTCAGGTCCTGATCTTTGTGCTTTTTGATAGCTTATATCTTGTAGAAACTGAATTTTGTTTAAATGTTTTAACTTATAATAGTAGATATTTTCATAATAGTTTATTCTTTTCATGTATGTGACATAAAATTTCTCTTTTGATATTAAGTAAGTAAATTGTTTCTTCCACCTTAGTTAAACTATTGGGCATTTATAGATTTAAGAGAAACATATTTTGGCATATTTGTGACTACTTTCAATATGATCAGTTTGTGCTCTCTCACTTATTATATACCTTTACTCTTCGTTCTGCATTTTATTTGCTCTTTAATTATTGATATGCTGGCTTGGCTTACAGAACTGAGACTTTATTCTTAAGTCTTTACGTCTATGTTCTCTACTCACTGACTCACATTGATTTAATATGGTATTTCTCTGTTTTCAATGCCATTTTTTTAATTTAGAGAATACTTTATTTGTTTTTGTAATCAAACCCATGTAGATAAGACCTTACAAATTTAATACAGTGCGTTACCCCTGTACAAATGGAAAAAAAATAAGTTCAACATCTCTAGACCAATATGGCTGTTAATTTCTGTGCAATGGCAACTCAACATGGTAACTGGGATACTTTTTTCCAAAGTAGACAGCACAGCTAAAGTTTCCAAAAATTCAAATATATATATATATATATATATATATATATATATAGAGAGAGAGAGAGAGAGAGAGAGAGACCAATAATACAATAATAGCAGTATGTTATGCATCAATAGCAGCAACAGCTTTTCCAGATTCTGCAGTCATTTGAACAGAATTGTAGAGACATCCAGCACACTCCATTTAAAAACAACAACAAAAAAGTAAAAAACAAAATCCCAGAAAACAGCACAGTTCTGTTACTCTTGTGGTACATGGTACCATTTTTTTTTAATTAGTTTCTCAATCATCATCTGGAAGGAAACCATTCTGAGCAACATCATTAAAAACAGCTCTGATAAAGCACTGTCACTATTATGTATCATTAAACAGGTCCACATATGAGTGAGTACATATCATATTTGTCTTTTTGTGATGGGGTTACCTCGCTCAGAATGGTTTCTTTGAGTTCCATCCATTTTTCCTACAAATTTCAAGATTCCATAAGTTTTTTTTTTTTTCTGCTGAGTAGTACTCCATTGTGTAAATGTACCAAATTTTCTCTATCCATTCTTCGGTTGAGCGGTATCTAGGCTGCTTCCAGTTTCTGGCTATTACAAATAATGCTGCTATGAACATGGTTGAATAGATGTCCATGCTATATGAATGTGCTTCTTTTGGGTTTATGCCTAGGATGGGAATTGCTGGATCTTGTGGCAGACTCATTTCCATTTTCTTGAGGAGTCGCCATACTGATTTCCAAAGTGGCTGTTCAACTTGGCACTCTCACCAGCAGTGAAGGAGTGTACCTCTTTCTCCTCATCGCTCCAGCATATACTGTCATTGTTGGTTTTGATTTTAGCCATTCTGAAAGGAGTAAGATGGTATCTCAGAGTTTTTTTTGATTTGCATTTCCCTGATGGCTAAGGATGTTGAACACTTTCTTATGTGTCTTTAGCCATTTTAGATTCCTCTATTGAGAATTGTCTATTTAGTTTTGTACCCCTCTTTTTAATTGGATTGTTTGGTGTTTTGGAGAATAGCTTCTTGAGTTCTTTGTATATTTTGGAGATGAGCCCTCTGTCAGATGTGGGGTTGGTGAATATCTTTTCCCAATGTGTGGGCTGTCGTTTTGTCTTGCTGACTATGTCCTTTGCCTTACAGAAGCTGCTCAGTTTCAGGAAGTCCCTTTTATTAATTGTTGATCTCAGTGTCTGTGCTACTGGTGTTATGTTTAGAAAGTGGTCTCCTGTACCTATTAATTCAAGGATATTTCCCACTTTATCTTCTAGTAGCTTCAGTGTGGTTGGGTTTATGTTGAGGTCTTTGATCCATTTTGACTTACATTTTGTGCAGGGCAAAAGGCTTGGGTCTATCTGAAGTCTTCTACATGTTTTCATCCAGTTATGCCAGCACCATTTGTTGAAGATATTTTCTTTGTTCCAGTGTATATATTTGGATTGTTTGTCAAAAATAAAGTGTTCATAGGCATGTGGGTTAATATAAGGGTTTTCAACTCTATTCCATTGGTCTACCTGTCTATTTTTGTGCCAATACCAAGCAATTTTCAGGACTATAGCTCTATAATAGAGCTTAAAGTTAAGGATGGTGATGCCTCCACAAGTACCTCTATTGAACAGGGTTGTTTTGGCTATCCTTGGTCTTTGTTTCTCCATATAATGTTGAGAATTGTTCTTTCAAGGCCAGTGAAGAATTGTGTTTGGATTTTGATGGGGATTGCATTGAATCTATATATTGCTTTTGGCAATCAGGATGGATGATTTCTCTAATGTATTCTTGGATTCGATTTGCCAATATTTTATTGAGAATTTTTGCATCAATGTTCATGTGGGATATTGGCCTGTAGTTCTCTTTCTTTGTGTGGCTTGGGTATCAAGGTTATTGAACCCTCATAAAAAGAGTTTGGTAATGACCCTTCTGGTTCTATTATGTGGAATACTTTGAGGAGAATTGGTATTAGCTGTACTTTGAATTTCTGGGAGAATTCTGCACTGAAGGCATCTGGTCCTGGGCTTTTTTTTGGTTGGGAGACTTCTAATGACTGCTTCAATTTCATTAGAGTTTATAGGTATATTTAAGTCCCTTATCTGTTCTTGATTTAATTTTGGTAAGTGAAATCTGTCTAGAAAATTGTCCATTTCCTTTAGATTTTCAAATTTTGAGGAATATACGTTTTCAAAGTATGACTTGATGATTCTCTGGATATCTTCTGTTTCTGTTGTTATGTCCCCCTTTTCATTCCTGATTTTATTAATTTGCATGTTCACTCTTTGTTGTTTGGTATGTTTGGATAAAGCTTTGTCTATTTTGTTGATTTTTTCAAAGAACCAACTTTTTGTTATATTGATTCTTTGTATTGTTCTCCTAGTTTCCCTTTTATTGATTTCAGCCCTCAATTTGATTATTTCCTGGTGTCTGCTCCTCCGGCATGTAAGCTTCTTTGTTTTCTAAAGCTTTCATTTATGCTGTTAATTATCTAGTGTGATAATTCTCCTGTTTCTTCATGTGGGAATTTAATGCTATGAACTTTCCTCTTAGCACTGCTTTCAGAGTATCCCATAGGTTTGGATATGTTGTGTCCACATTTTCATTGAATTCTAGGAAATCTTTAATTTCTTTTTTATCTCTTCCTGTACCTATGAATTGTGCAATTGGGTGTTACTTAATTTCCATGAGTGTTATGATAAATCTTTCTGCCAAATGCTGCCTGAGCCCCACTGCCACGTGTGAGCTTTATACCAGAGTTAGGCACAAATGAATACACAGAAACTTGTCTTAGCTTCAAAGCTGCTTGGCCAATGACTAGGATTCCTCATCTGTTAGCTCAGTCTTAATTATCATAAATCTATATATTTTATAAGACCTTTCTTATCAGAGGCCTTATTGGCATCCCTCCATGCCGGTGGATCACATTGTGCGGCTGGAGCAGGTGTGGAGGGGAAAAGAGACACACTTCCCTTTTCCTTGCTTAGATATGAGTCTCCTTGCCATGTAACTTCCTGCCTGGATCATCACTTCTCTACTACATTTCCCAGAATCCTCTTTGACTCATAGTCCTTTCTTGCCATTGGCCAAACAGTATTTTATTCAACAATCAATAAGATAAACATACAAAGAAGTACATTCCCCATCACATGAGTTTGTGGGTGTTACGGAAACAGCTCCTGGCCTACCTGGGCCAGCAGATGGAAGCCAGGCTCCCTCTGGGTGTTCGGTGTTCACAACTCACTGCTGCCAAACATGGTCTGGCATGCAGGTTGCTTGTGTCAGATGACTCTGAGTAGTGACGACCTTCAATGCCATTTTTATTGAAATACAATTACATCACTTTGCCCATTCTAGGTCCTTCCTCACTCTAGGTCCTCACATTTACCCACCCTCAAACTCATCCAATTCCCTACACTCTTAAGTTGATAAACTCTTTTGCTTTTATTACTATTATTGTATATGAATATACTAATTTGTATGCATAAATTTATTTAAATATTATATTTAAGATCAATTTTTCTTGTACTC
This sequence comes from Cricetulus griseus, assembly GCF_003668045.3. NCBI lineage: Eukaryota > Metazoa > Chordata > Mammalia > Rodentia > Cricetidae > Cricetulus > Cricetulus griseus. The sequence goes on along the minus strand of NC_048598.1, from coordinate 93,252,827 downwards.
ATTATTTAATTTGCTTTATTTTCATATCTGCTTAGTTCAAATTGTTTTAAACATCCATGCACATTTACATTTTGACCCAGATATATACAGAAATACAGTGCAGAATTTCTATCTCTCTGGGACATCCAGAGAATTTTTCAGATTTATTTTCCAATTTGGGCTTGTCGTTCATGTAATGAATTCTACTATAATGAATTTGAATCTTTGTAGCTTTGATTGTTAGTTTTTATTGTCAATCTAAATGGATTACAATCAGTATAGAAATAAATTTTAGGCTATTTCTGTGAATGCTTATCAGGTTACATTTTTTGAGGCACTATAACATACCTGAAATTTGGGTGGTACTATCCAATGGTGTGGGGTCTAAGACGGAGCAAAGAAGAGAAAGTGATCTGAACATCAATATTTAGCAATCTGTACTGTCTGATTGTGGGTGAAATATAACTAATTTCTTCAAGTTCCTCTCATGATATGACTCCTCTGCCATGACAGATTGTATTTTCCTACTGTGAACCAGAACAAACCATTCCTTCCTTAAGCCATTTTGTCAGATATTGCATTACAGCAATGACATATGTAACTAATACAATGATCCATTATACCTTCTATATTTGTGTATGTTTTAGTTGTCCTCTAGAAGAATACAAACTCTTCTTTGTTCAGATAAATTGGTCTGTATATTCAGATCAGGTCAAGTTAATTTGATCTAATAAGATTTAACCAAATATGGTCATATCCAGGGATGGAGTAAAGCAGTTGATAATATTTATATCCTTTCATAATACCAATATTAATTAGTTGTAGAAGTGTTGGTTCATTTGCAGTAAATGCCATATGATAAAAGGCCCTAGTCAGCATCATATTCATATATGTATTTATGTGTGCATGTATTATATATACAAATGCATATGTAATCATAAATAAATATTTACATTTCTTATGTATTAAAACATTCACATTACCTATCCTGAACAAAGAAGTAACTCTTTAAATTTACCTTAGCACCAACAGATCTCAAAGACTATATGACATGAATGAAAAAAGCAACACACCACAAATGTTCTAACTTCTAGATGGAATCTGAGAAGACCAAACACATGTTTTTCAGGGGCAATACAAGCCGAGACATTAGTAGGCAGAAGGTGGCCATTAAAATGTAGTGTCTTTCTTAGGATGCTCCTTGATTACTAGCTTCTCTGGCAGTGTGGATTGTAGGGTGGTGATCCTTTACTCTATGTCTAAAATGCACATATGAGTGAGTACATACCATGTTTGTCTTTTTTGTGATTGGGTTACCTCTCTCAGAATGGTTTCTTCTAGTTCCATCCATTTTCCTGCAGATTTCAAGATTCTATTGTTTTGTTTTTTGTTTTTTGTTTTTTTTTTTCTGGTGAGTAGTACTCCACTGTGTAAATGTACCACATTTTCTCTATCCATTCTTCAGTTGAGAGACATCTAGGTTGCTTCCAGGTTCTGGCTATTACAAATAGTGCTGCTATGAACATCGTTGAACAGATGTCCTTGTTGTATGAATGTGCTTCTTTTGGGTATATGCCTAAGAGTAGAATTGCTGGATCTTGTGGTAGACTGATTCCCATTTTCCTGAGGAGTGGCCAGACTTATTTCCAAAATGGCTGTACAAGTACAATCCACATAGAGGGATACTCCCTGAGTCAAGACACATGGGGGTGGGCCTAGGCCCTATCCCAAAAGATTTGATAGACTCAGATGATCCCCTATGGAAGGTTTCACCCTCCCTGGGGAACAGAAAGGATATATGATATGTAGGGTTTTAGTGGGCAGATAGTAGGGGAGGAGGGGCGGGAGAGGGAACTGTGATTGACATTTAAAACAATCTTGTTTCTAATTCTAGTGTCTTTAATTTAGTCTTAGAAAACTAAGTTCTATCTGGTGCACATCACACTTAACTCTAAATACAGGCAGAATAGCCTATGAATGTTCTCTCCAAACTTATGTGAGGTTATGGATAGACTACATAGCTTGGCTCTGGTAATTATATTATAATATGTGTCTAAAATTATAGCTGAGCATTGAACATGCCAACAACAACAAAAACAAAATGACAAAACATAGTATACCCTTACTAAATAAACATGCAGAGGCCCCGACCTTCCGCATGCAGGTCAGAGTGACTAGTAAAGAGATGCAGAGTCAATGAGGAAAAACACTCAGACTTCTTTTATGAAGGATAAAAGCTTTGGTTTTCCTTCTTTTATTCTTTCTGTTGCTTGTTCTACTTAATTCATTTTACGTTGTGTTCTTCTACCCTGATGTTTTCCTTTTTCTTCTTTCCTGGTGACTTCCTTCTCACTACTTCTTGATATCTTTCTTCTAACATTTAAATTTTTCTGCTTATGGCATATTTACCGATGCAAAGTCTTTCTTTCAAGCAGTATAAAAATCAAAATGTGGTTATATTCTAAATTTAAAATGAGTGATTACAATGAACAAAAGTAAAACACAGCATGCTTTCCAGATCCCTTACATTGTACATATCACAGGTGAAAAACAAATTATTCCCAAACTCCCACATAATTTTAAACTTTGTCTTTTAGACTTCTTATATGTCAGGGACCTTTCAGTCATATCCATTTACATAGACAGTAGTTTTATAATTGTCAGTAAAACAAGTTACTAGTTTCATATTTCATATTTTAGAGTCCAGTCCAATCATCTAACTAACCATCCAATTCTTTGTTTTCTAGATGCATGAAGTCAACTTTTTAAAGCTTTATCTATAATGCACACTGAAACCTATAAACACATTGCCCAATATCAAAAGGAACTTGAGCTAACTCTTGGTACTATATTGTTTTCCTTAAGCCACAGACTACATGTCTCCTCAAGAGAAACTCATAAGTCCTAACATGCCGTGATATCTTGCTCATACAAATGAAATTTTTCTGAAGGTCAGAGAGTGGAGCTTGCCACTAGCTAACCAAAGAAGTATGGAGATCTGTACAGACAGACAGGATGTAGGGTAGCTGGGTAAAAATAGGATATAAGCAGGGAGAAACAGGAACTCGCTCTCTTGTCTGCTGAGATTCTAAGGTGGTAAGGTATGCTGTGGTTTGCTCCTCCTCTCTGATCTCTCAGCATTTTCCTCTATATCTGACTCCAGATTTTTATTACCTAGACCAATTAAGACCTCCATTTACACTAACACCTATTATAATCCATTAGTGTATTTGTTAAAGACCCTTAGCCATCAAAACTCTATTTAAGCTAGCATTATAATTGTATAAAATCATTGCTTCAATTAAACAGCACAGCTTCAGAGACACAATACTTATAGGATTACAGATTTAGGCAAGTACACTTAAAATGTATGTTTTCCAAATATATTAATCATTATGCAAATTCAAATTGTTACACTTGATCTTTTTGCCCATGCATGATTTTTCTCCAATATTTTCATACAATTTCTTCACTTTATCAATGAATCATTTTCAAAAGACTCACAAAATACTAACATCCTCCCAGACATCCTCATGCCTTCTGTGTGCTCTAGGTCATTCTTAGTTTGGACACACTACTTGCTTCATGCATTTATTTATGTACTAACATACATATAATTTCATTCATGGCCAAGTTATTCTTTGTCTTCATTATTTATGCCTTTTCTGTGCTTTGATATCTACCAGATATCTATACCCAAAGGCTTAATTGTCAAATAAATCTTTGACATTTAAATAGGGGTTGGATTGTTTCCTCATGGAGAAGTGTTTATAACAGAACTTTATCTGTAGACTAGGCTGACCTCAAAATTAGACATCTGAATTCTGTGAATAAAGGCCTGCATTAACACTGCTCAGCACAAAAAGACTTATTAAGTGGAATCTAGATTCTTACTCTGCTAATTTATAGAGAAGCTGATCATCTGTATCTTTTTAAATCTATTAGTGGCTAATAATAATATTATATACAAATACATATTTGTAACATATTAATTATGACTAAAAAAGAAGTTTCTACAAATCCAACAACTTATTACAAATGATAATGAAATTACAATTTTTATACTACTGTGATTCTTTCTCTTTCTTTCTTTCTTTCTTTCTTTCTTTCTTTCTTTCTTTCATTCATTCTTTGTCGCTTTCCCCCTCATAGGACACCATAAAATAACCAAGCAAATATTTCTGGCTAAACATACAAAATAATAATTTAGAAATATTTAAAAGATAAATGGAGGAGTTAAGGGCAATTTGACCTAGATCTTTTCTAAAGTCACAGAGAATTAATATAAACAAAAATATGGATATATATATATATATATGTGGGTTATTGAGGATTTGATCTCCATATGACTTTCAACTTTCTGTTATAATTTCAAAAGCAAGACTGACTTTATAGCAAGATATCTGCATTTATTACAGTGGCCTTTTTGAAATGTTATAAAATATATAAATTTAATTATATATATAAATGCTTATGCATTGATTTTTGCTAATTTAAAATTGCCATCATCCCTAGTTTATATTTATTTTGTTCTTTCTGTGAGTCCTTAATATTAGTTGCATCTTTAATGGCTCTCTGCACCACTAGAAATATAAAACAGCATAAAAACACATTCTTTTTCTCAAAGTCCTTGTGTTTTACACAGTAACCATCCTAACAGTTTTGCAATAAAATTTCTCACCCTACTTCCCATCCACATGTTGTCCATTTCTTTTCCAACTGTTCCGACAGCTTCTTGTCTTGGGTCATTATTCTCACAGCTATCAACGGTAATATAAGCTACTCTCAATGTTTGTTTTCACATTCTATATAGTCAGATGATTTTAAATTTTTGTGAATTTTAAATCTAGAGCATCTTACCTGTGATACTTAAAATTTTACCCATCTTTAAAAAAAGTAGTTATAGGCAAAACCATATTTATTTTTCCCTTGGCATTTAAAAAATTTCCTCTTATCACTTCTCTTCTTCTCCCTAATCTTTAAAGAACAGTCAAATAAAGTATTAAACAAATTACATCTCCTCTAAGTTTGTAGTACATCAGTGATTTTATTTTTACTTGAAAATAGTCTCAATTTCCCATCATGTCATTTGTGTTTTTGGTTGTCTAGTTTGCATCACATTATGACCACTATTTACATGAAAATTTCTTGTGTTTATGATCCTACTTTTGTTTCTTCAAGCATTTGGAAGGGTTCTACCTGAGATTTGTGATCTTATATTGCTATGGATATTATCTACTCCTCAAAGAGAAGAGTAAAGATTGAGAACATTGCCCCATTTCATTTTCATAGGGTGGACATGGAACCATAGATAAATAATAGTTACACTGGTAAAGACAGAGTAACAAAACCTAAATGCATTTATGACTGTGAAACTGTTGTAGCTATCCAGAGTCTTCAAAAATATTATAGTCATACTAACTCTGTTTTCTATAGGAGCTTATAACCAAAATAACTGATGGAAGAGTGAAATCTATCAATGAGATATTATCATCAGAATCCTAGACTCAACATCATTGCTATAGAATGATGGAAATGAATGCAGCAGGACTATAGAACACATTCTTGTATGCTTTAATTTCTAAACACTTCCCTTTTTGGAGATAACCAGTATTCACATGGTGAGCATTCTAAACCTTCTAAACTTTATACCTCTGTAAAACAACAAACATTCTGAGAAGGCTGAGGTAGCAATTTGTAGTTTGACTGAAATTCATATATACCTTTTACTTTTAAATTTTTAGCTATTTTTATTTTATGTACATTAGTGTTTTGCCTGCATGTATGTCTTGCATGAGTCCTAGATCCACTGGAGCAGAAGGTACACAGACAATTGTTAGCCACATTGTGGGTGCTGAAAGGTGGACCTGGGTCCTCTGGAAGAACAGCCAGATCTCTTCATCTTTGAGCCATCTTTCCAGAACCTCATAGTCCTTTTATTTTGCCAGATATTTCTGATACAAAGTGTATGATATCTAATTACATCATCACATATCCTTTTGTATAATTAAAACTATTTATAGAAAACATAAAAGGGTCAAGTTTCAAGATAACAGAAAAAATCACATAAGACCTCATTTTAATCACAACTCTAAAATAATCCTCTGGTAGGGTTTTTTTCATAAATGGAAGATGCCTTTTAAATTCATTAGTGTATTAAGAATATAACTTTGAGCCTCTCCTTCCCTTTCCTTCTCCCATTTTCAAATTCTCTCCTCTAATGATACTATTATGATCTGTCTTTCTTTATGTTTCTGTCCCTCTAAATCTCACACCCCAAATCAGTCCTCCACACTAGCTGTCCTGTGTAGAGTGACCTTTAGAGTGATTGAGAATTCACCCTTGATGCACATGATGAATGTTCTTATGAAAGATGCTTATTTTGGAGAACTATCAGGCTCTTCCATCTCTTTCTTATATGAAGGCAATCCATGCATCTGGCTTTCAGACACTCCTGATATATAAACAGGCAATGACAAGGTGCCAGCCATTAACCCCAGCTGCCAATGAATTGATCTTGGATTCCCGAGATGTGTGAGAAACACAATTCTACTAATTATAAACTACCTCACATAAGGTGCTTATTATAACTGCAAATGATGAGCCAAGATCCTCAATTATGGTCAACCTTTGGGCCTGAATGTTTAGTATAGCTCAAGCAAAAAATCCAAATCTTAACCACTCTGTTTCATCTTTCACATTGTTTTCAGATGACCTGCATGAAGAAGGGTTATATCACAGGCACTCAGTAAATGTTTTCTAATGATCCCAGAGCATGCCAATATTATCCCATCACTTTTATGTTAAATATAAAAGTTGAAGTATTATTTATAGTATAGTTAGGCCAGACTTTTTTAATGTTGTCATTTCCTGACAATCTCTGAGTGTTCCAGACCAAGAAAACTGTTTTTGAAAACACTGTAGATGCCGCATATCTATGTGAAATAGACAGACCTATACATTCTTTAGCAAATGTCACTATAAGGAAATAAAATCTGAAGAAATTAACAAAGCACAAAGCAACAGTCTCTAATACCCATAGAAAGACAAATCAGAATGCACTTGCCAGAGTTATACTCAGAAATAAATGAATAAGACACATGGCCTCCAGTAATCAGATTTATGTGTCATGACAGTAAGTGAGTTGATATGTTCTCTATGCTATCAGGATAATTTGAAATGAAGTTTAGAATAATATAAATTTATGTAGAATGTTCTGGATCAATGAAATCACAGTAATTCAGTTAGGATGCCAGCTCTGCTGTTAATAACATAATTCTAACACCAAATGTGTGAATTTATTTCCTAGCAATAACCAATTACCTATCTAGATATAGACTTGTTTCCAGTTCAATGCAACTCAGACTCTTAACTATTCACAATTAACTTCACACTCTACTAAGAAGAGCTCAGACTCCCCAATAAAACCTTGCTCCAAATTCCAGTTTAAGGAACAGGGTAAATAATATACAATGTTGAGGTCCCAAACAACAGCTATATAACAGGTTTGGTAATTTGATAGAATGACTTACAGGAGTGAGAATACAAGTAACTTACTGTCATCAGCTTGAGGGAGGGCATTGGCCTGAGTAACTCCATTTTATTCTTCTCTGTCTCTGTATTTCCTCTCTAATATTTTTCCTCCCAAATCATCATTCTCCAGTCATCTTCGTTTACAAGGTTTGAGCAGCAATTAAGTTTACAACAAGGGACTAAAATGTCTCCAATTAACTACAACTTTTAAAGGGCTTCTGACCTTATAATGTGATCACCCAAAATGGGTGTTATTGTCTCATGACAGAAACAGAGGCTTCATTTCAAAACACAAAACAGCCATCACAGTGTAAACTGATAGTCACAAGTTCTACAGTAATAGCTTTAGAACTTCCTCCCACAATGAGAACTGAGACAATGGGCATGCATTGCAATAAGAACATCTGTCAGTGATACATGCCCCAGGCATGATCTTTATTTCTCCATCCTACAAAGTCTCAAAGTTCCTATTATTCAATAGAAGTCTAGCTTAAAGAGTCTCTTACCCTTTATTGTACAGGGTTGCTTGGCTATCCTGGATTTTTTGTTTCTCCATATAAAGTTGAGCATTGTCCTTTCAAGGTCTGTGAAGAATTGTGCTGGTATTTTCATGGGGATTGCACTGAATCTGTACATTGCTTTTGACAAGTTTGCCATTTTTACTGTGTTGATCCTACCTGTTCAAGAGCATGGGAGATCTTTCCATTTTATGGTATCTTCTTTAATTTTTTACTTTAAGGACTCAAAATACTTGCTAAGGAGGTCATTCACTTGTTTGGTTAGGTTACTCCAAGATAATTATGTTGTTTATGGCTATTGTGTAGGGTGATGTTTTTCTGATTTCTTTCTCAGCCCATTTCTCATCAGTATATAGTAGGACTACTGATTTTTTTTAGAGTTAACCATATATCCTGCCACTTTACTGAAGATGTTTATCAGATGTAGGAGTTCCCTGCTAGAGATTTTCGGGGCACTTATATAAACTATCATATCATCTGCAAACAGTGAAAGTTTGACTTCTTCCTTTCCAATTTATAACCTCTTGTTCTCCTTATGTTGTCTTATTGCTCTAGCTAGAACTTCAAGTACAATTTTCAAGAGATACAGAGAGAGTGGGAAGCCTTGTCTTTTTCCTAATTTTAGAGTAATGGAATTGAGTTTCTGTCCAATTACATTGATGTTGGCTATTGGTTTACTTATTGCCTTTCTCATGTTCAAGTATGTTCCTGTTATAACTGACCTCTCCAGTACCTTTATCATGAAGGGGTGTTGAATTTTGTCAAAGGCCTTTTCTGCACATAGTGAGATTACCATATGTTTTTTCTTCCTCAGTTTGTTTATATGGTGGAATACAGTGATGGATTTTCCAATGTTGAACCATCCTTGCATCCCTGGGATGAAGCCTACTTGATTATGGTGGATGATTTCTCTGATGTGTTCTTGGATTTAGTTTGCCAATATTTTATTGATTATTTTTACATCCATGTTCATGAGGGATATTGGTCTGTATTTCTCTTTCTTACTTGTATTTTTGTGAGGCTTGGGTATCAAGGTTATTGAAGCCTTATAAAAAGAGGTTGGCAATGACCCTTCTGCTTCTATTGTGTGAAATACTTTGAGGAGAATTGGTATTAGCTGTTCCTTGAATTTCTGGTAGAATTTTGCACTGAAGCCATCTGGCCCTGGGCTTTTATTTGATTGGGAGACTTTTGATGATGGCTTCTATTTCATTAGGGGTTATAGGTCTTTTTACATTGCTTATCTGTTCTTGATATAATTTCGGTAAGTGATATATATTCAGAAAATTGTCCATTTCCTTTAAATTTTTGAATTTTGTAGAGTACAGGTTTTCAAAGTATGACCTGAAGATTCTCTGGATTTCCTCAGTGTCCATTGTTATGTGCCCTTTTTCATTTGTGATTGTGTTAATTTGCAAGTTCTTACTCTCTGCCTTTTGTTTAGTTTAGATAAGGTTTGTCTATCGTTTGATTTTCTCAAAGAACCAACTTTGTTATATTGATTCTTCTTATTGTTTTCTTTGTTTGGACTTTATTGATTTCAGCCCTCAGTTTGATTATTTCCTGGTGTCTACTCAACCAGGGTGAGTTTGCTTCTATTAGTTCTAGAGCTTTCCACATAAAGGGATACACTCTCAGCCTAGACACATGGGGAGGGCCTAGGACCTGCTTCAAAGGATATGACAGACCCTGAATATCCCCCTTAGAAGTCCTCATCCTCACTGGGGAGCAGAAAGGGGATGGAATATGGAGTTAGTTGGGGGCAGGGTAGGAGGGGAGGGAGAGAGAACTGGGATTGACATTAAAATAATTTTGTTTCTAATTTAAATGTAAAATAAGAAAAAAGAGGCACTTACCCTTTTATTTACCTTGTCCAACATAGCCATATTGATTAAATTTCATTAATCTGCTCTCACTCACTACTCATCTCTTAGGCGCATTCAGATAGGAGAAAGACCTTACTCTACTGGGGCCCCCGGAACTGGAATTTTGTCAAAAAATCTCTGGCAATAACTTTACTACTGAGGATACTGATGAATATCCAGATCAAGAGCTACACTGGAATACAGAAGGAATCTGAGTATTGGAGCTTCTTCTTCTGTGGAATAAAGACATCCTACCTTCTTGACCTCTTGATATATGAACATACTTTCTAACCAAGAAGCTCCTAGTACACCATAAGGGATAGTTATAAAGTTTCATTACACAGACAAGACTGATTACATAATTATCTATTAGTGATTGATTTAGTCTCCAGAACCTCTCTTCTCTCCAAAGGCAGGAGTGGGTCTGGTGAGGATTTGTCACCCAGGAACACAGTGGAACACTGAAAAAATAAGGGCTGCAGGTTCCAGCTTTATAACCTCATATTATCCATTCAGAAGCCTGTTTGTATCATAAACTAGCCAAACAAGACAAGCAAAACTCACATAATTGGCATAAAATCACAGCAAGTTGAATTTGACTCATTAACAAAGGAATGGACACTCTCCTCATTCTAGTCACTAGGTAAATTTCAAATGCTATAGAAGTCCTATATCTGGAACTGTGGACAAATATTAACTACCAAAAGAAAATATGTTCCTACTACCTCTTTCCTCTGGAAATGACAATGGTTTTAGAACTCTGTGTCTGGAATTGAAGACAAAGTTCAAATGCTCAATTACACACACACACACACACACACAGAGAGAGAGAGAGAGAGAGAGAGAGAGAGAGAGAGAGAGAGAGAGAGAGAGAGAGAACAAAGAGATTCTATCTTAGCAAGGATAGGTGAGTTTGTTTATTAATGTAAGAGTGCTGATTAAATGGATTCTTCAGTAAAGCAGCACAATAATTAACAGTGAAATTTATGTCACTTGAAGTATATAGACATTTAAAGCATAATTACAAAAATATTTTCTCAAATATAATATTAATTTTAAGGGCCCAAACTATCAATGATGATAGATATTTTACTATGTTATTAAATTTGTATTGTGTTTAATCATTAAGTAAAAGTCATAGGGCTATTTATTTAAATACCTCTCATGGGTAAATAATTTTAAATACTTTTATCATTTAATCCAGACATTAAACATTTAGTATAGGGGCTATCACAGTTATTTCACTTTGGAAATATTTAGACTAATGAAGTTTAAATAATTTTCTATAGAAATTAAGCTAGTGAAAAGGTAAACTTACACCCAGAATCAGTGGTCACAATTTCAAAATCCAGGTAATGTTAAATGTCTGTGGTGGTTTGTATAGCAATGATACCAACCGTCACATATATTTGAATCTCTAGTCATCAGGGGTGGTCCTACTTGAAAAGAATGAGGAGGTGTGCCTTTGTTGGAGGAAGTATGTCACTGAAAGCTGGCTATGAGATTTTAAAAGCCTACACTATGTGCAATGATGTACTCTCAGCCTACAGAAAAGGATGTAGCTCTCAAATACTGCTCCAGCACCTGCCTGCATGTTGCTGTTCTCCATGCTATAATGATAATGGACTAATCCTCTGAAACTGTAAGCAAGTTCCCATTTAAATGTTTTCTTCCATAAGAGTTGCCTTGTTCATCATGTGTCTTCACAAATATAGAACACTGGCTAAGACAATACCTTCCCAAGTTCATGTGATTCTTAAATTAGGGGGTATATTCCATTAACCACTTAATTTCTCACTCTGTGCATCATGTCTGGGTATGTTTCTTTGTAATTATTAGCATCTTCAGTTGGAGGAAGCTTAATTGATAACAGCTGAGCAAAACACTGATCTATGAATATATCACAATGTCACTAGGAGTTATTTTAGGACCAAATTTGTTTGTTTGCTGCTTAAACCAACAGCATTTGGTTTTTCTTTAGATTCATGGGCTATTCGGTCTCTTGTTCTCAGCCACCCAAGCAATATTTGGTAAAGTTCCATCCAGTGAACTGGGCTTTAAAACAAATCATATATTGGTTGTTTATTCTCACAAGAATAGTGCCACCATTGCCCTACCATTTCTTGCAGGCAAAACATCATTGTAGATCAAAGGATGTGTATGTGGCTTGATGTTTATGTTTCTCTTTGGTAGCTTGCATGCTACCAACAATTATGATAATGCACTAAACTCTGAAACTGTAAGCAAGGTCAAAATTAAATATTTTCTTTTGTAAGATTTGCCTTGGTTATAGTGTCTATTCACAGCAATAGAATATAGATATAGAAATATCATAAGACACACTTATAATAGCTCCTCTACTTAATTACCCAAATAGGAAAGGAGCAAGGAAGATAACTTTGAAAATGAAGAATTTGACAGAGAAAAGCCCACAATGTGGCTTCAACCCAATACAAAGAACTATAGGGAACTCGTAAAAGCTGGGGCCTGAAGAGGTAACACTCATTAAGGAACAGCACAACAACTGGTTGTCCAGTGTCAAATTGCCAGCCTTTAAAACATACACACAGGTAGCACTACACGACTGAACAGAATATATTTAGGAATATATGAATATACAATAACAATTAGTGGGGAAATGTCATGAATTTGAAGAACATTGTGGAAGCATATATGGGAGACCTTGGAGGGAAGAAATGAAGAAATGTAATAATTAAATTTTAAACTCAAAAATAAATAAAATGAAACAACTTGAGAGAACAGAAAATTCAACAAGCTGAGACTTTATGCATTTTCTAGTGTTAGCTAGAATGAGTGAGGAAAGATTTAGAGGATATATTCCATGTAAAATAGCGAGCTTGTAGCAGTATCTAAGCAAGTAAATATCTAGAATTATGAAAGAAATTAATAGTTTGAAATCTTATAAGTTGTAATAATTCATGAAAGCATAACAGTAAAGGTTTCAGAAATACAGAAAAAGGCCCAAGAAGACTTTATCTGTTTCTCTGAGGAGGTGGATTGACTTCTCTGAACTGCTGCATATCATACAAATAATTTAAATTGGGTATGGTGCAATTTATTTAATATTTATCATCTGTCACACCTGGCTGATATATGCATTTTGTTATACATGCATCATAAATATGCAATATGACTGGATGCAGTGTACAGATCAATGAATGAGGAACTGTAAAATTATTTGACTAAAAGGCTTGTTCAGCTAAGAAAAATTGAAATTTGAATGGAAAATCTTGGCAGTCTCATCATATAAATTGGAATTAACTAGAACTAGAGATATTGAATGTATTACAATGATACATTATGATCAGGAATTACTATTAATTTAGTTAATGACATGGGAGTTGTAGAAGTTGTTTGTTGTGATTGAAATAAAAAGGATGATATTTGTCCTGGATGTGTGCACACACATATATGTGCTTGTGTATGCATATTTTGTGTGTTTGTTCTAGGAGAAAAACTACAGACACTCACTACAGACACTCATGTAGACTTGTCAAATTGAACATATCTTAGAGATATTATAAAATGATCTCAGTATATAGATAGCTATATGAATAAATTTATTGTTTAGCAAATAGTTCAGAGTCTTGATAATGTTTTTAGCAATAACAGTAAATAAGTCAATATAGGAAATAAATCTGGTTGAGTAAAGATTTGCAACCATCTTTCATTAGAATCATCTCGGAAATTTTCGAATTTAGAATATTCAGCAATGTGGAATGTCTTAGTAAAGGGTTGCATTAAAACATTAGGACCTGAATTCTCATTCCTCACACACCTTTTAAAAGGCATGCAAAGTGATGAGTATTCATAGTCCCTGGGAAGGCAGGAACAGGCAGCTGCAGGAACTCATTGCTGAGCCAGCCTAGAGAAATTTGTGATGTCTATGTTTATTGAGACTCTTTATCTGAAAAAATAAAGTGAAGACATGATTAAGGAAAACCCTGAATGTCAATCACTGGTCACATGGGTATGCTTGCCTATGTACACATAGCATACACTCAGGAACATACACACACAATCAGGAAATTAAAAAGCAGAATATTCATTTTTGTAAAGTTCAGAAATGTTTTAATTACAATAATTAGGTTTTCTTTTAAAACTGTTAGGGTAGACTGGAGAGCTGGCTCAACCATTAAGAGCATATGCTGCTCTTCCAGAGGACATGATTTCACTTCCCAGTATTCACATCAGGGACATCATGGTCATCCTTAACTCCAGCTACAGAATTCCTATGCCTATACCCTCCCTGGGTGCTTACACTCACCTGCACATATGCATAAGCAAAGATACACTAACATATCATTAAAAATAACACAAATAAACAATTTTTAAATCAGAGAAGCTGACCATTTTTTGAGAAATTCTCAGGTTGGGAATAAACATTCTTGGTCAGAGTCTACCAAAGATGAAAGAGAGAAAATAAATCCCCTAGGCTTTAATATAGAGTAACAGAACTGTACCCTAGGTGTGTGTGCATCAGAAATAGAACTCCTCTCAGAGGAATCAAAACTGGGTCCTGAGTCATTCTAACTGTTAATTTGATTTTGGCAGTAGAGGATCATTTTTAAGATATAAATTTCTATCATTTTTGGAGTATAATATTGTTCCTATTTTTGCTACTTCAACACATAGACTGGTATGTGTATCTCAGACTGAAAATTATATAAATCTAATAATATACAGTTATCAATCCAAACTAGTCTAACCTATCAGATGACCCAAAAATTTATATTTAAAATACAGGGAAAGAAGAAAATAAATAGCATCACAAGGTCTATGACAATAGACTTCTAAGACATGGAATTAAAAACAAATGTTATTAATACATTTGGGACATGTATCAGATCAGTGGCTGTCACATGGACAAGAGATCTTTTAGTCTCCTTTTATAAAGAAAATGAGCTAAAAGTGTTTTTTAGAGATTTAAATACTCATAGCAAAACAGAATAAAGAAACAACACTGAATATAATACAAGAATGGCATATGACATAAATAATATGCAAAGGTAAACATAATTGCTATCCTGACTTTTAGGTGAGAAAAGATCACTAATCATTTTTCATAAATAACTAAATACACTATTATTTCTCACTTTAAGGAATCACTTCTAGCCTTTGCAAAATGACTCCTTGAAGCTGTGAAAACATAGACTTAGGTCCATGATTTTGCAGAAAATGTAATTAGGGACTTACATATAGAAATGTGTTTTCAGAAATTAATAGGAGCACATGTACATAAATTATTTGCAATAGACATGGAAGGGTAAGGGGTACATCAACTGGCAAGACAGAAAGTGGCCTCCTCTAAACCTAATATGAAGGACTTTGTGCCTATACTCATAACACACACAATCTTGTGACAATCTTATTCACTAATTAACTTGTTATTTCTTTGAAAAATATTACCAAAAAGTGGTTGCTTGAAAAATCATATTATCTCCTATAAATAGATAAATATGTTAGAGTTTAACCACATTTGAGAGTGTGGTTTATCTTTAGTCATATTTTAATGCAGATGCAAATGTTAGTGAAATAAAAATACTTTGTTTCTTAAGGTGATTTCACATCCTTTTACTCTAGTTTATTGATAGCTTATGCTTTTGTGTTTCACCACATAATTATCAATAATTTTTCTTATGTCTAACATTCTTACAATGTCTCATATGTAATTTCACAATACAAAGATAATTCTTTACTTTGGGAAATAAAAATCACACTAATAAGTAGTTATCTGTGTTACCATAGAACAAGCAGTGAAGGCACACAGGATTAAATAGCAGCATGAAAACTTAGAGATAAATTTTAAATCCATGCCCATGTGACCACTGCTGAGAGATTTGGGATTAAGAAAGGAAAAGGTAATTATAGTTATCGCTATTAATCTATGTAATTTTAAACTGTTAAAAAGGAAAACTATTCCATGGATTTGAAGAAGAGGAAGAAGTTCATGGGACATTTGAAGAAAGGAAAAGGAAGAAAGAAATGAGGTAATTAAAAACAATCTCAAAAATAAACAGTGACAACAAAAAAAGGAGAATGCAACCACTCTATCTTGACCATAGGTGTTGTCCTTTCATAGGTCATGTTTGAAGCAATAAAAGTGTTAATGTTTATTTAGTTTTAAATGTGGATATACAACAATGGGTTTCATTATGATATGTTCTCACTTGTATCATAGTCTTTCCTCATCTTTACACCACTTTATATTTTTATGCCTCCTTCTCTATTTAGTCTCCCTCTTCTCCCTTAAGTAGTCCATTTTCTCATTTCATGTCATATATTATTTTTCATATAAAAAAGAAAATTCACTATTTGTCTTAATTTTATCCATGGTCATCAATTTTCTTGCAAGTGACAAGTTTGTTGTTATTTACAACTGAACTAAACCCCACTGGATATATATGGCACATTTTTTAAACTCTTCATTGAGTGTTAAATACCTAGGCTAATTGTATATCTTGGCTTTTATCCTCCTTTTTTATTAGAAAGAAAATTATTTTACATGCCAATCCCAGTTCACTCTCCTTTCCTAGTCTCTTGCCCCCCTGTCTAACACCCAACCTTTTCCAGACCATTTCTGCTCCCCAGGGAGGGTGAGGCTTTACATAGGGGTTCTTCAACGTCTGTCATATTCTTTGGGATTGGGCCTAGGCCAAACCCCTTGTGTCTAGGCTCAGGGAGTATCCCTCCATGTGGGATGGGATCCTAAATTCCATTCCTATGATATCGAAAAGTACTGATCCACTACAAGAGGCCCCATAGATTTCCAAGATCTTCTCACTGACACCCACATTCTGGGGGTCTGGATCACTCGCATGCTGGTTTCCCAGCTGTCAGTCTGGGGACGGAGAGTTCTACCTTGTTCAGGTCAGCTGTTTCTGTGGGTTTCACCAGCCTGCTCTGGACCCCTTTGCTCATCAATACTCCTTCTCTGCATCTGGATTTCAGTTCAGTTCAGTGATTATCTGTGGGTGTCTGCTTCTACTTCCACCAGCTGCTGGATGAAGGCTATGTGATGGCATATGAATTAGTCATGAATGTCATTATCAGAAGAAAACATTTAAGGTAGCCTCTCCTTTGTTGCTGTGATTGTTTGTTGGTGTAATCGGTGTAGATCTCCAGACATTTCCTTAGTGCCTGATTTCTCTTTGGACTTATAATCTCTAGCTCTATTATATTATCTCATCTTGCTCTCTTCTTTTCTTCTCCAAACTCAACCTCCCTGTCCCATCATGTCTTCTTCACTTCTCCTCTTCTCCCCTTCTCATTGTCCTAATTCCCACTCCCCTCCCCCATGCTCCCAATTTGCTCAGGAGATCTTGTCCCATTCCCCTTTTCCAGGGGACCATGTCTGACTCTCTTAGGGTCCTCCTTATTTCACAGCCTCTCCAGCAGCCCAGGCTGCAGTCTGGAAATCCTTTACTCTATGTCTAAAATCGACATATGAGTGAATACATACAATGCCTGTCTTTTTGTGGCTGGGGTTCTCTTGCTCAGAATGATTTCTTCTAGTTCCATCCATTTGCCTGTGAATTCCAAGGTTCCATTGTTTTTTTATTTTTTTCCTGCTGAGTACTACTCCACTGTGTAAATGTACCACATTTTCTCTATCTATTCTTCAGGTGAGGGGCATCTAGTTTGTTTTCAGGTTCTGGTTATTACAAATAATGCTGCTATGAACATCGTTGAACAGATGTCATTGTTGTATGAATGTGAGTCTTTTGGGTGTATGCCTAAGATTTGAATTGCTGGATCTTGTAGTAGACTGATTCCCATTTTCTTGAGGAATCGCCATACAGATTTGCAAATTGGCTGTATGCATTGGCACTCCTAACAGCAGTGGAGGAGTGTTCCCCTTTCTCCACAACCTCTCCAGCATAAACTGTTGTTGGTGTTTTTGATTTTAACCATTCTGACAGGTGTAAGATGGTATCTCAGATTTTCTTTGATTTGCATTTTCCTGATGGCCAAAGATGTTGGACATTTTCTTATGTGCCTTTCAGCCATTTTAGATTCTCTATTGAGAACTCTCTATTTAGTTCTGCATCCCACATTTTAATTGGATTATTTGTTTTGGAGGCTAGCTTCTTGAGTTCTTTGTAAATTTTGGAAATCAATGCTCTGTTGGATGTGGGGATGGTGATATCTTTTCCCAATCTGTGGGCTGTTGTTTTGTCTTGTTGACTGTGTCCTTTGCCTTAAAGAAGCTTCTCTGTCTCAGGAGGTCGTATTTATTAATTGTGGATCTCAGTGTCTGTGCTGCTGATGTTATGTTCAGGAAGCAGTCTCCTGTACTAATTTGTTTAGGGTTATTTCCTACTTTCTCTTCTAATAAGTTCAGTGTGGCTGGTTTTATGATGAGGTCTTTGATCCATTTGGACTTAGGTTTTGTACATTGCGATTGACATGGATCTAACTGCAGTCTTCTACATGCCAGCACCAAGTTATGCCAGCACAATTTGTTGAAGATGATTTCTTTATTCCATTGTATAGCTTTGGCTTCTTTGTAAAAAATCAGGCATTCATAGGTTATTGTGTTAATATCAGGGTTTTCAACTTGATTCCTTTGGTCTACCTGTCTATTTTTATGCCAATACCAAGCTGTTTTCGGGACTATAGCTCTATAATAGAGCTTGAAATCAGGGATGGTGATGCCCCAGGAAGTTCTTTTATTGTATGGGGTTGTATGGCTATCCTGGGTCTTTTGTTTTTTCATATAAAGTTGAGAATAGTTTTTACAAATTCTGTGAAGAATTGTGTTGGGATTTTTATGGGGATTGCATTGAATCTGTAGATTGCTTTTGGCATGATTGCCATTTTTACTATGTTGATCCTACCTATCCAAAAACATGGGAGAAGCTCCCATTTTCTGGTATCTTATTTAATTTCTTTCTTTAAAGACTCAAAATTCTTCTGATACAGCTCTTTCTTTTTTTGGGTTAGCATTACCCCAAGGTATTTTATGTTGCTTGTGGCAATTGCAAAGGGTGATGTTTCTCTGATTTATTTATCAGAGCATTTATCATCTATATATAGCAGTGCTACTGATTTTTTTTTTGAGTTAATCTTGTGTCCTGCCACATTGCTGGAGGTGTTTATCAGCTCTTGTATTTCTCTGGTAGATTTTTTTTGTTCTGTGAAAACTGTGAAAGCTTGACTTCTTACTTTCCAATTTGTATCCCCTCCATCTCCTTTTGTTTTCTTATTGATCTAGCTAGAACTTCCAGGACAATATTGAAGAAACATGAAGAGAGTGGACAGCTTTGTCTTGTTCCTGATTTTAGAGGAATAGTTTTGAGTTTCTCTCCATTTAGTTTGATGTTGGCTGAGGGCTTACTGTATATCGTTTTTATTATGTTCAGGTATGTTCCTATTATTCCTGATTTCTCCAGGACCTTTATCGTGTAGGGATGTTGGATATTGTCAAAGGCTTTTTCAGCATCTAGTGGTTTTTCTCCTTCATTTGGTTTATATGGTGGATTACATTGATGGATTTTCATATGTTGTACCATCCTTGCATTCCTGGAACAAAGCCTACTTGATCATAGTGGATGATTTTTCTTATGTGCTCTTGGATTCAATTCACCAACATTTTGTTGAGTATTTTTGCATCAATGCTCATGAAGGATTGGTCTGTAGTTCTCTTTCTTATTTGTGTCTTTGTGTGGCTTGGGTACCAAAGTAATTGTAGCCTCATAAAAAGAGTTTGGCAATCAACCTTCTGTTCTATTGTGTGGAACAATTTGAGGAGTATTGTTATCAACTCTTCTTTTAATTTCTGGTAGAATTCTGCACTGAAACCATCTGGCCCTAGGCTTTGTTTGGTTAGGAGACTTTTGATGACTGCTTCTATTTCCTGGGAAGTTATAGGTCTGTTTAAGTTGCTTATCTGTTCTTGATTTAATTTTGGTAAGTGATATTTGTTCAGAAAATTGTCCATTTCCTTTAAATTTTTCAAATTTGTGGATACAGGTTTTCAAAGTATGACCTGAAGATTCTCTGGATTTACTCAGTGTCTTGTTATGTCCCCCTTTTCATGTCTCATCTTGTTAATTTGCATGTTCTCTCTCTGCCTTTGGGTTAGTTTGGATAAACCTTTGTCTATCTTGTTGATTTTCTCGAAGAATCTACTCATTGTTACATTGATTCTTTGAATTTTTTCTTTGTTTCAACTATTAATTTCTGCCCTCAGTTTGATTATTTCCTGGTGTCTACTCCTCCTGGGTGAATTTACTTCCATTTGTTCTAGAGCTTTCAGCAGTGATGTCAACTCTCTGGTGTGAATATTCTCTAATTTCTTCATGTGAGCACTAAGTGCTATGAATTTTCCTCTTAGTACTGCTTTCAAATTGTCCAATATGTTTGGGTATGTTGTGTCTACATTATCATTGAATTCTAGGAAGACTTTAATGTATTTCTTTATTTCTTCCTTGACCCAGGAATGGTGCAATTGAGTGTTGTTCAATTTCCATGAGTTGGTAGGTTTTTTGCAATTTGTTTTGTTTTTTATTTCTAACTTTAAAGCATGGTGGTCTGATAAGACACAGGGGATTATTCAAATTTTTTTGTACTTGTTGAGGTTTGCTATGTTGCCGAGTATGTGGTGGATTTTTGAGGTTTCATGTGATGCTGAAAAGAAGGTATTTTCTATGCGTTTGGATGAAAGTTATATAAATGTCAATTAATCTCAATTGGGTCATAACTTCTGTTAGTTCCTTTGTCTCCTTGTTAAGTTTCTGTCTCGAGGTCCTGTCCAGTGGTAAGAGTGGGGTGTTGAAGTCTCCCACTATAACTGTGTGAGGTCTTATTTGTGATTTGAGTTTTATTAATGTTTCTTTTACGAATGTTGATGCCTTTGTATTTGGGGCATAGATGTTTAGAATTGAGACTTCTTCCTAATGGATTTTTGCTATGATGAATATGAATGACCTTCTTCATATATTTTGATTCATTTTAGTTTGAAGTCTAACTTGTTAGATACCAGGATAGCTAAACCAGCTCATTTCTTGTGCCCGTTTGATTGGAATATATTATGCCAACCCTTTACTCTAAGGTAATATCTGTCTTTGAATTTGAGGTGTGTTTCTTGCATGTAGCAGAAGGATGGATTTTTGTCTTCATATCCAATCTGTTTGCCTGTGTCTTTTTATATGCAAGTTAAAAACATTAATATTGACAAAAATTAAGGACCATTGAGTGTTTATTCTTGTTTGCTTTGGTGGTGTTATTATATGTAGATTGCCCCACTTATTTGATGTTTGGTACAGTGGGATTGTCTGTTACCTATGGTTTGTTGAGCATAATTATCTTTATATTGTAGTTTCCTTCCATTAATTTCTGTAGGGCTGGATTTGTGTATACGTATTGTTTAAATCTGGTTTGTCATGGAATATATTGTTTTCTCCATTTATAGTGATTGAAAGCTTTGCTGGGTATAGTAGTCTGGGCTGGCATCCATGTTCTCTTAGAGTTGGTCCTTCTGGCTTTCAGACTTTCCATGGAGAAGTCCAGTGTAATTCTGATAGGTTTGTCTTGCAAGTTACTTTGCCTTTTTCCTTTGCTGCTCCTAATATTCTTTTTTTATTCTGTGTTGTTTTTTTAATTATTATGTGATAAGAGGATTTCTTTTGTGGTCCACTCTATTTGTCGTTCTATAGGCTTCTTGTACTATAATTGGCATGTCTTTCTTTATGTTGGGAAAATTTTCTCCTATGTTTTTGTTGAATATGTTTACTGCACCTTTGAGTTTCTTCACCTTCTTCTATACCTATTATCCTTAGGTTTGGTCTTTTCATGGTGTCCCATATTTCCTGGATATTTTATGTTAAGGGTTTGTTGGACTTAAGATTTTCTTTGCTTGATGAATTTATTTTCTCTAGTTTATCTTCATCGTCTGAGATTCTGTCATTCATCTGTTGTATTCTGTTGGTTATACTTGCATCTGTGGTTCCTGATTGTTTACTCAGATTTTCCACTTACAGCATTCCCTCAGTTTTTGTTTTCTTTATTGTATCTATTTCAGTTTTCAGGTCCTGAACTGTTTCCTTCAGCTGTTTAATTGTATATTCTTGGCTTTCCTTGATTTCTTAGATCTTTTGGTTCATCTTTTCTTCCATTTGTCTGAAGGATTTTCTGATTTCCTATCTTAGAGTCTCTATCATCTGCATGAAGTTGTTTTTAAGGTTGCTCTTTCTGCTTCATCTGTGTTGCGATGTTTAGGTCTTGTTGGTGTAGAGTCCCTAGACTCTGGTGGTGTCATATTGGTTTTCTTGTTGTTGGATGTGTTCTTATATTGTCGTCTTCCCATCTCCTCCTCCAGTGGGTGCAAGTAGTGTCTCTTCCTTTCCTGGTGTGTATGGATCTGGGATTCTCTTCAGGTGGGTGCAATTGGCTCCAATACTCTGATGGGTCTTAAGGTGGGTGCAGGAAGGTCTGAGGCACTCACTCTCCAGGTGGGTGAAAGCGGGACTAGGGCACAGGCTCTGGGTTGTTTGGTCCTCAGGTGCTGACTCAATCTGCCTTTGCATTGCATGGGTGCCAGAATAGCCCAGCGAAGTCACCAGAGTCAGGGTCCCTGGGTCCTCAGGAACTGATTCAGTCTGCCTGCAGACCCCTGGGTTGGCATTTTATTTTATTTTATTTTATTTTATTTTATTTTATTTTTGCTTATTCGAGACAGGGTTTGTCTGTAGCTTTGGAGTCTGTCCTGGCACTCATTCTGTAGACCAGGCTGGCCTTGAACTCACAGAGATCTGCTTGCCTCTGCCTCCCAAGTGCTGGGATTAAAGGTGTGAACCACCAATGCCTGGCTTGTAATAAATTTTCTTATACAGCTAGTTCTGTGCTTTACTGACCTGGGAATGATGTAACCTGATCATATGCTAGTTTAGTTTTAATTTTTCAAGACCTTCTTATTGTTTTTCATGGTTGTTTACACTAACTGACACCATGTAATTTTATTAGCAGACAAAAAGTTGTAGCGCATGACCATGGAAAAATGGGGGGTTAAATAAATGAAGAAATAAAGTTAAAAAATGATGAAGCTAAGACTTTTTACACTGAGGGCTATATAAGAGAATATGATGCCTATATTTCTGTTTGAGGCTTCTGTCACTTAGCCTCAGCCATAATCATTTGATTCTAATATCTTACTATAGGATATAAATATGTTGAAAAAGGACTCTTAACCTAATTGTGGCATAAGAGCAGGGAATATGAAAGAGACCTATGTCTCAGTTTCCCTCTCAAGGGTATGAGAGCAAACATCCCTCATCAGAACATGACATCTAAAATTTTTACCCAATAGTTCCTCAGATGCTTCATTAAGACTTCACTCAATAAATGGGTTATTTCTTCAGTGGGAATGTTCAAGATACAAAAGAATACATTTCCCCTGAGCCCAAAATCACTCATGTACATCTTACAATGCAAAATGCATTCAATCCATTCCTGAGATTTTTAAAAATATCAATAGTTATAGAATTTCTCAGATCTAAAGTCTCTGAGAAACCAGCGTGTTTATTCATAATCCCATTTTCTTTTAATAAAAATGACAGTTTCATTTTTCTATGATACAATGGTGTGGTGGACATGAAGGTCACATTTCTACCCCAAAATGAAGGGATATAATTGTAGAAAGCCAGTATTTAGCACTAAAAGCCACAGAAATAGCAGGGTAGACACAAAATCCCATGTCTTATATCCAAGCCAGAGAGTAGCAGAAAGTCAGATATTATGTGCCTGGGCAGAACTGACTGTTCCTGTGGCTTTGCTGGGTTAACTCGACATGACCACCTTTGGGACTTTGTTGAATGACACTTCCCTTGGCAAGTGTTTCATATTTCTGATATTTCTAATTGAATAGAGTATTTCCTGGTTCTAGCTTCCTTTGTTATCCTGTCAGAGACTGTTAGCTGGAACTCAGAGTAAGCCACACAGTTCCTGACATTCCAGCTTTTACCAGAAATCTTGGTTAAAACCTCCATGATTCAATGACTCCTCAGTGAGACTCTGAGAACTTGTAAAACAAAATCATGGAGATGACATAATTGCTTGTCAGCAATACCACCTGCACAAATGATGTTGAATCATGGTGGCAGAGATCTGTGAATGTCATGGTGGCAGAACTCAAGGACATTAAATCTCAGGGAAAGAATTACATAAGTACTTCTGAACAAGCAAAATGCTATTTCCCCTCCTTTTCAAACTAAAATGAATCTGTACTTTTCTGTTGCAATTGGTGGGCTCATGTGAATTCCTGATGTTTTCTCAATGTTTTTACAGCCTAAATTTTTTCAGCATACTACAGAGTCATGCTAGACTTTTCAATAAAAATCTGTTGGAAGCAGTTAGTGATTACCCAAACTATCTTCTTCAACAATTCCCATAGTCTTTCCATAGCAGGATTCCAAAAGCTTCTGCAGTACTGTGTAAACTAGACACAAGGATATATTTTCAGCACTGCTATTCATTTTTGTAACTGTTATAATTTAAGAGAGGTTAAGTAACACATAAGGAAAAAAGGTATATTGTGCCTCATGTTTTCTGTTCATTCTTGTTTTCGTTGTCAATTTTGGGTCAGTAGTGAGGCATGGGCATATTTCTGAAGAAGCTGTTTATTTCAAGAGAAGTCAGTAAGCAGAGTGATTAAAAGGAATAAATTAGCAATTTAGCATCCCCTTCAAACAAACTGACTCAGTAAGCTAATTTATGTCCCCTATGTTCTACCTCCTCAGGGTTCTGACAGCTTCTGTAACACAACAGCTAGAGACCAAGCCTTCAGCATAAGGGATTTTAGGAAATAGTTGTGATTCAAGCCACAGCAAGGCAATGACCCATGAATGAATTCAAGAAATAATCTGACCTGATTTGCATCCTGGCCTTTCAAGAAAATGCCTAATTAGTGATGTGGTTTCCCTGAACTTGCTTTCCTTTTAAAATTGAGAAGCTGAAATTTAAAGAAGTTACATTCTGTTAATGTTATGACCTAACCAATAAGTAAGAAAAGAACAATATTGATGAAAGTCTAAGTAGCTTCAAATGACATGATTCATTAGAAGTTATATTATAAATCAGTAATGAAACAACTAAAAGAAGTCTTTATACCTAGGGAAACTGTACACAAAGAATGTGATTTATAAGATTTTCTTTGAATATATAATTGATAAACTAATGATATATATTTTCCATTTCAAACATGGGTTTCATCTACTAGGATATATTTCTTGTATGAGTTCTTGTAGGTAGTACTTGCAACAACTGTTCAAGTGTCAACATAGAAAAAAAAACAATTCAACTCAATTGTGTATATATTATCCAGTTTGTAAAACAAATTTGGTGTGTAGCAAAATCAGTGCATTCATTCATGTGTTATAAGTGTACCTTATTCACCCCAACATTAGTTCTATATTGGCTAATTTCTTGTTAATTTCCAATATTTCACAAAGAAGACTCTAACTAAAACCTTATAACACATGAATAAATCCAGTGATTTGGATGCATATCAAATTTAATTTATGAACTGGAAAAATACATAATTGGGTTGAAATGCCAGCCTACAATCAATACTTCTAGAGAAGCTAGGAAACAAGGAGGACCCTAAGGGAGACCTACATGATCCCCTGGAGAAGGGGAAATGGACAAACAATCCTGAGAAAATTGGAAGCACAGGGGCATGGGGGAGGTAAGAAAAAGTGAAGGGGAGAAGAGGAGGGGGAAGAGAACATGAGGTATCAGAAAGACTGAGTCAGGGGAAAAATAGAGAAGAGCAAGAAAAGAAATACCTTAACAGAGAGAGCCATTATAGGTTTCAAGAGAAATCTGGTGCTAAAGAAATGTCCTGAGATTCACAAGGATGACCCCAACTAACAATCAAAGCAATAGTGGAGAGACAACCACAAATGCTTCAAACTATAATGAGATTGATGACTACCTTATATGCCATCATAGAGCCTTCATCCTGTAGCTGACAGAAGCAGAAGCAGACACCCACAGCTGAACACTTAGCCAAACTCCTGGAATCTATTTGTAGAGAGGGAGGAGGGATGACCAAAGTGGTCAAGATCATTCTGGAGAAAATCACAGAAACAGGCAACTGACCAAGTGGGAGCACTGGGACTCTAGTCATAAAGCTGGGGAACCAGCATTGGACCAAACCAAGCTCTCTGAATGTAGCTGCCAGTTAGGAGGCCTGGGCAGTTTATGGGACCTCTAACCATGGAGCCAATATTTATCCCTAGTGCACAAATGGACTTTGGGAGCCCATTCCCTATGAAGGGATACTCGCTCAATCTAGATACATGGTGGTGGACCTAGTACATCCCCAATTGATGTGACAGACTTGATGAAGGCCTCACCCTCCATTGAGAGTGAATTAGGGGTGGAATGTGGGGGTCAGTGGGAGCATGGGAAGATGGGAGGGAGAGGTAACTGGGATTGATAGGTAAAATAAGATTGTTTCTAAAATAAGTAAATAAATAAACAGTATGAACCCATAAACAACTTACCCTAGTTTAAAATAACTGAGGAGTGAAATATGCTTTTAAAGAAAATATAGCCACTGCCCAGATGAGGGACACCTGAGCCCCAGGGACTGCTCACGAATCGAACTTGGCAGGATCCAACACACCCAGAGATTGCAAAGACCCCAGTAACAGTTCCCTCTCCATCCACAAGAGGAGGACAGACATCAGGGAATTGGAACTGCTTGCATCTATCAGAAGGGAACCTTGGTCCTGTAAACACCAGGAGAGGAAGAGACTACACACACCAGAAGAAAGATGGGAAGAAGACAATATAAAAGCACAGTCAACAACAGAAAAACCAATATGACACCACCAGAGACTAGAAACCATACACCAGCAAGACCAGAAAATCACAGTGCAGATGAAACATAAGAGAATGACCTTAAAAACATCTTCATGAAAATGATAGAGGGCCTCCAAGAGGCTATGAGAAAATCCCTTAAAGAAATGGGAGAAAAACAAACCAAAAAATACAAGATATCAACAAATCTCTCAAGGAAAAAGTTCAAGACCTAAAACCTGAAATAGAGACAATAAAGAAAGCACAATCTGAGGGAATGCTGGAAATAGAAAAGCTGGGTAAATTATCAGGAACCACTGATGTAATAGAATAGAATTACATCAATAGAATACAAGAGATGGAAGAGAGAATCTCAGGTGTTAAAGACTCATTAGAGGATATACAGTCTTCGACCAAAGAAAATCTCAAGTCCAGTAAATCCCTAACACAAAATATCTAGGAAATATGAAAAAACACCATGAAAAAACCAAGCTTAAGAATAATAGGCATAGAAGAAGGTGAAGAAATTCAGCTCAAAGGTACAGAAAACTTATTCAACAATATCATTAAAGAAAACTTCCCCAACCTAAAGAAGGATATGCCTATGAAAGTACAAGAAGCTTATAGAACACCAAATAGATTGGACCATAAAAGAAGTCTCCTTGCCACACAATAATCAAAACACCAAATGATGGGGGAAGTACTTCTGTGTATGTTTATCTTATTGATTTTTAAATAAAATAATGTTTGGCCAATGAGACAGCAAGTTAGATGGGACTAGGAGTCAAAGAGGATTCTGGGAAATGTAGTAAATAAGTGGTGATCCAGGCAGGAAGTGACATAGCAAGGAGACTCATATTTAAAGAAGGAGAAACAGGAAACCTCCATTTTTCCCCCTCCTCCTCCTTCGGAGGCATGTGAGCCACCGGCAAGGAGGGACGCCAATAAGGCGTCCAATAAGATAAGTCTTATAAAATATAGAGATTTATGATAATTGAGACTGAGCTAATAGATGAGAAATCCTAGTCATTGGCCAAGCATCTTTGAACCTAATACAAGTTTCTGTGTATTCATTTGCGCCTAACTCGGTTGGGCGGCTGGAGTAAAGTTCACACGTGGCAGTGGGGCTCAGGCAGCTTTTGGCAGAAAGATTTATCATAACAACCAAACTTAAAGAGTAAAGAAAAAATATTAAGAGCAGCAAAAAAAAAAGGTCAAGTAACATAAAAAGGCAGACCTATCTGAATTACACCTGACTTCTTAATGGAAACTTTGAAACCCAGAAGATTATGGACAGATATTCTACAAACTCTAAGGGAACATGGATGTCTAACCAGACTACTATACCCAGCAAAGCTTTCAATCACTATAGATGGAGAAAACAATATATTCCATGACAAAACCAGATTTAATCAATACATATCCACAAATCCAGCCCTACAGAAATTAATGGAAGGAAAACTCCAATGTAATGAAGATAACCACACTCAAAAAAACATAGGCAATAGAGAATCCCACTTTACCAAACAACAAAAAAGTGGGGAAATCTACCCACAATAACACCACTAAAACAAACAAGAATCAACAATCAGTGGTCATTAGTATCCCTCAATGTCAATGGTCTTAACTTGCCTATAAAAATATATGGGCTCAGGAGGCAGAGGCAGGTGGATCTCTGTGAGTTTGAGACCATCCTGGTCTACAAGCACTAGTTCCAGACAGCCTCCAAAGCCACAGAGAAACCCAGTCTCAAAAAACCAAAAAAAAAAAAAAAAAAAAAAAAGATACAGCTAACAGAATGGATACGAAGACAGAATCAGAATCCATCCTTCTGCTGTATACAGGAAACACATCTCAACTTCAAAGACATATGGTACCTCAGAATAAAGGGTTGGGAAAAGTTTTTCCAATCAAATCGGCCCAAGAAACAAGCTGGTGTAGCAATCCTAATATCTAACAAATTAGACTTCAAACTAAAATCAATCAAAAGAGATGAAGAAGGGCATTTCATACTTATCACAGGAAAAGTACATCAAGATGAAATCTCAATCCTCAACATCTATGTCCCAAATACAAAGGCAACCACATTTATAAAAGAAGCATTACTAAAGCTCAAATCACACATAAAACCTCACACACTTATAGAAGATTTCAGCACCCCACAGTCACCACTAGATAGGACAACCACAAAAAAATTTAACAAAGAAACAAAAGAACTAACAAACAAACGCTATTACTCAATTGGGTTTAACAGATATCTATAGAACATTCCATCTGAACACCAAACAATATACTGTTTTCTCAGAGCCACACGAAACCTTCTCTAAAATTGACCACATACTTGGCAATAAAGCAAACCTACACAGATATAAAAAAATTGGAATAACCCCCTGTATCTTATCAGATCACCATGCTTTAAAGTTAGAATTTAACAACAAATTGCAAAAACCCTACACACTCATGGAAATTGAATAATGAGCAATTGAACTATTCTGGGTAAAGAAAGAAATTAAATACTTCCTAGAATGCAATGAGAATGAAGACACAACATACCCAAACCTACAGTTCACTTTGAAAGTATTTCCAAGAGGAAAGTTCATAGCACTAAATGCCCACATGAAGAAACTGGAGAATAGTCACACTAGAGAACTAACAGCCCAACTGAATGCTTTAGAGCAAAAGGAAGCAAACATTCCCCAGAGGAGTAGACACCAGAAAATAATCAAACTGAGTGCTGAAATCAATAAAGTAGAATCTACTAGGGAAACACTACAAAGACTCAATGAAACAAAGGGTTGGTTCTTTGAGAAAATCACTAAGATAGAAAAACCTTTATCCAAGCTAACCAAAAGACAGAGAGTATGTTAATTGACAAAATCAGAAATGAAAAGGGGGACATAACAACAGACACTGAAGAAATCCAGATAATCATCAGGTTATACTTTGAAAATCAGTACTCCACAAAATTTGAAAATCTAAAGGAAATGGACAATTTTCAGGATAGATATCACTTACCAAAAGTAAATCAAGAACAGATAAGCAAGTTAAATAGACCTATAACCACTAATGATACAGAAGCAGTCATCAAATATCTCCCAATCAAAAAAAGTCCAAGCCCAGACGGATTCACTGCAGAATTCTACCAGGAATTCAAACGAAAGCTAATACCACTACTCCTCAAATTGTTCCACACAATAGAAGTAGAAGCAACATTGCCAAGCTCTTTCTATGAGGCTTAATTTACCTTGGTACACAAGCCGCACAGAGACAAAATGAAAAAAGAGAATTACAGACCAATATCCCTCATGAACATCAACTCAAAGATATTCAACAAAAAATTCGTGAATCCAATCGAATCCAAAACACATCAGAGAAATCATCCACCATGATCAAGTTGGCTTTATTCCAGGAATGCAGGGTTGCTTCAACATATGAAAATCCATCAATGTAATCCCCCATATAAACAAACTGAAGAAGAAAACACACATGATCATCTTGCTAGATGCTGAAAAGGCCTGTGACAAAATCCAACATCTCTTCATGATAAAGATCAGGAATAACAGCAACATACCTAAACATGATAAAAGCAATATACAGCAAAACAACAGACAACATCAAACTAAATGGAGAGAAACTCAAGGCCATTCCTCTAAAATCAGGATTAAAAGAAAGCTGTCCACTCTCTCCATATCTCTTACATATTGTACCTGAAATCCTAGCTAGAGCAATAAGACAACAAAAGGAGATCAAGGGGATAGAAATTGGAAAGGAAGAAATCAAATTTCACCATTTTCAGATGATATGAAAGTTTACATAAGTGACCCCTCCAAAAAAAACAGAACCAGGGAACTACTACAGCAGATAAACACCTTCAGCAATGTGGCAGGATACATGATTAACTCAAAAAAATCAGTACCCTACTTTATATAAATGTACTGAGAAAGAAAGCAGAGAAACATACCCTTTAGAATAGCAACTAACAAAATAAAATATCTTGGTGCAACCCTAAACAAAAATGAGAAAGACCTGTATAGTAAGAACTTTGAGTCTTTAAAGAAAGAGAAAAAACCTGGAAAAAAAAAAAAAAAAAAAAAAAAAAAAAAAAAAAAAACAGGATAGCCAAAACAACCCTGTATAATAGAGAAACTTCTGGAGGCATCACCAGCCCTGACTTCAAGCTCTATTATAGAGCCATAGTCCTGAAAACAGCTTGGTATTAGCACAAAAATAGACAGGTTGACCAATTGAATCGAATTGAAAACACTGATATGAACCCACACACCTTGGTTTTGGCACAAAAATAGACAGGTACACCAATTGAATAGCTTTGAAAATCCTGATAGTAAACCACACTCCAACGAATACCTGATTTTTGACAAAGAAGCTAAATTTATAAGATGGAATAAAGAAAGCATCTTCAACCAGTGGTGCTGGCATAACTGGATGCAGGCATGTAGAAGACTGCAGATAGATCCATGTCGGTCACCATGCACAAAACTTAAGTTGCAGAGAAGGATGAGGGATGAGCAAAGGGTTCCAGAGCAGGCTGGTGAAACCTACAGAAACAGCTGACCTGAACAATGAGTAGCTCTTGGTTCTCAGACTGATATCTGTGAAACCAGCATGAGGATGATCTAGACCCCAGGAATGTGTGTTTCAGTGAGGAGACCTCAGAAATCTATGGGACCTCCTGTAGTAGATCAGTACTTATCCCTATCATAGGTGTGGACTTTGGGAGAGCATTCCACATAGAAGGATATTCCCTGAGCCAAGACTCATGGGTGTGGGCCTAGGCCCTATCCCAAAGAATATGATAGACTCTGATGACCCCCTATAGAATGCCTCACCCTCCCTGGGGAGCAAAAAAAGATATGTGATAGGTAAGGTTTTACTTGGGTGAGGTGGTAGGGGAGGAGGGGATGGAGAGGGAACTGAGATTGACATGTAAAACAATCTTGTTTCTAATTCAAATATAAAAATTTGTAAAAAAAAAAAATAAGAAAAGCCAATATATACTTAATGCAATACATAGGATATAAATGTCACTGAATGGATTAATAATCACAGGATTTCCACTATCAATTTTGGTAACTTTAACACTAGACTCCTGAGAATATCAATTCCTATATAACTTAGTGGTTCATCAAAATTACATTCTTGTGGTCTAATAGAAGAAATTCCAATTGAATAACCTTGTGTGGGAATACATGTTATCATCAGCTAAGCTCTTTCCTTTCACATGAAACCTTGTGGATGGATCTGATCTCATTCCAGATTAGAAGCTGATTAAGGGAAGTGCTATTGGACACTTTCTTTATCTTCATTTAGAAGGTTTGTATGAGATTACTCATAACATGATTTATAAGTGAGTCTATGTCTGCTTAGACCAAGGATTTCTTCTTGAGTACTCTTGACAACTGAAAGATTGAACATTCAGCTTTCCTGAGGGGTCATGTATGGAGAACACTTTTCTCACTATATGCTACAACAGGCATTGATTGGGCTAATGTCTTTCCTCATGAAAAACATATGTATACACATACACACACACACTCTGAATAAACTTGTTCATGTAAAAAGGATATAAATATTATATCTACAAAATAATGTGATTTTAGGGGGTAGGCAACTTAAGGTTAAACAAGTTCATATGATTATTAAGATGTTGCTTCACTAGCAAGGAGGGGAACTTTGTGGAACATTTCAGCTGTGTACTCCAATGCATGCATTTGGAATACTGATGGAAGATGCCCTGTATATATGTTTCTCTTATTGGTTGATGAATAAAGCACTGATTGACTGATTGGCCAGGCAGGAACTATAGGCAGGGCTAGGAGATGAGGAGAATTCTGGGAAAGATAGGCAGACAGAGACGCTATGTGGCACCAGGAAGAGAGGACTCGCCAGGCATTCTCCAGCAAGCCAACACCATGTGAAAATGCATAGATTTATAGAAATGGGTTAATAAGTAAGACAGAGCTAGCCAAAGCCACCAGCTGGGACAAAGAACCTCTGCAACAGAAAACATCTAAAAAAGAAGAAGATTGAGGAAAATTGTAAGAATGTGAGAGTCTCTACCACATGGGGTTTGGTATATTACAAAATGAAGAAGAAAAGAATTGATAAAATAAATAAATAAAAGTTACCCCATATTAAAAAGCATTTAAAATGAAACCATGTGGGTTCTAGCATATTTTTTTAAATCATGCCAGCAGTATTTTAAATATATTTCTTCTACTAAATAAAAAAAAACTAATTATGAAAAGTAAATGCCCAGGTTATTTCATGAGATTATTCAAATACTTTGAAATTCACACATAAGAGTAAAGATATGTGATTAGCTTATGTAAACAGAAATCATTAAGTCACACTCTGAAAAAGAGGATAAAACATTTAGGATATACTCCTATTGAACCATGCAAACATGCTTATAGTAAGATCAATTATACACAAAATCCAAGAATAGTCTAAGCAGTGGGATCTTAATAAATAAGAGGTGATAAGAATACAATCTGCACAATTCAGAAAATAAGATATTAAACTTATTTTGGTTACTGTTGTCATTAAGTACCTCCACATACGCATATAATGAAAGAGTTCATAAATGAAGTCTTAATCAATGTCTATAAAGTTGCATGTGCGGATACAAGTACTCATTTGTAACTATATGCTTTAAAATGCAACGTGTCAAAAGACAGTGAAGAGGAATGAGGGATGAGAAGTTTGAGATGGATGGAGGCTTTCTCGGTTTGATTTCCACCTAAGATAGAGTCTGAGGCCGTGATTTTGGCATGGAC
This sequence comes from Cricetulus griseus, assembly GCF_003668045.3. Lineage (NCBI taxonomy): Eukaryota > Metazoa > Chordata > Mammalia > Rodentia > Cricetidae > Cricetulus > Cricetulus griseus. The sequence goes on along the minus strand of NC_048598.1, from coordinate 93,219,308 downwards.
AATTTTTGGAAGAGGTAATTCCAATTGAAAAGACGGAGAGGACCACCGGCAGAAAACCAAAGGCAATACAAGCAAGATGATGCCAGCTAACCTTCGTCTACTGAGGCATCCAACCCACCAGACTTCCTGAGAATGGTAGATAATACCTTCCCAACTCATCTAAAGGTGGGTACAGTGTGCTTTCCTACAGCCTATGTAAGATGAGGCCAATTCAGGACACCTCAGCAAGTACAACTGCAGGAAATGGGGTAACAGGATGAAATGTGAGGCACATAGCAGAGGCCAGGCAGATAAGTCCTTGTGTACCATGCTAGCAAGCTTGAAATTTATTATTTCCCTATAAATGGCCACACTTAGTAATATAAACTGGTGTGTGTGTGTGTGTGTTTTAAAGAATTATCCTGTTTACACATAATTATGTACCAGAGACCAGAGATATGGTAAAATGGTAAAAATGTCAAAAGCTAATTCATGTTTATCTTTAAGTTATAAAATAGAATTATACAAAAAATTCCTAATATGGAAAAAGTTATTATGTTACATTATCAATTTCCCACACTTTATGAAAACCACCAGGGTACTACTTATAAAATACTGACCATTCACTCACACTGTTGGAATCATTGTTCGGTAAGAAGTCTACTGGGATATAGTGACTGAAAACAACAATTGCTCTTAATAATCCTCATGTTATCCAGCAAACAGCTGACTCACACTGGGTTTGTCTAGTTCCTTTATGTATAATCCAACTTTTTTAAAAAGAAAATTTTTCAGCACATCTCTGACTAACCCTGAAAGTTTGAATGTAGCTGGCCTCCATAATCTCAAAAGGAGTCACACTATTAGGAGGTGTGAGTTTAGTGGAGTGGGTATGGCCTTGGAGGAGGAAACGTGTCACTTTAGGGATGGGATTGGATTTTTTTATGCTCAGGACGTCACCCAGTGTGTCAGTCAACTCCTGTGGCCTGCAAGAAGTAGCAGTCTCAGCTCTAGCACCACGTCTGTCTGCATGCTGCCTTGCTCCATGATAATGGACTGAACTTCTGGAACTGTAAGTGAGCTCCCACATTTAAATGTTTTCCTGCATAGGATCAGTTGTGATCATGTTGTCTCTTCACAGAGATATAAAACAAGATACTAACCTTTCCTAATTCTGACAGTAGTGTGTCCATTTTTTAATCTGAAACAATTAAATCTCTTCTCCTATGTACTGTAAGTATATGAAAATACTTTGAAAGGAAATTGTGATTTTATATACTAATAACATGCATAGACCTTTAAAAATCCTACCCAGCTGGGCATTGGTGGCCCACGCCTTTAATCCCAGCACTCGGGAGGCAGAGGCAGATGGATCTGTGTGAGTTCGAGGCCAGCCTGGTCTCCAAAGTGAGTGCCAGGACAGGCTCCAAAGCTACACAGAGAAACCCTGTCTCGAAAAATCAAAAAAAAAAATCCTACCCAAATATTTAACAGAACAAAATTACAAATTAAAAATGAGCAGAATATGTGTTTCCATGACAGTTTTGGATATTTAACCTACTCTTTTCACTCCCTTATAATAAAATAGTGGGCCTTAACACTAGGGGGACTGTGTTTCAAATTCTTTACATTATGCTGAAAAGTAGAAGGAGAGTTTACTAATAAGACTTTCATTAGTGAGTACAAATTGAACAATACCCAACTATGTGGAGCTAAAATAAGGGTGTCCCAAGAAGTGTTTTTGATCTTTGGAGCGGGAAGATTCTATTTTACCATTCCTATCTATATTCTGGTAAAGGCTACAGTGGGAAGATGAATTTAATTCCTTCATTTCTCTTCCAAGTTCTCCATTTAGAATTTTCTCAATTTGGATTGGATGTAGTTTCCTTTTCATAAAACACTTTTCTGATTATTTTGCAGCAGCTCTAATAGACAAGGTGCTTATTTTCTCTTCTTGTGAACTATGAAAGGCAAAACAAAATGAAGGTCAAAATCAAACTTTATTAAGATCACAAAAATAATTTTTTCTTGTACCTGTGTGCATACATCTCTTTATTCTCCAAGAGAAACACTGTATGTAAAGTGTCCTTCCCTTCCATGCCTCTAAATGATCAAATATATGGCATTAGACACCACAAGTAACTGAGAAATATACTTCATTCCTGGTTCATGTGGGGAAAATCACAGAATAAATATCTTATAATTTTCTTTTCTATACAACAAATCACCATGAATGTATCACATACAGCAAAATCCAGTTATGATATTAGTTTTTAGAGTCAAGCAGTCTAACATAGTGTCTTTAAAGAATATCTCCCATGACTGACATCAAGATGTCACCCATTTTATTGTTCTCAATGGGGTTGTTGGAACATATGTTTAAAAACCACTGCATTTAGAATCTATCTCCTCTCAGTTTCTGCCTGGATCCCTTCATCACCAAACCAACGTTAGCAGATCACATCTCTTGAGTATTTTGAATTCCACTAATTTCATTTCCTCCTTTCTCTTCTACTTTACATGTTCTCCCTTTTAAATACCATGACTCTTTGGTCTCTTTCTGGCTGTGTCAGATGGAATGTGAAACCTCAGAGGTCATGGAAAGTTTAATGCTTCCAGTTCATAGACACTGGGAACACTGAAGTCAACATATTTTTTTTTCTTTCAACGGATTATATGATACCAACGAAATACTTTATGGTCTCTTTCTGTTCTAATTTCAAAAATTCTGAATGGCAGTTCAGTAATAAAGATGTACTTTTTGCCAAATACATATCTAGATTCTGTGATTACACTTAATAAAGTTCATTAAATTAAAAACAGCAGAAAGATGAATATGAGCAGCAATTTTCAAGTTACCCATATTCCACAAAGGGGAAAATTAAGCAAAAATAATAGAATAATATAATTCTCAGATTCATGACCTCTCAGAAAGATTTATGAAATTTATTAATTGTTGATTCATGTGAAACCTAGTAGATGATAGCTGTGAGTCACGAATAGCAATTAATTAGACTATGTCACTCAAAAGGGAGTAGAATATAACTCTGAGGAGAGAGAAGTCTATTCTCTTGGAATTGTGTTTTTGCATTCACTTTAAGAACTGATCTACATTTTGGGAAATGTAGGTGCACCCCATAATCTTTGGGTTATTAAAATTTTCTTTCTATGTGGTGTTTGAGATTCAACCTCATTCATCCTATTGACCCTCAACACAATGTATATACAAGTATTAACCATAATAAAACATGATGCTCAGAATCAGAATTATGAATAAAAAACTTTCGCCCATCCTCACACTTCCTTCAAACATAGCAATTCATGAATCTAATGGAGGAAAGCCTGAAAACTGATGTTCACAGTCCTCAGAAAAAGCTGAGTTTCAGGTATTTAGGATATGCATTTTATACCTTGATTTTTCACTGTCTTCCTTACTCTACCCAGCTCCTGAAGTCCCTGTCAGCATGAAACCTCTAGAATATTGTCCTGTATTCACCTGAACCTTCTGGGACTTATAAATTATTAATTTCTTCCATATCATTTATTTTGGATTTACTTGCTTATTGAATCTCGTGGTAGCATACACACACCTATCTCCTCTACTTGCTGCCCTCCTCACTGTGCTCCACAAATGAGGTTTGCTATGATCGATCCCTTTCCAGTGGAAGACCTTAGGCAAATAGAAAGAAACTATGGCAATTGAAAATGCAACTTAATAAAAACCTGTGAAAATAACTATTGAATACTATTTAGATAGTATTATTATTGGCAAGTGTCTATTCATTTCCTGGTGTTTCTGCCTAATCATCTAAACTCCACAGTTTTCATAGTCTGCACCTTTCTTATGTTAACACTGTTCTATTTGAGTGAACAAAGTCATGTGATAAGTAGTCCTTTGTTATGTCCATCTTGCTGTGACAAGCAACTGAACTTGTTTGCTCATTTACAAGGTGAGACTCATTTGGGATACTGGCAGCTCCTTTATTGTGAAGAATGAGAGTTTTAACTTTCATAGGTGACTTTCATAACAGACATGGCTTGGAGAGAGAAGACGGTGTCAATATGATAATAGGGCATTTCTGTTGCTCACATCTTTGAACTTGTCAAATTTTCTTCCAAAGTAGACAAGACATTTTATTTCCCTTACCAATGGATAAGAACAGATATTTCCCATGTCTTTGCCATTTTTTTGTCCATTAATTAAAACCTCTTTGGGATTCTAACTTTTGACTGTCACTTCTGGTATAGTCATGTATGCTTGACTATTCTATGTCAAAACACATTTAATTAGCAAATTCCAATTCTGTATTTGTGTCTTTGTTGGAAAATATCCATTTAGTTTTTACTATATAATTTATGTTTATGTAGATGCTCATTATATTACACTATAGAGTCTTAATTTCTGAAAAGCTGCTGACAATGTCTAATGTCTTTGTTTAATTCCTGTTTCTCTCTCTCTTTCTCTCTCTCTCTCCTTCTCTCTCTCTCTCTCTCATTATCTCCATGTGTGTGTCTCCCATATCTCTCTCTACAAAGACAGACATATTCAATACATTTACTCTGACCTCCACATGAAGAAACACCTCTATGCATATACATAATATGTGCAAGCACACACAAAATAAATAAATGAATGATGAAATATAAAGGCATCTACTTTTCTATGGTTATATTTTTCTGATTTATCACTTTCTATATATATGACTTTGGAAAACATATTTAAATTCTCTGCATCTCATTTTCCTCATTTTATCTGAAAAATTTAGAAGAAAATCTCATCAAATATATGTGAAAACAAAATGGAAAAGCATGCTGTGGAATATTTCAGATTCTTAATCTCAAATAAAGATTGTAAAAGTTAGAGAACTTCTGATGTTCCATCTTCAATATATCAAAGATACTTGAAGAAGATTGTTCTTCATATCTATATGTTACTTAGATTTTCAATATTCTAATAAGTAAATATATATTGATGTATTTTCAAGGATGTTTTCTTATACAAAATAATAGGCACACTCTTAGTTATTAAGTTATTCAATCCAGTTCCCACTCTCTCCCTTCCTCCCCTAGCACACCCCCAACTAATACCCTACCTTTCACATATGCTTTCTGCTCCCCAAGGAGGGTGAGGCCTTCCATAGTGGAGGTCTATCATAGGTCTATCCCAGGGATAGAGCCTAGGCCTACCCCCATGTGTCTGGGTTCAGGGAGTATTCCTCTATGTGGATTGGGCTACCAAAGTCCACAGTTATACTAGGGATAAGTACTGAAATACTACAGGAGGTCCTGTAGATTTCCGAGGTCTCCTCAACGAAACCCACATTCCTGGGGTCTGGATCATTTCCATGCTGGTATCCCAGCTATCATTCTGGGGACCAAGAGCTCCAAGTTGTTCAGGTCAGCTGTTTCTGTGGATTTATCCAGCCTGGTCTGGACCAATTTGCCCATCACTCGTTCTTCTCTGCAACAGATTCCAGTTCAGTTCAGTGATTAGTTGTGGATGTCTGCTTCTACTTCCACCAGCTCCTAGATGAAGGCAATAGGATGACATATAAGACAGTCATAAATCTCATTATAAGGGGAGGGTATTTAAGGCAGCCTCTCCTCCATTGCTTAGATTGTTAGTTGGCGTCATCTTTGTAGATCTCCAGTCCTTCCCCTAATGCCTTATTTCTCTGTAAACCTAAAATGTCTCCCTCTATTATGGTATCACCTTTCTTGTTATCTTCTGTTCTTCCCCTGACTCAACCTTTCTGCTCCTTCATGTCCTCCCTAACCTTCCTCTTCTCCCCTTCTCATTCTCCTAGCTCCCTCCCCCACCTACCTTGCTCCCAATTTGCTCAGGTTATCTTGTTACTTTCCCCTTCTCCAGGGGACCATGTATGTCTCTTTTAGGGTCCTCCTTGTTTACTAGATTCTCTGGCACTGTGCCTTGTAGGCTAATATTCCTTTACTCTATGTCTAAAATCCACATGTGTGTGAGTACATACCATGTTTGTATTTTTGCGTTTGGGTTACCTCGCTCAGAATGATTTCTTCTAGTTCCATCCAATTTCCTGCAAATGTCAAGACTCCATTGTTTTTTTTTCTGCTTAGTAGTATTCCATTGTGTAAATTTACCACATTTTCTCTATCCATTCTTTGGTTTAGGGGCATCTAAGTTGCTTCCAGGTTCTGATTATTACAAATAGTGATGCTATGAACATCATTGAACAGATGATTGTTGTATGAATGTCCATCTTTTGGGTATATGCCTAAGAGTGGAAATGAAATTTCCTGGACAGATTTCACTTACCAAAATTACATGAAGAACAGATAAGCAACTTAAATAGACCTATAACCCCTAATGAAATAGATGCAGTCATCCAAAGTATCCCAACCAAAAAAAAAGCCCAGGACCAGATGGCTTCAGTTCAGAATTCTACCAGAAATTCAAGGAACAGCTAACACCAATTCTCCTCAAATATTCCACACAATAGAATCAGAAGGATCATTGCCAAATTCTTTTTATGAGGCTTCAATAATCTTGACATACCAAGCCACATAAAGACACAACTAAGAAAGAGAACTACAGACCAATATCCCACATGAACAATGATGCAAAAATACTAGACAAAATACTGGCAAATCGAATCCAAGAACATATCAGAGAAATCAGCCACCAAGATCAAGTATGCTTCATTCCAGGGATGGTTCAACATTCAAAAATCCATCAATATAATCCACCATATAAGCAGACTGAGGAATAAAAAAACCACATGATCATCTCACTAGATGCTGAAAAAGCCTTTGACATAATTCAAAACCCCTTCTTGATGAAGGTCTTGGAGAGATCGGGGATAGCAGGAACATACCTTAACGTAATAAAAGCAAGATACACCAAGTTGACAGCCAACATCAAATACAAGATTAACTTAAAAAAATCTGTAGCCCTACTTTATACAGATGATACATTAGCTGAGAAAGAAACATCACCCTTTACAATTGCCACAAACAACATAAAATACCATGGGGTAATGCTTACCAAAAAAGTGAAAGGCCTGCACCATAAGAATTTTGTGTCTCTAAAGAAATTAAAAAAGATACTATAAATTAGAAAGATCTCCCATGTTCTTGGATAGGTAGGATCAACATAATAAAAATGGCAAACTTGCCAAAAGCAATCTACAGATTCAATGCAATCCCCATCAAAATTCCAACACAATTCTTGACAGACCTTGAAAGAACAATTCTCAACTTTATATGGAAAAACAAAACACCCAGCATAGCTAAAACAACCCTGTACAATACAGGAATTTCTGCAGGCATCACCATCCCTGATGTCTAGCTCTATTACAGGGCTATAGTCCTGAAAACAACTTGGTATTGGCACAAAAATAAACAGGTAGACAAATGGAATATAGTTTAAAACCCAGATATTAACCCATATACCTATGAACACTTGATTTTTGACAAAGAAGCTAAACTTACACGATGAAATAAAGAAAGCATCTTCAACATAACTGGATGCTGGAGTGTAGAAAACTGCAGCTAGATCCATGTCTATCACCATGCACAAAATTTAAGTCCAAATGGATCAAAGACCTCAACATAAATCCAGCCACACTGAACCTAATAGAGGATAAAGTGGGAAATACCCTTGAATTCATTGGTACCTGAGACCGATTCCTGAACATTAAACCAGTAGCACAGACACTAATATCAACAATTGATAAATGAGACCTTCTGGAACTGAGAAGCTTATGCAAGGCTAAGGACACAGTCAGTAAGACAAAAAGGCAGCCCACAGACTGGGAAAAGATATTCACCAACCCTACATCTGACAGAGGGCTGATCTCCAAAATATACAAGGAACTCAAGAAGCCAGTCTCCAAAACATCAAACAATCCAATTAAAAAGTAGGGAACAGAACTAAATAGACAATTTTCAATAGAGGAATCTAAAATGGCTGAAAGGCACATAAGAAAATGTTCAACATCCTTAGCCACCAGGGAAATGCAAAGCAAAACAACTCTGAGATACCATCTTACTCCTGTTAGAATGGCTAACAGTTCAAACCCAAAACACTAATGACAGTTTATGCTGGAGAGGATGTGGAGAAAGGGGAACACTCCTCCACTGCTGGTATGAGTGCCAACTTGTACCGCCGCCACTTTGGAAATCAGTATGGCCACTCCTTAGGAAAATGGGAATCCATCCACCACAAGTTCCAGCAATTCCACACTAGGTTATTCTTAATGAATGCACTTGTGGTATAATTTTATATTGTGGATTAATCTTTTTGCATACTCTGAAGAAGTGACATTCAAATTGGCTTAATAAAAGCTATATGTCCAATAGCTAGACATGATTTGGGGCAGAGAGAATGCTGGAAATAAGGGTGAAGTAACCAGACAAACAAGGAAGTAGTTGGACACACAAAATAGGATATAGGTAAAAGCCTCATAGTAGAACATAGATTAATAAGGTTAAGGGTTAATTTAAGTTATAAGATCTAGTTAGAAATAAGCTTAATCACCAAGCTGTGGAGGCACATGCCTTTAATCCCAGCACACAGGAGGCAGAGGCAAGCAGACCTCTGTGAGTTGGAGAGTAGCCTGGTCTACAAGAGCTAGTTCCAGGACAGCTTCCAAAGCCACAGAGAAACCTTATCTTGAATAATAAAAAATAAAAAAGCTTAAGCTATTGGCTGAGCTTTTATAATTAATAAGAAGTCTCTATGTGGTTATTAGGGAGATGGCTGGCAGGACAGAAAAAAAATCTGCCTACAATTTTATCTTTTAAAATTCAATAGAAGAGACTATAGGACTATGGTATAGTGGACAATTAATAATATACAAATGCTTTACATTTATAATTGGATACTAAGTAGCAAAAATTACATAGTTAAATAGTGAAAATTACATATTTAATTACATGTTTCAATTTCAAAGTTAAAGCCACACTGAGCATTTTTAACCTAAGTGTAATTGTTGAATATATACTTAATAATTATCCAATTTGAGGAAAAAATGTAAGACATTGCATACAAAGATATTTTATTCATAATGCAGTTTCATTGAAACAATTTAAAATATATTAATTAAACATATTTATATTCTTAAATTCACTTGAAAAGCAAATGTACGTTGCTTCATCTTTTAGTAAGGGCCTCCACAGTAACAAAAGTAATTGAAATCCTGTGAAATGGTTTCTCAAGCCTGATTAATATAGTAATGTGTCTACATACAATTTGTGGAATGAAGGGATAAAGATTTCAGAATGTTTCTGAAAAGCAACTATGAAACCACACTATATTGTGAGAACAACAGCTTCACTGACTTGAAAATTGGAAATATTAGTCTATTAATCAAAAAATGATGATATTTAAATGATACAGATCAACAGAAGTCATTTAATATCAAGAATGTTCAGCCCTGTTTGCTGTCAGTCTATGCACAATAGCTTAGAGATGGAAACAACCAAAATACCTTTCAACAGATTTGTAAATAATAAAAATGTGGTCTAAGGGAATTGCTTTTAAGCTGGAAAGAAAAATGAAATCTGTAACTAAATGAAAGGATCAGAAAATATTACATGTAGTGAGATTTTCCAGAACCAGAAATACAAATAGTTAGTATTCTCTCCTTTGAATAGATCCTAGCTCTGAATCTTTATGTATGAATATATAACCCAGAATAAGCATGAAAACCAGGGAAATGAAAATTTAAAATATTAAATTAACAAGATAGCAGCAAGACAATGCTCAGAAAAAAATTGTTAGTTTGAAATGTGCAGGAATGAGAAAATATTTAAATTAATCATTACCACCCTTAAGAATGCAGCAATGAAGTGAAAAGTAAGAAACAGGACAATAGAACTTGAAGAAACATGGTTGAAAGCACATGTCATAACAAGTTGATTATTTATAGAGTCTGATAAATCTAGCACATCTTTTTATAATCTGAATAAAAGAAAAGATAGAAAGAAACATTACAAAGAAAGCAAAGAGAAAGAGGAGAAAAGAGGAGGAGAGCAAGCCAGGTGAAGGAAGGAAGATAAAGGTGGTGTTAGGAGAAGCAGATTATATGAATGTAATATTACTGAGTACAATATCTTTTATACTACACTGTGGTATTTCATAATTTTTAATTAAAATATATGCACAAGGATATTTTGTGTGACAATTATTCTAATAACATTCACTGGCACCACTATGGTGAGAAATATATTTCACATTTTATTTCCCATCCAAATTGGATAGTTCATTGGACTTTGACTACACTAATATTTTTTAGACAAAGTCTTAAACTGAGATAAACTAAATATTGAAAACTATTGAGAACAACATGGAAACAATAAAACCATTTCAGAAAAATAGAAAACTACCAATAATTCAAAACTCCATGATGCCTAAAATCATTAAAAAATGGTTATGGAGACTGAGCAGTCTTTCTGTATCTAAAGTGGATTAAGAAGCTACATACTTTGAATTCATAACTTAAATGACTAATACAACTCCACCTTTTGCAGTTGGAGGACACAGTGAGCTAAACCTAAGGGAAAGAAAAAGAAGCTGATGATCTTGTGCAATGTCTGAACCCTGAGCTTGATGTCATCTAGTCAAACATTCAAGCGATTCAGATACCTTGCCCTAAACTTCCTGATCTTTAAGATAATAACATCACAAATATAATAAAAATAATATTTTGTATTATTATAACAGATAGAATGGATATCAAAGAAACATACTAAGAAGAACAAAACTGCAGTGTTACTTTCCCCTATCTACAATTAGACTAAGTTGACTTCTAGACAGACACAGCTAGGAAACAGCAGATATACATTGATTTCTTAAAAAATCAAACACAGAACCAGAATTCTAAACATGGCTTTCATAGACTGCTCCACTCAAGTCACTGTCATCAGAAAACACAAGTAGCCCCACTGTCTATGCCCCACAACTCATTTCCAAATTCACCAGGAAGGGAAGTTCTGAGCGGGCAGTCATGATTAAGCAACGGTGTTCCTAACACTCTGGTGATTCCTCTGATGTGCTATCACTTGATGATTCTGTCACGCACTTGGGAAATTTTTCAAAGGAGTGCACTTCCAACCAACCATTTCACATTCTTCTCTTCTCTGTTCTTATGCTCTGACATGAATTTGAATGTGGTAAATCATTTCTATGTCCCTTTCCCATACATAGTAAAATAGAATTTTAAATACAATTCTTTTGCTTTATGCTTTATAGAATATCCTGTCATTAAAGAAAGTCGTGATACAAGTTAAAAAAGTAGTAAAAAAGATGTTTTGTAATAAATTAAACACAAATGGAAAAATTCACTAATAATCAAACTGTAAAAAGGAAATACTAGCAAGTTAACTAAGAGAAGCAGAAACATTCTCCCAGATGGAAGTATAAAGTTACAGAAAAAAAATGTAGATCAAAATATTCAAATATGTGTGGAGAAACTGGGTTCACTGTAGGATGACTATTCATAGGTTTTAAAATATAGAACAGGAAATGAACAAAAGATAAGACAGTATGCAGTTAATCTTCCCTTTGTCCATTCATTAGTCAAGAGAGGTAAGAGGCTGCTTCAGCAAAGCTAGGACTTGTGAATGCACTGTGGTTTTACTCCGTGAAAAGGATAGGAGTGCTAAAACTTTGGGTATAAATTTAAGCTCTTTTCCCATTGATATTGAGATAATCAAATTGTAATAAGCCTGATGGGGATTGACTTAGTAGTAAAAGACCTTCATTATACAGTCCTTCTCTGATAGGGGATAGAATGAAAGCAAGACAGCTAGGGAAAAGTAAAGGGGTCACTGAAAGGCAAGAAAAGTGAAAGTATATTGTCAGCTTTGAATAAGCTAATGATAAAATGGCCCCACACCTGAGACCTCAGAAATTCCTAAAGGATTGGAAGGACTTCCACCCTACAACCAGAAAGAAAACATTATGAGGATTTCTTAGAATATATGGGATATGGGTATTTCTAAGAAAATTCTCTATCTGCCTCAAGATCCAGCTATAGTATTCTTGGGCATACACCAAAACGACATGCTATCCTGCCACAAGAACACTTGCTCAGCTATGTTCATAGAGGTTTTAGTCATAATAGCCAGAAACTGAAAACAGTCTAGATGTCCCTCAGCCAAAGAATGGATAAAGAAAATAAGGTATGTCTGTTCAATGGAGTATTACTCAGCTGTTAGAAATAAAAACACATGAAATTTAAATGAAGATAGATGGAAATAGAAAACAAAAGGAATCCTGAGTGAGGTAACACAGATCCAGAAAGGCAAGTTTGTTTTTCTGGATTCGTATTCACTCATATGTGGATATTATCTGTAAAACAAAGCATAGCCATTCTACATAACACAGACCCAAAGAGGCTAAGTAACAATGAGGGATCAGGATAAGATGTATGGATTTCTTTGTTAAGGGGAAATAGAATAGATTTTGAGAGTGGGATTGGCATGGGTGAGGATGAGAACAGGTAAGATCAGGTTGAGGAAGGAGCGAGTACAGGGAGAGATGACTGGAATAGGTGAGTACTTGGGGGGATGTGGAAACCTAGTGCAATGGGTGTTTCCTGCAACTTATGAAGTTAACCCTAGCAAGGAATCCTAATAAATGCAGGCTTTGGAGCCTGAACTGTCCATCTTCTGATACTAGGCTAGGATCCCAGTGGTAGGGTGGAACATCAGCTCAGCCACAAAACTTTTGTCCCACAACCTGCCTTACTTGCAAGTTACACTGGAGTAATGGTGGCTAAGAGCTTGTGGCAGTGTCCAACCAATAAATACCTGTTCTAACTTGAGATCGATGGCATTAGATGGATCCTATGCCCAACCCTGTCTAGATGGCCAGAAATTAGAAACCGGTCGACTCTGAGACCTAGGGTAGAACCAAACACGACTAGCCAAAAAAAAAATTCAATAAAATGATTATTAATGTAATTAATGATACTCTGCTATACTCATATATTGGTACCTAGCCAAAAACTCATCAGAGAAGCTTCTTACAGCAGGTGATGGGAGCAAATATAGAGCCTACAGCCAAATATTAGCTGGAGCTTGGGAAACCCTGTAGAAGAAGGAGAGGGATTATAGGAGACAGAGGGGTTGAGGATAGAAGGAACACATGGCCAACAGACTTGTAATGATAAGTCTGTTGCAGCCACTTGAGCCCTGCCACCATGTGGGCACTTTTTGCCAGCCCGCCCAAGTTCTGTCTACCGCCATGTTAAGGTCCCAAGTAACACACAAAGACTTATTTTTAGGTACAAATGCTGCATGGCCTACTGACTAGCTCTGTCTTAAATATCAACCATAAAGACTTATCAGATACCAGCTGCTGGTGTTTTCTTTTGCTGGGATCACATGGCAGCTCTGGAGCAGAGAACAGGAGGAAGAGAAAAAGGAAAGACTACCTTCTTGCCCTTGCTTATATATGAGTCTGCCTCCTATGTCACTTCCTGCCTGTATCACAAGACTTGCTCTTACTACATTTCCCAGAATCCAGCTTGACTCCTAGTCTTACCTAACCTGCTTTTTCATTAGCCAACAGTACTTTATTCAACAACCAATAAGATAAACACATACACAGAAGGACATTCCACTTCACAGACTCAACTAAACAAGGCTCATTATGGCTCAGTTCACAGACACTGACGTGGCAACCACAGAGCCTTGATATGCCTGCTGCTGGGTCCTCTGCATACATGCCATGGTTGTTCAACTTTGGTGTCTTTTGCACTAGTAACATTAGGGATGGGAGTACCTCTGACTCTTTTGCCTGCTCATGGTATCATTTTCCTCCTACTGGTTTGCCTCATTCAGCCTACATCTAGTCTTATTGCTTCTTCTTATGCCATGTTTAGTGTTTGGTTGATATCACTGGGAGGCTGCACTTTGGTGAAGGAAAACGGAGTAACGGTTGCTATGGGGGAGAAGGGATATGGGAAAGTTGGGAGGGATGAGAGTTTGTGGTAAGGATGTAGCATATGAGAGAGGAATAAATTAAAAAAATTATCAAGTCACAAATATTAAAGTAAAAAAGATACACACACAAACACACATGTAACTTGTTAGATTCACTGAAGTTTCTGTAACTCTTGTAACTGTCAGGTTAAACATTGGTAGAATATAATTTAATGCATGAATTAATTGGTTTAATTTAGCCTTGCCATTGTGAACATACTGTATTCTGTATCATAATTGTGCATGACTTTATTTATGAACTAAATAAATGAATGGGAAAAAAGGCAAAAAAAATAATTGAATACATGAAGATCAACGAGATTTTTTTAATTTTTTATAATTGTAACTAGACAAATTTTAAAATAGAAGCAACTTCTTCTACATGTCAATCCCAGTTCCCTCTCCCTCCCTTCCTTCCCTGCCCACCAGGGACCTATCCCAATCCCTTTATTCTCCCCAGGGAGTGTGAGGCCTTCCTTGGCCTATACAAAGGCCTTCCTATACAAAGTCTGTCATATCATTTGCAGCAGGGTTTAGACCCTCTCTCATGTTCTACAAGAGATAACAAAGAATGTTTTGTAATAATAAAATAACCCTCTAAAACAGAACAGACTAACAGTGTAACAAACATATTCTGGAATTAATTTGTAGGTGGGAGTTTCTGACCCACCTGTTCCAGTAGTAGTCTAGTCCCAAATAATTGCACAGAGGCTACATATTAATTATAAACTGTTTGGCTGATGGCTAAGGCTAGCTCTCTCTGAATTATTAACCCATTTCTATTAATCTATGTATCTCCATTTGGTCTTTGCTCACTGATGATGCCTGGGTCTGTTGTTTCCTCAGCAGCTAAATGGAGTCTCCCTGACTCTGCCTACTACCTTTCTCTATCCCTGTTTGGATTTCCCATCTGGCTGAATCCTGCCTTTCCATTGGCAAAAAAGCTTTATTTATCAAACAATAAGAGACAAATATATTCACAGCATACAGAAAGACATCTGCCATCATTTATATTAATGAAACTTCAAAAATTGATATAGGAAAGAGATAAATTCTTAATTTTATGGTAGATTTTGTCAGACCTCTGCTTGAGGTAACATGCTTGCTTTCACATGTAAGATATTTCTTGAACAATAATAATGTGGATAATAATTGGATAAAGTGAATTCTAATAAAAGAGAATGAGAAGAAAGAAGTGAAAGTGAATTCAGAAGGCAGTGTAGATCAAAATTTTCTTGAAGCAAATAAATATGAAACCTACTACTTTTTTTTGGTTTTTTGAGACAGAGTTCCTCTGTATAGCTTTGAAGCCAATCCTGGCAATCGCTCTGGAGACCAGGCTGGCCTCGGACTCATAGAGATCCACCTGCCTCTGCCTTCCGAGCCTGGGATTAAAGGTGTGTGCCACCAATGCCCGGCTGAACCCTACTACTTTATTAACGACTCAAAACTTCAGACTGGACAAAATCTTCAGGTCTTTGGTTTTGTGCACATTTTTTTTTATGATTAAAATACTACATCTATGTTTGGTCTGGTTAGCAGAGCTAAATAATTCTTATTAGATTTTAATGCTAGTGCTATGTTTCTTTTAATGGATAATAGGTATCTAATTAAGGAATAGCTACCATTGGATACACTGAATAAAAATTAGGGAATTCGTAATTCTGTCTTATGCAAATATATCTTTAATTCAGTAGGAGCTACTTCACTTTCTGCAATTTATTTTCAGATAAATTAACATGCAACATTATGCATGCATGTGTTAGTTTATTCCAGAAATTGAGAAGTCAACTAGTCAACATAAAATGTGTGCTGCATGAGTTGCCTTGATACAATGGAAGGTATATAGTCATCTTTACAGTGGTATATTGTTTATGATATAATAAAGCCACCAGAGATCAAAATGCAAAGCTAGCCGCAGCCATAGAACGAGGCAGTGGTGGTACACACCTTTAATTCCAGGCCTTGGGAGACAAAGACAGACAGATCTCTGTTAGTTCAAGCTCATACTGAGCTACATGAAACTGATCCAGTATAAAAGAGAAACAGCTTAGACAAAGGTGATCTCAGTGCTTGGGATCATACACCTTTAAACTCAGCACTAGGGAGGTAGAGGCAGGAATGATATGGCTGGGCAGAAAGAGGAATATCAGGCAGGAGGAGACAGGAACTCAGGGTCTGCAGTCTGAAGCTTGGTGGAGAGCAGTGCAGTCTGAATATTTATTACCTCCAAGGATTGCACTCTGAGGATTCATGGAGACAGGATCACCCAGTTCAGCCTGAGGTAGAGGAGAGAGCTAATGGCTGACTACTTTGTTTCCCTGATCTTCAGCTTGAACCCCAATAGCTGTCTCATACTTTATATTATTCTAGCAACCATCTTGCGACTATGAATCCTTCTAAACATTTAATCTATGAATGATTTAATTTTACTAGATTATAAGATTTCATAATCTTATAATCAAATTAATGTGAGTATGCTTAAAAAATGATTTTCAGTGGCATAAGTAAAATTATCAAGTAAATGTGGCTTTTTTATAAATGATGGGCTTTGGAAATGTAGAATGATCTCTGAAGCTTCTTCCTAAAAATGGGCACCTAAAGTTTCTTTCTTCAATGTCCTATAGATAATTCTCATCCAGGAGTTATTATAAGTCACTGTTATCATGTAAAAGAGATAAATCTTACCTGGCAGGAGTATTTTCATATAAAATTTTGCTTAAATGACCAAAAGTGTAGTTGGATTTAAGTGTTTACTCAATGTGTTGGTTGAACTATTGTCACAAATTATTTCTAAATTCTAACTTACAGATATTTGAATCTCCTGCTGAATTTATTTCTGAGATTATTCATAATTTTTATGTTGCAAATGAGACTGTTGTAAATAAAGTTAATGTATATCATACATAAAAATTTAAAAGGTTGTAATAGCTATTAATGACATTCTTTTAGGCTGTTCCTCTGTCAAAAAGTTAGAGATAAAAAAAGCGATAAATATGAAATAACTAAAGTTAAAAAAAATTCTATGGACTTTCAGTAGAAGTAACAGACATCCTTTCATTCATAGGAAAGACATTATACACAAAGCAGAACATTGCAAAATGAAGAAAATGTACCAGCAGACATATTGATAAGCAAAAGCCTGTGGAGTATTCTGAAAGTAGCACATAGTATGCAACTATACTAAGATCTCAGAATAGTAAATATTAATTGAAAGAAGAAAGCAATGAATGGCTACATTACTTAATGTTTACATGAAGTTGAAATTTTTGAGACTTTGCATATAAAATTCATTCATCTTTAAATATTTTGCAGAGAAAGCAAATAGCTGATGCTTTTGCATCAAATCAAATCATGTGTCTCTACCATGTTTTAAATGACTAAAATATTTGAAGAATTAATCTGGATAATGTAAAAAAAAAAGATGAGTAATACAAAGAGACAGTAAGCAAGCTGGGATAGAATGAAGACAGTATAGACAGTGTGATTACACACTGAAGAATTGTTTTGGGCCTAGGGAAGTTACAAATTAAAATATGAATTCATTGCAACATAAAGACCATTTCTGAGGACTTGTCAGATGCTAGTGTCACTTTAAATCTTACAACTGCTGTATCTCAATTATGTCCCACAAGTATCTAGCCATATACTATTATTACTATATTATTTTCCAGATATTCTGCCTGTGACATAAAGAATTCATAAACAACTTGAGGGAGCTAGACTTCAAACATGAGAACTCAATCTGAGTTCACTCAAGAAAGTATTTTGTTAAATATTATGGGGTGGTAGGCAAAGTGACTAAGTATAGTGTGTAGTAGGGAAAGCACACACTCATGTACACACATACACACACAGACATACACACACACTCATATATACATGATGGGAGATGTCCTTCTGTATATATGTTTCTCTTACTGGTTGAGGAATAAAACACTAATCGGCTGATTGGCCATGCAGGAACTATAGGCAAGCCTAGGAGTTGAGGAGAAATCTAGGAAATGTAGGCAGATGGAGTCATCATGTAAAAGCCTGGTAAGCCAAGACCACGTGGAAATACATAGATTAATAGAAGTGGGTTAATAATTAAGACAGAGTTAGCAAATAAGAAGCCCAAGCCACCAGCCAACAGCTTTATAATTAATGTAAGTCCCATGTGTTCATTTCCAGCTGAAGGGCAGCGGGACCAGCTGGAACAAAGAACCTCTCATTATACACACACACACACACACACACACACACACACACACACACACACACACACACACACACACACTTCCACACAGGCACACACATACATTCATACACGCACAGGCACAAACAAATATGACTTAAGATTTGAATGTAAACAAACAGGATAATCATAATGTAATAAAGATGCTGTGTAAATTTTCAAACATTTACACTATGTTTTATTCCATGTGGTAAAAAGTAATGAAGGAAACAAAAAGCAGTACTGAAAAGCTTTTGGTAGAGAGAAGAGTGGAGTAAACACTTAGCACTGTTACTATTGATTATACAACAGGGGCTGCACTATGAAGACTAATCTTGGGTAATCTCTAAACAAGTGCCTGAACAAAACAAAAAGGCTTGTGTCATTCTGCATGTACATTCAAAATTTATAAACCATTATGTTATGGAGTAATGAAGAAAAGTGCCCTAAACAACTCATATATAACCATATTGCATATTTTCCTAAGCACTTTTCTCATCTAGATTTCATGGCATGCAAAAATGCATATGTGGAGACATGTAAGTCAAATACATATTTTTTCATCCAATTGTCTTTGTTAATGATATCACATTTTTTTAAAGTTGGCTGAAGCAACATTTAGCTCAAAAATATTGTCTTATTTTCTACATTGTTCAGTCTTTAAGATATCCTATAGACTCATTAATTTAAAACTTAATTTGTCAAATAAAAATTTATTTTTCAATTAGCTCAACTTTAAAATGATAGATGGAAAGAAGAGAAAAGCAATTCCTGACATTCAGAAGCTGCCTGACATTAGAGTTGAGGCCATGTTATTCTCCATTAGACATAAAAACACTCAAGAATCCCAGAATCTGAAAAGGTTACAGTGAGCCCATGATATAATGAGACCAAGCACAATCAGTTCATAATTTTTCTCTCAGCACAAACAAAAGCATATTTCTTCTGATGACTGCAATTCCAGTGAAAATGACTGGATTCTGCATTTCTGTCAGCTTCTTGGCCATTCTTAAGGTTAACAGATACTAAGGTATTCCATGTGTCTTCACTTTGATGTGAAAAATCAATCCACTGTTTTTGACTTGAGATAATGTTGGAAAGCCCTGCTGATCAGAGCTTTCTCTAAACTTGGCAATATGGATGACTTCCCCCTCCACTAAGCAAAAGCTATTTGTACTCTACCCAGACTTACCTGGAGGATATCTCTAGGCCCACCATGCCTGAGTTATCTAAAGGTTGAACCTTGACACAGTTCCCTTCAAATGCTCTTGCCCTGATGACCCAAATGGTAATTAGGCAAGTGCTCTAGCCATATTGATAGAAACCTATTGACACTAAGTCTCAAGATAGCAGTGTACTAGTTAATGAAAATTAGGGTTTGTCCCCAGGCTCCCTAATCTTATATATTCCTTATATTCTAGAATAAAGTTGGGCTGATTCAATGAATATCTGTCTCTCTAAGGGCTGTCTCCAGTCCTATCTACAGCAGTTTTGAATCCTATTCCCTGCTTCTGTTCCCTCTACCCTAGAGGAGCAAAGCAGCCAACCACCCAAAGGAAAAAAAAAAAACAGAACCAGAAGTAATGTTCTATTAACTCCTTCAGACATCTTACAGCGCCAGAGAATGCTTGCTACATGATCAGCACAGAGACATTGTGAATGTAAACAGTTTAAAATCCACCCCCATCTGAAGAGCTGCTACCCAATGACAGAATGGAAGAGAAATACTTTATGAGACTGATTAAATTCTGAGTAGAAAGTGCTATGATATTGTTCTGATTTTTGGTAGTACTATTTTATTAGAATAAGTGGGCAGGTTTAGCTTGTTTACATTTAGGGATCAAACTGCATGTTATTTGTTGTGTTAAAAGATAGATGTAGGCAACGAAATTATATAGATTTTTTGAGCCACAATACTAATTCTGAAATATGAATTCTGCCAGTTCTGGGACAGATAGACAACCACTTACAAATTATTTCATCTGTTCATTAAAGATTTGAAGGTTAATTTATACAGTCTTTACTAGAAGTTCAAGGGAAGGAAACTAAGTCATCATCAGCTCACACACTAGTATGGTGCATTATTACAGTAATTAAATGTACTAAAAATTTTCAAATTCATATGCTAAAATTCCTACTGGTGTTGTATGTTAATGCTTGGCCAAGATAAGAAACAAAAAGAGCAGAGAGGTCCTGATTTATTTATTAAGAGAATACTCATTCTTCCCCTCCAATGGGCATGACTTCCTGACAGTGGCTATGCTCTATGGTCATGCTCTGGATAATGAATCAGGACCTCTCTGCTCTTTTTGCTTCCAAGTTACCATGAGGTAGACAGATGCATTTTGCAGCCCCAAGGGCAAAGCAATTGAGCCAAACAACTATAAAGTAAGTCTCCTGAAACTGAAAGCTAAAATACATATTTTATACTTATGTAAGTTGATCATGTCAGATTTTGATACAGTGTACAAATAAAATTAGCTGGAGAAATTTCCCACATGATGAGGAAAAAATATTTAATTGTTCAATTGTAGTTCTGAGAATATAAAATTTCTGTAATTTATGTGAGATACAAAGTAAGTAAGTACACGAATAATGAATAACCAGCCCTTACGCTTAGTGTTCTCTGCCCCTTGTTGATTATTTAGTGTAAAAACCATACACTTAATTTAAGTATTAGTTGAAACTCAGTTCCTGAGTACAATCATTAGGCAATGTGCAACACAGATTAATGTAAGGAGAAGTTATTAAGTAAGACTGAAAATCTATGTACAAACACATACACACAAACCCATCCGTATGTCTATTTGTTTAGCACTGGCCAGAGTTTCCAAAGAGACTGTCTATATCTCCACTCTCCTGTCTCTCAATCCCCCCTCTCTCCTACCCTGATACAGTCCCCCTCTCTCTCCACTTCCCTTCCTTCCTCTGTCTCTCTCTATTCCCTTTCCTTTCCTCCTTCCCTCTCTCCTTCCTGCCCTGCATCCTTCTTCCCATTTTCCCCCCTTTATCTGCTCCTTCTTATCTTGTAAATTTCACAGGCATTACTCACAAATATTTTTAAAATGTATATTTTATTTTTAAATTGTTATTAAAAATAACAATTTGTTATTTATGTTTTTATTGTTATATATCTAATTTGCTTTCAGTTTGCCATTTTGTTAACCTTAATGCATAATGATTTTTATTTAAGACATTTTTTTGTTTGGGTTTTTTTTTTTTTTGAAACAATGTGTCACTCTGTAGAACTGACTCTCCTGGAACTTGCTCTGTAACCTAGAGATCAGCTTGTTTTGAAGTCATACAAATCCACCTGCCTCTGCCTCCCAAGTGCTGGAACAAAGGTATATATCACCAAGCCCAGTTCATGTATGAGTTTGTATTATTTTCCTCTTAGGAAAATTCTTGACAAAATGAGTTTTTGTGCCAAATGATACCATCAACATTTTAAGGCTGTTACTGTGAACAGTCAATTTACACTAAATGAAATGTATCAGTTTAATAGGTCATGTTCATGCTGATCTTTTTGTGCAGAGTAACAGATACTACCTATTAATATTAACAAGATTCAGCATTTTAGTTTTTTATTAAAAGAAAAAAATATTATAAAAATGAAAAAAATCATTTGCCAAACTTTTAAACATTCATTACTATCTCAGATTTAAAATATCTAATGGACTATGTGATCATATGCCCTGGTGACATTTGTCAGACTACTTTGCTGAAACTAATAATTTCTTCCAATTAGGTCAAATATTGTCTATTTGTTATTTAGCTGCATATTATCATAGCATTATTTTATCCCTAGACATTCTCATTCTTTTTCTATGTGTGGACACATTTATTTATTTATATTAGACACATATATTTAATAAATAACTGTACAAATGTTATAGAAAGAGGCTCTTAAAAATGCCTTCTACCATTGCTCTCCCTCTCTGTCCCTCCCCAACTTGGCCATCTTTATCCCTCATGTTCCCATCCCCATCTTCTCCCTTCTTCCTCCCTCTCAGTTTACCCAGGAGATCTTAACTATTTTCCCTTCCGGGAGCCGTCCATGTGGGTCCCTTTTAGGGGTCTCCTTTGTACCTATCTTTTCTCTGGGGTTGAGGATTGCAGCCTGGTTATCCTTTGCTTTTCCGCTAATAGTTACTTACGAGCAAGTATATACCATGTCAGTCTTTCTATAACTGTGTTACATCACCCAGGGTGATTTTTTTTCAAGGTCCATCAATTTGCTTACAAATTTCAGTCTTGATACAGGGGGCAGGGGCTTGTTCTGTCCTCAACTTGGTATGCCAGACTTCACTGATTCCCCAAGGGAGGCTTTTTCTCCATCTGAGGAGTGGATGGGGGATGGAATGGGAGTGGGAGAAGGAGATGGATGGGGAACTGATGTTGGTATTTAAAATTAAAAAATACATTTTAAAAATAAAAATGCCTTCTTTAATCACTTGGAATTTTCCTTCTCATTCTCCTTTGTATTAAAAAGGAGGAATGCCATATTTAAAATGTGTATTCTTAACATAGAAGCTAATTTTATCCAAATAGCAAATTATAGAAAATCTTTATCATGACGTCTTGGGTATCTATTGCTGTGAAAAGACACCATGACTATGGCAACTCTTTTTTTTTGGGGGGGGTTCAAGACAAGGTTTCTCTGTGGCATTGGAGGCTGTCCTGGAACTAGCTCTTGTAGACCAGCCTGGTCTCATACTCACAGAGATCCGCCTGCCTCTGCCTCCCGAGTGCTGGGATTAAAGGCGTGTGCCACCACTGCCCGGCTGACTATGGCAACTCTTATAAAGGAAACATTTAATTGGGACTGGTTTCAGGGGTTTAGTCCATCATCTTGATAGGAAACTTTGAAGCTTGCAGGAAGACATGGTGCTAGAGAAGGTACTGAGCGTTCTTCATCTGCATAGTCAGGGAAGGGAAGTGAACTGGCTTGAGTTTCTGAGACCTCAAAAACCACCCCTTGGTGACACACTTCCTCCATCAAAGTCAGACCTGCTCCAACAAACCTACTTCTCCTTTTAGTGCCACTCCCTATGGACCATTTGCTTTCAAACCACCATTTTGTGTGCCATGGCCCTGACCAGCTTGTAGCCATATCAAAATGCAAACCGACATTCAGTCCAATGTCAAAATCCCCATAGTCTATTACAATATCAACCCTGTATAAAAGTCCAAAATCTCTTCTAAGTGTCATGTACTCTCTTAAGTAACCCCCCCATAAAATCCAAATAAAAAAGCAGATCATATACTTCTAACATATAATGACACAGAATATACATTACTATGATGGTTATTCTTGGTTGTCAACTACTTGACTATATCTTAAATGAACTACAATCCAGAAATGGAGGGCATACCTGTGATCTGGATCTTGAGGCAAGAAGACAACATGCCTTTGATCTGGATCTTGAGGCTGGCTGAAACAATCTATTGATCCATATCTTGAAGTGGGCTAACACAGATACTTAATACAAATCTTGAGGTGGGAAGGCACTCCTTTAATATGGGCCACACCTTCTGCTAGAAGCCTTTATACAGATAATAGGAGAAGGAAGGTTTTTGTCTTTTTTTGTCTGCTTGCACTCACCTTGTCAGCATATCCCTTCCTTCACTGGGATTGCAGCCTACTTCATGATTTCAGGATATACAGAAGACCATTGGAGACACCCAGCCTTGTGGAACTGAACTACTACTAGATTCTTGGACTTTCCATTCATAGCTAGCCATTGTTGAATTAGGTGTACAGCAGTCTGGGGTCCCTAGGACTAGCTTAGCCTCTAGTAAAGGAGCTAGAGGTCAATATCCTCATTGCTACACAATACACCAAATACATTTTAAATACAAGTTATAGTAAGTCTGATGATGACAGCTTTTGGCAACATAAAGTAAATTGATCTCTAGGAAGATGACTCACAAACCAGAAAGCAAACACAATAGTTTCAAATGCTTTTCATAATGGTAAAGTTCATCCCTAGGTAACTCAACAGCTTGTTGACTTTGAAACAAGAGCACTGAAATAGAAATCTATCTGAAAATAACTCATTTCTAGTCTAGCATTCAAAATATGCCATTGCGAGCAGTAATTTTCATCTACTTAAATGTGGGCACAGGAAGAAAGATTATGTGTTTCTAGAGTTATTTGCATATTGAACACAAGAATGGGTTACAAAGTAATTGCTCAACCTTAAAATATTACCTTACACAAGATCGTTTAAAATGCTTTCTAGTCATATTATCACAATATTTGTTTTACATAATAATTTCTTTCCTTTAAAATCTAATATAGACTTGGGGTAGTGCAGAGTTGAGTGTTCAAGCCCTAGGGCACCAACCAAGGGGAAAAAAGAACTACAACAAAAAAATAATTTAAGTACAGTCTATTTTATAGCCAACTTCCTCTTTTATTACATCTCTCATCTATTTTCTTTTCCAGAGGATAAATTTGAAGCAAATATGATTCTTACATTAATAAAATCAGCCAACTTCATCCCTTGTTCACTTGAAACATTTATATTTTGAAATCAGTTTTCAAATGTGTTCATTCCTGCTAATTAATTTTAGCATCATTCTTACTGCCAGATACAAATCATTGGAGTCTTTGTTTCTTTTCCCCCATGATTGTCATTCCTAGTTTATTGCTGTTTTCTTCCTTATGAATAAATGTCAATGAAAGTGATTTTTTTCTCCATCCTCATCTCTTATAATATCATTTGTTTATTTCTCACTAAAAAAAAATTGACATTCTTATTCACTGACCACTTGAAATAAAGTTGAACCTACATGTCACTTCTGTAAGTAACAATGAGACTTGGTATGGAACAAGTTTTGTTATCTTCTAGATTATTTATTGGCTAATTTTCTGACCTCTTTTCACTGTTTAGTAACTTTAAGTAATTAATTTTCTTCTAGTGTTTTATTGTAAATATATGTATCTTTCTGAACACTAAATACATATTCTTATTTTGAGGATAGCAATATATTTTCATGAGTCCTAATCTTTCACAGTTATATGCTTACTCTTTCTACTTTAGAGACAGTAGTGATCTTTTCCAAAGCCCATTTTACCTTGTTCTTTTACAACACAAAGAGATCTACAGAAATCTGGGTCACTGAAAAGACTTATGTGAATGTGGCATTGCTGGAAATTTTCATCTCTGGCGAAGGGGTGAAGGTAGAGTGAGTACATAGTTCCTGCTTCTTCTTTTCAGTGAGGTTAACAAAAATAAAAAGAAACTAATGTGAAAGGGGATAGGAGGAGGAACAGAAACTGTTTCTAAAGAATTGTTCAAATAAAAGAAATATATTTGCTGCTTCTATGGTAAAATTGTGTTGTATTTTTTAAATGCATCTTAAAAATATACAAAAAGATAATATATGTAAGGCAGAAAAAAA
This sequence comes from Cricetulus griseus, assembly GCF_003668045.3. Classification (NCBI taxonomy): domain Eukaryota; kingdom Metazoa; phylum Chordata; class Mammalia; order Rodentia; family Cricetidae; genus Cricetulus; species Cricetulus griseus. The sequence goes on along the minus strand of NC_048598.1, from coordinate 93,193,732 downwards.
AAAACAGACATGTGAAGAAGCAAATGGCGAGACTCCAAGAAGCATTACAAGACTTTCCAAGATGCACAAGAGTGAGCTTGAAGGGCAACAGAAGAAAATGACCTTAAGCCACAGAGGCTGTGGTTTCTCTAGAGATTTAAGTTACCAAAGTTTGACAGAAGGATTACATTGATGCAGTGAAAGGAGCTTTTAATTCTGAACTATGGAAAAGTATTTTTCCTGAGCAGCAGGAGGGAGACAGCATCTGTCACTTTCCTCCTGATGCCCAGGAAGCTGAGCAGAGCACCTGTGTTCTGTACAATGTTATAAACTGTCTCATTTTTTCATCTGAGCCATTGCTTTCTATTTTAGACTCACCATCTCATTGTGATTTGTCATTAGTACCGTTGTTCTCATTATCATTGTGTATCATTAGACTCTCCATCTCAAACATCACATCATTATGACTTCATTTCTTACCTTAGGTTTCAACTATTTCCAAAATGTAAATGTTTATTGTTGCCCCAGAAGGAGACAACACTAATGATTCAGGAACTTGTCCAAACTTCCAATGATATTGCCCTGTATTCCCAGTGGGCCACCTGGTTTAAAGATCAAGCAGATGAACAATACATATTTGTATGCAGGGAGTATTCTTTCCTTTATTTGAATGATGGATGCCACTTTGTGCAAAATATATTCAAAGACCATTAAATCTTGATGGACAACACTGGAGTGAACTGCAATGTAAATACGCTATTCCAGCTTGTAAGGGCAGTGTAGTGGAAATAGAATTGAATTCTGGGTCAGGGGTCCAGAATCCAGCAGCAGCATTCAGCTTTTATAAGAGCATGGTATCACTCTTCTGAGCCATTTTGTAAAATTCTAAGAACAGTATTGTATTATTTTTCTCTTGCTTTAAAGTTCTTCCACTTCAGTTTTGATGAAAAGGCTTTCATTTTAAACAATTAGGGGAAAAATAAGTAAAACATATGCTGATGAAAATGAGCTTGGCCAAATTAACAATGCTAATCTTTGCCAAAATCATAGTTGTTGGGAGAATATTTTAGATGCAAAAGAAACTCAGACAAATGGCTATCTGGGGTGCCTGGGAGCAAACTAAAGTGAATGCCAACCTGTGCATTCACTCAGTACCTATAGCTCTTCTCAGCTCTTCTGACCCCTCTTCCCACACCAAACTTCTCCAGCTCATGGGCTTTCCTTCCCCCTGCTTCTCATCCTTATATGATACTGACATTTTGGTACCTTCTTTTTGTTTTATTCTTTGCTTTTCCTCTCTCACTCCACCTCCCCATTCCATTCTGCTGACCATGTTAATTCTACTACTTTCCCTGCAATGGTCTGTGCCAGGTATCTCTGGTTGTGTTCTTCTTCATTGAAATTAATAAACCTTCTCTTTAACCATACTTTGGAGAAGTCATGTCTTCACTTTATTACATATCTGAAGCTGAAAGTCCCACTTTATATAATGAACTCATAATTTAAATCCCTAAAGAACTCTGTTTAACTCAAGTTTGAATAAAAAATGTGGCAAGACTGAAAAGTTTGAAGAATAAATGCTAATTGGCTGATGAGAAGAGTGGGTATTGACATTTCCTTCTGGGGTTGTTAGAACAAATTCTGAACTGATACTCCATTTAGTTCTCACAACCTAAATAAATACCTCTAAATTTGTATTGTTTGGCAAGCCATTACCACTTTTAGTTTGAAGTACTATGATGATTTTTTAAGGATCCTGTACATTTAGATAACAATTCTAAAGTATATGTAATAATTTTTACTTTGTAGGTAAGGCTTGACTATCAAACTACTTACATTCTTCTCAAAGAACTTATGAGAGTATATACTAAGATATATTGTATTAACCTATGCAGCAATGTTACGGTTCATGTTAATTATTAGACAAAATCTAGAGTCAACTAGGACACTGCCTCTACTCATGCCTTGGGAACTATCTAGACTATATTAACACAGATAACAAGATGTGATGATAATGCCATTCCTTGGCTTCTATCCTGGATTTGCAATGGGAAACAAACTCTCTTAGTTTTGACTGTGGATGTAGTATTATTATGCTGTTTAATCTTCTCTTGACATTTCTTTCCTCTCATGTTGGACTGTACCTTTGCACTAATTAAACCCTCTCCCCCTTAAGCTGCTTTTGTCAGAATATTTTATCACAAGAGTAGGAAATGAAAGTAACACAACCTCTGACTCAGTTTTGGTGTTAGGATCAATCCACAGTCTTGTGCATATTGAGGTAGTCTTCTACGAAAGAGTTGTGTCTACCGTCTCTACTTTTATGTTGAAAATCCGAACAGTGTCATATAGGTGTTAAATCCTGTGCATCGTAACTTTGAAGTCCTAACATGAAACCTTTGTGCTGGTTTAATAAAATGAACTTTTATAATAGATTTATCCAGTAAATCATCTTCATAGCATGATGCAATCTTACTTCAAAATGCAAATATACAATGATTTAGTACTTCTATGAATAGTAGGTTTTGTTTTACTCATTATATGTAGGATTTATATTTCCTTTGGTGGAAACAAATGTAAGGGATATACATATGTAATTTCAATGATTAGAATAATTCTGGTATCAATTTTGTTATCAAATCTACATACTCTACTTGAGGTGTTAGAGCATATTCAAGAAAAGGTATGTCCAGAACTCATAAATATTGTGATCCTTAGTGGATCTTCCAACACTTTCATGAGTGATGAATTATGCAAATAGAAACACTGACATGGTGTTCAAGGAGACAGCAATTTGCAACATGTTTCAATTTCTGGTCATTTGTCAGCATATTTACAACTGCAGAATCATCCTGCAGTTCTAATTCTTTGAAAATACCCAGCTGTAGTTCACATGTCAATATTAGAAAACACTTCTGATATTTCTTTGCTAATCAAAATTCCAGTAGACCAGCTGTTGGAACTAAAATTTTAGACAAAAGAAATAGCCTAACTTAGCTGTGGTGTGGTAGAACTGGCCTTTAATCCCAGCACTTGGGAGGCAAAGGCAGGCAAAGCCTGGTTTCCAGAGTGAGTTCCAGGACAGCCAGGGCTACACGGAGAAACCCTGTCTTGAAAAACCGAAACAAACAAACAAACAAACAAACAAACAAAAAAGAGATGTGGGATTTAATATATGAACTTTTGCTACATATACTAAGTAAAGTTTATATAAAATGTTAATGTGTTTGTGACATAACTAGAGACTGATTATATAGATATTTAAAGTCAATAATCAATGACAAATTTCATTATTAACATTTATCAAAATTAAAAAGGTGTTTATTATTCTTTTCATTTCTTTCATATACTCCTTGTTTATTATATATGTCCTCATATACCTACTTATATATCCATCTACAAATTACATGTTAATATGTCTTCTGTCTGTGATTATATCTATATTTTATTATTAATATACTTCTAAGAGAGAAAACAGGATAGTGGAGCTGTTTCAGGATGGAAATGAACTTATAAGACTGATATTTACATAAGTACTCAGGAAGAAATTTGTCATACCATCTCCAAGGTGGAATCTTCAAGAAAAAAAAATGATTTACTAAGACCATTTCTCCTTGATCATTTTTTAGAAACAACATTGAATGTGAAATTCTAAATGAATATGATAAAGTAAAGATTAAAGCAATGTATCCCAAATGTTATGATTCAACAGACACATAGGAAGTCCTGGGAAGGGGCTGGAAGTCAGAACAGGTGTGGATGGTATGGAGATATGTCTCCTTTTGTTATGGAAGCAGGCTTACATCATGTGGCTATCATTAAATGAAAGAAATGAAAAGAATAATAAACACATTTTTAATTTTGATAAATGTTAATAATGAAATTTTTCATTGATTATTGACATTATATATCTATATAATCAGTCTCTAGTTATGTCACAGGCTTACATCTCTATTCAATGCTTCTAACATGTTTAAAAGTTCCTTTAGTTACACTCCAGCTTGGTTCATGAGGTGATGGTTAATGATATTTTGGAAAATAATGAAATTTACTTTTAGATTAACTTCGATTATAACTTGGCCAAGCTGACCTTTGTATTTGCCTGCTACATGGCTTGAATTCAGTATTTGTATGATTAAATTTTGATTTCCAAAAAAGTGAGTACATATTCTCCTAACATTAATGTGACTATAAGGATCAGCTCTGCATAACTGAACTCATGCCTGGCAACTTTTCTGGAGTCCAGAGACTGTATCTATATCAGTCATAAGCTCCTGGAGAGAACTTGCTACTTTTATTCTACTAAATGAACATCATATTAATCTGAATTCTAATTACCTATTGTTATACATACAGTAGTGCATCATTTCAACCCTCAACGGAAAAGCCTCTTTTAGCAGTAGAGAGTGATAATGCAGAACCCCACACCTGGTCACATGCAAAGAGTAAGTGATTTTGGAGTACTCATCCTATATGTGTTATCTACATTATACTTCTCCACTGAAAGCTCAAGGATGTTGCGGAAAAGGAAAGATTGTAAGATCCAGAGGAAGTGAATAACTCCAATGAAATGGTTTTCAAGACACATCAGGACACATGAACTCACAGTGTTTGGGACAGTATGTATGAGCCTATGCAAGATCCATCTAGTAAAGTTCCCAGCATGAATGGGGAAAGCGGTCACAGAGTGTCATTGCTAGCTGAAGAGATATTTGTAATGGATGGCTGCTGAGAGAGGGAATTTTCTGTTTTCTTCAAAGATATGGCCATTGAGAGACTACCCATGCTCCAGTAGGTGGCCCTACATACATACATATATAGGGCAGCGCTGAGTAAATTCAGTAGGGAAAAAGAAGACAAAAAAGACTTGAAGCAGTGATAGAAGAGTGGTAATCAGTTGGGTGGAAGAGGAAATAAGTGGTGTACTTGACTTTCAAAATATTAAATTAAAATGAAACCAATAAGTAATTAGTAAGAAATGTAGGTAACAATAGAAAATTCAAGTAAATTTAGATCTTTATTATTTGCTGGTATGGAGCTTAATGAAACAATCCCATGTAAGGATTATACATTTTGAGTTCTTTGAAAACAAACACAACAATACTAACTGTTGGCATGCCAATGTAGATGGAGACAGTCTCCCAATGCCCTACCAATAGCTGAAGAGAAAAAGACAACTAATGACTGCTTAGAGAGGGAAAAATCTTTCTTCTTCAGGAACAAGTTCCCTGGTAGTTATCTAATCCTAATGGTCAAACCTAAACACATATACACACTAACAAATAACAATAAATGGTCTCAACACACTTTATGCATAGGTGTGTATGTGTGTATTTTGTCATACACAATAGTTGTACATGAAGTACCAAATTTTACATAAAACTCTATAAATAATAAATCAATAAAGTGATGTAATGTTCACTTGTTCTAAATGACTTGACTCAATTTCATTGTATTACATGTACAAATGATAGTGATTCCCCACTTTTCCTAAGCATTTCAACATCATCTGGTATATCTTTGCTGGCTTAGTTTTGATTACTATTGTAATAAACATTAATATTTGATTAAAGTTTCAGTGAAAAAAAATTATATAAATTTACTTATATTGGAAGAAGTGATTTCAATTAATATTTTCCTATGTATCATATAATTGTTCTCTCAGAAATGAAAATAAAAACTATTTACTATGGGGTAATCCTGCATGTGTATATGACAAGCTGTGTTTAGGTGGATTCTAATTTTTGAGTCTTACAACAGTCAGACTAAATGACTACAAGATGGATTCATTTGCCGTAGAGGATGCATTTAGCCAAATTTAATAGAGTTTATCAAATTACTTTCCAAATTGTCTCATCCTGAATTACACACACAAACCAACAGTCTGTTTTTTTAACATTTGTAGTAGCTGGATATTTTATTCTTTCTATTTAAAATTTGTGTCTCTTATGCATAGAATAAGATGAACATGAGACTCAATTCTTTAGACACACACATCAAGATTGTTCAGTGATAATATATGTCACACTTTTATATAACTATTAATTCATGAATTAGTTACATTTAAAAGTGCCTATCTCAATGATAAAGTAACTAATATAATTTGGGTGACCTTGGAAATACAGAAAGTTTACTTACTCTGGCAAACATGAGAGGTCAAAGTTCATATCTCATTAAAATGTTGACATATTCCCTAATTAATACCTGGGTTACTAGATTTGTTGTAATCAATTAACTTTTCTTCATTTTTGTAGATATTTAAATTAAAAACAAACTTGCTTAACATGTCAATCAATCCCAGTTCACTTTCCCTCCCTTCCTCCCCTACCTCTTACCAAATCCCTATCCCATCCCCCTTCTGCTCCCTAGGGAGAGTGAACAAGTCCATGAGTGATCTTTAAGTCTGTCATATCATTTGGAGCAGGGCTTAGGCCTTCCCCCATGTATTGAGACAGAGAGAGTATCCCTCTATGTGGAATAGGCACCCAAAGTCCATTCATATGCTAGGGATAAATACTAATCTACTACCAGAAGCCCCATAGATTGCCCAGGCCTCCTAAGTGACATCCACATTCAGGGGGTCTGAATCAGTCCTATGATGGTTTCCCAGAAATCAGTCTGGGGTTCTTGACCTCCACCTTGTTCAAGTCAGCGGTTTATGTTGGTTTCTCCAGGTTGTTCATCACCCCTTTGCTCAACACTTCTCCTTCTCTGCAACTGGATTCCAGGAGTTCAGCTCAGTGTTTAGCTGTGGTTGTCTGATTCTGCTTCCATCAGCTACTGGATGAAGGCTTTGGACAGCATATAAGTCAGCATATGAGTTAGTCATCAATCTCATTATCAGGAAAGGTCATTTAGGTAGTTGCTCCACTATTGCTTAGATTGTTAGTTGGTGTCATCCTTGTAGATCTCTGAACATTTCCCTAGTGCTAGATTTTTCTTTAAACCTATGATGGTTCCCTCTATTATGGCATCTCTTATCTTGCTCCGCTCTATTCTTCCCCCAACTCAACCTTACTTCTCCCTCATGTCTTCCTCACCCCTCTTGTTTTCCCCTTCCCTTTCTCTTAGCTCCCTCTCCCCTCCACCATGCTCCCAATTTCTTCAATACAACTTATCCATTTACTCTTCTTTGGAGGACCAGGTAAGTCTCACTTAGGGGTCAACTTATTTCCTAGCTTCTCTGGCGGTGTGGATTACAGGCTGGTAATCATTTGCTCTATGTCTAAAACCCACATATGAGTGAGTACATAACAGGTTTGATTTTTGTGACTGGATTACCACACTTAGAGTGGTTTCTTCTAGTACCATTCATTTACCTGCGAATTTCAAGGCTCCATTGTTTAGTTCAGCTGAGTAGTACTCCAATGTGTAATTGTACACATTTTATTTATCTGTTCTTCATTTGAGAGGCATCTAAGGTGCTTCCAGTTTCTGTCTATTACAAATAATGCTACTATGAACATGGTTGAACAGATGTCCTTGTTGCATGAATGTGCATCTTTTGGGTATATTGCTGGACCTTGTAGTAGACTGATTCCCATTTTCCTGAGTAATCTCCATACTGATTTCCAAAGTGGCTGTAGAAGTTGGCACTCCCACCAACAATGGGGAGTGTTCAACTTTCTCCACATGCTCTCCAGGATAAACTGCCATTGGTGTTTTTGATTTTAGTCATTCAGAAAGGAGTAAGATGGTATCTCATATTTGTTTTGAGTTGCATTTCTGTGATGACTAAGGATGTTGATTACTTTCTTAAGTGTCTTTCAGTCATTTTAGATTCCTGTATTGAGAATTGTCTGTTTATTTCTCTACCCCAGTTTTTAATTGGATTATTCGGTGTTTTGGAAACTAGCTTCTTGAGTTCTTTGTAAAGTTTGGAGATCGGCACTCTGTCAGAGGTAGAGTTGGTGAATATCTTTTCCAATTCTGTGGGATTCTGTTCTGTCTTGTTGATTACATGTTTTCTCAGTTTCAGAAGATCCAATTTATTATTAATTGTTGATACAGTGCATATGCAACTGGTGTTATGTTCAGGAAGCAGTCCCCTGAACCAGTTCGTTCAAGGATACTTCCCAATTTCCCCTCTACTAGGTTCAGTGTGGCAAGATTTATGTTGAGGTCTTTGGTCCATTTGCACTTAGTTTTTTTTTTTTTTTTTTTTTTTTTTTTGCATGGCAATAGATATGGATCTATCTGCAGTCTTCTACATACCATCATCCAGTTATGCCAGCACCATTTGTTGAAGACGCTTTCTTTTTTCCATTGTATAATTTTAGCTTCTTTGTCAAATATCAGGTGTTCGTAGGTATGTGGGTTAATATCAGGGTTTTCAATTCCATTCCATTAGTCTACCTGTCTATTTTTATGCCAATACCAAGCTGTTTTTATGACCATACTGCTATATTCAAGCTTAAAGCCAGGGGTGGTGATGCCACCAGAATTTCCTTTATTGTACAGTGTTGTTTTGGCTATCCTGCATCTTTTGTTTTCCCATATAAATTTGATTATTGTTCTTTCAAGGTCTGTGAAGAACTGTGCTGGTATTTTGATTGGGATTGCATTAAATCTATAGATTGGTTTTTGCAAGATTGCTTTTTTTTGTTGTTTCTACCTATCCAAATCACGGGTGGTCTTTCAAATTTCTGGTATCTTCTTTAATTTATTTCTTTAAAGACTCAAAATTCTTGTCATACAGGTCTTTCACCTCTTTGGTTTGTGTTAACTGAATATATTTTATGTTGTTTGTTGTTATTGTAAAAGATAATGTTTCTCTGATTTCTGATTTCATCCTCTGCCTGTTTATCTTCTGTATATATTAGGGCTACTGATTTTTTGAGTTAATCTTGTATCCTTCCACTTTGCCAAAGGTGTTTATCAGTTGTAGGAGATCTTATGTAAACTATCATATCACCTGCAAATAGTGATAGTTTGACTTCTTCCTTTCATGTTTGTATCCCCTTGATATCTTTTTGTTGTCTTATTGCTCCAGCTAGGACGTCAAGCACAATATTGAAGAAATATGGAAAGAGTGGAAGCCTTTTCTTGTTCCTGAGTTTAGAATAATCATGTTGAGTTTCTCTCCATTGTGTTTGATGTTGGCTGTCAGTTTACTGTATAGAGTTTTATTATGTTCTGGTATGTTCCTGTTATCCCTGAACTTTCCAGTACCTTTAGCATGCAAGGGTGTGTCAAAGTATTTTCAGTATCTAGTGAGATGATCATGTGGGTCTTTTGAATTTTTTATATGGTGTATTGCATTGATAGATTTTCATATGTTGAGCCATCCCTGCATCTGTAGGATAAAGCTTACTTGATTACAGTGAATGATTTCTCTCATGTATTCTTGGATTCTATTTGCCACTATGTTATTGAATATTCTTGCATCGATGTTCATGAGAGATATTGGTCTATAGTTCTCTATCTTAGTTGTGTGTTAGGTACCATGGTAATTGTAGCCTTTTTAAAAGAGTTTGTCAATGACCTTCTGCTTCTGTTGTGAGGAATATTTGAGGAGAATTGGTATTAGCTGGTAGAATTCTGCACTAAAACCAGCTGGCCCTAGGCTTTTACTGGTTGGGAGATATTTGATGACTGTTTCTATTTCACTAGGCATTATTGGTCTGTTCAAATTGCTTCTCTGTTCTTGATTTAATTTTGGTGATATCGATCCAGAAAATTTTCTATTTCCTTTAAATTTTCAAATTTTGTGGTTTACAAAATATGACCTGATGATTTTTCTGGATTTCCTCATTGTCTGTTATTATGTCTCCCTTTTCATTTCTGATTTTGTTAATTTGCATGTTCTCTCTCTGCCTTTTGCTTAGTTTGGATAAAGGTTTGTCTATCTTGTTGATTTTCTTGAAGAACCAACTCTTTATTATAATGATCATTTGTACTGTTTTCTTTCTTTCTACTTTATTGATTTCAGCTCTCAGTTGCACTATTTCCTGGTATCTACACCTGTGGGGTGAGTTTGCTTCTTTTTGTTCCCCAACTTTTAGTTGTGCTGTTAATTCTCTAGTATAACAATTCTCCAGTTTCTTCATGTGAGCAGTTAGTGCTATGAACTTTCCTCTTAGTACTGCTTTTAAAATTTCCGATAAGTTTTGGTGTTGTGTCTTCATTTTCATGGAATTCTAGGTAGTCTTTAATTTTTTTCTGTATTTCTTCCTTAACCCAGGAATGGTATATTTCCTTGTTTTTCAATTTCCATGCTCTTGTGGGATTTCTGTAATTTGTGTTGTTGTTGAATTCTAACTTTCAAGTATGGTGGTCTGATAAGATACAGAGAGTCATTCCAATTTTTTGTACCTGTTGTGGTTTGCTATGTTGCTGAATATGTGGTTGATTTTAGAGAAGGTTCCATGTGCTGCTGAGAAAAAAGTATATTCTATTGTGTTTGGATAGAATGTTCTATAGAAGTCTGTTAAACCAGTTGGGTCACAATTTCTGTTAGCTCCTTTATATGTTTGTTAAGTTTCTGTCTTGTGGTCTTATCTAGTGCTGAGAGTGGAGTGTTGAAGTTTCCCACTGTAAGTGTGTGAAGTCTCATGTGTGATTTGAGTTTTCCTAATATTTATTTTATGAATGAGGCTGTCTTTGTATTGTATTGTGGGCATAGATGTATAAATTTGGTTTTGTCGTGGAATATCTTGTTTTCTCCATCTTTAGTGTTTGAAAGCTTTTCTGGGTACAGTATTCTGGGCTAGCATCCGTGGTCTCTTAGTTTTTGTATAATATCTATCTGGGACTTTCTGGCTTTCAGAGATTTCTTGGAGAAGTCAGGTATAATTCTGATAGGTTTGCCTTCATATGTTACTGGGCCTTTTCCTTAGCTGTTCTTAATTGTCTTGGTTTAAACTATATGTTTGTTGTTTTGCTTATTATGTAAAGAGGGGACCTTTTTTGTTCCCCACTATTTGGTGTTCTGTAGGCTTCTTATACTTTCTTTGCCATTACTTTTTTTAATTTTGTTTAATATGTTTTCTGCACTTTGAGTTTGGTTCCTTCACCTTCTTCTATACATATTATTCTTACTTTTGGCCTTTTCACACTGTCCCATATTTCATGGATATTTTGTGTATGGTATTTGTTTGACTCAAGATTTTCTTTCGTCAATGAATCTACTTCTCTTAATGTATCTCTCTTCCATATCTTGTACTCTGTTGATTATACTTTCATCTGTAGTTCCTGATCATTTATCAATCTTTTCTAATTCCAGCATTACCTCATACTGTGCATTTTTTATTATCTCTATTTCAGCTTTCAAAGCTTTCACTGCTTGAATTGTTTATTGCATTTTTTATTTCTTTTTCTTCCATTTGTTTAAAGGATTTTCTCATTTCCTCTTTTAGGGTTTCTATCATCTTCATTAACTTGTTTTTAAAGTTGTTCTGTTTCATTTGTGTTGTTATGTTCAGGGAAGACTCTGATGGCAGTGGCATCATATTGTTTTCATGTTTTGTTTTGTTTTTGAATGTGTTCTTATATTGTCATCTTCCCATCTGTTCTTTCAGTGGGTGCATGTAGGGGAAGCTGTAGCCACGCCTTCTTAGGGGCTGGCTACAGGAGTACCTAAGGGCTTGTGAGGGCGTGGTCAGAGTGAGTAGGGGGACTGCGTTTTTGGTTTCGGTTTCTCTTTGCTTCTTGCTGTACAGACTACCACCGGCTGGCTGGTTCGCTCTGTAAGTAAGGCTTTTCCCTATTAAATACCCTTATATTTCTACCTGACTCCGTATTGGTAATTTCTTACTATATCTGGTGTCAGAAGCAGGATATTGGAAACCCACACCCCATTTGGGACAGGCTGTGGGTTCCATCGGGCCCGCCGCCTATGCCCGGAAAGCACCCTCTCTCCACAGGTGTTCCCGGCTAGCAGCCGACCCACTGCTGCTGAGCTGCTCAGAACAATCCACCCAGCTCAGAGACAGTTTCTAGCTGCCTAGAGTCCAGGTAGGCCTCCGCTTTCAGCTGTGGCTTCCCCTGGCCTGCGGGAAAGCCCGAATCTGTTTCAATGGTTGTAGCCACAAGGCCGTATACTCTCTAAGATAAGCACAGCCACTTTTGTGACCTCTCTCCACCGCTGACCGACTGCTGCCAAACGCCTCGGAATAACTGAACGCCTGTGTGCTACCTGCTGATCAAATATATTTACTGCATCTGGAGTAGAAATCAGGTAAAATTATGGCAGAATATTTATCATTTGCTAAAATTGGTAATATTTTTGCTTATTACGTGAATTCACTGTTTGAGGAGGATGTTAATGTGCCAATTACTGGCCTATATGCCATAATGGCAGTTAGCTTGCTGGTACAAATAGTATTACTAGCCAGAGGACACAGGAATAGGGATAAGGATAACCTCACCACCTGCTTGCAGGAAATAACAGCTTTACGATTAGGTCAGACCACAATTGTGCAGCAAGTGGAACAGAAATTGGATGATAAGCTTGGCTCTGTGTCCAATACACTAAAGACAGAGCTGTCTGATGAGATACAGCGTATTTATGATAAGATAAACACAGAGAGATCCTCCATGTCTGAGGCCTTAGAGGCTAGGCTGTCAGAAGACCATGACCAGCTAAAGAATATCTGTAGCCAGCTAGAAACTCAGATAGGCAATGTTACTCATCAACTAGATGCAACGGTGCAAAATACCCAGCATAGGGTTGAAGAATTGGACAATGCCATTCAATCAGTCATTGAAGCATCCAAGGTAGCAGATCAGAAGTTTGAGTCTAGATTTGAATGTTTGGAAGATAATTTACAGTACAGGGCTGACAGATTACATCGGTCCATACGGTCGATTGCTGAGGACTCAAAATCAACAAATCATGACCTGGAATCTAGGTCATACCTAGAAGGCATTTTCCATGCCATCCAGATGCTGTCTAAGGATGATCGTATGAAAGATCTAGAAAAACGTGTAGATGAGCAGTTAGAGCAATTTACAGATTCACTAACGTGCTTAGAATCTTTTATGATTAAGGAGATTGAAACTTTTCAAAAGGATATCATTGCTAGGCTTAAAGATCAATGGGATGCCTCAGAAGCAGAATCACTCCAATCCCAGGCACCTACTCCACCCAGGTATCATGACTATTCTTCTAAGGTTGTTACTCGTACACCATTAGTGTACCCAGCTACCATGGTAGAAAAGCCAGCTTCTAAGAAACACCCTCATGGACGAATGGTTTATGAATGGCAACCTATACAGCCGAAGGATCTTAAGAATATTAAAGAATCAGTTGTCTCATATGGTCTCCATAGCCCATATGTAAAACAGCTATTACATTCATGGGCAACCTTTAACAGGGTGACACCCACAGATTGGGAACGATTGGTAGCAGCTGTACTTGAGAATTCATGCCAAATCCAGTGGAAGGCATTGGTAAGAGAAGAGGCAAAGCTCCTTGAACGTCAGGACATAAAGGAAGGTTTTAAAGCGCCTCTAGATAAGCTTCTTGGTCAGGGTATTTATGCTGACCCACAGGTTCAGGCTAAATATGATGACGATATACTGTCTCTTTGCAGGAAAGCAGCATTAAATGCCTGGGATAAGGTTCGTGAGCCAGGAGAACGTCTAGAAGCTTATACCAGAATAGAACAGGGACCTACAGAACAGTTCCAGGACTTCTTACAAAGGTTAACTAGGGCAGTAGAATTACAGGTAACAGATCCAGAAACAAGACAATCAATTATATATACAATAGCTTATGAAAATGCAAACCCTATATGCAAAAGAATACTTTTGCCTTTAAAGATCAGATCAGCTCCGTTAGAAGAATGGGTTTTGTATGCAGCCAACATTGACTATAATGTGCAAGATACTGGAGCTTGGGTAGGAGAAGCCATCTCCAAAGGTTTAAAACGGCAACAGGAAATTAAAAGGTCTAGAGGTGAGGATGTAAGGGCTTGGCAAGGAGAAGCACCTTACAGAGGTCAACATAGATACCAAGAGGCTAGAGGTTACTACTACTATGAACCAGAACCTTGGGTAGGAAGAGCCTTCCCCTGGAGACCACGAAGGCTCCAGGAACCTAGATGTTTCAACTGTGGTAAAATGGGACATACTAAGAGAAATTGTAGACAAATAAATTCTAACAATGCCTCATATGGAAGGCCACTGCCTTCTGGATTGTGTAGAAGATGTGGTAAGGGCAGACACTGGACCAATGAATGTAGATCGACCAGGGACATACAAGGAAACCCCTTAAGGTCGGGAAACCCCGAGGGGGGCCTCAAGAAGTCCCCCACATCGAAAAAGGTCAGGTCATTCCCAATAGCAGTGGAAGACAATCTCTCACAGGAACAATAGATAGTACTTTGCATATTGTAAAAAAAGATATTGCTCTAGATGGTAGTTTGAATAGTGATAAAGAATCAAGTGTGAATGGACAAAATGAGAAACACATATTTTGGCAAGCTTCTATTAATGATAAAAGGCCTCAGTTAAAGTTAAAATTAATAATAAAGTTATTTCTGGCTTAATGGACACTGGGGCGGATGTAACTATTATTACTCAAAAGTCTTGGCCTCAGAAATGGCCTCTTAGAGAGGCAAATGTACAATTTTTAGGAATTGGAACTCTATCTAGAGTTCAACAGAGTGTTAACTCAATGGTCTGCATTGGACCAGAAGGACAGAAAGGGATACTGAAACCATATGTGGCAGATATAGCTATAAATCTCTGGGGTCATGATCTCTTACAGCAATGGAATACTCAGATTAATATTCCTCCAGTGTCAGATACAAATTATGAAAAAGATCTGGTAAGACGCTATGGAAAACGGTTACCAACCATCCATGCTGTACAGAAACTAGGTACAAATGATGGACCTTCAGAGGAGCCAAAGGCCCTGCCATTGAAGTGGCTTACAGATGAACCAGTTTGGGTAGGACAATGGCCTATGACCTCTGAGAAGCTAGAGGCTTTAATCAAGTGAATCACATCTAACATGGACTGGATACTAACATTTTCTTTCTACAGGACCCCATATGACTATCAACGTCCCATTTCAGCAGGAAGTAACTTGGAGAATGCTACGCCCCCTTTCCCCATTGTTGTCACTTAGGATAGTGTATATACCTAGTTAGGAATAGCTTCCTATTGTTTATGACTTTAGGGTTTAGTTATATTTTACCTTTATACTGTTAAGTTTTAATCCTCTTTTAGACTAAAAGGGGAATTGTAGGGGAAGCTGTAGCCACGCCTTCTTAGGGGCTGGCTACAGGAGTACCTGAGGGCTTGTGAGGGCGTGGTCAGAGTGAGTAGGGGGACTGCGTTTTCGGTTTCGGTTTCTCTTTGCTTCTTGCTGTACAGACTACCACCGGCTGGCTGGTTCGCTCTGTAAGTAAGGCTTTTCCCTATTAAATACCCTTATATTTCTACCTGACTCCGTATTGGTAATTTCCTACAATAGGTGCAGGTGCAGGTGGGTATAAGTCCAAGGTTTTCTTCCAGTGGTTGCAAGCAAGTCCAATACTCTGATGGTTCTCACAGTGGGTGCAGGCAGTTCTGAGGCCCTCCTTCTTTGGGTGGTTTGGAGAGGAAGTAGCACAAGTCTCAACAGTCTCTTGGTTGCTTGGTCCACCCTGGGGTGGGGGAGGGAGAATTGGAGTTGACCTGCCTGCATTCCCCAAAGCAGGAGAAACCAGAGCTAGTTTCTTCTTACAATTTAATTTTACAATTTAATTTTGTCATCAAGAAGTTAGTTGCTCATATATTTTGCCATTTTCTTGTTGACTCATTATTTATGAGTATATATAGCTAAAAGATGTTTGATAGTTAATAATATTTGTTGGTAAGTACTTCCTTTTTTCTTCCATCAATTGTAATGGTATGTTTTTTGTAATTTATTTGGATTTTAACTTGTCAGTTTTGGCAGAATGAGGTGAAATAGTCAGCTTCTCCTGCAAATATATATAGGGATATGAAAGAGAATAAACATTTGTTTATTATTGTCTTAATCACACTTCCACATACTTCATCCACAAAGCCACACCTATTCCAACAAGGTCATACCTTCCAATCTTTATAATTCTTTCAAACAAATTTACTCTCTGGGACCAAGCATTCAATTCCATGAGTCTATGGGACCATTCTCATTCAATGTTTATTACAATATTTACATACTTCCTAATAATTTAATTATTTCCTTTGGTTTATGTTTAACTCATCCAGAATTAGGTTTATGCCTGCTTGACAGTAAGGAAGCAGTTACTCCATGAGATATTCAGTTTCTTCTACTTCAGGAATTCAATGGTTCCATACTTTCACAATAATTTCAAAAAGCATTGTATGGTATATCTATATTTAGACTATGGCAGGGGTGGAGCATGCCTTCAATCACAGCAACCAGGTGGCAGAGGTAGGTGGATATCTGTGAGCTTGAGGCCAGCCTGTTATACAGAGTGATTTCCAGGACAGCTATGGCTACAGAGAGAAACCATGTTTCAATAGACAGAGATAGATACCCTTGCTCCTCTACATATAAAGCCTTTGTGTTACTTTCTATGAATTTATTTATGTATTCATAATTTGATCCCAAAACATTGTAATTATCTTTTTATGTGCCTTTAACTCTGTCAAGGAATTTAATTCTTAGCAATACCATCACCTAAACTCCTGAGCTACTATTTTACATTGTCTCTATAAGTGAAAGTTAACATTTCATAGTCAAATTTTCTAATGGAATCTTAAAAACATTGTATTGCTATTGTAACAAAATATTTGAGGACAGTTGATACCTTAAAATATTTACATTTTCCATGTAAAGACTGATCTTATTTATTCAGCAACATTTCTGAAGTTTTAGGATGGGCTTGCAAACCACACTCTCAGTCAGCAGAGGATAAAGAGGACTATTAGTTTATGGTGAACTTAAAACCATATAGTGAGATCTATTCTCAAAGCAAATAATAATATTCTAACATTTTGATAACATTATACAAATATGTATGTATGCAGAGATGGTTGGAATAAACAAGATTTTACTATATTGTACATCCCGGCCACTAAAATTCACAAAGTTCCTGCCTCAAACTCTAAAATATAGGAATACACGTACGAATTACCACACTCACATATAGAGGTATTTTAAGATTATCATTTTGGCTATACTTAATAGCTGATGTTTACTTTTTAGGGAAAACCTCAGTTGAAAACATAACTTTTATGACACAGTATAGAGTCTTGCATATTCCATACATTTTTAACTTTCATCTTAATTTTAATATTATACATTTTTATTTAGCTGATTGACAATTCAATTTTCAAGTTTTTTTTTCTTTCAGCCCCATATTTCTCAAGATTTAGTTCTTCCATCAACTGGTTAAGTAATTTTTTCTGAAGCATATCAGCTTTTTATTTTATGTGGTATTGAGTTTTTTAACTATTTTAAGATTTTTCTCTTTTTTGCAATTTAGAATATCACTACCTCACTTTGAGGTGCATGTATGTGTGAGAGTGCATCCCATGTGACACTTGGCCAAACACTGTAAGATAAGAATTGTTCTTTGAGTTGTTATCACATTTAAAACATCCTCACTTTTTTGTTTGTTAGTTTCATTACTGGAACATTTGTATACGTATAGAAAAGTTGAGTAGTTCTGATTTCCACATCCCTTGATTTTCATCTTACAGACATCATCTTATTAAACAGTCTTGGCATTCAGTTATCTTGGACCCCATCTTCTAGCTTTTGTTTATTTAATAATAACTCTGCATGATAAGTTATTTGAGCATATTTTTCTAATTATGTACTTTTAAGTCAATGTGTGCCACTTTGTTATTTATAGATAAATAGACGTCTATTACTAAACTTACCAGAGATTATTTAAAAACATTTTTGAGTGACTTCACTTTTCTTCATGTTTAAGAAAACTAACTTAAACAGGCTTTTAAATGTTAAGAATGGGATGATCATTTTGATGATATTTGATATGTATGATGATAATAATGATGGTGATGATCATGACAAGATGTAGTAGGCAATATTGATGAGAATGAGGTTCATTAGGATTCTCCCTAGAGCCTGTCCTTTATTTAACTGAATTTGAATAAGAATATTTTTACATCCTTCTTAAATATTAACATATGTTCTCATATAATCTGAGACTAATGTACAAAGGCAGAAACATCACAGTAAAATCCATAGCTCTGTGTGTGCATTCTAGGAAACCTTATCTTTCTCTGTCATTACCTGCTGGCCTCATCCTAATGACATTACATCCTTTGACAGAGGTTGCTATTTACATGCATTTTAGTAACTTCTCAGTGAAGAATAAAGCAGGGAAGGAAAAAAATACATTCCCAAAAATGTGAGAGATGAACAACTTGCTTTTATAGTTTTCAAAGTATCTATAAATAGGAAAGTTGACAGCAATATATGTTAGTAGTAGAATGAGTATGCCTTGGGTTATAAGACAAATGTGAAAATGGGACTAAATTAGAAAATTGGGGGAAATGTACAGAATTAATTCTGGAATCCTGGGGCAAGCTGCCCTAGAATAAGCAGAAGCTTGATAGAAAATGTAATTTACAAAAAGTGCTTCCACAAAATGTTTAAATGTAATGGATACTCTGAAAGAAGAGACTGATGATATGCAAGAGACACACCACAAAACTTGGCTCTCCTGCTTGGATGGGAATCCTAGCTCGCAAAGCTTGGTTGCTCTGTGCCTCCAATATTCACCTAAGTAGCAGTATTCATCAAATTCCTCGTGTTTCCTGTGAAGACTGAATCAATACTTCAGAAAATTTGGCATAGCTTTTAAATAAATATCAGATATTAAAGAATATATCATTTGAAACATTATATTTATATTTATTCATATTAAGCTAATAATAATATGAAGGCAATTAAATTGCATTGAACAGTTATGTAGTATATATAAGCTTAACCTGGTCAGACTGTGCAATGTTATTCCATATTTATATTTTCTGGACTGTCCATTTGATATTGCACATTTAGTTAGTGTGCTCTTATCTGAGGAAGAGTATTTCTCTGGTTATCAGCATTTCCTAGCTGACTGTGGTTCTTTAAGGTTGAGGACTCCAGAAATTCCCTTGCCCAGCCCCCTGGTCTACATTAGCATGCTTATTTTTGTCCTTGTTCAGAAAGTAGGTGAGATACTTTATGGGTTGAGCTTATAACATTTATAGGAGAGAAGGTACAGCAAACATCATGTTACTCTGTCTCTTTCCAGTCTTTCTGCAATTATCCATTAGCCTTAGATAAGGAAATTTTAATCTTATTCATGGCAAACATCCAAGGATAAGACTATCCTCTCAAAATAGAGTGTAGAAAATATTAGAAGAACATGGGGCACTGGTAATGACTGACACTGAACAGTGAGCATATGATCGTCACCTGTGCATTCTGGGTAATTAAGACATATCTCTCATGAGTTCCCACCATCATGTTGTTTCTCTTTTACCTGCCCCTCCTTAATGTGTACTAGATCCTCTTCTTCCAAATACATATGACATCTCAAATTGTCACCTTTAAATACATGTCCTTACCACTATTATCATTTCTAAACTAAATAAGAAGTCTGAAATAATCTGAAAGATCTCATCGGGATCAGATTCGGCGTTTGTACATTTGTGTCTTATTGAAACAGATAGTTCTATTTAAAGTAAATCAAGATCAAAACTCAGTTCATGAATTATCTTTGTTGCCTGATGCTTTATAATCTTCCTCTTGCTTATTTTCTATGTTTTCCCACCTTTTCTTATCCCCCTTGCCCTTCTTGTTTTATGTATCCTATTTTCTTCCCATTTATCATGATACTTGATCCTCATCTCTTTTATGTTTTCTATAATTGTTGGAATACTTTGACAGAAGGAAACATTTAATTCTTATTTACATTATTTTTGTCATGTAACTTAGTATTTTCTATAACAACATTAAATCAAGAGTATATTTTTCACATTAAATATGCTATTGGCTTTTTTTCTTCAAAGAAGCAGAAACAAATACTGTCATTTTAATTTATAAACACCACTGGCATCACTCTGATGCATTGTTATGTTTGTCAATGTTAGTATTATAATTAAATCTATTAGCTATAGTAAAGAATTTTGATATATATTATTTCCATTTTCCAACAAATTGACATCATAACAAAGGTGTCATTTTCATTTTATAGAAGAAGAAATTAAAAAGCAAGAAGATTATAAAAAGTATTTGCAGTCAGGAAACTTGAGCCTTCAATCTCTACTTGTGTTCTATTATTGCGGTGTTCCTGCAGGTCTCCGGGTACTTGACTTTACTGGGCTCTGGAAGAATGAAGAAAAACAACACAGAAAAGCTGTGGTCAAGTGGAATGGGCTCACATATGTAGAAAACTCAGGAACCTGTAATCTCAGTTTGTTATACAGTTGAATAGGGAGGTAGAGTTAATTTCACACTACTGAACAAGGAGCCAGGGTAAGAACTGAATGAAAAAAAGAAATGAAAAGAAAAGGAAATGACATGATTGCTTCTAGTTATGACAGAGGAGAAAGTTTGTTGGAAATGAAAGGGACTTCATAGTACAGAGAAAAGAACATCTGGAAGAGTCCAGAGTAGACATGCCCTGGCCTGATCTAGGCCATATGGGCAGAAGGCAAGAGGAAAAAAAAAAACATGGATAACATGGATGCAGGGTAATGGGTTAGAGTTGAATCAAGGAGAATGTTTTTTTTTTTTTTGTTGGAATATTATTTTTTTTTCTTTTTTTATTAAATTATTAATATTTTCACATATACTTTCCCTCTCCCTCTCCCTCCCCCACCCCATTCCTTCTCCCCCACCTCCAACCTACCCCCCACCCCATCCACCCGCCACTCCCCAGGCAGGGTAGGGCCCCCAACCAGGGTTCCACCAAGTCCACCAAATCTTCCTGTGCTGGGCCTAGGCCCCTCCCCATGTGTTCAGAGACAGAGCGAATCCCTTCAAGTGGGATGGGCTCTCGAAGTCCCTCCCACCCACCAGGGCAAAACACCAGTCCACCTCCCTCTGGAGTCATTCATGATTTCTAGTTTCCTTGGGGTAGAGGATTATAGGCTGGTAAACCTTTGCTCTATGTCTAAAAATCCCAGGAGTGCAGGGGCCTCCCCATTGGCATCCATGATCAGGGGGCTGGATTAGTCCTGTACTGTCCTCCCAAAGAGCATCTGGGGTCGATATGCTTTCCCTTTTTCAGGCCAACTGTTTCTGTGGGTTTCTCCAACCAGGTACAGACCCCTTCGTTCTTCATTCCTCCCTCTCTTCAACTGAGTTCCAGATTTCAGCTCAGTGTATTTCTGTGGATGTCTGTCTCTGCTCTCATCAGCCACTGGATGAGGACTCTAGAATAGCATAGAGAGTATTCATCAATCTCATTCTAGGGGAAGGGTTTCTAGGCCAACTTCTCCTCCACTGCCCAGACTGTCAGATCGTGTCATCCTTATAGGTCTCTGGAGATCTTCCTAGTTCCAGATCTCTTCTCGGACCTATAGTGACTCCCTCTGATATGGTATCTCTCATCCTGCTCTCTCTCCTCTATTCTTCCCCCAACTCAATATATCTGCTCCTCCATTTCTTCTCCTCTACTCTTCATCTTGTGCTCTTATTGTGGCAGCACCCACTTCCCTACCCTCATGCTCTCAATTAGCTCGGGAGTTCATGCCATTTCCCATTCCTGGGGTCCATTTATCCCTTAGAGTCATTCATGATTTCTAGTTTCCTTGGGGTAGAGGATTATAGGCTGGTAAACCTTTGCTCTATGTCTAAAAATCATATATGAGTGAGTACATACCATGTTTGTCTTTTTGTGATTGGGTTACCTCACTCAGGATGGTTTCTTCTAGTTCCATCCATTTGCCTGCGAATTTCAAGATTCCATTGCTTTTTTCTGCTGAGTAGTACTCCATTGTATAAATGTACCACATTTTCTCTTTCCATTCTTCAGTTGAGGGGCATCTAGGTTGTTTCCAGGTTCTGGCTATTACAAACAATGCTGCTATGAACATGGTTGAACATATGTCCTTGTTGTATGGACAAGCAGTATTTGGGTATATACCCAAGAGAGGAATGGCTGGATCTTGAGGTAGATTGATTCCCATTTTTCTGAGCAACCGCCATACTGATTTCCAAAGTGGTCTTACAAGTTCACACTCCCACCAGCAATGGAGGAGTGTTCCTTCTTCTCCGCAACCTCTCCAGCATAGGTTGTCATTGGTATTTTTGATTTTAGCCATTCTGACAGGTGTGAGGTGGTATCTCAGAGTTGTTTTGAGTTGCATTTCTCTGATGGCCAAGGATTTTGAGCACTTTCTTAAGTGTCTTTCAGCCATTTCAGATTCCTCTGTTGAAAAATCTCTGTTTAGTTCTGCACCCCACTTTTTAATTTCATTGTATGGTGTTTTGGTGGCTAGCTTCTTGAGCTCCTTGTATATTTTGGAAATCAGACCTCTGTCAGATGTGGGGCTGGTGAAGATTTTTTCCCATTCTGTGGGTGGTCGTTTTGTCTTACTGACTGTGTCCTTTGCCTTACAGAAGCTTCTCAGTTTCAAGAGGTCCCATTTATTAATTGCAGACCTCAGTGTCTGTGCTTCTGGCGTGATGTTCAGGAATCGTTCTCCTGTGCCAATTTGTTCAAGGGTTGTTCCCACTTTCTCTTCTAAAAGATTCAGTGTGGCTGGGTTTATGGAGAGATCTTTGATCCATTTGCACTTAAGTTTCGTGCATGGTGACAAGTATGGATCTATCTGCAATTTTCTGCATGTTCGAATCCAATTGTGCCAGCACCATTTGTTGAAGATGCTATCTTTTTTCCATTGTATGGATTTAGCACCTTTGTCAAAAATAAGGTGTTCGTAGGTGCGTGGGTTAATATCTGGGTCTTCAATTCGATTCCATTGGTCTATCTGTCTATTCTTGTGCCAATACCAAGCTGTTTTCAGAACTATGGCTCTATAGTAGACCTTGAAGTCAGGGATGGTGATGCCTCCAGAGGATCTTTTATTGTAAAGAGTTGTTTTGGCTATCCTAGGTTTTTTATTTTTCCATATAAAGTTGAGTATTGTTCTTTCAATGTCTGTGAAAAACTGTGTTGGGATTTTGATGGGGATTGCATTAAATCTGTAGATTGCTTTTGGTAGAATTGCCATTTTTACTATGTTAATTCTGCCTATCCAAGAGCACGGGAGATCTTTCCACTTTCTGGTATCTTCTTTAATTTCTTTCTTTAAAGTCTCAAAGTTCTTATTGTACAGGTCTTTCACTTTTTTGGTTAGTGTTACCCCCAGATATTTAATGTTGCTTGTGGATATTGTGAAAGGTGATGTTTCCATGATTTCTTTCTCATTGAGTTTATCATCTGTATACAGTAGGGCTACAGATTTATTTAAGTTAATTTTGTATCCTGCTACCTTGCTGAAGGTGTTTATCAGCTGTAGGAGTTTCCTGGTAGAGTTTTTCGGGTCACTTATGTAGACTATCATGTCATCTGCAAATAGTGAAAGTTTGACTTCGTCCTTTCCAATTTGTATCCCTTTGATATCCTGATCTTGTCTTATTGCTCTAGCTAGAACTTCAAGAACAATATTGAAGAGATATGGAGAGAGTGGACATCCTTGTCTTGTTCCTGATTTTAGAGGAAATGCTTTGAGTTTCTCTCCATTTAGTTTGATGTTGGCTATTGGTTTGGTGTATATCGCATTTATCATGTTTAGATATGTTCCTGTTATTCCTGTTCTCTCCAAGATCTTTATCATGAAGGGATGTTGGATTTTGTCAAAGGCCTTTTCAGCATCTAGTGAGATGATCATGTGGTTTTTCTTTTTCAGTTTGTTTATATGGTGGATTACATTGATGGTTTTTCGTATATTGAACCATCCTTGCATCCCTGGGATGAAGCCCACTTGATCGTGGTGGATGATTTTTCTGATATGTTCTTGGATTCGATTAGCCAATATTTTATTGAGTATTTTAGCATCAATGTTCATGAGAGATATTGGTCTGTAGTTCTCTTTCTTATTCTTATCTTTGTGTGGCTTGGGTATCAAAGTGATTGTAGCCTCATAGAAGGAGTTTGGCAATATCCCATCTGCTTCTATTGTGCGGAACAGTTTGAGGAGTATTGGTATCAGCTCTTGTTTGAATTTCTGGTAGAATTCTGCAGTGAAGCCATCTGGTCCTGGGCTTTTTTTGGTTGGGAGGCTTTTGATGACTGCTTCTATTTCATTAGGGGTTATGGGTCGATTTAAATTGTTTATCTGATCTTGATTTAATTTTGGTAAGTGATATTTATCCAGGAAACTGTCCATTTCCATTAGATTTTCGAATTTTGTGGAGTACAGATTTTCAAAGTATGACCTAAAGATTCTCTGGATTTCCACAGTGTCCGTTGTTATATCCCCCTTTTCGTTTCTGATTTTGTTAATTAGTGTGCTCTCTCTCTGCCTTTTGGTTAGTTTGGCTAGAGGTTTGTCTATCTTGTTGATCTTCTCAAAGAACCAACTCTTTGTTTCATTGATTCTTTGTAATGTTTTCCTAGTTTCTACTTTATTGATTTCAGCTCTCAGGTTGATTATTTCCTGGCGTCTACTCCTCCTTGGTGAGTTTGCTTCTTTTTGCTCTAGTGTTTTCAGTTGTTCTGTCAGTTCTCTAATGTGACTTTTTTCTAGTTTCTTCATGTGGGCACTTAGTGCTATGAACTTCCCTCTTAGGACTGCTTTCAGAGTGTCCCATAAGTTTGGGTATGTTGTGTCTGCATTTTCATTAGAATCTAGGAAGTCTTTAATTTGTTTTTTTATTTCTTCCTCAACCCAGGAATGGTGCAATTGGGTGTTATTCATTTTCCAAAAGTTTGCAGGTTTCCTGCCATTTGTATTGTTGCTGAATTCTAGCTTTAATGCATGGTGGTCTGATAAGATACAGGGGGTTATTTCAATTCTTTTGTAATTGTGGAGGTTTGCTTTGTTGCCTACTATGTGGTCAATTTTGGAGAAGGTGCCATGTGGTGCTGAGAAGAAGGTATATTCTTTTGAGTTTGGATGGAATGCTCTATAGATATCCGTTAACCCCAGTTGGGCCATGACTTCTTTCAGATCCTCTGTTTCTTTGTTAAGTTTTTGTCTGGTGGTCCTGTCTAGTGGTGTAAGGGGGGTGTTGAAGTCTCCTACTATAAGTGTGTGTGGTTTTATGTGTGGTTTGAGCTTTAGTAATGTTTCTTTCACAAATGTGGGTGCCTTCGTATTTGGAGCATAGATGTTCAGGATTGAGATTTCATCTTGATGGACTTTTCCTGTGATGAGTATGAAATGCCCTTCTTCATCTCTTTTGATTGATTTTAGTTTAAAGTCCATTTTGTTAGATATTAGGATTGCTACACCTGCTTGTTTCTTGAGGCCATTTGATTGGAAAATCTTTTCCCATCCTTTTACTCTGAGGTATCGCCTGTCTTTGAAGTTGAGGTGTGTTTCTTGTAAACAGCAGAAAGATGGATTCTGTCTTCGTATCCATTCTGTTAGCCTATATCTTTTTACGGGTAAGTTAAGGCCATTGACATTTAGGGATATTAATGTCCATTGTTCGTTGGTTCTTGCTTGGTTTGGATTTATTGTTGGTGGTGTCATTGTGTGTGGATTTTGCTCTCCTGCTTCTTTTTGTGTTTGGCAATATTAGATTATCTATTGCCTGTGTTTTTGTGCATGTAGTTATGTTCCTTGAGTTGGAGTTTTCCTTCCAGAACCTTCTGTAGTGCTGGATTTGTGGATATGTATTGTTTAAATCTGTTTTTGTCATGGAAAATCTTGTTTTCTCCATCTATAGTGATTGAAAGTTTTGCTGGGTACAGTAGTCTGGGTTGACATCCATGCTCCCTTAGTGCTTGTAGTGTATCTATCCAAGACCTTCTGGCTTTCATAGTTTCCATTGAGAAGTCGGGTGTGATTCTGATTGGTTTGCCTTTATATGTTACTTGGCCTTTTTCCTTTGCAGCTCTTAATATTTTTTCTTTATTCTGTAGATTTGGAGTTTTGATTATTATGTGTCGGGGGGACTTCTTTTTGTGGTCCAGTCTGTTTGGTGTCCTATAAGCTTCTTGTACTTTCATAGGCATATCTTTCTGTAGGTTGGGGAAGTTTTCTTCTATGATTTTGTTGAATATGTTTTCTGTACCTTTGAGCAGTGTTTCTTCACCTTCTTCTACACCTATTATTCTTAGGTTTGGTCTTTTCACGGTGTCCCATATTTCCTGTATATTTTGTGTTAGGGATTTGTTGGTCTTGAGGTTTTCTTTGGTTGATGAATGTATATCCTCTAGCGAGTCTTCAATAGCTGAGATTCTCTCTTCTGTCTCTTGAATTCTATTAGTTATACTCACATCTTTAGATCCTGCTCGTTTATCCAACCTTTCCATTTCCAGCATCGCTTCATTCTGTGTTTTCTTTAATGTGTCTAATTCAGCTTTCATGTTTTGAACTGTTTCAACTAAACTGGTAGGAGCAGTCTCTGTAGGGGGAGCAGTCTTCAGACTATAAATGTGCATGGGTATGTTTGGAAGCTATGGCGTATAGCTGTAGTACCCAGATTCAGGGAAACTGCTGCTGTTCTGCCACAGCCTGGGTTCAGATCCTAAGACAGGGAACAAGCATTGGCATGAAGGAATGAATTGTCTGACCACCAGATGAGTTCCATGGAAGTGGCCAGCCCCAAACAGCTCCAGCCATCTGTGTTATACTTCAAAACAAGCATGTTTTTCCATACTAAAAAGCATGTTTTTTTCCACATTCCAACATTAATCTCCAGCAATGATAAATAGGTCATATATCTTTTTCCCCAACTTCTACATCAAAACATCCTTTAAACCAAAATCAACTCTTATCATTTTGCTACCTTGGCCAAATATCATGCCTGTGACATCCTATGTTTACAAAACTAAAAGGTGATTGATATAGGAACACATTTTCAAGAAAAACAATCTCATTCAAAACATATTTACTGAATCAGGACAGTTTCCAAATTCCTTTAATATGTGCCTGAATATGCTTCTGCATAAAATCAATGTCATTATAGGGTAAAGGGGTAACACTTATACATTTATCCTTATTGTGACAAGAGAGAGTAAGTCTAACTTTGTATTTTGAACTTGAGTGCCCATAGGTAAAATAGCTTCTTCCTATAAACAAACACATAGTTTCTGATGGTAAGTGGGCAAAGGCTCCCATAGGGAGGGAGGCATGTAACAGGAAAGTTAGAGGTCACTGTTGTTCTGGAAGTGAGACAGAAGTCCCATCCTAGGGATTGTCTAGCACAGACAAGAGACTGAGCCAGAGGAAGAAATGGATTTACCAAATTGGGGCGTCTGGATGGTCACCACTGTTTTAGGGGCCAGGGGTTTGCCCCATCCCACTTTCCCGAAGGAGTGTCTTAAGGAAAAATAGCAGGACCATAGCTAGTGGGAGGCTTCAATGGCGAATAAAGCAATTGTAGCCAAAACCAGAAAGGAATAACCTCACTGTCTTGATCAAGTACAAGATCCTCAGCTTGGGATGTCAGTGCCTGACACTTAACTCAAAAATGACATTCGGACTGAATGAATTGAAAGATGAACCATAAGTGAAGAAAGAAGGTAGCATTAGTTGAGAATGTGGTTCAGGACCCAAAGATGGCCCTACATGTCTTTGGCTACTCTGCGGAGGTAGAAGAGTTGTCATAGTATCTCACTAGATGATCCGGAATCCAGACAACTGTGTCAGCATCCCAGGGAAAATTCAAGCATACCCGCTTTCAGAAGGCATTAGTACTTAAATAATTTTTAAATCATAAATACAATCCATAGGGAAACTGGCAACTTACTGATCCTTTTCTAGTGCACGATGAATGAAAATGGGTGCAGTAAAGGAACCAAAATAGCCGCTCTGTGGGTGAACGGAAGAAATGTTTATTTCAAGCTGTCAAGGGTGTCTCCTGGGAAGACAAGGCGAAGTGACAGGATCAAATGAGAATTGGAGACTGCAGCAGCTGTTAGGAAGTTCCAGGAGGGAGCAAAGAGATGCAATGAGGAAGTAGAGAAGGTAAGCGTCCCAGTAAACAAGAATTTCCATCCAGGATGTCTCCAAACAGACTGAAAGATCAGTCACATAGAAATATCCCAAATCACAGAGGAAAGGCATCCATTTCCATGTGATGAGGTCTGGGTAGAGTAAAAGAAGGCTTCTTGGCATATCTGTATGGCATTAAGCAAAGCAGAGAGATCCATGGTGACAACCAGGAGTGGATCTTCATGTGCTTACACTAGGAAGAGAAGCAAACAACTGAAGAAATAATCTAAAGGCATGTGCCACCACTTCAGACTCCCCTTTGCTTTCCCAGAAAAAGATTTGGCATTGTGTTAATGTCAAAAATGATCATGATCCTGGATGGCAGGGTTACTATCTCCAAGCTGGATGAATCAAGCAGAAACAGAAAGTAGGAAACACCCAATACTGTGAAAATAAAATAAAACCCACTTGGTGTTTGAGAGGTTAAAAATGATCTTCACATGAAGATAAGGAGTTGACATAACTGTAAGGTGAACCATTCTATTAAGAATTTTCTTTTTCTTTTACCCAACACTAGGAAGAATTGGATATTTGAAGCTGCCTAGGAATCCCCCACTCCCTATTTCTATAGAAACCAGGTCAAAGGAAGCTAGTTAGGAATTCTGATTGAAGCATTTGCATTCCTACGTCCTTAAAGACTCTATGGCAGGACTTAAGTGGACAGTGCTTGCAAAGAATCTTAGACATATCACAAGCATCATGCTGCCTCTTGGTCCAAAATCCAGGTTGCAATCAATCCATTTTGGCCACTGGGTCTAAAGTTTCACTGTGAGAATCTTGGTCACTGTAGCACTGTAGCACTGTAGTACCCATATTACAGTGTGTCTCTCAAAGCCTCCGCTACTGGGCCATATCCAAACCAGAAGTAATACCTGCTATTTACAGACTTCTAGTCCCATGACAGGCACACAAGCCAAAACTGCTTTTGAGTCAGCTGAAGGGTAGGTAGTCAGGCTGACCCTCTTGGGGGACTCCGGCCCCCGACACTTGAGAGGGTTCGAGTCTGTCCTTCAAACTTGAGAGGGTTCCAGTCTGTCCTTCAAACTAGCTAAATCAGCACAGGTCTTGATTTGACACCATCCCTACACAGACTCACAAGAGAGATGAGTAAGTAAAATTGTCCTGAGCACTGGGAATAAAGTATGTATTTCATAATATCAACATAAAGGGCTAGTTCTTTAGAATCATGCCATCCCATCCTTACTGAACAGGTCACTCACTTCTGAAAAGTTCTTGATTACCTACCTATGCTTCCTATAACCAGGAGCTCTACTGGGAAGCCTGCAGCTCACTTAGATAAGATCTTATGCACAGTCTTCAGGTTCCTGCTAAGATGCTGCTCTGCTGGAGTCCTAGAGAAGCCTGGTTCAGGTCCTAAGGTGGGGAAGGGACATTGGCATAAAAAAAAAATGAATTTCACACAAGCAGCTGCCCAAATAGCTTGGGCTGTCTATATTTATACTTTAAAAGCAACCATATTTTTCCATACTATCAGACATGTTTTCCCCACCCTCCAATGTTAACCTCTGGCAAATACAAATAGGTCAAATGTGTTGTTATTGTTGTTTTTCCAACTTCTACATTAAGACGACTTTAAACCAAAACCCAAAATTTTCATTTTGCTGGCTTGGCCAAATAGTGATCCAGGTATGTTCTGCCTTTTTTAATATAGCCACACAGTTTCAAGAATGATAAACTCATTCAAAACATACTTACCAAGTCAGGACAGCTCCCAGGGTCCCCACACAAGAAACCTGAGAAATATCAGCTCCCGTGGGATTTTAGGGAAAAATATTTGAGAAAAGAATGGGTTTTCTGGGAATGTTCCTATCTGTCCCATGTGTGACTAGCAAAGTGAAATAAGAGCAACCAAGAAAATCAATATTACGACGGAGAGAAGAGAGGGTGCAGACTGCTCAATCCTAGTTTTTTTGCCTAGTATTTTGCCTTGTTCTGAAGTCCACTGGTTCTTGCCAAGTAAGACTATTCCTCATCTGGAGACTATGAAAACTTGAATCCATTCAGAAATGACAACACTATTGTATCAACCTTGTGCTATGGGCTTAGATGTGTTATTGAGTGCCTGGAATAGTAACCAAAAAAGGTTTTCTTTTGTTTGTTTGTTTTTGCTGTATTTTTATATTATAATTTCTTCCTTGCATTTATTCACTGGAGACCTTCTCATAAACGCTCCTTCTCTTTCAAAACTCCAGAAGCTTTTTTCATTACATGTATTGTATTCATCTATGTATATTCATAGATGAATATATTCATATGTGTTCCTAAATATAAGTTTCTCAGACTGTATAATTTTATTTGTATGTATGTTTTCAAGACTGACCATTTGGTGTTGGTTAACCCATCGGTATGTTCTTTCTTTTGAAAGAATATTTCTTCTGTTCTAAATATTACTGTAGTGTTGTGTAAGATCGTGTCCTACTAGGATTTTCTGTAGCCACATTAACATGGCCATTGTTGTTGTCTTTTTTAGTTCATGTTTAAGAAGCAATGTTCATGTGATATTATAGGCTTAGTATCTGTTATTACTAGGATAGCCACTCTCACAGCAAACTCCTTGATCTTCTGACTTTAAAAATCTTCCTGGCTCTTCTACTGCAATATTTCTCTAAATTTCATGTGCAGAAGTGTTTTGTAGATTAATCTTCTGTGACTGCACTCCACAACCCTGCATTTTTATTCATTGTTGATTTCCTTAGTGGTCCCTGTTGTAAGTATTTCTTTAAGTGCAAAATTAAAATTGATTTTCATATAACCTCAACCTATTTTTACAATAGAGATGGATAATGTTTACAAACTTAGTGATCAAACGGAAGTACCTCTAAATAACATCTCTCCAATTATGTAAATGTGCTTTACCCATGTTAAAATTTCTTTCTATACATCAACATTTTAATCAACTAATCTGATTTAAATGACTGCATGACAACCTAGCAATTTGCATAAACACATATACATACACAGTTCTCTTTTTAGATAGTGCTTAAAGTCCTTCCGTGGTGTCCCTATTTAAATTAGCTTAGTCAAAATTTAAATTAGAACACATGTTTAGTCTTTGATTGCATTGCTCTTTAATTTATTATTGACTTAACATCCCTTTTAGTGTTCTGGGTACTCTAAAATGAAAGTGGTATCTCTTAGATTCAGCATTGAATTCCAATAGACTGTGATAGAATATCAACCAAAGACAGCATTCAATTCATGAATATGAATTGCTAAATTCATTAATAAGTGAGCTATTTTCTGATCTTTCACCATGCAGGCAGTCTGATGAATCAAGTTTTTATCCTGAACCTTTGAAGAATTCTCACCTCCACATAAATCACTGATATAAACCACACAACATTCAGCAAACTGTCTCCTACCTTGACATCAACAGTAATCTTAGTGTCAATTACCACTGCCTAGGCACTCCTTGGATTTTCAGCACTTTTCTGTTCTTTCTCATATTAGTCATAAATTTTCATCATGTTAATTTGTTCAGTTTCAAACATCTGGGTTTTCTGTTTAGCTCAATAAATTTCCAACTGTCTATACATGCTATCATTCTCATGTTTTTACCATTAGAAGCTTTAAAAGGAACTTGAGTTTTAATTCATTTCCTTCATTAAAACACATTTAACAATGTGACATAAGACCAAAATAGAAATACTTGAGCTGTGCCAAGTGGAGACTTCTCTCTATTTCACAAAGAACATAATTTTTCTACCCTGTTCAAGTACATAAAAAATAACTACAAGACAGTACCTCCACCCACATCCTTGTTACTCTTTTGCTTCAGGGTTAAGAAGACTTTGCCAAATTTCCTGTTGAAATCATCATCAAACTTTTATAGTCTTTGTTCTTCCAGGATTATAAATTGTTTTAAAATATCCCCCAAAGACAATACAGTCTTATTTATTATATTCAAATGTATCTGGAGGCTCAATTTGAATATATAATATTTTGTATGAACAATCACCAAGTTAATCACAATTAATAGCCTACCCATTGTTTTATGACAACAGAAGTGAGATGATAGCAATAGAAAAAGCAGTAATATGTTGAAAACAGTATGGTCTACAACACATCAGAAGGAAAAATTAAATACAAAAATGTAAGAGGGTGGTAGATGTATTTGTGAGACAGAGGGAGAAACTAGAAGTGTGCTTCATGAAGATCAATTTGTTCATAAATTGGCTGGAGACTTCCTTATCTAGGACATACCTTCTCTGTTCTTGAAACTGTCATAAAGGACCTTATGAGAATAAGTAGATGTTATCCAATATTCCAGTCTCTTTGTGTTTTTTTCCTGAAAAGTACAGTCCCAAACAGATGGCTTATGAGTTATTACTTTACTAAGGTATACAATCCCAGACAACAACAATAGGGACCAAGGGAATGAAAAAGTAAAAGATGAAAGATGATTCCCAGAGATGTTCCAAGTAGTATAGATCAAGTATATTGAAGAATTTAATCTCTTCACTATAACTACTAGTCAGCTATAAAATTCCCTATGCATGAGTGTTGGGAAAGAAATAAAATTGGTTATTATTAGCTTTGGGTTTTCTACCATATGCCCACACTTCTGAGGACTTCTGAGGACTGTCACTTTTAGGAGGTTGTACATGGTGGAGAGAGAAGAAGCCTCATCCTGGATGTGACTCACAGCACTTGGTGATAAGATATGCTTGAAGTGCTTAATTAGTGGCTTAGTGGAAGAACAGATCAAATAAGACATAAGCCAGGTCACTAGGGAACAACACATCAGAAACACACCCCAGTGAAAATGTACTATGGCTTCCATACACTGTAAAATTCACTTTGACAAGTGTATTTGCACATCACTGTATGCAGGTATTGTATAAGTAGTGGGGATAAAGATATAAAAGGAATTACATATGTAAAATATTATTAAAGTATAGTGGTCCAAAGACTGGAACACCTAATACTAATCAATGAGTTTAAATAAAGAATCAAGACAAGTAGAGAAGGATGATTTAATTTGTTTGTGGTAAAGGAATTACAGGTTAAGAATAGCAACAATAGAGGTTTTGGTATGATAAATAAAATTTCATGTGTTATAAAATTCTTATCCATGTTACTATGAATAAAGAGACTTAAGCTTCAAAGACTTCCATAGGTTTAATTGTCAAAAGGATGTTAAATGTGGGTGAATGAGTAGACAACAGAAGACAGAGATGTGGAATAAAATCTCAGACATATAGTATTATGAAAAAATAAAAATATTTAATAAGTACTTTTCAGCAGATAGGTGTAATGGGAGTACATCAATTGTGTCTCCAAAACATATACTAACAGCTTTATCACCTTTGTTTGAGAAACATTATTCTCTATTTCAGGGCTTGATAATATTTTCATAAGGATAATAACAGATACTTAAAGAGTGTAATTCCCTATATTTGTTTTAACATGAAACTAAGTTTTGTCTCAAATATCTTTTAGGGGTTTCTATTTAATATATTTAAGTAATAGTGTGGTAAATTTGTGTGTGTGTGTGTGTGTGTGTGTGTGTGTGTGTGTGTGTGTGTGTGTGTTTGTATAGAGATGAGAAAAGAATTGATGAATCTTATTCTAATATGTGGTCATGGGAGAGTTTTTATTTTGATGAATCATACAACAAAGGCATATCTAAAATAAAATATTCTTTGTAAGAAAATATTAGGATCCTCTTTTACAGTTATTTCACTATATGAAATTTCAGTAACAATGACTTTTAGTGAGTTTTTCATAAAGCTACAATGAAGCCCATCAATGTTTCTATGACGTAGATTCTGTGACTACCAGTATACATTCAATACTATCACAAGTCACCAAGGCAGCTTCATTGTCTTGGTGTTTCTTTCATTGCCACATTGCACTGAGTAATAAACTATGCTGATATTGTAGAGAGTGCAGAGATGTGCCAGGCATAGCACCTGGGATAGAGAAACTATTGTCTATAAGTGGGAGCAGGAAATCAATTTATGATATGATATAGTCATTATCACATACCATATGATTAGTTCTTGGATGAGTTCTCAAGAACATAATAATTTGAACAATTGTTTTTGTACATAAGCCATCATTAGATGAGTTGGAAGAGCTTCTGAGGCAATCAGTGGAGTGAATATTCTCCTGCTCATAGGAATGGCAAAATGTGTAGATGTTTATTCGCACAAGCATAAAAATCTCACTCTGTGTTGCCCTATAATTATATAAGTATATACAAGTATATATTTCACTGTACATTTTATTTCCCTGAAACCAAACTAGTATATCTGACCTGTAAGAAAAAAATCATGTGTGCATTGGTGTTCACAGAGTAACTTGTCTTATTCTCTTTGCTGAACTTCATTCTGGTTTCATTACAACCTTCATCCAATTTGTTGGTTATTATCATCTCAGTAATTTAGCTCTATGATCTCTGCTCTTGCCTCCATGTGCATATTTTTCTCCTCATTATTAAAATTGAACACATATGTCATCTTTCCCCAAGTAATCAATGTATTATTCAGGATCTGGCCTCTTATAAGTCAGTCCTTAATTCGGCATTCATAACTCACATTGAACCATTTTTTTATTATTTGACAAAGATAGTACACATTTAAAAATGATAAGGAAAGAATAAAAACTAGAAGAAATGAGTTGTAAGTAAGAAGGAAAAGAAGAAATAAAATGAGGAGGGAGGATAGAGGTGAAGAAAGGAGGGAAAGAATGGAGAAGAGAAACACACAATGTTTTGAAATTCCTGACAATAACATTGCTCAGGGTTGTATGCAAGGAAAAATGGCCTTAAAGGGCTACGGGTTTAGATTAGTCATTCTCAACCTGTGGGTTCTGATCCCTTCGGGTTGCATATCAGATATCCTACACATCAGATATTTATATTACAATTCATAACTGTAGTGAAATTACAGGTTTGAAATAGCAACACAGCAGTTTTAAGGTTGTGGTTCACCACAAAAAGAGTGACTCTATTAAAGAGTCACATTCTTAGGAAGGTTAAAAGTCCCTAATTTAGATGCTTCTCAGTGTGTATGCCTGTATAACATGAAGGTTGGATGACAACGTCCACTTTTAAACTTATCTGGCTTTGTCAATACTATATAAATGCCCAGTGGTTGTACAGTCCCCTATATCCCAAAGTAGTTTGTTATGTTACCATAGTCATTCATTAATAAATTTGCCAGATCCTTCTTATCTGGCATGTAGGTCATATTTTATTTATTTTTTCATCTGGTCTACTTAATGAAGAGCCATACCTTGCAATCATCTTTTATTTGTGATCCTGTCTTAAAAGTAAGGAAATATTTTGTTGGAAGTAGAGGTTCATATCAGTATGTATATAAATAATATATACTCCCTCATCATAGCATCAAAGGAAAGGAGAGGTTTCTCATTCTTTTCTTCTAAGACACAAATGGAGAAAAAGTACTACTATTTACATTCATTTTTTTTTCGATGGGAACTCTGTTTTTATTAGTTTTGGGTAAATCTACTAAGCAAATGAAGATCAGAATAAAATATAAAACATATAGTCTAAATTCTCATTGTCTGAGACCAACTCTTAGAGTATGGAAATTAAGAAAAATAAACCTACAATTGCTTATTTCCTCTTACTACTATCTACATTTTAACTACTCTAAATATATTCCTCGATATATTCAATAAAATGTGCTGAGTCTTTATCAGGAACCACAAATATTAATATTTTATCTCTTTTCATACTTTCTAAGCATCCATAATCTATGAGAAGGGAAATGATTTATTTTAATTATTATTGATTTGTGAAAAAGCATCTGAGTTTTGCCACCGGCAACACAAACTTATTGCATTTGTTAACACACAATAAGATGTAAGTAATATAAACAGGAAACATTTCAAAGAAATGAATAGCTAGCATTCCACTAAGCTCCCACTTGTCACAATTTGTTTCTCAAAGAGTTATAAATGTTAGCAATAAGAAAGCTAATGGTTTCTATGTCCTCAGTAACATTTCAGTCTATCACATGACACATGAGGAGAGGATCAGCAGAGATGGATGATGAATGGTCAAATTAAAATTCTTTCTACCCTTACAGCTAATACTTCCAGTGACAATTTATGCAGTTATTCTTGTGCAAAAACCTGTGTCCTGTCAGTCCGATTCACATATACTCAAAGTTTGCAGGCTTGGAAAATGAATTTTACCTCTGTATAATTCTAACATTTATAGGAAAAGTAATAAAGGTATTTTAAACATTCCTTGATAACTGTGAAGACTCTGTAGTAGCAGTCTATGGGCTAATGTGAAAAGCTGAACCAATACACACAAGCATTTGCACACACAAACAAACACACGCACACATACACACACATACACACACACACACACACACACACACACACACACACACACACGCATGCTCAGTTGGTATGTGTCCATAACTAAATGTTTTCTTCTAAATTTACATAGGACTAGTGAATATAGGTACCTACACACAAACTAGGCCCAATAAGTATATTTTGTCATTATATATTTAGCAA
Source organism: Cricetulus griseus (assembly GCF_003668045.3). NCBI lineage: Eukaryota > Metazoa > Chordata > Mammalia > Rodentia > Cricetidae > Cricetulus > Cricetulus griseus. Next base: position 93,157,147 of record NC_048598.1, on the reverse strand, counting down.
AATTTGATTGTTTAAAAACAAATTTGTTGTAACTATACATATACTTAAGAGACACAGATTCCTTTCTTATACTTTATATACTTATTATCTATTTTAAATTCCTTAAATTCATTTTTAATTTTATTTTTATATTGAGTATGGAAAATTATGATTATATGTTATACACATGTAATATTTGAGAATCAATTAGAATTATTTGGCCTTGCTATCTTTGGCCATTAATAACATTTGTATTAGGAATTTTCATATCTCATTTATTTTCAAATAGTTACCCACCATGCTCAAGAAAAAACAGAAGCAACATGTCTGTTCTGTCTATGTCTTTTCAGCTTGGATTGGTATGTATGACTATCAATTAATTTTCTTCTGGCCCTTTCTTACTTGCTCCCCCATCTCACTTTAGCTGAATACATTTCCTTTTTCTTCATGGTTGATGTCCTGCTTTTTAACACTGAGTTTCACCATGTGGTATTTGAACTGGGAGTTAGTGGCATTAATATATAGAATGCTCCCTTGATAAAACATTGGACTGATTCACATACTTTGACATGCTTGGTGGACAAATTCATGTGTTGATTTTACTTAACTAAATGTGATAAAGGTAATATTCATACCAGCACCTTGATGATCTGACCTCTCTAAGTATTCCAGTAGCCTGGAAAATTTTAAGTTACTGAAAAATCAGGTATTTATTGCATTTTTGCACAAAGGAGATTGGGGAATGAGGGATCATAACATAATACTTCAATGCCACTAGATTTCCCATATACATATATATGGGAAATACTTTTTTATATTTTTTTTTATTAATTCAAGTTAGGGAACAGGCTTGTTTCACATGTAAGTCCCTTCTCCTTCTCCCTCCCGTCACCCCCATCCCTCCTCCCCCACCCCCAACCTACTCCCCACCCCATCCACCCACTACTCCCCAGGCAGGGTAGGGCCCTCAACAGGGGCTCTGCAAAGTCCACCAAATCTTCCTGTGCTGGTCCTGGGCCCTTCCCCATGTGTCCAGGGCCAGAGTGTATCCTTTCACGTGGGATGGGCTCTCAAAGTCCCTTCATACACCAGGGAAAAATGCTAATCCACTTCCAGAGGCACCCTGGAGTGCAGAGGCCTCCTTATTGGCATCCATGTTCAGGGGGCTGGATCAGTCTTGTACTGGCTCCCAGACAGCATCTGGGGTCAATGTGCTCTCCCTTGTTCAGGCCAACTGTTTCTGTGGGTTTCTCCAAGCTGGTACAGACCCCTTCGATCTTCATTCCTCCCTCTCTTCAACTAGATTCCAAATTTCATCTCAGTGAATTTCTGTGGATGTCTGTCTCTGCTTCCATCAGCCACTAGATGAGGGCTCTAGGATAGCATAAAGAGAAGTCATCAATCTCATTTTAGGGGAAGGGCTTTTTGGTTATCCTTTCCACCACTGCCTGGATTGTCAGATCGTGTCATCCTTGTAGGTCTCTGGAGATCTTTCTAGTTCCAGATCTCTTCTCGGACCTATAGTGGCTCCCTCAAATATGGTATCTCTCATCCTTCTCTCTCTCCTCTATTCTTCCCCCTACTCAATATCTCTGCTCCTCCATTTCTTCTCCTCTACTCCTCTTCTTGTGCTCTTATTGTGGCAGCACCACCTCCCCTACCCTCATGCTCCCAATTAGCTCAGGATTTCATGCCACTTCCCATTCCTGGGGACCATTTATCCCTTAGAGTCCTTCATGTTCCCTAGTTTCTTTAGTGAAGAGGATTATAGGCTGGTAAACCTTTGCTCTATGTCTAAAGTTCATATATGAGTGAGTACATACCATGTTTGTCTTTTTGTGACTGGGTTACCTCACTCGGGATGGTTTCTTCTAGTTCCATCCATTTGCCTGCGAATTTCAAGATTCCATTGCTTTTTTTTCTGCTGAGTAGTACTCCATTGTATAAATGTACCACATTTTCTCTATCCACTCTTCAGTTGAGGGACATCTAGGTTGCTTCCAAACAATGGCTATTACAAACAATGCTGCTATGAACATGGTTGAACATATGTCCTTGTTGTATGAACATGCACTATTTGGGTATATACCCAAGAGAGGAATGGCTGGATCTTGAGGTAAATTGATTCCCATTTTTTTCTGAGGAAACGCCATACTGATTTCCAGAGTGGTCCTACAAGTTCACACTCCCACCAGCAATGGAGGAGTGTTCCTTCTTCTCCACATCCTCTCCAGCATAGGTTGTCATTGGTATTTTTGATTTTAGCCATTCTGACAGGTGTGAGGTGGTATCTCAGAGTTGTTTGGAGTTGCATTTCTCTGATGGCCAATGATTTTGAGCACTTTCTTAAGTGTCTTTCAGCCATTTCAGATTCCTCTGGGATGAAGACTACTTGATCGTGGTGGATGATTTTTCTGATATGTTCGTGGATTCAGTTCACCAATATTTTATTGAGTATTTTAACAGTGATGTTCATGAGGGATATTGGTCTGTAGTTCTCTTTCTTAGTCATATCTTTGTTTGGCTTGGGTATCAAAGTGATTGTAGTCTCGTAGAGTTTGGCAATATCCCATCTGCTTCTATTGTGTGGAACAGTTTGAAGAGTACTGGAATTAGCTCTTCTTTGAATTTCTGGTAGAATTCTGCAGTGAAGCCATTTGGCCCTGGGCTTTTTTTTTGGTTGGGAGGCTTTTGATGACTGCTACTATTTCATTAGAGGTTATGGGTCGATGTAAACTGTTTATCTGATCTTGGTTTAATTTTGGTAAGTGATATGTATCCAGAAAATTGTCCGTTTCCTTTAGATTTTCAAATTTTTTGGAGTACAGGTTTTCAAAGTATGACCTGAAGATTCTCTGGATTTCCTCAGTGTCCATTGTTATATCTCCCTTTTCATTTAAGATTTTGTTAATTACCATGTTATCTCTCTGCCTTTTGGTTAGTTTGGCTAGAGTTTTGTCTATCTTCTCAAAGAACCAACTCTTTGTTTCATTGGTTCTATGTAATGTTTTCCTAGTTTCTACTTTATTGATTTCAGCTCTCAGAATGATTATTTACTGGTGTCTACTCCTCCTTGGTGAGTTTGTTTCTTTTTGCTCTAATGCTTTCAGTTGTTCTGTCAATTCTCTAGTGTGACTGATCTCCAGTTTCTTCCTTTGGGCACTTAGTTCTATGAACTTTCCTCTTAGCACTGCTTTCAGAGAAATACTTAAAGTATCTTTAATATTTTGGTGGAGGTATATGTGTGTGTGTGTGTGTGTGTGTGTGTGTGTGTGTGTGTGTATGCATGTGTGAGCCAGTGTTAGTTCATACAACATAGTCAGTTTATACATTGTAGGTGTGGGAGACAAAGGACAATCTCTGGTGTCTGATTTCACCTTTCATCTTTTGAAACAGTGTCCTCTATGTTTCATGCTGCTGCTTATGAAAAACTAGCAAGCCCAGCAAGATTCTGTCTTTGTCTCTCCTTTCCCTGTATTAGTTTAGGGATTATATACATGTACAACCATGCATGGCTGACAGTGATTCTAGTGATTCTAAGCAGAAGATCATGACTGTGTGGCAAACACTTTAACCTATGGAGCCTTTGCTCTAGACTCATAAATCACATATATTTATTTATATATATAAATTTACATATTTTATTATAAGATGTTATTATCTTCATCTTTAACAAAAATTCATGAATGCAAATAAACTCTTCAACATGCAATTTAATTATTACCAACTCAGGGTCTTTATAAACATTTTAGATGTGTCTTGAGTATGCCTTCTTAATTACCTCTATAATCTCATGTCTTAAATTAACACTACACTAATTTAAGTTTTTTTAAAAAAAAAAAAAGCCTAGCTATGTTTACACGACATGCATTCACCAATGAGATATCCAGATAAGAAGGAGAAGTTTTGATCTGCTAACCAGATCCAAACTCAGTAGTAGTATCCAACACACCCAGAAACTTCAAAGGCTTGAATAACAGTCCCACATGCATCCATGAGGAGAGGACAGGCATCAGAGTATTGGAACTGTTTGTATCTACCAGAAGGGAATCTTGGTCTTATACCAACCAGGAGAGGAAGAGACTCCTGATACACCCACCAGAAGAAAGGAAGAGAAAAGGACAAATAAAAGAAAATTCAAAAACAGAAAACCCAATATCATGCCACCGGAGACTAGGAACTATACACCAGCAAGACCTGAATATCACAATGCAGATGAAGCAGAAGAGAATGAGCTTAAAAATATCTTCAAGAAAATGATAGAGGGCCTCAAAGAAAATATGAGAAAATCACTTAAATAAATGTAAGAAAAAACAAGCCAAAAAATACAAAATATCAACTAATCTCTCAAGAAAACAGTTCAAGACCTAAAACTGAAATAGAGACAGACAATAAAGAAAGCACAATCTGAGGGAATGCTGGAAATAGAAAAGCTGGGTAAATGACCAGGAACCACTGATGTAACCATAACCAATAGAATACAAGTGATAGAAGAGAGAATCTTAGGTTTTGAAGACTCATTAGAGGACATACAGTTATGGACCAAAGAAAAATCTCAAGTCTAACAAATCTCTAACACAAAATATACAGGAAATATGGGACACCATGAAAAGACCAAAACTAAGAATAATAGGTATAGAAGAAGGTGAAGAAATCCAACTCAAAGGCACAGAAAACTTATTCAACAAAATCATAGAAGAAAAATTTCCCAACCTAAAGAAAGATATGCCAATGAATATACAGGAAACCTACAGAACACCAAATAGTCTGAGCCAAAAAAAAGGTCTCCTCGACACATAATAATCAAAACAAAAAAAAATACAGAATAAGGAGAAAATATTAAGAGCAGCTAAGGAAACAGTTCAAGTAACATATAAAGGCAAACCAATCAGAATTACACCTGAATTTTCCATGGAAACTCTGAAAGTCAGAAGGCTCTGGATAGATATTCTACCTACACTGAGAGACCATGGATGCCAGCCCAGACTACTATACACAGCAAAGTTTTCAGTCATTATAGATGGAGAAAACAAGATGTTCCATGACAACACCAGATTCAAACAATACATATCCACCAATCAAGCATTACAGAAAGTTCTGGAAGGAAAACTGCAACCCAAGGAAGTTAACTACAAACAGAAAAATATAGGTATTAGATAATCCCACTTTATCCAACAGCCAAAAGGATAAAGGAATAGAATCCCACACATAATTTCATCACCATCACCAAATTAAAAACAAACTCGAATGAACAATCAATAGTCATTAGTATCCCTCAACATGAATGCTCTTAACTCACCTATTAAAAGACACAGATTAGCTGAATGGATAAGAAGACAGAATCCATCCTTCTGCTGCATACAAAAAACACACCTCAACTTCAAAGACAGATGGTACCTCAGAATTAAGGGTTGTGAAAAGATTTTCCAATCAAATGGACCCAAGAAACAAGCAGTGATAGCAATCCTAATATCCAACAAATTGGACTTTAAACTAACATCAATCAAAAGAGATGAAGGAGCTCACTTCGTATTCATCATAGGAGAAATCCATCAGGATGAAGTCTCAATTCTGAACATTTATTCCCCAAATACAAAGAAATCCACATTCATAAAAGTAACATTACTAAAATTCAAATCACACATAAAACCACACACACTTATAGTGGGAGAGATCAAGACTCCACTCTCACCACTGGACAGGAACACCAGACAGAAACTTAACAAAGACACAAAGGAACTAATAGAAGTTATGGCACAATTGGACTTAACAGACATCTATAGAACATTCCATCCAAATACAAAACAATTTAGCTTCTTCTCAGCACCACATGGAACCTTCTCTAAAAATGACCACATACTTGGCAACATAGCAAACCTCAACAAGTACAAAAAAAATTGAAATACCCCCCTGTATCTTATCAGACCACCATGCTTTAAAGTTAGAATTCAACAACAACACTGATTGCAGAATAACTAAAAACTAATGGACATTAAGTAACACCCAATTGAAAAATTATTGGGTCAAGGAAGAAATAAAAAAAAAGATATTAAAGATTTCCTAGAATTCAATGAGGATGCAGACAAAACATACCCCAAATTATGGGACACTGTGAAAGCAGTGCTAAGAGGAAAATTCATAGCGCTAACTGCCCACATGAAGAAACAGGAGAATAACCACACTAGAGAATTAACAGCACAACTGAAAACTTTAGAAAACAACGAAGCCAATACACTCTGGAGGAGCAGACACCAGGAAATAATCATATTGATGGCTGAAATCAATAAAATGGAAACTAGGAGAACAATACAAAGAATCAATATATAGAAAAGTAGGTTCTCCAAGAAAATCACCAAGATAGACAAACATTTATCCAAACTTACCAAACAGCAGAGAGAGAACATTCAAATCAATAAAATCAGGAATGAAAAGGGGGACATAACAACAGACACAGAGGAAATCCAGAGAATCAGCAGGTCATACTGTGTACATATATATTCCTCAAAATTCAAAAATCTAAAGGAAATGGACAATTTTCTGGACAGATTTAACTTATCAAAATTAAATCAAGAGCAGATAAGCAACTTAAATAGACCTATAAGCCCTAATGACATAGAAGCACTCATCAGATGTCTCCCAACCAAAAAAAGCGCAGGGCTAGATGGCTTCAGTGCAGAATTCTACCAGAAATTCAAAGAAGAGCTAATACCAGAACTCCTCAAATTGTTCCACACAATATAAGCAAAAAGGGACATTGACAAACCCTTTTTAAGAGGCTACAATTAACTTCATACCCAATAAGAAAGACCAATATCCCTCATGAATATTGATGTAAAAATACTAAATAAAATACTGGCAAATGGAATACAAAAACACATCAGAGAAATCATCCACCATGATCAAGTAGGCTTCATCCCAGGGATGCAAGGATGTTTCAACATACAGAAATCCATCAATGTAATCCACCATATAAACAGACTGAGGAAAAAAACCAAATGATCATCTCACTAGATGCTGAAAAAGCCTTTGACAAAATCCAATGCCCCTTCATGATAAATCACTAAACAGAACTGGAATCCAGATGCAGAAGAGGATGTTAAGAGCAAAGTGGTCCAGACCAGGCTGGTGAAACCCACAGAAACAGCTGACCTGAACACTGGGGAACTCTTGTTCCCCAGACGGCTAGCTGGGATACCAGCATGGGACTGATCCAGACCCTAAGAACATGGGTTTCATTGAGGAAACCTCGAAAATCTACGGGACCTCCTATAGAATTCAATCCTTATCCCTACCATAAGTGTGGACCTTGGGAGCTCATTTCACTTAGACAAATACCCCCTGAGCCAAGACATATGGGGGTGTGCCTGGGCCCTATTCCAAAGGATACAATAGACTCTGATGACACCCTATGGAACGGGAGCAGAAGGAATATGTGATAGGTAGAGTTTTAGTGGGAGAGTGCATAGGTGACAATGGGAGGAAGAAGGAACTGGGATTGTCATGTAAAACAATCTTGTTTCTAACTCAAGGAAAAAAGGAGAAGTTTCTTAGAGATTTATAAGAAATAACAATATAGAAAACAGGACAAAGTCTACCAAGGGGGTCATATATTACTGATATTTTATAATATTTAATTTGGATGCCTTAAAATGCTGCATATTTCTATTGCATTTAACTGCTTAAAATTACACCAAGTGAAAACACTCATTCTTCACCTTCAATCAAAATATTACTTGAGAGACTACAGGGATTTTATTTAAGTGTGAGAAAATTAGACTGGGAATAAGGTGAAATGGTTTTAATTCTAGCTGTAGCTCCCACTGATGTCTTGGTTCTGAGAGGTCCATGACATCTTTGATCACTGGCTTTTTATACAGACCTTTCTGAATTATTGTGAGAAGTTCAACTGTCTGGAGGATTTTGGATTCAAATCATACTTCATCAATTAGTTCAAATGAATATTTAAAATTCCTGTCATTCAAGAAGTGTTAACCATTTGAGCCAGATTAATGATTTTGATGCATATTTCTGTTAATGTATAATTTTTCTTTGGTGTTTGAAGAATAAAACTTTGTCTTCTTACTAGATTCCTTTATTTGGTTTCAGTATCTCTCATCTGTTTATCATCACTACAGAAAAAGCTGAGTGGTCACTTTTGTTTAATTGTTCTTACATATATATGGAGTAATATGGAGTAAATAAGTACTACCTACTCAACCCATACAATGTTACTTGTATGTATATGATTTCCAATGTGACCATGTTATATTCGAGAAGCAACTGTTAAGTTGTTTTTTGGGAATGACTGTTTCTCCCATTCTCATCACTCCTTATTTGCCTTCATTTTTTTTTCTTGGCTTAGAGGCCTCATGAGAATTTTCCCTTTCATGCTATAATGTGTAATGGTATCAGGTGTAGAGAAAAAGGGAGTGGGAAATGATGCTGTTATATTTTAATTTCAATGGTATAAAACTACAATTACCACTACTCTCATTATCCAAGTCAATTTATTTACATGACAAATAAAGAACTTGAAAATGTTAAGATTCTATAGAAATAATGTAATAAGTATTTCCTGAGAGTTTGTGGTGGCAAAAGACAGACTGTGATTCCTAGAAATCTCAAGGGAAAACAGAACTTTTGTTTGGAGAAAAGAGTTAAAGGGGTTATGACAGCAGTGATATAGATTAAAGGATGAAGTAAGATATGGGAAATGTACAAATCAAAGATTCCATGAAATAAAATTCAGATTTCAGACTGATTTTATTTTCTGGAATACATGAATATCTATGGAATAGCATGAACCATCTTTTCACTGAATCTGTTTTATTGAAAGAAAATCAAGTGCATGTACTGAGTTTCATTGTTTAATATATAGGAAAGTAGAAGTTGCAGAGACAGAGAGAGAGAGAAAGAGATAGAGAGAGCTACCAATGCACTGTTGATAAATATTACCATAGTATTTATGCATCATGGAAGCTAGATGATGAGTATTTGTATGGTCATCTACTACAGGAAACAAATTTATTGTGTGGCAGGAGCTCTAATAACTCAATTTTTCCTCTCATAAAATTTGAAATTAGAATGACATTTGGTTTTTATATGTCAAAATATATGTAGCAGAAACTGATGACAGAAAAGGAAAATTAGAGATAAGACAAGAGTTGAGGCCAGCTTTCTGTCCCAAATGAGACAAAAACATAAATGTGAAATGTAAAAAATTATGCACTTAGGGACATTGAAATATATCAAGTACAATTATTATTCAAAACCCATATTAACAATATTGATTAGCAAGTCGACAGATGTCAAAGCAGGAAACAAGGAATATTTACCCATGGAAATGCTAAAAAATAATATACCCTTGAATAATTTAATAATTTGTAGTAGAAAACTAGAAATTCTGATCTTCGAAACAATATAGAAATATTTCTAAAATTTGACAGTACTGTCCTTACTTAGGAAGAATACATAGACATTTCTGCTAGTATAATGGTGTTTTGATGCTATGGTATAGCAATTTACACCAGTTACAAAAAGCTGCAGGATATATTTGTAGAATGTCATCCTAAGTCAAAGTTTCTGAAATAGCATACATTCGATTTTACTGGGAAAGATAAGTGCCTCTAAGCCGAGCAAACTAATGAATATGTGTGAGAAATTTAGAGAACTCTTTGCTCTTTCAAGAATTCTGAATCTTAATTAATGTCTCCAATAATAAAAAATACATATTAATATCATTGTGTGTGTGTTCTCAATCCCACTTTGTGTGTCTGTGTATGTGAGTGTGTGTGTGTGTGTGTGTGTGTGTTCATGTTTGGAAAATATATAAAATTTTGAAAAGAATGCTGGATATTGGGATATTTATCTTGAGCCTCCCATTTTTACAAAGTATTTCTGGCCTTTTCTTGATCATTAATACTAACCTAAATACACCAGTTAAATTTTGAACTAAAAGGTACAATTAATACCACTCCTTTATTTATTCATATGTATACAAACTAAAACTTAAGGCTAACTAACAGAAGAAAAGTAGAATGTGTCAGATTGCATTCAGGCCACATTTCATAAATATGGAGAGAATCATATTAAATGAATCTGAGGTTTGCTAATCGATAAATGGTCCCCTCTATTTATCACTATTTATGTCTCAGTACTTCTTTGTATTATATGGTGGTGTTTATGTGAAGGAGCAACAAAAATAATGCATTGGATTGTTAAATAAAAGTGATGGACTGTCAAAAGTAATCTTTTAATGGAACTGACGAGAAGGCTAAGTATGGATATGGTTCAAGTTGTGAAAAACATATGTAATGGGTTGAATTAGAATGGCTCCTATAGGTCCATATGTCTGAGTGTTTGGTTCCCCAGTTGGTGGAACAATTTGAGAAGGATTAAAAGGTATGTCCTTGTTGGATCAAAGTATATGCTTGTTAGAAGAAAGTTGTCACTGGTAGTAGAATTTAAGGTTTCAAAAGCCCACTGTAATACCAGACTCACTCTCTTCATGTAATTTATGGATCATATGTGAATGTTATGTGTATGAGAAACTCAGTAACATAACTATCCATCCCATTACGCAATAAGGGAAAAGCTTCATAGTCTGAGGTAAAACATGGAAAATACATGGAAATGTATCCCCTTGTTCACCAGAATCTTTAGACACCCTTTGGTATCATCAGCAAAGGTCCCCAGAAATATCAGGAACTATTACTAGAGGTATCAGGATTGAGAAAGGAACTGTATAAAACCTGATTCACTGGGATGGATAGGAAGAGTTAAATACACCAGGAATTTGGGGAATAGTGTGGGTCTTTAGTTGCTTTGCTGAGACCCATGTTGAGACATGATATTTATAAGGTAGGGGAGGCTCTTGAGATGTGAATAATTTAGACTGGGTTTTAAAAGTGCTAAAGCAATCTAGAGGAGATGAGAAAAATGAACATAAAATGGGCCTGTCAGAGCCACTTGAGAGTTCCAATAGTTCTTGAGCCAGATTTTATGAGAAAAAAATTGGCAGAAGCCAAATCAGCACATATGAGACTATGGAAGGCTTTCAAAACTCAGCAAAGAATTAATGATTATATAAATAACAGAATGGTGAAAGGGAAAACAGTAAGATTGTCCCAGAGTAGGCAATATGGCCCAGGACTAAACTGTGTACATTTTTTCCTGTGCAAATATACACTGGGGATGAAAACCATTAACTCAATCCAGAGTGAATTCTGGTGGGACCAATGAGGAGAGAGCAGTCAACCAAAACTCATGCCCAGAAACTATCAGATACAGGGAGTCTAAATAGTTATATCAGTTAGCATGCAAGGAATACTCTACTTTGGTTATAGTCCAGTCAGAATAAAAGACCAACCACCATACCACTGAGTCTAGTAGAAGCCAAATAATTAACAGGAGCCTTATGAAATAAGTGACTTTTTAGTACTCAGCACAAAGGAGATATCCATGCTACCACTCCACAGTGCAGAGACCATTGAAGATGAAGAGCTAAAGGGATGTCAGAACAAGAAAAGAAAGAAATGTCCTTTGGAACTGATTTGGTTATCACTATCTTAAACTGTCAGCCATTGTGATTTTATTTAAGATACTTGTGAATGACTGAGCTTTTATCATTTGTTCCTGGAAGAGTATATTGCAAAATCTCACTCTAATCAAGGCTACCTGGCAATCTAATGGTTTCTAGGAGGGAAACTCACAAGACTCTGCCCCTCTCTATTTAGAAGTTAACAGTTGCTGAGAAGAGGTTCTTACAAGACCCCAGTAATCTCTGTAGTCAAAGACTTCTACGAGAAACAGGCATTATCTTCTGTGGAGTAACTTAAGTTTATGTGCTCCTGTAAATAATGCCACAGTGATACTTTTGTAAATAACCACTTGCCCATATTTCTATAAGCACCTGTAATTTAATTTATTCAAACTTAGACTTGGATGGAATCATTGCTTGGTCTGTTACTGATACCCTTGTTCCTCATCTCAAAAAAGTTTGCATAACAAAAAAAAATGAATGACATGTGGCAATTCTTAGTTGACATTTTCTTCTGTGTCACAGTGAAATGAAATAGCAATTGGACACTATAGCTTTCTTTAATCATGAAATTAGTGTGAATACAAAAATTCTTTAATTTGTTTTGTCTTATTGACTGTGTCTTTTGCCTTACATAAGCTCCTTGGTTTCAGGACATTTATTGTCAAACTCAATGTCTGTGCTATTGGTGTTATGTTCAAGTAGGGGTCTCTTGTACTAATTCATTCAAGGGTACTTCACACATTTTCTACTAAGAGGTTCAGTGTGGTGGACTTATGTTGAGGTCTTTGCTCCATTTGGACTTATGTTTTATGCATGGTGATAGATATGGATCTATCTGCATTCTTCCATATCCCAGCATCCACCTAAGCCAGCAGGATTTGTTGAAGATGCTTTTTTTTTCCATTTTATAATTTTAACTTGTTTGTCAAAAATCAGGTGTTCATAGGTGTGTGGGTTAATATCAGGATTTTTAATTTGATTCCATTCTTCTACCTGTCTATTTTTGTGTCAAAACCAAGTTGTTTTCAGGAGTATATTGTGATCCAATCAGGCAGTGAGGTGGCAGGCAGTAATTGTATATAAGGAAAACATAATGGGAAATCACTCTCTTCTCTTTGGAGACGCTGAACAGAATTTATGTGGCCGCAATGGAGTAAGGGGCTTGGACCTTTCTTCTGGTAAGTTAAAGCCATGAGAATATACATAGATTAGCAATTATGTGCTAAGAATAAGAAGCCCAAGTCACCAAGCAACAGCTTATAATTAATAGAGAGTCTGTGTGTTTCTTTGGGGCAGAGAAGGGCAGTGGGACATAACCAGGCCAAGAAAACCTCAAGTTACATATTGATGCCCTCAACATTTGGCATGAATTTCCAGGTAGAAATGCGAAGCTTAAAAGGGGATTTTAAAAACAAAAGATCAAAGACAAACACAGCTTTTTGGTAGCAATATATTCTCTGGCAAATTCTGTTTTGCTAGAGACAAGCAGTAATTTTGGAGTCTCCTTTAAAGGAGTCTTCCTGAATTGGCAGAGGCAGCAAAAAATTGCAAGACTCTTGTAAGAGGTCCCTGCTAAGGATTGAATGGTGTGTAAGAGAAGCTGGTAGCAGCAATAACCAGCATGCTGCATGGCAGATTTAGCTTTTATTCATAAAGGTTTAAGAGTCAAGGCCATGAGCACAGTTCCCAGAGCAGGTGGTAAACTTACACCTGCCATGTCAGAAAGTCAGCAGCTAAAACAGGCAAGGCTTTAATTTTAGCCATGCTGTTTATCAAATAAAGATGTGTGGCCAGAAAAAGGTAAAGATTTACAGTAAAGATAGTTTCAGATAAAGAAAAACCTCTAAAATTTTTACAGTGTGCTTAAAAATATACATAGGATTGGAAGAAAAAAAGAAGCAGGATAAAGTGGTTTAAAAAAAAAAAAGAAAGAAAGAAACTGAGTAGCTGGGTCTGGTGGCACAAGCCTTTAATCCCAGCAATTAGAAGGCTGAGACAAGCAGATCTCTTTGATTTCAAGGCCAGCCTGGTATACAGAGTGAGTAAGGGCAGCCAAAGATACACGGAAACCCTGTCTCAAAAAACAAAAAGATAAAAGTAAAATAAACAGAGTAATAGTAAGTAAATTGCCAAATAAATAAACCACATCAAGATGGAAAATACACAGAGAATCTGGATACTGTATGCTATTTTTTGTCTTTGATATATAGAGATGTATTTGAAATGAATAGATCTTATTCAAAACTTTCAAAACCTACAGATATGGCATTTAAATGGCTTAGGGTTTTTCATGACAGTGAGACACAACTGCTACTGGCAAACAAATTATATCTGATAGGAAGTAGGGTATCAACGAAATTCATTATGGAGTTTGCTTTCAATATGGCAAAACTAGCCATTTGGGCAAGAAACTGTTCTTGCCTAGACTCTTTGACTATTGCTATATAAACTGTACATGCAGGATCAAAAGGCAAGTGACTGTTGAACTTTCAAAACAAGATGGACCACTCTTGAAGTGCTCCTGATTCATGGAAGAGTCTGCCAGACATTCTGCAGGGCACAGAAAAATGACTGACAAACTGCCAAAACAGATAGACAGTTTCAAATTTCAAGCTTTGTTGAGAAGTCTGTCAGAAACATTATGGCCTATGAGGTAAAGATGAATGCTCCAACATTACAGAGGAAATTCGAGTGACTGTCCAGGAAGTGAGATGTATCTGTCAGTTCTAGAGTTTATATATTATCCTTCTGTGGTCTTTGATGGAATTGAAGACAGACAGTTATGAATATAGTTTTCCTAGTTATGATAAAAGGTAAGTTATATATAAAACTTTATACTCACAAAGATATATTAGATGACAGAATATTTCATTAAATCTTGCTAAATGTTAATGGATTAAATATTGTAACTATAGTTCTTACTTGATAACTGTATTATCATATATAATTGGACTATGTTAAAGTTAAAACTCTTCTTTTTATTTAGGCAGAAAAGAGGACATGATGGTGGAAGTCTTCTGTATGTATGTTTAACTTATTAGTAGTTGAATAAAGTACTCTTGGCCATTAGGAAAGCAAGATGGGCAGGACTAAGAAGAATTCTAGGAAATGTACTAAAGAGAAGTCACCATGTGTTCCAAGTAGAAAGTGACATGGCAGACAGTAACAGCATATAAGCAAGAACAAACAGGAAATCACTCTATTCTCTCTCTTCTCTGTGGCGACAATGAGCAGATGCATTGTAGACCTCAATGGAATAATAGGCAGGGACCTTTTCTCTGGTAGGGTAAGACCACGTAGAAATACTTAGACTATTATAAAATAGTTTAATATTCAAATCAGAGCTAGCTAATAAGAAGCCATAGCCAAAACCCAACAGTATTGTAACTAATACAGTCTCTCTGTGTTATTTAGGGGCTGAAGCAGTGACAGAACCAGGCAAGAATCTCATGTTACACCATAGTTCTATAATAGAGCTTGAAATCAGTGAGCGTAATGCCTCCAGAAGTTCCTTTATTGTGCAGGGTTGTTTTGTATCCTGGGTATTTTGTTTTTTTCCACATAAACTTGAGTATTATACTTTCAAGGTCCGTGAAAAATTGTGCCAGTGTTTTGATGGGGAATACATTGAATCTGTAGATTGCTTTGGCAAAATTACCATTTTTACTATGATGATCCTACCATTCCAACAGCATGAGAGATGTTTCCATTTTCTAGTATCTTCTTTAATTTCTTTCTTTAAAAACTCAAAGTTCTTGATATATATATATATATATATATATATATATATATATATATATATATATATATATATTTCACTTGTTTCTTTAGCTTTACCCCAAGATATTTTATGTTGTTTGAGGCAATTTTAAACAGTAATGTTTCTCTGATTTCTTTCTCAGCCCATTTATGTTCTGTATATAGTAGGCCTACAGGGTTTTTTGAGTTAATATTGTATCCTACCACTTTGCTGAAGGTGTTTATCAGCTGTAGGTGTTCCCTTGCAGAGTTTTTTGAGTCACTTATGTAAACTACCAAATTATCTGCAAATAATGAAAGTTTGACTTCCTCCTTTCCAGTTTGTATCCCCTCCATCTCCTTTTGTTGTCTTATTGTTCTAGCTAGACCTTCAAGTACAATATTGAATAGATATGGAGACAGAGGACAACCTTGTCTTGTTCCTGATTTTAAAGGATCATGGTGAGTTTCTCTCCATTCAGTTTGATGTTTGCTGTGGTGTGCTGCATATTACTTTATTTATGTTTAGGAATGTTCCTGATATTCCTTTATCATGAATGGGTGTTGGATTTTGTTAAAGGCTTTTTCAGCATCTAGTGAGAAGATCATGTGTTTTTATTCTTTTGCAGTTTATTTATGTGGTGGATTACATTGATAGATTTTTGTATGTTGAACCATCCCTGCATTCTTGGGATGAAGCCTACTTGATCTTGGTGGATGATTTCTCTGATATGTTCTTGGATTTAATTTGCCAGTATTTTATTATTTTTGCATCAATGTTCATAAGGGATATTGGTCTGCAGTTCTCTTTTGTAGTTGTGTCTTTTTGTGGCTTGGGTACCAAGGTTATTGAAGCCTCATAAAAGGAATTTGAATGACCCTTTTGCTTCTGATGTTTGGAACAATTTGAGGAGTATTGGTATTAGCTCTTCTTTGAATTTCTGGTAGAATTGTGCCCTGAAACCATCAACCCCTGGCCTTTTTTTTTTTTTTTCAGTTGGGAGATTTTGATAACAGCTTCTTCTTAATAGGGGTTATAGTCTGTTTAAATTGCTTATCTGTTCCTGATTTAATTTGGTAAGTAATATCTATCCAGAAAATTATCCATTTCCTTTAAATTTTCAAATTTTGTGGAGTACTGGTTTTCAAACTCTGACTTAAGATTCTTTGGATTTCCTCAGTGTCCTTTGATTTGGTTAGTTTGGATGAAGTTTTTTCTATTTGTTGATTTTCTCAAAGAGCAAATTCTTTGTATATTGTTTCTTTGTATTGTTTTCTTTATTTCTACTTTATTGATTTCAGCCATCAACTTGATTATTTCCTGATGTCTTCTCCTCCAGTGTGAGTATATTATGGTTAATAACTAATATGAAGCCTGTGATGGTCAGGATATATATTTATTAGGTAGCCGACTGGCAGGCCAGTAGAGCAAGCCAAAACAGCAGGAGAAAAAGCTAACATATGCATTCCCTATTTTTTTAAACCTTTGCCACATCACTCTGACATCACCTTGACCACACCCTGAAGGGAGTGGTCGGGCACACCTGTAGCTAGCCCTTTGGAGGCATGGTTACAGTGTCTCCCTGCAATTTCCCTCTTAGTCTAAAAGAGGATTAAAACTTAAAAGTGTAAAGTATCCAAAATTAACAATCATAAAGGTGAAATACAAGAAGATACAATAATCTGCTATGTCATTAACTATGCCTATATAACTAAAGCCTAAAGTCATATGAAAGAGGTGTCCAAGCCTGAACATCTCCTTCCAATCCCAACTATAAACAATAGGAAACTATCCCTCTAGGTGTACATTATTCTTAATGACAACACTGGAGGAAAGGGGGCATAGCATTCTCCAAGTTACTTCCTGCTGAAATGGAATGAAGATAACCTCATGGGTTCCTGTAGGAAGAAAATGTTAGTATAGTGAAAGTCTGGAATAGAATGTATCCAGTCCATGTTGGATGGTATTTGCTTGCTTGAAGATCTAGGTTGAAGTACTCAAGTTGATTGAAGTCAGTACCTGAAGCTCTGACCAGAGTGTCAGTTGAAATGGAGCAAGTTGAATCCAGTGCAGTCAAGGAGGTGTGACCCATTTTCATTCCAGAGCATCCAGGGATTGCTGTCATGCAGGTCTTCATTGTCTGTGTGGGACTCAAACATAAGTGTTAGCAGAGAAATATTTGCTTGTATATGTATGCATACCAGTGAAGGCAACCATGGAAACATAACAATTATGAGAGGATGTACACCTTGAAAGAAAGAGCCAAGAAAAGAGAAAAGATTTTTTCTTATAAAGAAACTCTGAAGTTTAGTTAAACGGCATATTTGGATTTTAGGGGAGGAAGGCCAAATCCAACTCTAAATCCAGCATTTAGTTAATTGAATGGGGATTAGGAGACAAAAAGAAATAGGCATAGTGGTAATTGTCCTATGACTATTTTTCTTTTGTTTGAAGTTATAGTTCTCTTTTACCCATGTAGTGTCCTTTGACTTTTGGAAATGAGTTTTACTATTAAAAGAAAAACAAAACACTTCTCTTCCCTTTTTTATTCAGTTTATTCGGGTATTTATTCAGTTTATGAGGTATACCTTGGTAGAATACCTGCCCTTTCTTCGTGAGTGGTTTTTCCTTTTTATCTCAAATCTTGATCAACTTTGATGGTATCCAAAGTTTTTCTTCTTCTGTGGAAACAAATGTAAAACCCCTTCCCCAACATAAGGCATGTCCTGGTTTCCATGTAGAGGATATACATCTTTGAAATACACCAGCTGATTCAGTTTAGCAGGCTTTTTTTTTTTTTTTTCTCATAGTCCAGTGCCTTTCTATAGCGGTTTGTCCTTTCTTATTAGCATTAAGAATGTTTAGTGTTAATAAAGCATTATGTAACCTATGTTTGGGGGGTTTTGTTCCCCCAGCCTGTTTATGGGGCATCTCCTTTAGTGTTCTATTAGATCTCTCAACCACTGCCTGTTTTGTAGGATTGTGTGATATACCAGTCACATGCTTTATGTTATATTTGGAAAACTGTTCCAATTTAGTGGAGACATATGTTGGAGTATTGTCAGTTTTTATTTATGCAGGTATACCCATAACAGCCATCACCTCTAGCAGATCTGCAATAACAGAATCGATTTTTTTCAGAGTTAAGAGTAGTAAGTAGTTCATTGGAACCCTGAGAATGTTTCAGTAGTATGATGCACATATTTCAAATTTCTAAATTTTGCAAAGTGAAAGACATCCATCTGTCAAACCTTATTTTTCTGAATGCCCTTAGGGTTACAGCCTGTTGACAATGGAGTTTGATTATAAAAAGAACAAGTAGGACAGTTTCTCACTATTTCCTTGGCTTGTTGCCAAGTGAAGGAGAAGTCATTTTTTAAACCTTTGCTATTTACATGGTGGTTCCTATGAAAGTTTGAGGCTTCCAGCACATTTCCTATTAATAAATGATTAATCCCATCATTGCCTTGTTCTAGTGGGCTTGGTAGACCTGTATAGGATCCAATAGATATGAGTTATATATAAAAGATTAGTTCTGTTCCTGATAGTGTCCTGCAATTGTATAAAAAGTGAAGTTAATTCTATATTACCAGGAGCAAATTCTTCAGTCTCTCTCTGCATATTGAGAATCTGTAACTATATTAAAGACTCTGTAAAATCCATGAGTACCATGAGTATTGTGTACAACTCTGCCTTCTGTACAGATGTATATGGAATTTGAAGTACTTTACTTTCCTCTCCTGATTTATAGTCTGATTTACCTGATTTGTTGTCATCAGTGTAGAAGGTAAGAAATACAGAAATGGGAGTTTTTCTTACAATATGTGGAAGAATCCAGATTGTCTTTTTTATTAATTTAATTCTGAAATTTTTGGGATAATTGTTGCTAATTGTTCCCAAAAAGTCAGTAAGAGCAATTTGCCATTATTCATTGTCCTTCCATAAGGAGGAATATTCCTCATTAGTTAAAGGTACTATAATTTCCGCTGGATCTTCTCCAGTCAGTTGATGGAGTCTTAATTTGCCCTTTAGAATCAAATCAGAAATCTTTTCTATATACATCTTTAGCTTTTTATTCTGTTTATGTGGCAGAAATAACCATTCCAATATGATGTCTTCCCTCTGCATCAGAATCCCAGAAGGGTATTCTCTGGATGGCAAGATAACCAGAATACAGTCTAGATTAGGGTTTATTCAATCTACATGTGCCCCCAATATTCTGTTGTATACCCATTGTAATTCTTTTTCTGCCTCAGTGGATAATATTTGAGGACTGTTTAGGTCCTTATTACCTTTAAGGACCATCTTTAAAATACAATTGTGCATTGCTAAATTTCCAGGAGTTTGTAGGGATTCTGCAATTTGTGCTTTTGTTGAAATCTAACTTTAATGCATGGTGGTCTGATAAGATACAGGGGGTTATTACAAATTTTTGTAAATATTGAGGTTTGCTATGTTTTGCCAAGTATGTGGCCAATTTTATAGAAGTTTCCATGTGGCACTGAGAAAAAGGTATATTATTCAGTTGAGGGGCATCTAGGTTGCTTCCAGGTCCTGGTTATTACAAATAATGCTGCTATAAATATGGTTGAACAGAAGATGGTTGAATATGTCCTTGCTGTGTGAATGTGCATCTTTTGCATATAGGGCTAAGAGTGCAATGACTGGAACTTGTGGTAGACTGTTTCCCAATTTCCTGAGGACAAGACATACTGATTTCCAAAGTGGCTGTACAAGTTGGCATTCCCACCAGTAATTAAGGAATGTTCCCCTTCCTCCACTTCCTCTCCAGCATAAACTGTCATTGGTGTTTTTGATTTTAGCCATTCTGACAAGAGTAAGATGGTATCTCAGAGTTGTTTTGATTTGCATTTACCTATGTCTTAAGATGTTGAGCAAGAAGACTGGATGGAAAAAATGTGATACATTTACATAATAGAGCACTACTCAGAAGAAAAAGACAACTGAAACTTGAAATTCATAGGCAAATGGATGTAACTAGAAGAAACCATCCTCACAAAAAGACAAACATGTTATGTACTCATATATGAATTTTTGACATAGAGCAAAGGATTATCAGCCTACAATCCACACCTCCAAGGAACCTAGGAAACAAGGAGGAACCTAAGAGGGACATATTGTCCCCAAGATAGAGGGAAAGGGACAAGATCGCCCAAGCAAATTGGGAGCATAGGGGAGGGGAGAGGGATTTTGGGAAAAAATGGGAGAAGAGAAGTGGAGAGGAGGACAAGGTAGAGGAAGAAAATGGAGTCAGTGGAAGAATAGAGGAGAGCAAGAAAAGTGATGCCACAATAGAGTTTCGTGACCCAGCATGACTCAGCTTTAATCCACAACAGCCATGAGGTTCGGCCTGACTGTGTGGGGGTGTGGGTCTGGAAACTACTAGCAATGCAGCGGTGATAAAGACCAAACACAGGCATCTTGTCATCTTTAGAGAGCTCTCAGTTCTATGTTGTAGAACTAGAGTCATTTCTTTATTAGTCATCTTTTCTAGTGTTTCTTAACCATCCTGTCATGACCTCGAGGAAACCATTTCTCTCTTTGTTCTCTATCTTCTCTGGTCGCTCACCCCTAGCCCCTAACTCTTGTCTTTGCTAGTCATTAACACACCAAGCACCTCAGGCCAGGTGAGGGCCTATTCAGATGCTTAGGTCCACAGAGATGCAAATAGGAGGCATTTTACCCTGAGGCCATGGTAAACAATAGAAGCCCTACTGGCAATTAACAATACAATGGTGAGCCAGAGCTTTCTTGTGACCCATGTTTACAGTAGCTGGAGGCTGGGCCCCAAAATATTCCATAACAGAATTATCTGGTCCCCCACAATAGATTTAAAGAGAAATCTTGAACT
Source organism: Cricetulus griseus (assembly GCF_003668045.3). Taxonomy (NCBI): domain Eukaryota; kingdom Metazoa; phylum Chordata; class Mammalia; order Rodentia; family Cricetidae; genus Cricetulus; species Cricetulus griseus. The sequence goes on along the minus strand of NC_048598.1, from coordinate 93,136,015 downwards.
AGGGAAATGTCCAGAAATCTACAATGTTGACCCCAACTAAGAGTCTAAGCAATAGTGGAGAGGCTACCTTAAATGCCCTTCTCCGAGAAAGAGATTGATGACTATTTTATATGCATTCCTAGAGCCTTCATTCAATAGCTGTTGAAAGCAGAAGCAGATGCCCACCGCTAAACTCTAAGCTGAACTCTGGAATCAAATTGCAGAGAGGGAGGAGGATAAGCAAAGTGGTAAAGACTAGGCTGAAGAAACCCACAGAAAGAGCTAATCTGAACAAGGGGGAACTCATGGACTCCAGACTGATTGCTGGGAAACCATCATAGGACTGTTCCAGACCCCCTGAACAAGGATGTCAGTTTGGATGTCTGGTTAATCTATAGTGATTTAAAGCTTTGATGGGTATAGTAGTCTGACATCAGTGTTCTCTTAGTGTTTGTAGAATATCTACCCTGTTAGACCCCACGAAAACTCAAGTATCTGGGGTCCCAGGCCACAACCACGGTCACCCCAATCACCAGGCAGATTCGAGAGCTTGCTGCAAGCTGCATGAGGCTTTATTGTAATTTAATGAGCTAACCCCATGTTAGCTCATGTCTTTTGTCCACTCACCATGGTGGTTGGCTACAAAAGATAGTTTGAACCGGCCTCCGAGAGATCTTGTAGGGCAGCGTAAGGGGAGTGTCTAGGGGTACACACAGGCTCACGATTGGTGTGCCTCCAGGCTTGGAGGGCTTGCCCTATGTTGATTGGTCAACTGGTTGTTATGGCCCATAGGCCCTCCCAGGGTGGTTGCTATGCTCTGTGCATCATTGCTGTGCACTTTTCCGTAAAGTACACCCAGGGTCGTAAAGCATAGCACCGCCAGCTAACTTCTGATTGGTTCCTTGTCACAAGGCAGGCATCTGACCTTTAAGTGACCGAAGCAAGGATATGGCAAACAAGTGTTACTGTCATGGCTGCTGAAATGGGGAGCTGATCCCTTCATTCTCCCATTTTCTTTTTTGGAAATTCCAATCATGGAATTACTGTTTCTCTAGCGCTCTCATAAGGGAGTAAGAGATATTGGCATCCCCATGCAAGGGAATCCCTTCTGACATAGCATTTTAACCAGGGAAAATGGATGACATATTCTTTCCCATGATATGTCTGTCTTACTTTGGGACGAAGTTAGGGACCCCAGAATGTTGAAATGCTAGTCAAAATCAAAAAATGCATTTAGGCAATGGGGAATCCATCAGGGGCTGTTGGCAGAGTCTGTTGCAGAGACAGGGAGTGTCCACATCAGCTGGACTGGTTCACATCCACAGCAAGTCCAGGTCTCAAAGTCTACTTAGAACAGCCTGTAGTTAGCAACTGATACTCAGATGTCTGCCAGAAGCAGAAACCTGTTTAAGACGTGTTTAAACTAGGAACAGAGGTTAAAACTTATTTACTGAAGCCCACAGTGCAGAAAAAGCAAATATATGAATATCTGTTCTAACAGCAGGATCGTATTTATAACTTTGAATCCTAGCAAAAACTACAGATTTGGGCTACAAGCATGTACACTTTTTTTCTGTCCAGAGAGCCAGGTATGGATTGGACAGAGTTTCCTTTGGCCTGATGAAAAGCCCTTTAAGTTTGTACTTAGATGACAACCAAAATAAAATTAAAAACCTTGAGGTTGTGCCTGAACATTAGATAGTCACTATTTTATCAGCTAACATGCTGACTATAGTCTATAGTGTATCTGACTGTCTGACGCTGTCAAGCTGACAACCATTAATACTTTAGAGATCTGAGAAGGGTATATTCTATCCAAATCTACTAACAAGTGACAGAAGCCAGTTAGAAGCCAGTCCATATACAGTTAGCCATACCCAAGTTTCTCCATTATCAATGGAGGCAGATGTCTCAAAGAACGGCAATCTTCCCCAAGCCTATAAGGTGAGAGGTTTTTATTCTCTCTGTGGAAGAGGGACATGGAAAAGACTGACCTTGTTTTGTCTAGGCAAAGGGGGTGTAATCAATTTTCCAGTGTCCAGCAGCTTTGTCCACAGTTTCGGCCAGGTCCTGGCAGGCAGCAGGTATCACATCTGAGCATCTCGCTCACTGGTCCAGGTGCAGGAACTGAGGTGCCTCATAATCTTCTTTGGAGACTTTGGGTCACTGTCAGAATCTGGCAGTCTGTCTGATATTATAAACTTTAAAGATAACAATTTAAAGGCCATATTCTGCAGATCTCTGGAGCATTAGGTCTGTTTGGTTACTTGCCTTAAGCATACAAGAATCATACAGGTGGCTAGGTAAGGTCTTATTTCTGTAATTAATTTTCAGCCTGACTGTAACTGGTTTTAACTTAGTAAAATATTTGAAACTTAGCACAGCTGAATTTAAGACTGCATAGAGTCACCTTATAGTCCTTAAACAGTAGCTACATTATACACATTTTAGCTGCTCTGTTTAAACTTATTTCTGAGACAGGGTTTCTCTGTGTAACAGTCCTGGCTGTCCTGGAACTAACTCTGTAGACCAGGCTGGCCTCAAGCTCACAGAGATCCACCTACCTCTGCCTCCAAGTGGTGGGATTAAAGGCGTGTGCCACCGACGTCCTAAACTTAAAGGCATGTGCCATCAACGCCCTAAACTTAATTTATGAAAACATAAAGAGTAACATCTATAATAGATTAGCACCTTTTATAAAACAAGAACTTTACATTGTCAGGCTTTGCTTAAAAATGATTCTAAATTTAAAATCTTTAAGTACAAACATTAATAAATACAAACATTTAAAAAACATAAACATTTAAAAAAAACTAATTTTAAAAAGAAATTTAAATTCCCTTAATGTCTTTCTGTAATATATAGAAGCATTAACATCTTAAATCTTAACTGAAAAACTTGCTTCTAAGATGGTACCTCTAATTTCCATGAGGTCACCTTTAGTCAAGATGGCGGTTTAAGTATCTTTTCTTTTTTTTTTTAATTTCAGCAAAATGGCTACCAGTCAGCCATGTGACCAGTTTGCCATGTGGCTGGCTACAAAGTGGAGGTAACTTGCACCATTTGTTTAGCTACATGCTTGTAACAGAACTTAGGTTATACCAGGAAACAGAACATTTTAAAACAAATATACATAAATTACTTGAGAAATAAACAGGACTTTTTAAATAGAATTAGCTTAATATGGCTAAATTTTAACTTATATTCCCTATTTTAAAATTTACTATTTGTAGACATGAGAAACCATAGCAAACAGTTTACATTTTTCTCTTTTAACAACCTTTTCTCTGACCTTCTACGACTTGCTTTCACTCTCTGTAACTTTCAATATATCTTTAGTTCATCCCTCTGAATTTCTTAAACATTCTTAGACAAATTTCTAATGTTAGACTCCCGGAAAACTCAGGAATCTGGGGTCCCAGGCCATGACCACGGTCACCCCAATCACCAGGCAGATTCGAGAGCTTGCTGCAAGCTGCATGAGGCTTTATTGTAATTTAATGAGCTAACCCCATGTTAGCTCATGTCTTTTGTCCACCCACCATGGTGGTTGGTTACAAAAGTTAGTTTGAACCGGCCTCCTTGTAGGGCAGCGTAAGTGGAGTGTCTAGAGGTACACACAGGCTCACGATTGGTGTGCCTCCAGGCTTGGAGGGCTTGCCCTATGTTGATTGGTCAACTGGTTGTTATGGCCCATAGTCCCTCCCAGGGTGGTTGCTATGCTCTGTGCATCATTGCTGTGCACTTTTCCGTAAAGTACACCCAGGGTCGTAAAGCATAGCGCCACCAGCTAACTTCTGATTGGTTCCTTGTCACGAGGCAAGCATCTGATCTCCAAGTGACCAAGGAAAGGATATGGCAAACAAGTGTTACTGTCTAGGCTGCCGAAATGCGGAGCTGGTCCCTTCATTCAGGACCTTCTGGCTTTCCTTGTTTCCATGGAGAAGTCTGATATAATTTTTCTAGGTTTGCCTTTATATGTTACTTGGAATTTTTCCTTTTGTGCTGTTAATATTCTTTGTTTATTCTATACATTTGGTATTTTGATTATTATATAGCAAGGGGATTTTTCTTGTTGTCCACTCTATTTTGAGTTCTGTAAGCTTCTTGTACTTTCATTGGCATGTCTTTCTTTAGGTTGGGAAAGTTTTCTTTTATGATTTTGTTGAATATGTTTTCTGCCATTCGAGTTGGGTTTCTTCACCTTCTTCTATACCTATTATTCATAGGTTTGGCCTTTGCACAGTGTCCCATATTTCCTGGATATTTTGTGTTAGGGATTTGTTTGACTTAAGATTTTCTTTGGTTGATGAATCTATGCCCGATATTCTATCTTCCATTCTGTTGGTTATGCTTGTATCTCTAGTTTCTGATATTTTACCTTGCTTTTGTAATTCCATCATTCCTTCAAAGCTTGAATTGTTTTTTGCAATTTTTGGTTTGTCTTTTCCTCCATTTCTTAGTTTTTTTTCTCTTCAATTTTCTAAGGCAATTATCATTTCCTAATTTAATGTCTTTATCATCTTCATGAAGTTGTTTTAAAGTTCATTCATTTCTGCTTCCTTTGTGTTGGGATGTTCAAGTCTTGCTGGTTTAGAGTACCTAGAGTCTAGTGGTGTCATATTGGTTTTTCTTTTGTTGAATATCTTCTCATGCTATTGTCTTCCCTTCTCTTGTTCCAGTGGGTGCAGTTGCCATAACTTCCTCCCCGAATTGGAATGGGTCCAAAGTTTTCCTCTGGTGGGTCAAGCATGTCCAGTACTCTGATGGGTCTCACTATGGGTACAGGGGTGTCTGAGACACTCCCTCTTCCAGAGGGTAGAAGCAGGACTAGTACCTCAATGTGTAGAAACTCTGGATGGCTTGATACACTTGTGGAGAGTCTACTTGCCTGAAGTCCCCAGGGGAGGAGATCCCAACGAGGACAAGTGGAAGTTGAGCCTGATACATAGGACCGTGCTCACTTCTTCCTTGAGTGTGGGTGGGACTAACACTGAGATATCATCAAACACTGGAGAGTTTGGCCCACCTTTGTCAAGTTACCTGCCCACAGTCCCATGCCAGGAGATCCCAAAGAGGGCAGGAGAAAGTCTTGCCTGAGACAGGGTACCATGTGCATCTCTCCCCGAGTACAGGGTGGGATTAGCACCACAATGTCAGCAGATTCTGGATTGCTTGGACCTCCAGTGGTAAGTAGACCTGGCCAGGAGATCCCAAAGAGCCAGAAATAGAATTTTTAAGATGAATCCTGTGATTATACTTGGCTAACATTCTCCAAATAACCAGGCAAAAAATAAACTTACAAATCATGTCTCTATAATAGAGAAACAATGTTTAAATGAAGTTATTTTTATGTGGAGAATTTCTGCTCTCCTTTTGATACATATGATATTTACCACTTATTTTATGTTAAGGTAAAGTTCAAAGTCTTATATATTCATGTCTTATTCTTATTTGCAATCTTCTGAATGTATAGGAATACAAATTAGGCAGCACCTTTGCCTCATAAAGTTTATTCTCCCAATAACATAATGCAGAAAACTAGAAATGTTGTTCAAAATTCATAATGCAGTTAAAACATCAGCAGCAGCAAAAGGTTCTGAGAAAACTGTATCTATACATAGATTAAAATTAGGCACATATCTAAAACCCAGCACCAAAATAAACTCACAAAGTACAAAAGGCCTCAGTGTGAAACTTGAAATGATGAATGAAAATGATAAAAGAATACACAGGCAGTACCCTACATGACATAGGTATAGGAAGGGACTTTCTGAATAGAAATCCATTTGCTCAGAAACTAAAGGTAAGGGTGAATAAAGGAAACATAACAAATCTATAATACTCCTGTTCATCACAGAGAACTGAGGGAATTTAAAGGTTGAGTTGGGGGAAGAATAGAAGAAAACAAGAAAGGAGATACCATAATAGAGGGAGACATTTTAGATTTTCAGGAAAATCAGGCACTAGGGAAAGGTCTGAAGATCTACAAAGATGACACAAACTAACAATCTAAGCAACAGAGGAAAGGCTACCTTAAATGCCCTCTCCTGATAATGAGATTGATGATTGTCTTATATGCCATCCTATAGCCTTCATCCAGCAGCTGGTGGAAGTAGAAGCAGACATCCACAGCTAATCACTGAACTGAACTGGAATCCAGTTGCAGAGAACGAGTAATGGGCACTGGGGTCCAGACCAAGCTGGTGAAACCCACAGAAACAGCTGACCGGAACAACGGGGAGCTCTTGGTCCCCAGACTGATAGCTGGGATACCAGCATAGGACTGATCCAGACCCCAGGAATGTGGGTTTCACTGAGGAGACCTCAGAAATCCCTAGCATAGGTGTGGACTTTGGTAGCCCAATCCACATACAGGGATACTCCCTGAGCCAAGACACATGGAGGTGGGCCTAGCCCTATCCCAAAGGATATGATAGACTCTGATGACCCCTTATGGAAGGCCTCGTCCTCGCTGGGGAACAGAAAGGATATGTGATAGGTAGGGTTTTATTTCCGGGGTTGTTAGGGGAGGAGGGGAGTGAGTGGGAACTGGGATTGACATGTAAAACAATCTTGTTTCTAATTCAAATAAAAATAAATAAAACTAAAAACAAAAAAAAAATGACTATGGATCTGAATTGAGTTCTCAAAAGAAGAACTAGAAATGGTTAATATGTATCTGAAAAATTGTTCAACATTCTTATCAGTTTTGGAACTGCAAATTAAAGCCACTTTAGGATTCTATTTCACTCCAATCAGAATGGATAAGATCAGGAAAACAACTGGTAACAAATGCTGCTGAGGACATGAGGAATGTTGAGCTCCCATTCATTGTTGGTGGGACTGCAAACTTGTGTAGCAACTCTGTCAATCACTGGGGAGAATTCTGAAAAAGATAAAATTTAATCTACCAAATATACAAGACAGGTAGAGACAGGTGGATCTCTGTGAGTTCTAGGCCAGCCTGGTTTATCTAATGAGTTCCAGGACAGGATTCAAAGCTACACCGAGAAGCCCTGTCTGGAAAATAAATTTAATCTACCATATGATACAAATATACCACTTCTTCAAATATGACCAAAGAAACTGGCCTCCTACCCTACAGATATTTTTCCAATCCATTTAGTACTGACCATATGCACATGAGTATAGGCCAATCCACTTTTGCATGGGAAAACTACCCAAAGTTACAATTTCAAAACAAACATGACTCTCACCTCTTCAACAGCCATTAACTACCAAAAGTTCCTCAGATATGGTTGAGGACTGGGAAACCCCTCCCACACTCGAACTTCAACTTTTCACTGGCTTTGTCTTATGCAGGTATATGTGTTGTTTCCTTATTAAGTCCGCACACATTGTGTCATAGTACTTATTTTAATTTGGTTTTAACTTGAATTTTTACAAAGGCATGCCATGTGACCTTAAAATTTCACAGATACTACCCAACTAATATTTGTTGTTTATTTAATGTATTTATTCATCACATGTTTCCTTGAAAGCTCAGGACAAATATGCCTTTCTACCTCTGGAATCTAGCTAAATATCCCTTCTCTAATAAGCTCCTTAATCAAGGATGTCTCCAATAATAATATGGTTTATAATTTCAATGACTCTAACCCTCTAAAACATACTTTTAATTTATGTAATGAATGATATAATTATCAAATCATAAAACAGAAGGCTAAGTAGCATTTAGTCCCACTAGCTGGTATGTGTTTCCCTACATATCATGGGATCTCAAGGCAAAAATAAGGGAAGAATGTGTACCCAAATGATTCAAATAAACCATGATCATCATAGAAGTATTTCTTATGACAAAAAAATGGCTTTTAAATGGTTTTAAAGCGAGTAGGTATCAGAAACTGATCTTCAGTAGCACTGTTATCTACTGTTTAATCTCACTAACTGTCCTCTGAAGATAGGAATATTTTGGAAACTACACATAAACTTTTGTGGTAATCAGATCTTTAATCTGCATTTATTTTATTTTTATTGTTTTTGCTCCCACTTTCTCACCAGACTATATAACAAAAAAAAAGATGACCTGCTCTTGTTTCTTAACTTATCACCACCCTTAGAAGATTATCCTAAAGTCCATTTCTCAATCATTGAACTCTTTCTATATAGTGTCTACCATCTCTCAAGAGGATTTGTCAAAAAATATTGTGTTTACATCTAGTAATAGAATGATGTTGGAGAAGAAGCTGTTGACTTGAACAAAAAAATAACCCTGCATAACTTTTTAGGTAAGTATTAATTTGTTTTCAGCATATCTTGTAGATCACTACTAATTCATTTATGTGGTACATAATGAAAAATAGCTATTAACTTTATTTATTTCCATAGAATAAGTTAGCTATGCTGAAGTATTAGAATTTATTAATTTACTGCATCATTTACTTGAGATGACTAATCTTTTGGAGTATCTGCCTGAGTGAACTAAGCAACCAGTTAATTACAGTGAAGGTAGTATGTCACATATGAGAAATGACAGTTAGGCAATGCTTTCTATGACAATTTAGAGATGTTTGGATCAGTGTAAGATGTTTGAAGCAGAACAAGAAAAGAAAAGGTGAATCATTCATAGAGGCATACAAATAAGTGGACTCCAATGGCCAAGGCGATTTCCCTGGGATTAATTCTAATAAAGCAATCACTATGGGAGGTAAGAAAATATTACATTTGCATTGGAAGTCAGTAGAACACACAAATGAAGTTTGTTTAACTAAAAGTTTTGGATGTCTTCCTTCTTAAAATAAACATGAATTTAGGTGAAGGAATGAATCACTGTAAAAGAAAGGATAGTTGAGGCCAACAGTATCAAATGTTCAATTCCATTCAAAGTTCTCACAACTGCTGACAACTGTATGCATATGGACTGTATACTGAATAAGTTAATTGAGTTTTTTGTACCTCAAGTTTATATTCTATTAATGATAAATTTTAAAAAATACATAACTTAGTATATCTAGAACATTTTAATTAATATTTGTGCTAGTGCAATTACACTGGTATCAGGATATGCCCTTGCTCTGTTATGTGATTGCATAACCATTTCTTTTCCTTAAAAAGAAACCATACCTGAGGCATGTTGAAATATACTGTTTATAGAAAACTTTTGTAACATTAGAGCTAGTAGAAGAGAAGTAAACACCATATTCTAGTAAGTGACTCAATTCTCTTGTTTCTCATATATCGTTCTCTCTGTGTCAGCTTTCTCTGGCCTAAAATGTTTTTCTGTACAAGTAGATAGTCCTTCATGAACTCAGTTGAAAATGATCCATAAATACACTTTAGTAACTGAAAACCTCAAGTCTTAGACATAGTTTAAAAATAGAGCTGATATTTTCTTATGAAACATTGCATTTTACTCTTGTGCCTACATTCATGAAAACCATGTATCTCCTCCAAATAGAATACAGAATTCAGACATGGGCCAAGTCTTTAACCCACAATCCCTTCCTGTAATTGATGTTAAAATGTAATGGGACATGACTGGCACCTGTACTAGGGGGCAGCACTGCTACTCTCTTGCCATCATAGTACCCAGAGCCACAGACCTGTACATATTAGCTAGGTGCAATAGAGAATGACTCAGAATAAGAAACAAAAAAGTGAAAAGAAAACAATGCCAAGGTTTTCTTCATCATAGAAAAACTGAAATATCTTACTTTCACTTCAATCATCAAGGATGACATCTATGATAAAATTCAGAAAGCTTTAGGCATAACCTGCATTATCATAACTTCAATTTTAATGAGTGTCAGTTTATTAAATAAATAGTAAGCTTATACTTTTTACAGTAGGAGATGGTATTGGAATATGTTTGTAGTAGATAGTGGTTGTTCCACTAGCCCCTTTCCATTAGGGAATACAGTGAGATATTTATTCTTAACAGAAGGTGACACATTAAAAACTGGAGCTATAAGGCATGGGGTTCATTAAGTAAAGTTTATCCAACATTATGATGCAAAGAGAATTTCAACTTCATAATTGTTAATGAACTATATTGCTGAGACTAAGACAAACAAGTGGCAAAGCTGACAGTGCTAGACAGAAATTAATAGATCAAATCTTCTGAATGCTCTTGTCTACAATCTTTAGATCACAGAGTAGTAATGTACATGAAAATTTTAAGATAGTATAAGACTGTGAAAATTTTATGTCAATATCTGCTAGACAAAAGGACAGAAAGCAGCATCTTTATATATATATATATATATATATATATATATATATTATATATATATATATATTTTGCTGAGATTAAGTATTTTTCTTCTTGCCAAATAAACTTGTAATTTCAGAATTTCTTTCTTGGAAAACAACAGTGCTGGCTCAGTCTTCTCCATTTGGACTTCCAATACATTGCCCTTATTGCTACCTTCTCTAACAGCTGATCTTCTCCCATCAAAATATTCTGATATAAATATAGACTGTTCAGGCTATTGTGATCTCTGTCCAAATGATCAAAAATTGCTTCTCTTTGTCTGGACACAAATCCATGTTCCTCATACTCTTTTACTCTGTCTTAAATCATTTTTACCCATTTCTTTGCAGGGAATCAGGTACAAGCTTCCAGATTTTACTTTTTATTTTTCCAACTACATTTAGATCAAGACTGTGAACATTATTTCACCATAAGTTCTCTCCTGTTTCTTTTCAATTGCTCACCTGCATTTGAATTTCTTGCATTTGTGGCTTCATTTTGTGGCTCATAGAATTACTTATAGAATGCTTCACACCTTCTAAATATTCGAGAACCTATATCAAATAAAGTCAAGAATGTATGCTAGAAATTTATTTTTATTTGATCTTTAACAATTGAGTACAATTTATTTTGATTCTATTCACTGCCAGCCTCCACTCCTCCCAGATGGGATAATTTTTCTTTACATACTCAAATTTGTGTCCTTTCCCCCCAACAATCATTCTGATTGTGCTGCAAATACATTTTTTTTAATGAATGTGTGGCCTCCACTGGAGCATGGTTGACTTATCAGGAGGAATACTTAAAGAAAATTGTATCTGTTTCCAGGAACTATCAATTGCCAATAGGTGATGCTAGGAGTGAATCTTTGAATCCACATATTTGGATTTGGTCTAGTAAGCTAGGCCTTGTGGATGCTGACATGAAAAACAAAACAAAAACAAACTTTAAACTACCCTCAGTCGCATTGAAAGGGGAAAGCAATGAACAGCCCTAGATTCCGAAAGGAGCATATAGCAGATTGTTGAGATTTGGGAACTGAGGTTTATAAAAAGTGAGATATTTAGGATAAGAAAAGTACATAGTGAAACATTTTCCCCAACTTATCATCAGTAAATACAACAAAGAAAGATGGCTTCTTGTAGGATCTGTCAAAACTTTTATAAGTGTAATGTTGTAATTGTGGGACCTCACTCAGTAGAACAGTTTGCAGAGGTGGAAGTTAAGAACTCAGCTTATTCTTGGCAGCTAAAAGTCATTATTGAGGGTTTTTATTTTTCAATGAAGTTGTTGACATTTTTACAGTTTTCTAGTTCTTCCATAACAGAACCTACTCTCTAAAACTGTCAATTTGACTCAGATTTTACAAGAAAAGGATGGTAATGTCTTTCTACTCTTCTAGAGGTTCATTTCAAAAAGTCTAAACTGAGTAGTGCTCAAATAGCTGAGCCTTTCACATGAACACAGAAAAGACAAGGCTTCATTTTGGGAGCCATACAGCTTGGCATTAACCTTTAGGCCAAACTTTGTAAGCCACAGGGTTATAGAACTGTCTTTTGATTTTAAATGGCTACTAGAAGCATGAGCACCCAAAAGGAACAACATGACCCAGACATTAATCCTTTGTTCCAACCATAGGCCCACTTACCTAAGCAAACCTTCCTTGTCCTACCACTTACCTAGGCAACCTTCCCTCACCCCACCACCCATGAACTTTTTACCCTGTCAACATCCTCTTTCTATAGTTTTCTAACATCCTGCTTAAACTAACACCTGGCTCTTGGCCTCTTCTCTCCCTCCCCTCTACCCCATACTACCGACTACATAAGCTATCCTGGAAAAAATAAAATTTGCCACTTGATCAGAATCCTGTCTTGTGGTCATTCTCTCCTGTTTCTTGTCCCCATTCCCCTTCCTGTATATCTTGCCCTAGGTTGCTGTCCCGAAGGTCCGGACAACTACAGTTTCAGAGAAACAGCATCAGTGAGAACATGTAGTTTCTTTCATCCAACATGGTACCTGAAGGGGGTGTACAGAGGTAAGCATAAGCAAACCCCACTAGGAAGATGAGGTAAGGACATCATGAGCTAGGTGACAGGGGAAGTGTAAAATGAGATGTTGCCAAAAACAAAACAAACAGATAAACTCCTTTAAACAAAAAATGACCTATAAAAAAAGGAAAGAAAAATAATGGAAATATCTAAGTGAACAGATATGATGTGAGAACTCTTTTCCTCTGGAAGATGTGAACAAATACTTACCTCTTCCTTATAAGGCACTGACTACACACCGAAACACAATTCCTCCAAAGTGTGAGTTTGGGAATAAATGAATTTAGAGTTTATGGGATTACTTACTGATCAGGAGTAGGGGATTACAAGAGTGTGGAGGACTCCAAAATGGCCACACCATTGAGGAATATTTCTATTCAATTATTTTTATCATTGGTGATGACTTTTCCATAGCTATAGAGGTGAAGTACCTGCTTCAGATAACCTCCCACAGTGTTTCCTCTCCAGCACTCTCCCAAATCCTTAGGCCACTTGCAAGTAAAGTAAAATTAATTACAGCTGTCCATGAAGTCCAGGAGGGAGCATCCTGAATCTCCAGTGGAAATGCAATAATCGACTTGACCCCCTCGTTCTATGAGGGAGCATGAGCAGGCAGCAAAACTGACCTCATTGGTCTCTTGTATGTATCGATAAGTGTTCTGATGAGATGTCAGTTGGTTTTCTCAAAAGATAGTGTATTATGGCACATGATAGAATTAGTTTCCTTTTAAATAGTTATATTTTCTTAGCTTCTTTCAAGAATGATAGAAATGGGTACGAATGTATTTTAACACTGCAAATTAGTATTACATTAGATGTGCGTGAAATATTTTCATCTATCCTTGATTATTTTGCCTGATTATTTTTCTTTAATCATGTCCACACAATTCCCCAGATTATTCTGCCTGTTTAATTTTAGCCTGATTTTCTTACTGAAGTCCAAAAAGAGACTCTCTTTCTATCTTCTGAGAATCTCTGTGATGTGAGGCAAGATTGTCAAACTGATAAATCACTTGGGTATTTTTCCTTGATCTAAACTGTCAAATTTAAGCAGATATTCCAAAATCTGAAATTTTATAAATGAAACATTGAGACAAAATGAGTCTAAAAAGTTTAAAAGCTTCTAGATCTTGTGTCCCCCCATCTCTGTTGGCTGCTCTGTTCATTGATATAAGAACACTATATTAATTTGTACAGCTGATAACATGAGCAAATTCAGCTGCACATAAAACATTTCAAAATAAAATTTGTAAAATGGAAAATATGGAATATTCTGAAACCTTCAAACTTTTAACTTTCCCTATCATTATTCCAAAGTACAAAATCAATAGGGAATTCTGGATTTAAATTTTTTTTTTCAGCTTACAGGATAGAATCCCTCACAAGTACATTCCATAGACTTGTTTCATTAGCTTTGTCTTTCATAGGTAAAGATTGCCCCCAAATTACAGCTATTTGCCTAAATATACTCATTGTTTATTCAATAGAGTATTGCAGTATTCTTAATGATTAAAATAATAATAGTGTTTAGGACATCATTACTATGTCAAAAACATGAAAAAATGTATTCACATATTCAAATTTATTTTTTCTCTTTTTTCTCACTATTTTTCTGTATTAGAATGTAGTATGTATGTTATTATATGTTTGTATGTATGCTTGTGTTTATGTGGTTTTGTGTTTGCGTGTATCAAGGCCAGAGGTGGAAACTGGATGTTTTCTTCTACTGGTTTCTACCTTTTATTTTGAAAGTGTCTCTCACTGATCCTGGAGCTCAAGAATTGGCTAAAGGTGGTGGATCAATAAGCTCTTGGGATCCATTTGTATTTGTCTCCTAAGCACTAGGGTTACAGATTCATGCCATCATGCCTGTTTTTTGTTTTTTTGTTTTTTTTTATGATGTTAAGGATCAAGTTCAGGACCCCTTGATTACACAGGAGGCACTTTATTGAGTGAGTCATCTGTCTTGCTCTTTGTCTATTTCTTTTAGTATACACTACTATAGCACATTTAGGCAATTGGCTCTTTCATGGCTAGGTATAAAGCTTTCCAGTTAGGGAGACTTTGCTTTACAGTTTTGATACTTAATCAGACTGTATTACTAATATACAAACTCACTAATGTTATTCACTTTATTTCCTTCACAGTCCTCTTTTGCTAGGATAATGTCCAAATCTTTACAAAAGCCTCCAAGTCCTTAATAGAGGAATTCTCCTTGTAAATATCTTTAGAACAAGGACTGCTAATCAACCCTGTCATTTCCTTAATGTTTCTCAAGGCACCTGGCAATTTTAAGGACATTTTTATGATCCAGGAAACATTCATAGAATGATTTTTGAATGACTCCCACTAATTTTTATGAGCATGTTTTATGATAGTTTTAATATATTTTATTCCATCATTTTTAGATTTTCCTATTGTGTCATTGTTGACTCTGTATATTCTTATTTAATTGACTCAAGGCTAGTTTTAGATCATATGGTTATATAATTAGTGAAATACAAATTTAATCACAATTTTTATCTCAATTACAAATCAATAGTCATTAGTACACTGTAATGCATAGTTATCCCCTGTACTTAATCTGCATACCCTTGCTATTTTAAACTTATTTTACTTACTGTTTTGAACTCTATAAATTTGATATTTCTAATGGGGTTAGTTAGCAATAAGCACTTGTTCAGTTACTAACATGCTTATCAAAACCTGCACTTGATACCTCTGGGATTTTATGCTTTTATTTCTAGAGTTATCCAATTTCCAATCTAACTAGTAAAGTTACGTTTAGTTATTACAAATTTGAAATTGTTTTAATTATTCACGTTTTAAAAATATCTTCAATGGACACATACTTCAGGATTAATAATTATACTTCCTAACATTGTTAAGATACTTTTCACCTATTCACTGAATTTGGTTTTTACTGTTAAGAAGTTAAAGGGCAAGTTAATTGTAATTTGATAGAAGGGAACTATTCTCCTCCTGTATGTTGGGGATGTCTTTAGAGTTTGTTTTTATTTTTTTTAATAGAAACTGAATGTCAAATGATTCAAAGAAATATTAAGCATGCTTTCCTATTTTCTTACCTTTGAAATTTCTGACATGTAGCATTGTTGGTTTGTGTTATCACATAACCCTTGCTCAGTGACTGGTCTCATAACCATGTTGTTGCTGTCATCTTCCACATAGGTCTGTGTCTGGAGCACCCAAACATTGGAAGGTATGAAAAAATCAGCTATTATCTTTGCCTTAAGGATTCAAACTATGTAATGAAAAGAAATTCCCCAAGACCTCAAAAGTGTGTGTTCAGATGTCATGTTTATTTTGTATTTTGTTTTTATTCCCATTCCACTCTATGCAAGGTTGAAGGGGTCAAATCTTCCTTGTGTGCAGTTTGTTTTTGGTTCACTTTTTGTTGCTCCAGATTTACACAGCATCTTCTCTACACCCACAGCCTTGTCTCTTTCCTCTATTCCATCTGTAAGAAGTTCATTGTCACTGAAGTTGGCAAGAAACCCCAAGGTAAAGGCTGACCTTGGTTGGGGTCAACTTCTCGGGCTTTTTGTTTTTCATTTGTTGTAGGTTTTCCAACTATTGATTTCCGAACTTTTATGTTCAGCAGACCATTCTATAAGACTCCTCTTAATATATTTTAACCAGAATGAATATTTTTTGGTAATATAGCAGGAAACAGAATTTTTCTTGTTCTATTCCTGTATAAGCTCAGTGTCCCAAAGCATCAACAATTTTTGTGGAAAATGGACATGGTCCAACGTGGATTCATTTACTATCTTGTTCCAGTGCACTTGCCAAACAATCTTTACAGCTCAGGCTTCCATCACTTGATGCCCTCATTAGTATCACAATTATGACTCACAGTTCACAGTCATTTCCTGAGTTTTCCCTGCCTTCTCCCTCATCTGTACTGTACTCACTTGTCTGAAATGCAGCCTCATTTTGGATCAGCATGCAACTACCTGTCCAAAGGGTTTCCTTGGGGCAAAGCACTCATGGAAATGGATTCTTATTTGTCAAGGACCAATAAACCACAGGACAGCATAGGAATTTGTATAATTTATGTGGCTTACAGGTTCTTTTTTTTCTCATTACCATATTGATTCCTTGGGTGATTTTTAGGTTTACTTTGTCGGTCACACATGCAACAGCTGTAATTTTTCCATTCTTTCTTGAATGATTTTCCCTAATATTCAATAGGGGGTTAATGTGTCTCAAATACATTACATGGAATTACTGACTAAAACTCCTAATCCTGGGAATTTTTTGACAGAGAGACAGGTACATATGAGAAAACAGGACTTGGAAAATTAACCATGTTTCACAGTTCTGGAAAGGAGAGTAAGACATGCATACATAGAATATGGAAAGTCTCAAGAATACATTTAGTACCAGCTGTTGAAAGTAAGTTCACAGGACACCAATCATATAGAATCAAAGAAAGTATGTTCCAAAAGAAAAAAATATGCAATGCAAAATGCAGAATGGATAGATCATTCTTTATAAACCATAGGAGATTGTATTGTGGGGTTTGGGGGGAGTATGTTGTAGTGGGATAGGAAAAGAGTGTCCTTCAAAGTCTGTCTTTATAGAGAGAAGGAGACAAGAGACCCTCTTTTAGAAAAGGAAACTGTATAAAAACATATCTTACAGACATGAAAGAATTGTCTGGGTTTGAATATTCTTGTCCTTAAACCATTATACCCATGTCTATTACATTTTAACCTTATAACCACAAGTGCTGCCAAATGACATAAATGGTTCAAGAGCAGGATGTGTCTGGCTTAATATTTAGTTAAACTTGCAAAAATGCTGAACTCTATGTCTAGAATAAGGTTATGTATGGGGAAAGAAAGTGAATACTGGGAAGCATAAAGTGGAACAAGGGGGTTTTTATAAAATTATGATGTATTTCTTAAAATATTCTGATTTCTAAAAAGTACAAAATGGGAGCCAATAATAAAGCTGTTTGTGTAGCCATGATAGAAAAAACAAGCACTATTAAAGTGTAAGTAAAGACAGTTGGAGCTATACAGGGCCACTTGAGTGCAATCCACCCTGTGATCAGATTTTTTTCTTTGCACCCATGTCCATTCTCTGTCTCAGAACCTGAACTAGAGCTGAAGCTTAACCTCGGTACTCTGTACTCATTTTATATCAGTTCCTTGTTGCAACCAAGTTGTAGCTACTGCATGAAGACATATGTGTTTTGGGTGTTATTGCAAATAAACTAGTATAATTTGAGGAAAGCAAATTCTCCATCAGTACATGAGCTTCATATGAAGACTTAATGTGCTTATAGAATTCTGACCCTATTGAAGCAGCAAAAAAACTCAGCTTCTGGCCTATATTGAGTTTAAAATTGCACCAATCATTCCAAAAATATTGAGGAACTTCTAATTACACTTTATTTCTGACTATAAAACATTATTGTAAGACCAAGTAAAATTTGGTACTTTTTAAATTTAATTCAATTTGCTTTTGAGACAGGGTCTCAATATGGATCTTGGATACCCTGAAGCTCTCTATATAGACCAGGCTGGCCTTGAACTTGAAGAAACACACCTGCCTTAGCTGTGTGCAACCATGCCTGCTGTGTGCTGTAGAGGTGAAAACAGGATGGATGAGTCTTAGTGCACAAAACGCAGGTGGTCTAGCCAAATTGGTAAGCTCCAAACAATGTGAGGACTTGTGTTAAAGAAGATTGAGGCCATTCTTTTGGGTGACATCAGAAGTGGTCATCCAGTTTCCACACATATGTACTTGCATATTCATGCATGTGTGCACATGTATGCACATACACACACAAGCATTCAAACAAGAATTCAAGGAGTTGTTTATTTCTGGATCCAATGTTATCTATCCTGTTGTGCCTGTAGGGTGAATGTAAAATTATATTTAGTTACATATTTAAAACCAACTGACTTCTAATTATATGTTCATGTGATATCTCTCTATTCATCTCAGACTTATTGTTTCCTATTTTGAAATATTAACTCATATCTATTAGTTTCTTATGCATGGACCTTTGCCTATATCCCTGAGTACTCCCCAAAACAATAACCTTAACTCTGCTATTAACTTAAAAACAAACTTTGAATAATCATATCACTCTTTAAAAAATTAGATTGGTAGCATTGCATAAATCTAAGTATTGTACAATATGAAACTATATTTTTCTGAAACATTTTAAACATGAGACAATGCATTAGAAACCTTTCAAGATCATAAAATTCTGTCCGATTCTCTTCATGAATAAAATGCTGTGATTTCTTTATATAGTTATTTATCACTAAGGACTTAATCTTTATTGTTGTTACTTTAACAATGTGAAACTCTACAAAGAGTTATTAAAACTGAGCAAAAGGTTTCAACATTCCATCAGAATCTGTCTTCTTTAACTGTATGGGTAATCAAATGTTATTAAATTTTCAGGTGGATTTCTGCCTTAAAATTCCATTTTTAAGTACAGTTTATTTAATTCTTGGAAAAATCATATGTTCATATAGTCTATTTTAATTACTTTTTAAATTGTTTTCCATTTCCTATTTTTATTTAGAAACAATCATTTTACATATCAATCTCCCCCTTCCCTCTCCCTCCCATCCTCTCATGTCCTCTACCATCCTCCCAAACCACCCCCACCCACTTCCCAAGGATGGTGAGGCATTCCATTGGAGGGATCAGCAAAGTCTGTCAAAACATTTGGGGGAGAGCCTAGGCCCTCCTTTGTGTATCTGGGCTGAAATAGTTTCCCTCCATAGGAAATGGTCTCCCAAAGTCCATTTGTTCACTAGGGATAAATACTGGTTCTACTGTTACAGGTCCTGTAGCCTGCCCAGGCCTACTAACTGACACCCACATTCAGAGGGTTTGCTTTAGTCCAATGCTTGTTCCCCAACTTTATGACTGGGGTCATTATGCTCTCACCAATTAAGTTCTGCTGGTTATGTAGGTTTCTCCATTACAGTCTTGACTGCTTTGCTCAACCATCCTCCCTCTCTACAACTGAATTCCACTATGGCTTCAATGCTTAGCTGTGGGTGCCTGCTTCTGCTTCCATCAGCTACTGGATGAAGGCTGTTCATGGGGCCTGGTTTGGTCCTATGTTGGTTCCCTAGTTGTCAGACTGGGAACCATGAGTTCCCACTTTCTCAGGTCAGGTGTTTCTGTAGGTTTTCCCAGCATAGTCTTTACCCCTTTTTTTTCCCCACTCCTCCCTCTCTGAAACTAGATTCCAGGAGTTGGGCTAAGTGCTTATCTGTGGATCTCTAGATCATCTATTAAAGGCTAAGCTCACAACCAAAACTACAATTAAAATTTTTATACAATTTATTTTGATCATATTTCCCCTCCTTCAGCATCTTCTAATCCTACTTTCTACCTCTCTACTGACACAACGCTATGCTCTTTCTCTCTCAAACAAATGAAAAAATAACCCCAAAATGAAAATCAAAAGAAAGAAATGAAGAACCAGTAAGTCAAAAGAAATGCTCAAGCAAAGAAAAATTAAACAAACAAACAAAAATAGGTTGACAAAAATGAAGTTCATTTTGTGGGGGCCAAAAATTCCAGATCATAAAGACTGTCCTGGAGTGTGGTTGACTTTGGAATGTCTTTGAACAAAACTGGTTTGCCCTTTGACAAAAGGTATTATTTTCAAGTGGTTTCTTGCTTATGAGTAGTATCCAATGACTGCTTAAGTTCTTTCATTGCAGCAATTCTGTCTGGCTTGATCTTGTGCATGCTTTATACTTGCCTTGTGTGTTTTGCAACAGTCTCTGTGAGATCATGCATTTGGAAGATTCTGTTTCCTTAGAGCTAACCATCACCTTTGGCTCTTATAGTATTTCCAACTTCTCTTCTGAATAGATCCCAGAGCCTTGAGGAAAGGGTTTTGATGAAGATACTCCATTTAGTACTTGGTTCTGACAAGTCTCGCAGTCTCTGCATGTTGTCTTATCAGTTAATTTTTTTTATATTTGGCACCTATATCAAACAACACATGGATTCTCAACTAATATTTATTATAATTGACATTATGTCAACCCTTGTTGATATTATCTAAATCCAAGCTCATTTGATTTTTCCTTTAATTTTTATTTAATTTTTCCAATTTCAAATAATCCATTGTGGAACTACCCAGAAAACTAACTCATTGTAACATAATATTGCTCTCCATTCTTAGCATGGGAAAGATTTTCAAAAACTTACTTCTCCTGTAAGAATTCCCAGGTGTCTCTTCAGATCTTCTGACAATGACAACAATGTGTGAGCCTGGCTGCTGCTGTGGTATGCAGCTGGGCAGAGTATGCAGGCAGTGCAAGGCCCAGTGAAGGGCAGCTGTTGCTGCTTTTGTGTAGCTGGAGGCTGAGAAGTGGCAGCATCAGTAAAAGCTGGAGCAGGTGTCCAGGAAGCCAACCTGGTGTGGCAACGGCCAGTGGAGAAGACATGCTAACATATTCTAAATATCCCATTTTAGGAAGGTAGACAGAGAGCTGTGAAATTCTGCCTTTATGCTCTCACAAAGAGACCCTTTATATTATGCATG
Organism: Cricetulus griseus; assembly: GCF_003668045.3. Taxonomy (NCBI): domain Eukaryota; kingdom Metazoa; phylum Chordata; class Mammalia; order Rodentia; family Cricetidae; genus Cricetulus; species Cricetulus griseus. Next base: position 93,115,203 of record NC_048598.1, on the reverse strand, counting down.
TGTTGCAACAAATCCAGTTTATGTTGTAACATGATTCTGTTGATTGTATCCAGCATTGGCTGAGGTAGTGTGACAGGGGTATATGAAGCAATACAAAATGGCTGACACTGTATTTGCTCTGAGAGTCCAAAAGATTTAGAGTGTAGGTTCATTCAGACTTTCTCATCAAGAGGAATAAAATACAGTCAAAGCCTAAGGGAGCAGGTCCCTGAACTTCTAACACTGGATAGGGGAGGTGGGTTAGTGTTTCACTGACTGTGGAGGAAATGGCAAAGTTAGCCTTCATTATCACCTCTCTCACTTTAGAACAGGCCTTCAGATCCTATGACCACAGAATTCTCAGGAATACTTACTAATGAATTGAATGACAACCCAGCATATCTGCTATGTCTGGAAGCAGAAACATTGTCAGAAACTATGTGTAAAAGAAAATCTTACACTGACTTAAGAGATAAAAGAAAAAGTGCAAGGCTTCCCAGTGATAAAAGTTTCTATCTTCTGGAAACAATAAGCCTGAATGTGGGAGTTACACCGGGTGGCTAAGAACCAAGTGGGCAACATACCTAGTGACTAAGAACCCTGTAAGTACTAGTGCTTCTCACCCTATAGCACATAGAAGTGATTGATACACAGAATTCTAGAAATGGAAGAAAGTATTTTGGCTCTCAGCACATAGGACTTCCTCTATGGGAGAGTGTACCCTAGATGTGCAGCCCCAGAAGACTGGCAGTTTCATGTTGAGCTCACCATTTATTGTTCCCCCATCACTGGTATGGCAATTGACTGATACATTAGTCCATAGGAACCTATGCTCCTTTCCTTGGCAGTGGCATAATATAACAGCCACAGGATCAAAACCAAACCAGTGACCTTGGTTATTGTGCATTTGGTCCCTGACTGTACACAGTGATATATTTCTCCTATTGCTGAATATACCCTAGGAATGAACTTTCCTTGAGCTCTGGAAAACCTCTGAGCAACCACTATTGAGTTAAAATGAAAATAATGAGTGTCAAGTTAGTGGTGAAGGACCATCCTCAATTCCCACTCCTGAGGATTGCTCACTATAAGATTAGTTTAATATGCCTGCCAGTGCAATTTGCTTACTAGTCATGCTGGTATAGTATTGACAACTTGTAATGCCTCTATGTGGCTTTTGTGAGAACCAGACTAGAAAACACCTTGGCACTGCTGAAAACTGAATAAGGTGACTCCATCCATGCATCCATCTGTGCCATCTATCCTGCACCTGATGGCTTGAATTAGTAAGCCTTTGGGTTGGTACCTCTATATAATTTACCAAGTACAATTTGCCTTCACCTGGAAAGGTCTACAGTGGAAATTTGTCATGCCTTGTTCATGTCTACTACTTGTCATAGTTTGGTGACTCAGAACTTGAAGTTCTGACATAGGTCCTTGTGATGCTCACTTTGTATGTTTATGTTGATGATACTGAATTAACCTCCTTTTGCAAATGGAATCTCTAGCAGTGATTCTGAAAGTTGCTCTAAACAGCTCTAAAATTGTCCCGCGCGCTCTCTGTATTCCTCGCCAGCAAGAAACACACGCAGGACACTCGGATCCTTCTGCAGACAAGCTTTAATGCATTAGACTGAACAGAGACTGAGCAGAGACTAAGCAGAGACTGAGCAGAGACATTGAACCAAGAAAACCATCCCTATATAAAAGGCTGACCAGCCGCCTGGGACGTATTACCCTATGAATGGCTTTAGCTCCTCAGGCTAAAATGAGCCACGGGATAGGCAGAGATCAAAGGAATGGAGATTACCCAGCGCCTGTGAAGTAATTCACACCTTGGTGTCTTCAGGCAGCATTATAATGCAGGAACCGGCTTCCTACATATCACCCTTTTTTTATTAATTAATGAAAAGGCTTTATATTATTACAAGCAAATAGGTCACCCATATGTTGAGGGATAGAGGCAGGGGTTGACCTTCCCAAAATCAAACATTAAGACTGTGTACGAGAGTCACCATCAGGCTGTCAGCTTGACCCGAAGTACTCCCGACCTGTCCTCTGCCGTTTTTCTGGGAAAGGGGATTCTCAGGGCAGGTAACCCTTATGCAGGTCAACGTACCTCCCAGAGAAGCCTGTATAATAGGCAACTCTGTGCGATGCCTATGCTCAGCATCCCTCTTTGGGGCTGCACAAACCAGACACTCTACCCTGTGCAGTGAGCCTAGGCTCCGGGTGTGCAAGAGCTGTCTGGCCGGCGGCCTATCGCTTAGCCAAAATATAAGCGCTTGGATGATCTCTTGGTTTGAGCCCTGGAGCTTACATGCCAGCCAAAGAAGTAACAGCATTTCGCAGGCGGCTGCATCAAACAATTATATCCATCCCTTTTCTCACAGACCAGCCAAAAATAACAGCAATCTGTAAACGGCTGCATCGAACAATTATACCCACCCCTTTTCTCACAGACCAGCCAAAAATAACAGCAATCTGTAAACGGCTGCATCGAACAATTACCCCCACCCCTTGCCATCTCTCCGCCAAGGACAGGAGTTAATCTGGATAACAATAGCGGCTCTCAACTCCCGGGGGTAGAGGGTGGAGTTTCGACTTTTGAAGGTCTGCAGAGGCTCTTCGGGTGAGTCTTTCTGGGATCCACAGGGGATTTTCTTCATCCTGTGGAAAAACACATATCGCTCCCCTGGATCTTATGAGAATAGGATCCGGGCCTTTCCAAAAATCAGTTAAGATATCTTTCCATTTTACCATTTCCTTTTGGCCTTTTAGTTTTTGAGGTGAGACGCTTGGCCTCGGTATGGCCCCCAGCGTTAATGTAAATGAGGCTTTAAAGCCCCAGGCATTCCAGGCCTTTAAGAAGTGTTGAATAGCAGGCATGGCCTTTTCCCCTATCAAAGACTGGGAAAGCCATCTGTAATTTTCTTTGCTCCTCTGATGGTAAGAAGGAGTCGGTTCCAAATAGTGGGGGTGCTGATGGAAGCACACCCGCTGGCATTTTTGGCCGTGCTGCTTCTTTCTCTAGCTCTGCTTTCTTGTTAGAGTCTAAAATCTCAGAGTCTGAGCTGCTCAGCTCCAAGGCTTCCAGTTTCGTTGCAGGGCAGAGGCTAGGTTCCTCATCTCTCCTAAATTTACTGGGGTGTGACCGGCCATTCCCCATTCTTTCTCCCTCCTTCTCTGTCTCTCCCTCATCCAGCTGAGCTGTTCCTTTTAAAACTTTATCTCTTGAGCTTTTAGAGTTATCAGAGCTATTAAGATTTAAAGCTTTATACACTCCCTTGTCAGTAGACATTCCAGGAGGTCTTTTTTTCTTATTTGTTGCTGTATACACTCCCTTGTCACTAGACACCCCGGGAGGTCCTTTTTTTTTATATGTTGTAGTTTCTCTTCTTACATACACTCCCATGTCACTAGACATCCCGGGAGGTCCTTTTTTCTTATATTTTATTGTTAGGCGCGCCCCATCTCTCACTACATTCGGTTTCTGATATGTAATTCTGGACTTTTTTAAGATTGCTGTAACAGTGAGAAAAGTCAAAATAGCTCCTAGTAAAAGTATAGAAGCCTCTATATTAACCTCCCACAATAGTAACATTCCCAAGCCAAAGTCTAGAAAAATCATACCTCTCCGAATTTTTCTCATTACATTCGGTTTCTGATATGTAATTTTGGACTTCTTTAAGATTGTTACAACAGTGAGAAAAGTCAAAATAGATTAACCTCCCAAAATAGCAACATTCCCAAGCCAAAGTCCAGAAAAATCATACCTCTCCGAATTTACCACCCTGCAGTTCTGAATCCGCCTCGTTAGAGGGGTCTCTGAGGTGCTGGAGATGTTAAGCTTCCCGGGTTTCGGCACCATATGTCCCGCGCGCTCTCTGTATTCCTCGCCAGCAAGAAACACACGCAGGACACTCGGATCCTTCTGCAGACAAGCTTTAATGCATTAGACTGAACAGAGACTGAGCAGAGACTAAGCAGAGACTAAGCAGAGACTGAGCAGAGACATTGAACCAAGAAAACCATCCCTATATAAAAGGCTGACCAGCCGCCTGGGACGTATTACCCTATGAATGGCTTTAGCTCCTCAGGCTAAAATGAGCCACGGGATAGGCAGAGATCAAAGGAATGGAGATTACCCAGCGCCTGTGAAGTAATTCACACCTTGGTGTCTTCAGGCAGCATTATAATGCAGGAACCGGCTTCCTACATAAAATCACTGGGTTGAACCATGAACAAAAGAGGGGCAACTAAGTAGTAATCATAAAAGATCTTAAGACCAGTAAAATATACATACTAGTGAAAGATATGAGGCCTCAGAAGATAGATGCCCAGTACACTGACAGTTTCTATTGGTGCCCACAAGTCAGGAGGAAGGCAGCTATGGTACAACTATTGACTTATGTTATGTAGCAAAATCAAAGGTTGACTTACACAAGTGGACTGAGTTATAATTACATGGCTATTAGTCAGAAAGAAACTTGAGAGCATGAAGAACTGAAACAGCATAGAAAGCTATACATAAGTTTACCTAAGTTACTAATGAGCCTGAGAGCCCAAGTAACAAAATAATAAAAGTGTTATTTCTTATATCATTATTGTTAACTATGAGCCTAAATAGCATCTTAAATCCTTGTTTTGACTAGGCACTAATTGTCAAAAAAAGAGATCAAATGATGGAAAACAGGGCTGAATAGTCAAGTTTATATTTAGATATTTTGACACTGATAGCCAGACTAAGATGGTTAACCCTGGACATATGGGGTCTATGAGTTATCCTAAAACGGCTGTCGATTGATGTCTAGGAAACCCAAAGCAAAGAGTGATGCCATATGTTGTATAACTATTTTATAAGAATGCCACTTTACTTGATTCTGGCTTTGATATCAGAGGCTAAAGCCTTTGCTTTTCCTCTGTCCTGTCAGACACCCTGCTTGTCTATAGGCCCATGTATTCTACCTTTGTGAGACAAACTGATGTTATACATGTCTGACTGTATTAAGCCCATGTGTGCTGGCGTGTGCTTGGGTGTTGGATGACAGTTGCTTGCCTAGCAGACTGTGTGCTGGTGAATAAATTATGTCATATGTTTCCACAGCTGCCCAAATTCTTTTCAAGCTCCTTACTCTTATTATCCACCTACTTTCCTGGAATCAGAACAGGGATGACACATAATCCCTCACAGTTAATATGAAATGTTAGTGATTCATATTCACACTTATTTCCTACCCTTTACCATTGCAAATAAAATTAGAAATTCCACTCTGACCATAAAGTTTATACAAATTTTAAAATGAATTATATAGTGAATCATATCTTACCAGATATTTCAATAGAAAAACAAGTCCTTAGTGACAGTTTTGATCACAAATCTGAACATGACCTGAATGGAGAGTCTCATTCATGTTTTCTACTTCATATAAAGACATTACATGTCTGTTAGTTGTTTCTGTACCAAAAATTCTCCTACAATGTTTTTGTGAATTACATTTGTTCTAGTGTTTTATTATGTATATATTACCATACCACTGTCTTCCCGTATGCAAGGTATTTCAATGCGGCTAATTCACTTATTCTATATTTTACATAAGGAAAAGCAACTGCAAAATCCCCTTGTTTTGTTAATCTGCTTTAGATAAACAAACACCTTATAAGGTAAGACTGCTAGGAGATAGTCATCTTAATGAGGTGTCATTTTCAAATAACAGCAATAATCATTACAAACAGATTCCCTGGAAACCTAAGGCAACAACATTCACCTGGAAAGTAGCACAGTTCAATTATAAGAAAAGTTGCTCAATGGAAAACATTAATTTCCCATTTTCATCCCCTGCACTGCCATTCTGAAGTCATCATCTTGTCATTACAGCTCCAGCTTTGCCAGCTCCATACATCTACACTTGCCTCCCCAGCAGCAGGAACATCTGTGGAAACAGGAAGTGACAGTCTCTGAGGAGAGGTTTGGTTGTATCATTATAATTTTGATACCAAGTGAAGGATAAGGCAATATTAATACCATTATAGAACATTCTTTATCACTTTGATTAAAAAGAAGACCCAAAATAAGCATCAAAAACATCAGCTCTTGACCAATATATTAAAGCAGCTGAAAGTTAGTAAGGTTGTTTTTACTGTAGTAGTACAGACAACGGGATAATTTGAATTTCAAATTATCCCACATCCCTACATTGAACTAAACCAGAGCTTAAGAAATCCAAGAGACTCCAAGTGTGTATTCTGTCATCATTAAAAGTATCTTCTTTCATTTGACTCATGAAATGCAAATGTATCAAGCCTTTTTTTAAATGTGAAATTTTATCGTGAGACACCTGCAAGAAGGAATATCAAGAGTGTCATTTTGTTTGAAAGTAGCCTGAAAGCTATTCACCAACCATTCATATGCTTATTGTAACAGAATAGAAGCCTAGACAAAACATTCAGCTTGAATAAGCTGCTCTGTGTTTACCACAAAAAGAAGAGAGTTTAGAAGCCAACACTAAATAGTTCATCTTTCCCATAAGTTAAAAATGTGCCCCCATTTCATGTCATGCTTATTTAGTTACTTTATTTAGGTCAATATTGTTAGCAAGCAAAACCATCATTTTTAAATGATGGTAAGACATTTTAAATAAAAATAACTGTATTGGGGAGTGATATAACTGAAAAGAAGTATGATTACTTATACTGCATATAAAAATTGGGCATGTTGAGCTGAGCAATTGTGGGGTACTCCTTTGATCCTAGCACTCAAGGAGGCAGAGGTAGATGGAGCTCTGTGAGTTCATAGTCATTTTGGTCTACAGCGTGAGTTCTAAGACAGCCAAAGCTACACAGAGAAACCCTGTCTCTAAAGCCCCTCACACACCCCAACAAACAAAAAAAAAAAATTGGACAATTTTTAAAACATCATGCATTTTTCAGGCCTGGCCATTCATTATTGGGTAACCAGTTGATATGATCTTCCCTGGAAAGACTATTTTTTCTCACCAACAAAGATTTCCTGTAATTTATTGTGTAGGTTTTGAAAGATTTCTTCCATCCCTGTTAGCATGTCTATGGGTGTAACCCTTGTTTAGGTCATGTTTAGATAGTCATATTGATTGTATTTATGTATTTGGGAACACACACACACACACACACACACACACACGTACATAAGAACAATTAATAAACAAAAGGGTTCATAATTATGGAGAAAAGAAAGGAGGAGAATATGAAATGGTTTGGAAGGAGAAATAGAAGAGAGGACAGATAAAAGGGGAGTTTTTGTTAGGAGAAATAGGAATGGTTGATGTGACAATGAGTAGGAAGTTTGTGTAAGTTGTGCTCAATCAACTAGATGCCTCTTTCTTTCCTTTTCCTTGCTCTACAGATATAGTATAGTAATGGCCATCAATTTCCCAGGGCCAGCACTCGTACATTCTTTTCAGATATATTACCATTCTGTCAGTGAATTTATTTACTTACAATACTTTATAACACAAGGAATACTATGTGTCATAGAAGTTATGTGGTCATCAAGAATTCTGAACCCTAAAAAGAGATCACTTGGACAATTTAATTTTAATCTCTAAATTGTTACTTGGGATAAGCTGGCAAGGAGTAGAGACCAATGGATACCTTCATGGATAATGTCTTGTACTTTCACCAAACTTTTTCCTGACTGTATTACAGTTTCCATGTCTGTAAAATGTGTATAAGCAAAACATATCATAGAATTTCTGCAATATTTCCCATGAAAACATGCATAATTAATAAGTCAAATGCTTGGGGTAGGATGAATTATAAAATCAATTAAAGCATTCTCCAGGCAAGCAATTTCCATTCAGCCAAGGAAAGGCATGTGTTATGATAAAAGTCTCCATGCAGTAACACTTATATTCCTGATTAGAAAAGAATGTTCCAGATAGAAAAAATATTTTAATTTAGAAGAGTTTAAATTCAGGTTTCATATATATATAATTTTCCTGGACATCAAGGATCCACTAACTAATCTTGGTGAATACTCAATATTCATGATGATTCTGCAGTTTCTGAAGTTGTTACAGAAACATGATCTGGTTCTGCTCAGAGCTGAAGGTGAGTTATACTAGCTGTTCAAATTGAAAATTCTCCAAGTTAGTTGTTAGCTCCAGTTGGCTTGTCACCCTAACAGGTTTATGCTTTTTATTCTCCTACAGAAAAAGCAGAATTATCACATTCAAGAATATTCTTTGACGAAAAAATGCCAACTTTAAAACTTTCTGTTGAAATAGTTCCAATTCAAAGAATCCACATGGTTGCAAAGAGAGAACTGATTTTCACAAGTTCTTCTCTGACCAATACAGGCATGCATGCACATGCAAACATCATCACATGACATTTGAAAAGTATTAACTCTGCAGTAGAAAGAAAAAATGGGTAAAAAGAGACCCGTTGTAAGGAAAAATGAAATGTTACAATAAGAGAGAGCAGAAGAAATAGGCATGAACAACCTACTGAAACTCTCTTCAATGAAATAACTAAAAGTTATGAATGTTCAGAATACTGTCATGATGTCCCCCAAACACTGAATATGAATTAATACAAATCAGCTACAATGTGGTAAGGTTGTAGAGTAAGATAAGAAAATATATTCCGTCATTGTGTTGTGGAAAATAGCTCTACTTCAGAGATGAAATTTTACTATATTGAATTTTAGGAATATTCTTCCTCAAATAACAAACTAGTGGTTGAAATGTTGAAAATAAAGGCACTAAAAGAAAATTAAATTAAGTAACATTATGCAGTAGCTCCTTTTATTAGAAAGAGACTGTTACTGGTAGAGTTCACAGAGGTATATAAGAGAATATTTCTTGTCTATGGTAGGCTATTAGAAACCATCAGGAAAACACCCAGGGAAAATTTTCACACATCGTGTGTGAAAAATGATAATATGTTCCTTTTGGTGTTATTTGCCCTGACATTCAAAGTCTTTGTCTGTGATTAGAAACTGAATTAGAAACAAATAAATTATACTTCATGTTTTCTGTACAGTAATTGAGTCCAATAAAGGACAATAGAGTCAGCCTATCACACAAACAAGTTAGAATGGCAGAAAACACAAAATGAGAATGAAATTTAACACATGCAAACCACAGAAATATGGGGTGTGGTCCTCACCTCTCTGCTGTGTTCTCATTCTTTGTATTACCCATGTTTGCTATCTCAAAATAATCAGAAGTAAGTAATTCATATTAATATATGTACCATTTGATGGTACATATATTACATTTGATACATACCATATGTATCATGATGAAATCATGCACTGTCCTTCTCTATCTTTCCTGGGGAGAGAATCATTCCTTTTGTCTTATGTCTTCATAGTGTATATCGTTAGACACTTTACAGACAACTTAGTTATTAGACTGACTGCCATGATATTATGGTGCATTTTGTTCAAAAGTTTATGATTTTTGCCTAGCAATAAGCATGCATGAAGACTGATGCTGGCAGATTGGAAACGACATAACAAAATAATTTTCAATCCTTTCATGAATTTCTTGTACATTGCACATTGCTTCTGCCTTTAAGATTCTCAGTTTATCATCTTCATTTAACAGATTCATTATGTCTGGTGTGCATTACCTTGGGTTAATTCGAGTTGTAGTTCACTGAGTTTCGGGATGTGTGGATTAATATATTTCAACAAAATTAGGAAGATTTTTAACAATTATTTATTCAGAGATTCGCTTTTTAATTTTTATTTTTGAGGATATATAGAGTCTAATGTATACCATGCTGTCCTGTAGCCAATTTGGCAAAGATAGATTTTACATTTAGAATTTGTTTATTTTTCACACTTAATATTTCCTTATGTCTTTGTATTTGATTAGAAGATATTATCATGGTTTCTTTTTGGTTCCTCACATAATTTATTTAACTATTGATTATTTAAATAATTTTATCAAAATTTCTGTACAGTAAGTGTCTGGCATTTCTCAGTAACAATTTCTATGAATTTTCCATTATTCCTAGGTTAGAAATTATATTTTGTGGCTTCCTTTTTTCATTTCTCATCAGCGTGTTCTTAAAATCAGAAATTTACATATGATTGTAGTGAACATGGAAACAATATTCTATGTGTTTTCCTGAGCATGTCATTGCTGTTTCTTGTATATATTATTAACTACTCCCTATTTAAAAATATTTTTGAAACATATTTATTATTTGTCCTTTATGGTCACTGAGGAATCTCTTTATTAATTTTTGAGATAAGCTTTGAATTGAACAGAATATTTATGATGTGCTTGCTACCAAATATTATCTGAGTACCCAAAAAACACTAATTATATAAGTAAGAAAAATCAAATGATAAGTCACTAGACTTTAAATACATCACATTAAAAAAGAGGCTATAGAACACTATCATTCATAAAAGCCTTTTAAAAGTATATGATGTCACATAACAAAAGGATACAACAGATTTTTTGAGAACATTTCACAAACAAAACACAAATATATCCCTTTTACTTGGTAGCTCATAGAATTTTCTTTAAAACTGACAATGTACTCAGAAACATAGAAATTTTAACAAACAAGGACTTTGAAATAACAACCTATCTGATCCTATCTAATCACCACAGATTCAAGATGGATATCAACAACAGAAACAACAAAAAGTTTACAAACTCATTAAAAACTGAACAAGTCACTATATGATGAAAAATGGGCCAAGGCAGAAATTAAGAAAAAAAGGAAAAACTTTTAAAAATTAAATGAAAATGAAAACACTGCATATCCCAATAAATAAAATGAAGCTAGTTAGAAGAGGCAAGTTCATGGCACTAAGAATTCACATTGAAAAGACAGAGAGAGATCTCATATTACTAGCTTAGCAGAACTCCTGAAAGCTATTGAATAACAACAACAAAAGAATAATAATAAGAAATAACAAGAGAAGTGGTGGAGTATATGGTAAAAATAATCAAACTCAGAGATTAAATCAATAAAACAGAAATACCAACAAAAACATAATAGTACATACAAAGTAAAGAAAGAGTTTAGAAAACAATAAGTTTAGAAAATTAATAAGTTTGACAAATCCTTAGCCAAATTAACAAAAAGTCAGAGAGGGAATAGCCAAAATAATAAAATCAGAGATGAAAGAGGGTTAAGGATAACAAGAGGCAAAGTGGCAGGTAACAGAATGGGAAAAGATTTTTACCAGCCACACAGCCAGTAGAGGAGTAATATATAAAATATATAAAGAAATTACAAAAACTGGATATCAAGAAAATAAATAAATCGTTTTTGAAATGGGATACAGATCTAAATAGAATTCTCAAAAAAGGAAACACAAATGTTTGAGAAATACTTTTTAAAAATGTTCAACATTTTTAGTCATTGGGGAAATGAAACTATTTTGAGATTTCATCTTACATCAGTCAGAAGGCCCAATATCAATAAAACACATGACAGCATATGCTAGAAAGGGAACAAATACAGAAACCCACAACTGGACAACATGCAGAGAGTTAAAGATCTTGAAACACTCAGTGCTAAATGTGATGTCTCCATCAATTCCCTCTCCTCACAGATCAGAGAAAGCTGTGGAAGAGAAAGCAGAAAGATTTTAAGAGCTAAATGGGATGAGGAGCACCAAGAAAACAAGGCCTTCTAAACACAGTAGGACTGATGCACATACAAACTCACAGAGACTGTGGCATCTTAGTAAGAGGCCTCACATGGCTGGACCTGATGGAGTCCCAGTGCTGAGAATGGAAGTGGACACAAGTCCACATCCTTAACCCAGAAGTTGTCTCCATTTGATAGCCACTCACAAATGAAAAATAAGAAATCGCTGAGATAGTCTAATGATATACAACCCATGCTAAAGGCCAGACCCCATGCCCAGCAGTAGAGAGTTCTTCATTCCTAGAGAAGTAACTACTAATATAATTTTACTAACTAAATATAGTTTTAACCTAGACAAATGTATGCATTTATAATGCAAACTTTACATTTAAGTTTTAGGAAACACCATAGCAAAGGAGGTAGAAAGTAAGAGAAACCAGGAACTACCCAATGACCACAGGAGCTCAATTTGATTGTGAAATTTTTTGAAGGCCTTATCCATTACCAATAAAGATATTGGTAATCAATGGTGTTGAGAGGAAGATTCAGTTTATTCCAAGAGTAAGCCCTCTCATGGGTTATCTAAATTCAATTGATCAAACCTAAACACATGTGCTTACACACAACACTAGACTCACTAGGTTTTTTTCACAGATATATACAAACATACACAACACACACTTACATAAACAGTATTTGTAGGAATGTCTTATAAGAACAGCAGTTTGCCTTTTCATTTTTGTGTTTTTTATATAGGTCTTCACTGTCCCATAAATAGACCAGTTATTATTCAGTATTGCTTTAAAAAGAAAGAGCCTACTGGAAGGAATTTATATATTTGAGGACGGTCCCTTGGATTGTATGTCTGGGCTCTGCATCCTCCCTTCTCCCTTTCTTTTGATTCTGGGCCACCATGATGTGAATAGTCCTTCCACCACACACTGCTACTGTGCTATCACAGGTTCTATGTGATAAGCCCATGGAAACATGATTTGGAACCTCTACTACCATGAGTGAAAGTAAATTTTTTTCTCCACATATGTTTATCTCTGATATTTGTTGGAGAGTTGGGAATCTGGCTAATATAATACCTAATTCTTTTTAATATATTTTGCCTGAGTATGCCACTCAGAGAATATTTGTTGGATAGTATTAGTGTCTTATATAAATTTTAAAATACATTAAGCAACTCCCCAATGAGCAACAACAAAATACAAGCTAGAAAATTCAATTGCTCTTTTAAGTTCTTTTTTCCATGAGAATCCATATTTATGGGTTAGTTGACAGTGACTTCATAGAAACCATAAATCAGGCCTACAGATATATCCCCAGTGCAACATCATTAAATAAGAATGTATATTGTAATTGAAATTTTATTTACTCTAGAATCAAGCTTATTTTGTGACTCTTTTCTGTGTCTCAAATCACAATAAATAGTTATTTACTTCCTTGCTTTTAGTGAAATGATTATGAATGGGCAATGAGGGAGTACTTTTCCTGAGATTCCTTGACTTGTTTTTGTTGGGCAGTGAGCCAAGCCATGCTTACCTTTTTAATATTCTTAGTAATTAGTCCACACAGTGCTGTTATTGCTCATTCTGCTCTGCATTTGGAATGAGGAACCAGTGCTGATTAATTACCTCCAATGCTATTTGTCAGGTTTCATCATTAATGCAAAATATATTACAAATCCTGGAGGACAGGCCATTTTCTCAGGTCTCTTCATTAAATGTTAGTGCTCCTGCCGAGACATGACTCACTATTCACTTGGTCCTCTCACTATTGAATGGGAGCAGAAGGATTGGTCCACAGTGTTAGGTCCATCTTGTCCTGAATCTTATGTTTTGCCTTTGAACTTTACCAAGAACTTTAGGCTATTGTAAGAATCATTTTATTTTCAGAATACTCAAGGTGATAAACTGAATATATTGTCTTCCTTTCAGTATGAGAATCCTGAAGCCTGGAAAGGTTAAATGAGTTAGTTTTCTGTCCATCATCAGTACTGATAGCTTGTTCTTTCTTATCTCTGCAATATTTCACCGCTGTTTCTGGACTGAGCAGTTTTAAGGAACTTAAAAGCAAATAATTGACAAGCCGTTTAATCTGTAACTTCTTATTCACAATCTTTAAAATTTTATACAGAATCCCATTATGTAATGCAGCATGGCCTCAAATTTGCTACTTAGCCCAAACTAGCTTCAAATTTCGGATTCTTAGCTTCAGCTTATTCAGTAGTATAGTTTTAACATGATACATCACACTTCAGTTCTTGATCATTTTTTATGGGCTAGAAGCACTAGAAGCAGAGATATTTTAAGTCATTTTTTTTTTGGTGTTTTTTTTTTTAATGAGACAGGCTTTCTCTGTGTAGCTTTGGAGCCTATCCTGGCCCTCGCTCTGGAGAACAAGCTGGCCTTGAACTCACAGGGATCCGCCTGCCTCTGCCTCCTGAGTGCTGGGATTAAAGGCATGTGCCACCAACGCCAGGCTATATTATTATTTTTAGTGCCATATTTTCATGAGACTCTAGAGTATTTTTACCAAAATAACACACTGAATGCTGAACAACTAGTGAAGCTTTACAACATAACTTATGGATACATAGTTGTTCTTAGTCCTTACTAACAAACACGTAAAGAACTAAAGCTATTGGTTTTTGTTTGTATGTTTTTTGGAGACAGGGTTTCTCATTGAAGCCCTGGCTGTCATGGAACTCACTGTAGACCAGGCTAGCCTTTGAACTCAGACATCTCCCTGCCTCTGCCTCCTAAGTGCTGGGATTAAAGGCATGCATCTCCATCTCCATGACTGGTTTAAGACGTAAAACTGTTTATGTTTGACTTTGAAGCAAGGTATATTACAAAGGTATATTCCAAATTACAAAAGCAATGTTATAAGTGGCATTCAAGTATTTCTAATTGAAATCCACAAAATGGATCTGCTAATATTTTGACCAACCTAAACACATTAAAGCTCATATTCTTTTTATTTAATTATAATTTGGTGCTATTATTCTATATTACTTGAATTTTAAAAACTGACTAAAAGTGAAGTGTACAACTCAAATGTTGATGAATTTATAAAGGCTTGCTCATTTAACCATATATCTCAAAGATTACTAGACAATGTTCTATTATGAACAACATGTACAGGGTGAGAGACTCTCCTTGCTATTATGCCATGCAGATTACTTCAACCCTCTTGTACTTTCACAAGAATATTCTTGCTTGAAGATGTGACTAGAGACAGAATTAGTGAGGAGGAACATCTGGGTTAAATTTAAAGAGTTCATGAAAAGCTAGGTAAATATCTGATTTTATAATCTTTACTATGCAGAGAGTTTAAAAGACTGGAACCAGCTTTTAAAGTGTAATATTTTGCCAAATAAGTTCAGCATTGGCTAGTGAAACACCATAAGCAATCCTCCTGTGGAGAGAAATTGAGAATGTAGTTCTGCCACTTGTAATGTTTTTATAATGTTATCATGATTTTTTTGCATTGCACAGAAATAATCTTATCCATACTTTTTTTTTCTTTTTATAGAGATTTGATGGTATAGACAATTGCAAAAACATTACAGCTGTTCCTTCATGGAGAGCAACAGCTGTGTTCTCCTACAGGTAGCATGTACCATGAAAAACTTAATTCAAACAGCTGGCATCTAATTAAAACATCATAAGATCCTTTTGTCTTTCCTTCAAACTATGAAATTTACATTTTCCAGAGACTGCTAGAAACAAAACCATAAATTGATATGGAGCTTTATACATATTAATAAGCCAGTAACCTGGTAATATTAGGAAGCAATCCGATAATACCAGAATCAATTGTAACACAGTCCAACTTTTGCTTTTCCAGGTTTTGGACCCAAATTCTGTTTTGTTTAAGTTTGTTATTTTGGGATGATTTCAGGATCATTGCCTAATTGCTATCATGAAGCTTGATGCCCTCTATCACAACCCCTATCTTAATGTCACTTTGTTTTAGGTACATTTTAATACCAACCTAAAATGTAATACTGAGTGATTCTAGACACTTGCACATTTTCAAATTTTTATATTTAATTCTGCTATGAGCTTTCATTCATGTGTGCTTTCTTTCCTCTGAGTTGTGGTTTGGAAGCTGGTAGATTAAATTTTACTTACTATTGTTTCTCAGTGTGGGACAGATCAAAAAGCAAGGCCATTTTGGAAGTTTATTTCCTCACGCAATAATTTGCTGATCAACTTTTCAGTACTGTTTCTAGATTCATCTGTTCATCCTTCAGCAATTAAGGAGTTGCTCAACACATGGAGATTTAACTATAGGATTTTTTGATTGCTTGCTCTTTATTACTTCAAACATGTCCTATTCTTGGTTTCTGAAGTACCACTTCTTCCTTTATTTTTCCTTTCATATGGAGAAAAAGTGTATCCAATCACTAAGGTAAAGATTTTGCATGGAATTACTTCAGTTTAATTTTCTCAGGTGAAACATGATTGGCACAGTCTTTATATAGAAAGTAGGTTAGGGTGGGTTGAATTTAAAGATGGCTATTAGAGTAGAATTTTCTGATATGACTTGTCTTGAACCTAGGAATGAGTTCATAACTAGTGAAAAATAGCCACTCTGTTGTAAGTAGGAAAAAAAGGAGTGATTATATTCATGACCTGTTTTTAATTTGTATGGGAAAGCAGTTTAAAGTAAGACTTGAGATAACAGAAAAATTGCAGCAATTGAGGATTTTGATGGGAAGATATTTACAAATTTTACTTGGATCATTTAATGATCATGAGATTTATTTTATATATGGTATGATTGTAATTTCATTTCTTGTATGAATATCCTCTTTTCCCAACACTATTTGATGAAAAGAGAACTCTTTCCTTATTTAGTATATTCAAACTTCTCAGGGTTATTACATGTATATGATATCTGTGTTTCTTTGTGTGGATATGTGCATGTGAATGCATTGCTCATGGGTAGCCAGTCATAAGATCCTCAGTTTGGGTCCTGGGAACCAAATTCAGATTCTCTGTAAGAGCAGTAAGTGTTCTAAACACTAAACAATCTTTCCAGCCCCTAAAACTAAGTTTTATAGTATAATATTGTAAAACAAGTTTCAGTTCAGGTTGGGGATCACTGTAGTCACACTATGCAGATAACACTATGGAATGTGGAATATTTTACAGACTTTTCTTATTCTTGTTGCAGTGAGATCTCCTTTATCCATAGTTCTATTTTGTTCCATTGGTCTAAATAATGGATTTTGTTTCATACTGTTTGGGGGATTGTATATTTGTAATATAGTTTGAAATAAAGGAGTAAAATGTCTCCAGTAATATTTCCTCCTGACTGCATTAGATAGATAGGGCTACTGTGCTTCTGTGGAATTTTACAATGGTTTTTGACAAGTTTATAAAAATGACACATATTTTGGTAAGGCTTGCACTGAATTCAGATTATTGGCTTTTTTAATGTGCACATTTTAACAACACTCACTTTTCTAATTCATGAACAAACAATTTTTTTCAATATTTTACAGTTTTCCATGCATAACTTTTACTTTTTAAGAACATAAAGTCATGGGATTTTATTCTTTTTGATGATATTGTAAGTTAGAAAGTTAGAGTGTTTTGTGTTGTTGTTGGTGTTCTATTTATCCCACACTTTTAAATGATTTATTGAAACACTGGGGAAGTTTTTTGTTGATTTTGTGTCCTGCAACTTTACTAAACATAAGCCATTAATTTTAACACTCCTGGTCTGGGGAAGGTTTTAGCAATTGCTACACAAAAGGACATTGGTAACAAATATATATATTCTCATATTTTTTATTCAAAAATATTCTTGGATGTGCAGCCTCTTATTAGATGATTGTGAACGTATCAGGGGCAATACTATAGAAAAAATAGCCATCCCTTGCCCAGAAGCTGACAATTGCCAGTAACTCCTTGGCTTAGAATGGGACTGCATCATCTCCCTTCTGTTTGCTAGAATATGTTCCAATGTGTGTTTGCTAAGTTTTGTGCCTGTGGTCACAACCATGGTGAGTCCGCATATGCAACTGCTCTGGTGTGTCTAAAATACAGTTGCACTATTGTCATCTCCTATCTCCAGCTCATACTTTCTTTCTACCCCCTCTTTTACAATGACCTCTGAGCATTTGGAAGGGAGTTTATGGTCTGACAGTCATGAGAAATAAAATGGACACACACCTAATAGATAAGGAAGGTGGTGTATGTGGGAGGAGTTTGGGGAAAGAGGAGTAAATGTGATCAGAACACATTGTACGAAATGTGCCCCCAAAACACCAACCAAATACTTGAATAAAAATGATTTCTTTAAAAGAAAAAATTGCCTTAATAACATTCTTTTTAATGTTTTTAAAATTCATCTTAGATGCACTCTTATTTACAGATGCATTCCCCAATTCCTTACACCTCCCATGCTCCCCACTGACCCCCTAGCCCACCTACCACCCACTCCCAAGGGAGAATGAAGCCCTCCATAGGGGATCATCAAAGTTCATCACATCATTTGGGGGAGGGCCCATGTCCTCCTTCCCACATCTGAGCTGCAATAGTATCCCTCTTTAAGGAATGGACTCCCAAAGTCCATTTGTGCACTAGGGATAAACACTGGTTCCCCTGTCAGAGGTCATACAGAATGCCTTGGCCTCCTACCTAGCACCCACATTCAGAGTTGTTTTGAGTTGCATTTCCCTGACAGCTAAGGATGTTGAACACTTTTAAGTGTCTTTAAGCCATTTAAGATTCCTCAATTGAGAATTCTCTATATAGCTCTGCACCCCACTTTTTAATTGGATTGTTTGTTGTTTTGGTGGCTAGCTTCTTGAGTTCCTTGTATATTTTGGAAAGCAGCCAGATGTGAGGTTGGTGGATATGTTTTCCCATTCTGTGGGCTGTCATTTTGTTTTTCTGACTGTGTCCTTTGCCTTACAGAAGCTTCTCAGTTTCAGGACGTCCCATTTATCAATTGTTGATCTCAGTGCTGTGTAGTAGTCTGTAGTCTGTGCTACTGGTGTAATGTTCAGGAAGTGGTGTCCAGTACCAATTAATTCAAGGGTATTTCCAACGTTGTCTTCTAATATTTTCAGTGCGGCTAGATTTATGTGGAGGTCTTTGATCCATTTTTACTTAAGTTTTGTGTATGGCAATAGAGTTGGATCTATCTGCACTCTTCTACATGCCTGCATCCAGTTATGCCAGCACCATTTGTTGAAGATGTTCTCTTTATTGCATCATATAAATTTGGATTTTTTTTTATCAAAAATTGAGTAGGTGTATGGGTTAATATCAGGGTTTTCAATTCTATTCCATTGGTCTGTCTATTTTTGTGCCAATACCAAGCTGTTTTCAGGACTATAGCCCTGTAATGGAGCTTGAAGTCAGGGATGGTGATGCCTCCAGAAGTTCCTTTATTGCACAGGGTTGTTTTGGCTATCCTGGGTCTTTTGTTACTCCATATAAAGTTGAGAATTGGTCTTGAAAGGTCTGTGAAGAATTGTGTTGGGATTTTGATGGGGACTGCATTGAATCTATAGATTGCTTTTGGCAAGATTGCCATTTTTACTTTGTTGATTTTACCTATGCAAGAGCATGGGACCGTTCCATTTTTTGGTATCTTCTTTAATTTCTTTCTTTAGAGACTCAAAATTCTTATGTAGAGGTCTTTCACTTTTCTGGTTACTGTTACTCCAAGGTATTTTATGTTCTTCGTCGCAATTGTAAAGTTTGATGTTTCTCTGATTTCTTTCTCCACCAGTGTGTCATCAGTATATAGTATGGCTACAGATTTTTTTTTTTTAGTTGATCTTGTATCCTGCCACTTTGCTGAAGGTGTTTATCAGCTATGGGAGTTCCCTGGTAGTGTTATTGGGTCACTTATGTAGACTATCATATCATCTTCAAATAGTGAGAGTTTGACTTCTTCCTTTCCAATTTGTATTCCCTTGATCTCCTTTTGATGTCTTATTGCCCTAGCTAGAACTTCAGTTACAATATTGAAGAGATATGGAGAGAGTGGACAGCTTTGTCTGTTCCTGATTGTAGAGGAATTGCATTGAGTTTCTCTCTGTTTAGTTTGATGTTCGCTATCAGTTTGCTGTATATTGATTTTATCATGTGTAGGTATGTTCCTGTTATTCCGGACCTCTCCAAGACCTTTATCATGAATGGGTGATGTATTTTGTCAAAGGCTTTTTTAGCATCTACTGAGTTGATTGTGTGGTTTTTCTTTTTCAGTTTGTTTATGTGATGTATTACATTGATGAATTTTTGTATGTTGGACAATTCCTGCATCCCTGGGATGAAACCTACTTGACCAAGGTTGATGATTTTTCTGATGTGTTCTTGTGTTCCATTTGCCAGTATTTTATTGAGAATTTTTACATGAATAATCATGAGGAATGTTGGTCTTTCTTATATATGTCTTTCTGTCTCTTGGGTATGAAGCTAATTGTAGTCTCTTATAAAAGAGTTTTGCAATGTCTCTTTGGCTTCTCTTATGTGGAACATTTTGAGGAGTATTGGTATTAGCTCTTCTTGAATTTTTGGTAGACTTCTGCATTGAAACCAGGTGGCCCTGGGCTTGTTTTGGTTGCGAGACTTTTCTATTGATGCTTCTATCACAGTAGGGACTATAGGTAGATTTAAGTTGCTTATCTGTTCTTGATTTAACTTTGGTAAGTGATATCTATCCAGAAAATTGTTCATTTCTATTATATTTTCCAATTTTGTTGAGTACCGGTTTTAAAAGTATGACATGATGATTCTGTGGATTTCCCCAGTGTCTGTTGCTATATCTCCCTTTTCATTTCTGATTGTATTAATTAGCAAGTTCCCTCTCTGCCTTTTGGTTAATATGGATAGAGGTTTGTCATTTTTGTTGTTTTTATCAAAGAACCAACTGTTTGTTTCATTTATTCTTTGTAATATTTTCCTACTTTCTATTTAATTTATTTCAGCCCTCAGTTAGATTATTTCCTGCCTTCTACTCCTCCGAGGTGAGTTTGCTTCTTTTTGTTCTAGAACTTTCAGTCACACTGTCAATTCGCTAGTATTACTATTCTCTAGTTTCTGGATGTGGGCACTTAGTGCTGTGAACTTTCCTCTTAGCACTGCTTTCAAAGTGCCCCATATGTTTGGGTGTGTTGTGTCTTCATTTTCATTAAAGTCTAGGAAGTCTTTAATTTCTTTTCTTTATTTCTTCCTCAACCCAGAAATGGTGCTACTGGGCATTATTCAATTTCCATCAGTTTGTAGGATTTCTGTGATTTGTCTTATTGTTGAATTCTAACTTAAAAGCATGGTTGTCTGAAAAGATACAGGGGGTTATTTCAATTATTTTTTCATCTGTGGAGGTTTGCTATGTTGCCAAGTAGATGGTCAATTTTAGAGAAGATTCCATGTGGTGCTGAAAAGAAGGGATATTCTTTTGTGTTTGGATGGAATGTTCTATAGATGTCTATTAAGAACAATTAGGTCATAACTTCTGTTAGATCCTTTGTTTCTTTGTCAAGTTTCTTTGTCTGGTGGTCATGTCCTGAGGTGAGGGTGGGGTGTTGAAGTCTCCTACTATAAGTGTGTGAGGTTTTATGTGTGGTTTCAGCTTTTGCAATATTTCTTTCACAAATGTGCGTGCCTTTGTATTTGGGGCATTGATGTTCAGGATTGAGATTTCATCTTGATGGACTTTTCCTGTGACATGTATGAAATTCCCTTCTTCATCTCTTTTAATTGATTTTAGTTTGAAGTCTAATTTGTTAGATATAAGGATTGCTACACCAGCTTGTTTCTTGGGCCCATTTGATTGGAAAATCTTTTCCCAACACTTTACGATGAAGTAATGTCTGTCTTTGAAGTTGAGGTGTTTCTTGTATATAGCAGAAGGATGGATTCTGTCTTTGTATCCAATCTGTTAGCCTGTATCTTTTTATAAGCTGGTTAAGATCATTGACACTGAGGGATATTAATGTCCATTTTATTTTGGATCTTGTTTGTTTTGGATTTATGGATGGTGGTGTTATTGTGTGGAGCCCCCCACCTCTTCTTTTGGTGTTTGGTAAAGTGGGAATGTCTATTACTTATGTTTTTGTGAGTGTAGTTATCTTCATTGGGTTGGAGTTTTCTTCCAGTATTTTCTGTAGGGCTGGATTTGTGGATGTCTATTGTTTAAATCTTGTATTGACATGGAATATCTTGTTTTCTCCATCTATAGTGATTGAAAGATTTGCTGGATACAGTAGTCTGTGTAGGCATCCACATTCCCTTAGCTTTTGTAGGACATCTATCCAAGATGTTCTGGCTTTCAAAGTTTCCATTGAGAAGTCAGGAGTAATTCTCACAGGTCTGCCTTTATATGTTACTTGAACGTTTTCCTTTGCTACTCTTCATACTTTTTTCTTTATTTCGTAAGTTTGATGTTTTGATTATTATGTGGTGAGGGAACTTCTTTTTGTAGTCCGGCCTATTTTGTGTTCTGTAAGCATCTTGTACTTTCATAGGCATATCCTTCTTTAGGTTGAAAGACCCCCGCCCCTTAGCCCTTTCTTTCTCAAGTTTGTCTCCTCTTCCTCCTGTCGGCGGCTTCCCAGATCCCCACCCCCGGCGGCCTTCCCCCGCCACCCGCCGCACGCCCGGCCCGAGAACAAGCACCAGGTGGGCCGGCACGAGAACAAACCCCAAGTGAGCCGGCCTGGAGCCCTGCCCCTGAGCCCCCACCCGATGAGAAACACTCCGTCCCAAGGTCTCCGCCCCCAAGGTCAGCCATCTGGACGCGGAGGGAGGGGGAATTGAGTCTATTGTACCAGACACCAGACCTTGAGAATATGCTGATCTGGAATGGCTCTGTGTCTCATTTGAACCATCCAATAGAAATGATTCTGTATTTCGCCTCATTTGAAAGACTCTATGTTTCACCTCATTTGAATAACTCTGTACTTTGCCTCATTTGAATAACCCTGTATAGCGCCTCATATACATTGACCAATGGGAATAGCTCTGTACAATGCCTCATTAGAATTATCCAATAGAATCCCTGCTCCTAGCTTGCGCCTTTTTCCCTATATAAGGACCCCTTTCCCTTGGCTCGGGGCGCTTGGCCTCACAGAAGCTAAGTCGCCCAGGTACCCGTATCTCCAATAAAGCCTCTTGCGGTTTTGCATCCAAGCTCGTGGTCTCGCTGATTCCTGGGTGCGGGTCTCCTTCTATGAAAGTACCTCTTCGGGGGTCTTTCAAGGTTGGGGAAGTTTTCTTCTATATTTTTATTAAATATGTTTTCTGCACCTTTGAGCTGTATTTCTTCACCTTCTTCTATACCAAATATTCTTAGGTTTGTCTTTTTCATGGAGACCCATATTTTCTGGATATTTTGTGTTAGGGATTCGTTAGACTTGAGATTTTCATTTGTCAGCAACTGTATATCCTCTAGCTAGTGTTCAACAACTGAGATTCTCTCTTCCATCTCTTCTATTCCTATGGTTATACTCACATCTTTAGTTCCTAATCATTTATTCAGCTTTTCTATTTCCAGCATCATCTCATTCTGTGTTTTCCTTATTGTTTCTATTTCAGCTTTCATGCCTTGAACTGTTTCGATTGCTTTCTTCACTTGTTTGTTTGCTTTTTTATTGGCTTTCTTTAGATACTTTAAGTAAATTATTTATTTCTTTATTTTTTTGTTAGATTTTTCTTCTATTTCTTTAAGAGATTTTCTCATTTCCTCTTTAAGGATCTTGAACATCTTCATAAGGTAGACATTTTAGGTCTGTGTCTTCTTCTTCCTTTCTGTTGTGCTTTTCAGGTCTTGCTGGTGTGGATTCCTTAGATTCTGGTGGTGTCAGAATGGTCTTTCTTTTGTTGAGTGTGTTTTTATTCTGGTGTCTTTCCATCTTTTCTTCCAGTGGATGTAGGCAGCGTACATGGGCCAAGACAAAGCACTTGATCGTCTGGCTTCTCCTGGTATTCTCAGCAGAGGTCAGGGTGTGTGGGGAACAAAGAATGAGGTGTTTCTCTACTCAGGGAGGACCTCCCTGTCTGAGCAAGTCCACTCAATGCCAGGATCATGCCCAGAAAGAACCAAGGAAGGGGTGATAGCAGGAGTTTAGGGAGCAGAGGGGACACTCACCTCAGCAGAGGTCAGGGCATTGGGAGCCATAAAATAGTTTTAAAGGTCCTTCTCTTCTGCTTCATCTGCCTTGAGGGATTTTGGGTCTTTCTGGTGTAGACGCCCAAGATTCTGGTGGTGTCATATTGGTTTTTCTGTGATTGAGTGTGTTATTATACTGTTGTCTTCCCATCCTTCTTTGAGTGTGCGCAGGTGGGGATCTCACTTTCTACTATAGTCTGCTGGTGGTGTATGTTGGCCAAGACTTCAGTGTCTCAAGCAGAGTGTAGAGGGCAGAGATGGAACCAAGAGTGAGGTTTGATGGGACTCAGGGTGGTCCATTCAGCCTGGGCAGGTTCACTCTATGAGAGGATCAGTCACAGGAAGATCCAAGGAGGAGATGATGGCTGGGAGTTTAGGCCAAAGAAGAGCCCATATTCACCACAATTAGAGGTTGGAGGGTAGAGGGGGGCCAAGGGTGAGGTGTGGCCATAATTAGGGTGTAACAGATTACCCAGCAGCAGTTGGTTTTGTCAAACTGTAATTAATGTTTTATTAGACGGCATCATATCCAGCACTACTGCCAATACTACCCAGATAACCAATGAAATTGACATATTGAGAACAAAAACAGAAATTGTTTCAGTTTTAAATCACCTGTGATATCATCAATATAAGAATGATCACAGTAACTGTGTTTTCCTTACAACTCAAATATGTTTGCTTCATAATTTATTTGTAAGTGAAACTATGTAATTTTTTGAGAATTGTTTTTGTAGATCAATCAAGGAAAAGGTGAGATGTGTTTAGGCAAAAATATACACATGGTACAAATGAGTTGCCTAACAAGTGAATGAGTACTAAGCTTAACTGTAAGCTTACTAAAGTTCCAGAGCATAGACACCTACATATAATTAGTTATAGTTGAGTTAACAAGTGTTGTCCACATTATGTGATATATTCAGAGAAACTCATTAGCAGTCCTTGTATTAGGCATCATTGTGTTAAAAACACTTCTGAGTATTCTCAATGGCTTAAAAAATATCAATATCCAAATAAGTGTGTTTCTTCACACAAAGGGTATTGAGGAATTTAATTTTGGTATTAGAACTACTTCAGTGAGAAATACAGTATAATTAGCAGTCATAATTGTTAATGATTTTTATCCTTCTATAACAGTGAAAAGCACTACTTGTTTATATCAACTAACTATGCAAAATGGCTGAATCTCTGGAGAGTCAAGGTTCTGATGCTGTAATTAGTGTCTTGATTACATCCAAGGTAATTTGCCTACAACAGAAAATATATTCTGTAACTGGCAGATAGTTTTATAGAAGTAGGGGAGTTCCTTCCTTTGGTACAGATAGAGATCACAGACACTAAGAAACGAATGTTTGCAGAAAATTTCTACCATGTAAAAGTTCAAATTAATGACTAAGATTTTACATGAAAAACTATAAGACAATGTGTCTACTTCATTCAGAATATACTTTGTTATCACAAAGCAGATATTGAGGGAAATAAACCTAATCTTATACCTGCTTGGCCAAGCCGGGTGTTGGTGGCACAAGCCTTTAATCCCAGTCCTCAGGAGGCAGAGGCGGGCAGATCTCTGTTAGTTCAAGGCCAGCCTGGTCTCCAGAGGGAGTGCCAGGATAGGCTCCAAAGCTACACAGAGAAACCCTGTTTCAAAAAAGCAAACAACAACAACAAAATACCTGCTGGGCCAAATAATTCATGACTATTCAAAAGCTTTTGTACCTATTGGAATTTCGAATGATGGCACATTGACCTTAGTGGCTGTATCTCTGTGTTCTTAAAACATGCAAGTAATGTATTAAAATGCTCTCCTTCATCTTAAATGATTGAAAGTCAGTTGAGCTACCAAACTTACAGAGGTAGTAATTCTTCTATCAGTTAAATATCTAAGATGTGCTGAAAATAAATGTTCAATCAGTAATCATACTATATTTTATATTTAACACAGTATGTATTTATTATTAATTTATGTTCATGTGTGTTTGTGTATTTGTGTGTGCATCTATTTGTGTAAATACATGTGTGCCACAGAATAAAACTTTGTTGGGAGTCTGCTTTTTCTGGTAACATATGGGTTACATAAATCAAAACCATGTCTTCAGGCTTGTTGGCACACACCCTTCCAAAAAGATCTTACTAGCCTTATTATTTTAAATCATGATGTATATGCTAAAAGGATTTTCATGGAATTTCTAGGTCTCTGAGTGTCTATACACTGATAAAGTGCTTGCATACAAAAAAGGGAGAAAGCCTTCTCAAGTCTGAACTCAACTTTGATGCGTTGGTGGCACCTTGACTTGGGAATTCTTATATTGAGAATTTACAGCAAATACATCTTTATATCAGACAGGGTGATGCATGTCCTTAATCCTAAAATAGAAGAGTCAGAGACCAATGGATTTTGAGCTCAAGGCTAGACCAGGATACATAATGAACTACAAGACAATCCATATTATATGTGAAAATATGTTTCAATCTCTCCACCTTCCACTGAAATTTCACTAGATTACATTATGCAATTCTATGCTGTTTTGTAATACTTTCCTGAGTACAGTAAATATGAAGTTTCTAAGGATGTGGGAAAATGGCCAAAATATAGCAATCATACAAAATATATTTTAAGTTTTATTCAATGATAGAATTTATAACTTTATATAAGATATAATTTGTTTTCTTAATATATATATATATATATATATATATAATAAAATTTGATAGCAGAATTAACTTATGAATCTCTTAGGTCATGTTTTATTATTCAGTTACATTTTATCATTTGAAGCATTCCTTTCATTAACATGTAACCAATCATTTTTACACATTACTCTTATTCTATTAAATTTTCTCTTGTTGTGAAAATTAACTCTTTATAGAGTTTGGCCAAACATAAATGGACATATCCAGATAATGACCCCATTATCTCATATAAAATGTATTAATGCCCCAGCTTTTTCTCCTGGTATGGCTTGAGCAGTTTTATGAACTATAACCACTAGGATGCCACCCCTTGCATTAAGTTGTAATTTTTAGAGGAAGAAAATATTTTACGGCTGCCTCTACTGTATCTAAATTTAAACATAAAAATGAATCTGTAGAAATATAAAATTAGAGTAACTGAATATTTTTGTGTATTGGTGCATGATTTCAAGTATCTTTATGTTTATTCTGATGGTATCTCCAAAAACAATTTCCTGATCTTATAGAAATGTTCAGTTCTTTTATTGTTGTTGCTTTATCTTCTTTTCTTTCTCAATATCTTCATTTGGTCCACAATTCATATCTGTTTTCTGTTGATATTGATTTTTAATGTGGAAAAGATATAAAGTACAGATGTAGTTAAATTTTGAAATGGCACCAAGGCCATATTGATGCTGCATATCTAAGAAAATCATGGATCATTTGAAGAAGCTAACACATGTGACTCCCTCTCCATCTCTCTCTTCCCTCACCTCATTCTCTTTCTTTGTGTATACATATTCATGTTTGTGAAACTGTGTGTGTGGGTGCATGTGATGGTGGCAGGTCACCTTAACCTTCATTCCTCTAGAGCCATCCACTCTAGTATTCCGTAAACTTTTATTATTTTGTTATCTAGTTCTCCAACAAATTCATATGTGTATATAATGCATTCTTCTTACTCTTCCTCACTCACTCTTATCTTATTCCCTTCTTTATCAATGGCCCCTTCTCCCTACCAGAGGCTTGGCTTTTGATTTCATTTTGGGACCAACTTAGTTTAACCAAGGTCCTCAGTGTTATTTTTGGATTAGAATGATTGGAACCTATTGGGATCATCAGTAACTTCACAATGGAAAGAAATGCTAACCCTCTCTCTCTGAATCAATTCATAGAAATAGTTCAGCTTTGATTGCAATGGCTATGTCTTCCCCAGTGGATGATTTTGCACTCCTCCTGCCTGAAGTCTGTCTGCTAAATTCTTTTCACACCCACCACCTTCCCCTAAGTTCCCAAACATTGAAGGAAAAGGCATAAATGTCTTGCTTATGACTGAGTACGTACGCACCAACTTACTTATTGGCATCTTGGCCAACCATGAATAGAGAAACTACATTGAATAAGGCTATGAATAGTAGTATTTGTCTATTAGTACAAACATATTTTTACAAGGTGGTTAAATGCTTTGCTAATTTAGCCAATGAATAATATTCAGATCCTCCCCCACATCTTTTGTTTTGAGAGAGGTTATGGCACTGGCACCTGGGATTCATTGATTAGAATAGGCCAGCAAGATCCAGACTTTTGCCTTTTGTTGCCTGCAAGTACTGAATTGCAAGTGGATGCCATCATAGAAATCTTTTTTCATTGGATGTTGAGGATCAAACTTTGTTCCTCATGTTTATGCAATTAGCATTTTAAAAGTGAGCTACCTTGCCATCACCCAGAAATGGTGTTCTATGTGCATGGGTACAATACACATATGCAACTGTTCGTATGTGCACACATGTGTATACCCTAGCCACAGTTTTCCAACTTACAGCTTCCTGTGAAGTGGATGAAGTCCTAAGTACATACTTATTGTTGACATGAGCATGGTCATGTCAAGATTATCAGTGGAAATATCAAGGCCCTTTCCAGGAAAGCTCAGGGGAAGGACTCCCCTGATCAGAGTACAGATGTTGGCAGTGTGTGTATAAAGCATCAATCACTGCTTTTTTCTGAATGGCTGCAGCCTGAGACTCCTTCTCTACAATGACCACCAACCAACATTAACAAACCTGCCCCTTTATTCAGGTGTATGCAATTCAATTGTGTTTCGAGTGTCTGGTGATTCTGCATCATAGTGAATGATCCACAGGATCCTATATTTTCTGAGTTTGTCATTTTTTCATTTCTTGTTGCCCCAGCCAGGTCAAGCCTGAAGCTGTGAAGGTCACAGGACAATTTGCTGGCAATAAAGATAGTTTGCATTAGTAAGCTGAATCAGGCAATAGTAAGAATTATGAAAGCAGATGGCCCTCAAATGCAAAACATGTGGGGATGAAGCTTACAACAATCTTAGTAATTTACCACAAAGGAGAATTTAGAAAAAAAAGTTTCTGGTGTCTCAATCAGATATCGAATTTCTATTTTCAGTTCTGGGTCATGCCCATTTTGCACAAAGTAGCTATGAATTTTGAGTTTCCAACTACATTCTCATATATTTTGTAGAATGAGGAAAAAAGTGGGAAAATAGTGCATACCAGCCAAAGGAAGTTACACTCAAGGCAAAGTTTGGGCATAATTTCAATGTGAACCTCTCATGATTCTCAGTCAACCTTCCTGGCACATAGGTCTGAGACAGTTTGCAAAGTATTATCAACCAAGGATACTTATTAAAGATTCTTTTCCCAAGGACTTTATTGAATAGGTAGTTATGATTCAATGAGACATCATTATTTAATTCAGCTCCATCCTCAACTGATTTCTGCTTTGATGTTAGGCTGATTATAATAGGCCTAATCAGTTTATTTCCCTCTGGGTGGGTAGCCTGCACTGTGAGGTAGCTCATGACCTAAGTTACCAAATGTGGTTTTAAGACCCACTGAGGTAGTTCTGCCACTTGGAAAATTCCAGAAGTTTATAGTTTACTACCTAGGAACTTACTATGCCTGCACTATAAGGTAGCTCATGACCCTAAGTTACCAAATGCGGTTTTAAGACCCACTGAGGTAGTTCTGCCACTTGGAAAATTCCAGAAGTTTATAGTTTACCACCTAGGAACTTAATATGTCTGCACTATGAGGTAGCTCATGACCCTAAGTTACCAAATGTGGTTTTAAGACCCACTGAGGTAGTTCTGCCACTTGGAAAATTCCAGAAGTTTATGGTTTACCACCTAGGAACTTAATATATAAGCAGCTAAGCTCTTCATTATGTAATACCTTAGTAACACCTTTTTGTTGTTGTTGGGCTGAAAAACCCAACAGATACAACTTTAGGAATAAAGTATTTGATTTGGCTCATTGTTTTTTCCTTGCTTTTTTTTTTTCTTTATCTTTATTTTTGGTTTTGTCTTTGTTTTTGTTTTTGTTTTTTTCAAGACAAGGTTTCATTGTATAGCCCTGGCTGTCCTGAAATTTCTTTTGTAGACCAGATCAACCTCGAATACACAGAGATATGTCTGTCTCTGCCTAAAAACTGCTAGGACTAAAGGCTTATGTGACCAACTCCTGCCTAGGCTCATGGTTTTATAGGTCTCAGCTCATCATGGCATGTAGAAGCTTATGTAGCAGAATGGTTGACATTATGGAGGCTGGGAGAAGAGAAAGATCCATAAGAGTAGGCTTCTTTTCCATTCATTCTATTGGAATCCCATTTGTGGCCTTGTTCTACTGACATATGTGTCTGATAGTCTTAGCAAACACCCTTATGGTTGTGTACAGCTGTGCTCTTCCTTGTTATCTTCTCCATGTTTTTCTCAATCCACTCAATTTGGTAATTAGAACTAACCATCACTTACATTGTGTTTATGTGTAGCAGAATTAATATTTGCTGTTTCCTTTTTCAAGATACAATGGAAAACAGATACACTCATCAAACAAGCAAAATAAATTAAAAATACAAACAATGGTGATAAAATAATAAAATATATTTTAAGAATTGATTGGTTGAACTATTTATAATTTAAGTTTTTAGGCTTATGACTTCTTCACTAAAGATGTTGTCATCTTATTTCATAAAGACATTTTATACTAAAGTTTGGATTTAGCTTTGTTTTGATTTTTATTATATATATTATGTTTTATCTTTGTGTCTCTTCTTAAGTGTAATTAGTTTCTATGTGTGAATAAAAATTGATTCTTGTATTTGAAAATAGTGACAGCTAATGTTTCTGCGTACATATAAATTACTAATCAAAAGTTGCTCACGGGAGTCATAGGATGACCTTGGTGTTGAAAGTGATCAAAGGCAGAACAGTGATAACTTACTATTTAACACATGGAAGATGGCACTTGGCATTTTATCAGTGGACAAGGAACTAAATAAGATCTGTAGAGGAGACCTTCTCCCACAACC
This sequence comes from Cricetulus griseus, assembly GCF_003668045.3. Classification (NCBI taxonomy): domain Eukaryota; kingdom Metazoa; phylum Chordata; class Mammalia; order Rodentia; family Cricetidae; genus Cricetulus; species Cricetulus griseus. The sequence continues at coordinate 93,084,453 of NC_048598.1, read as the reverse complement.
CTTCAATGTCACACTATTTCTGTTCCACATCTCTTGAAAGAGTAGTTGATAATTACATAATCTTAATCATCAGGGGAAACTTAAATAATCACACTCTCTTTACCTATGCTAATGTGAAATTCCCTTGCTCATTCACTAGCTCAAAGGCACAGAAAATATATTCAACCAAAGCATAGAAGAAAATTTTGCCAATCTAAAGAGGAACATGTCTATGAAAGTACAAGAAGCTTACAGAATTCCAAATAGACTGTACCATAAAAGTTCCCTCTACAATTAATAAAAACACTGAACATACACAATAAACAAAGAATATTAAGAGCTGTAAGGAAAAAGGCCAAGTAATATATAAAGACAGAGATGTCAGAATTACATCCGAATCCTTAATGGAATCTCTGAAAGCCAGAAGGTCCAGGAAAGATGATATTCAGACACTAAGAGACCACTGATGCTATCCCAGACTACTATAACCAGCAAAATTTTTCAATCACCATAGATGGAGAAAACAAGATATTCCATGACAAAACCAGATTTAAAGAATACCTATGCACAAATCCAGCACTACAGAAAGTACTAGAAGGAAACCTCCAACCAAAGGAAATTAGTTACACCCACAAAACATAGGCAATAGATAATTTTACACCAATAAAACACAAAGAATGAAAACACACACACAATACCACAACCACCAAAAAACCCCAAACAACAGGAACTATCAATTACTGGTCATTAATATATCTTAATATCCAGGGTCTCAAGTTACCTATAAAAGACACAGGCTAGCTGAATGGATATGAAAACAGGATTCATCCTTCTATTGCATACAAGAAACACACCTCAATTTCAAAGACAGATATTACCTCAGAGTGAAAGGTTGGGAAAAGATTTTCTACTCAAATGGACATAAGAAACAAACTGGTACACCTAAACTAATATCTAACAAGTTAGACTTCAAACTAAAATTAATCAAAACAGGAAAAAGTCCATTAAGATGAAGTCTCAATTCTGAACATCTATGCCCCAAATACAAAGGTACCCACATTGGTAACAGAAACATTGCTAAAGCTTAAATCACACATCAAAACCCACACACTAAAATTGAGGGACTTCAACACTCCACTATCACCAATGGAAAGGACTGCCAGACAGAATCTTAACAGAGAAATAAAGGAAGTAACAGATGTTATTACATATATATATATATATATATATATATAATCATTCTACCCCCAAACAAAAAAAAAATATACTTTCTTCTCAGTACCTCATGTAACCTCTAAAATTGACGACATACTTGGTCATAAAGCAAACCACAACAGTTACCGAAAAAAAAAAATGGAATAACCCCTTTTGTCATAGTGGATCACCATGGCTTAAAGATAGAATTCAATAACAACACTAATTGCAGAAAGCTCACAAACTCATGCAAATTGAATAATGCTCAATTGAATTACCACTAGGTTAATGAAGAAATAAAGAAATTAAAGACCTCCTAGAATTCAATGAAAATGAATGCAAACTTATGCTACAGTATAAAAGCAGTGCTAAGAGGAAAGTTCACAGCAGTAAGTGCCTACATAAAGAGCCCTGAAAAATATCACATTAGCAATTTAATAATACACCTGAAATCTCCAGAACAAAAAGAAGTAAACTCACTCAGGAAGAGGAGAAAACAGGAAATAATCAAATTGAGAGCTGAAATCAATCAAATAGAAACAAAGGAAACACTACAAACAACAAATGAGATAAAGAGTTGGTGTTCCAGCCACACTGAACCTCATAAAAGAGAATGCGGAAAGTATCCTTGAACAGATTGGCACAGGAGCTCACTTCTTAAATATATCATCATCAGCAGAGACACTGAGAGCAGCAAAAGTAAATGGAACCTCCTGAAACTGAGACAATTCTGTAATGCAAAGGACATAGTCAATAAGAGGAAAGGACAAACTACAGAATGGGAAAAGATGTTCACCAGCCCCACATCTGACAGAGGACTGATCTCTAAAGTATACATACAAAGAACTGAAGTAAATAGACATGAAAATAACAAATAATTTAACAAATGGGGTACAGATCTAAACATAGAGTTCTCAATAAAGGAATCTCAAATGGCCAAAAGACATATAATGAATTGCTCAACATTCTTAGCCACCAGGGAAATGTAAATCAAAACAAGTCTGAGAAACGGTCTTACACCTGTCAGAATGGCTAAGATCAGAAACAGCTGACCCAAGCTAGTCAGAGTTCACTGACTCCAGACTGATGATGCATGGGAAACCTGCATAAGACTGAACTAAGCCCTTTGAATGTGAGTGACTTCAGGGTGGCTTGAACAGTTTATGACACCATTGGCAGTGGAACTAGTAGTTATTCCTAGTGCATGAACTGGATTTTCGAGCTGATTCCCTATTGAGGGACACCTTGCCCATCATTGATGCAGGTGGGAGTGGTTTGGTCCTGCCTCAAAGTGATGTAAAAGAAATTTGACTCCCCATGGGAGTCCTCACCCTCTCTGAGCAGGTAGGGGGAGTGGGAGGAGGAGACAGAGGGGCAACTGAGATTGGCATGCAAAATTAAAAAACAGATTGTTTTTATAAAAACCAAACTCTAGCTATATATATGTGTGTGTGTGTGTGTGTGTGTGTGTGTGTGTGTGTGTGTGTGTGTGTGTGTGTTATATCTGCAGAAGCATGATTAAATAAAAATTCCATTTCCCCCAGTTAACAGCTACAGGAAGGTACTAATAACATATAATTTAAATTAATAAATGGATATAGTAGTAAAATACTCATAAATGCTAGAAAACTTTGTATGAGTTAGTAAGCATTAGAATATGCCACACTGAAATCTGTAATTTTGACTTATCAGTAACTATTAACAAAAGACCAATAAAGATCAGGAAGCATAGATACAACTTTTAAAAAAGGACACAGGTTTTCATTTTGTATAGGAAATTCAGATATCGATAACAAATTTTAACCCCAGCAATTTACACCTTTGCATATTTTATCCCCTTCGTAGAATTATAAAATCTATTCTCTTTTAGCTTAATATATAACGTGTCATCACTTAAGTTATTTACCCCGGGATACAATTGTGTTTTCTTATCCAAGGCATTTAATAATATCTCTATTTCTCTCTTGCTAATCTGTTTTTTAGTTACTCCTTTGAACATTTTCCCTACTGAAAAACTTAAAACCTAAAAACAAAAAGTTATTTTATTCCCCTATTATGTATATATACATAAGTTACTTTTTTATATTAGGCTATGGCACTTTCAAAATATGACTCCCAATTTTATTTTGCTTTTAAAATTTAACTTGAATTATGACAGAACTAAATAAAGCCAAGCATGTAATAAAATCATATATAACCTTTGTTTTGATCCCTGCTGTGTGCAAGGCTTTGGGGAATTTATTGCATAAGCTCTGAAAAGACTTGACATAATATATCTCTACTAGAAAGCTTCCTTTAGGTGACATGTAGGCCACACATCTTCCATGAAAAGTCATAAACATTTTCTGCCAATGCAATTGATCCTTTTATTTACAAATTGAGAATAGAGTTTGTCACACCTACTGAAATACATATAGCTTTTTTCCTAAATTTGTTTTGTCATACTGCTAAATTGAAAGTCTAGTAATACCTCGTATTTTTATACATAGCAATAATTATAATAGCTCTCTGGGATTCTTAGGGGAGATTTCATTCATTCTCAGTTTGAAAGCCTAACTTTATAGTGAAAATATTTTTCACAGAATATATTCTGATCATGGTTCCCCTCCCCCGATCATCCTAGATCCTTCCCAGCTCCCCACCACCCATCTCCATGTGTTTTCTTTATGTGTGTCTCTAGAGAGCAAAAGAACAAGAACACAAACAGGAAAAACAAAAACAAGCAAAAATACAAAATTAAAAACAAATAACAAAAAGCCCAGAGTTAAAAAAGAAAGAAAAGAAAAACACAATATGTTGTGATTTTAGTTGGAAAATAAGGAACTTCCAAAATTAACTGTCATCTTTTTAAAAAAAGGAACATGCATTAGGAATAAACACTAACATTCTTGCTGTCCCAGGATTGCATCTAAATGCTTAACATTTATAGATGTTCAAGCCCACAAATAATTGATAACAGATGTGTGGATGATAAAAATCAATCAATTAAAGGGAAAATGAGAAGAAGCCAGAGGAACAAATAGCAATGATTTACTTGAAAGTAGTAGCCTCTAGGTATAATATCTGTGCTAATTGGGCAACTGATAAGAATGAAGAGATTTGGGCTGGAGAAATGACTCAGTGGTTAAGCCTGCTTGACGATCTTCCAGAGGACTCCAGTTGAGTCCTCACCACCTAAACAGGGAAACTCACAACTTCTTACAACTCTGTTTCTGGAGAATTCAATGCTCTTTTCTGGCCTCTGAAGATACCTACGTCACAACCCACTCTACTCCCACACAAACACACACACACTTGCTTTAAAAACTAACAAAGAATTTGTGAATTTACTTTCTCCAAAAACTCTCAATAGTTGAGGTTATCAAATTCCAAAAAAATGGAAGTTGATCAATATAACTATAAAACAGGATGTAGTTAAAGACTAGATATGATGATTTGCTAGACACAAGTCCCTTTGTTCTCTGTCTCTCTGTGTGTCTTTCTGTCTCTCTGTGTCTCTGTCTCTCTATTTCTGTCTCTGTCCCCCCCTCTCTTTGTGTGTGTGTCAGAAATTTTCTATGCACATATTTGGAGAAGCTTTATTAGATAAATCAAATGAAGATAACTCGATCAAAAACATATTTTTAAATATAAGTATTTGAGTCCCTTAGATGATTAAAGTAACTCCTTCATTCTTGTATAACCAAGTCAATGAATCACCAAACAATTCCACAAACCAGGAGGGACAGTCCTTTTTTTTTTTTTTTTTTGGTGTTCCATTTTTACATATAACAATAGATGTGAGAATAAGCAGATATTTGATTGGGAATGCTAAGACAGTAAAACAGTAAGTGAAGACCAATCCCAAATGGAAGAGCCATAATAATGAATACAGGAAAATGTTCACAAATAACCACATTTAATGTCCTCAGGAGGATAAGAAAATTGTTCCTACAAATATAAAGAAATGTGGGATGATACAAAAGGGACCAATGGGTGAGTCATAAGTAGCACTTGGAAGCTAGTAGAGTAGCTAATTTGTAGTATCAACAGCACCAGCAATAACAACAAGCCATGATAAGATCAATGGAATATCACCCAAATCAAATAGATGACAGTCTTCACATGAAGTTCCAGACAATTATAACTAGGTATAAACTTGATATAAAAATACCTCTGCCTTAAACTTTATTTTTATTGACATTAGTTAATTTTAGGCTTCATCATCCACCTAAACTTCCAAGATCACTATTCTGCATTTAATTATAGCCCGCATCTTATTAGTATCCAGGCTTCAGCCACACTAAATTGTCAGTGTCACAAATAATTATGACACCTTTCAGTGTATTATTACTCACTTTTCATGTGCTATACATTCAGCAATTCATGAGTTGTCATTCTCTCTCATTCATTCATTTTGACATGAAATGCACACATAGAACAAAGATAAAAAGCTTCTGTAAAATAAAATATATTGTGATATAAGCATTTCTGAAACCATGTTTGTTTTATTCTGGGAAGTCTAAATTTTTTTTGCATATTAACTGGCAAATTCTTAGAAACTGATCTCATATTTTTGGTGATGAGCCTAGCCTTTAATGACTAAGTCATCTATCCAGCCATAGAACCTTCATTCAATAACTGATGGAAGCAGATGCAGAGATCCACAGCTAAGCACTTGACTAAAATCCTTGAGTCCAGCAATGGAGAGGAAGGAGCCATAATATGAGTGAAGGGATGAAGAGAATGATGGGCAAACCCACAGAAACAGCTAACCTGAGCAAGTGGGAGCTCACTGACTCCAGACTGACAGCTGGGGAATCTTCATAAGACTGAACTAGGCCACTTGAACATGGATGACAGTTGGGTGGCTTGGGGAGTTATGGGGCCACTAGGAGTAAAACCAGTATTTATCCTTAGTGAATGAATTGATTTTTTGGAGCCCATTTTCTGTGGAGAGATACCTTGCTCAGCCTAGATACATCAGGGAGTACCTTGGTCCTGCCTCCAGTGATGTGACCTGCTTTGTTGATTCCCCATGGGATGCCTCACCCTCTCTGAGAAGTAGATGGGGAAGGGGTGGGGAGAAGGTGGGAGGGGCAGGAAAATGGGAGGTAGAGGGAACTAGGATTTTTATGTAAAATAAGATTGTTTTAAAAGAATAAAAACTTCCATTAGCATCAAAATAGACACATTTTATTTTGAGAATGTAATATTTTAAGTTAATATTTTTACAATTAATAGAATGAGGTTCAGGCTATTTTCTAAAATCTTTCAATGCACTTCATATTAGATAGATCTAGGTAAATGTATATGGGCAGTGAGGGAAAGAACATGTATGTTCAGGAAGAGAAAGATGCAACACAACAACCATGATATTTGTGTTCAAATTCTTTCACAGTTTCGGTGTTACCAAACTTACATGCATGCTTGTTTTCCTTATTTAGTTGATTATTCGCTTCCTTATGGAAAGACACAACAAAAGTACAGCCTAGGACAGCTAGACAAAGAAAACCACAGGACTCACACTTTAGATGTTACAATTATTTCAAATGTATACTAGTTAAAACATTGCTGTGTTTGGCAAGGTAGGACAGTGAGAATAACAGAACAAAAAAGAGGCTAAAAACAGACAGTATTGGTTCCATATTATGTGACAGGGAGATAATCCAATTCAACACCTAGAGGATTAGATATGATATATATATATATATATATATATATATATATATATATATACATATCATATGTATCATATATATCATATATATATCATATATATGAAAATATATATATGAAAAGAGTTTACCTTGGCTTAGTGTTCCAGTGGAAGAAGTAGCTATCTGGTAGGGAAGCATGGCAACAACTATCAGGAAGCTAAGAGATCACATTTAAGCAATACGTTACTGCATGAGCTTAAGGAGGAAGGGGGGATGCGAGTATTTTGGGGTTTTGTTTGTTTGTGTGTTTGTTTTTTGTTTTTTTTTCTTTTTTTCTCTCTTTTTATTATTATTAATTCAAGTTAGGGAACAGGCATGTTTCACATGTACTTCCCCTCTCCCTCTCCCTCTCCCTTCCCTTACCCCCATTCCTTCTCCCCCACCTCCAACCTACCCCCCACCCCATCCACCCACCACTCCCCAGGCAGGGTAGGGCCCCCAACCAGGGCTCCACCAAGTCCACCAAATCTTCCTGTGCTGGGCCTGGGTCCCTCCCCATGTGTTCAGAGACAGAGTGCATCCCTTCAAGTGGGATGGGCTCTCGAAGTCCCCCACATACACCAGGGCAAAAAGCCAGTCCACCTCCGGAGGCTCCCAGGAGTGCAGGGGCCTCCCCGATGGCATCCATGATCAGGGGGCTGGATTAGTCCCATACTGGCCTCCCAAAGAGCATCTGGGGTCGATATGCTTTCCCTTTTTCAGGCCAACTGTTTATGTGGGTTTCTCCAACCTGGTACAGACCCCTTCGTTCTTCATTCCTCCCTCTCTTCAACTAGGTTCCAGAATTCAGCTCAGTGTATTTCTGTGTATGTCTGTCTCTGCTTCCATCAGCCACTGGATGAGGACTCTAGGATAGCATAGAGAGTAGTCATCACTCTCATTCTAGGGGAGGGGCTTCTAGGCCATCCTCTCCTCCACTGCCCGGACTGTCAGATCGTGTCATCCTTGTAGGTCTCTGGAGATCTTTCTAGTTCCAGATCTCTTCTCGGACCTATAGTGGCTCCCTCTGATATGGTATCTCTCATCCTGCTCTCTCTCCTCTATTCTTCCCCCAACTCAATATATCTGCTCCTCCATTTCTTCTCCTCTCCTCTTCTTCTTGTGCTCTTATTGTGGCAGCACCCACTCCCCTACCCTCATGCTCTCAATTAGCTCGGGAGTTTATGCCACTTCCCATTCCTGGGGTCCATTTATCCCTTAGAGTCATTCATGATTTCTAGTTTCTTTGGGGAAGAGGATTATAGGCTGGTAAACCTTTGCTCTATGTCTAAAAATCATATATGAGTGAGTACATACCATGTTTGTCTTTTTGTTATTGGGTTACCTCTCCCAGCATGGTTTCTTCTAGTTCCATCCATTTGCCTGCGAATTTCAAGATTCCATTGCATTTTTCTGCTGAGTAGTACTCCATTGTATAAATGTACCACATTTTCTCTTTCCATTCTTCAGTTGAGGGGCATCTAGGTTGCTTCCAGGTTCTGGCTATTACAAACAATGCTGCTATGAACATGGTTGAACATATGTCCTTGTTGTATGAACATGCAGTATTTGGGTATATACCCAAGAGAGGAATGGCTGGATCTTGAGGTAGATTGATTCCCATTTTTCTGAGCAACCGCCATACTGATTTCCAAAGTGGTCTTACAAGTTCACACTCCCACCAGCAATGGAGGAGTGTTCCTTCTTCTCCGCAACCTCTCCAGCATAGGTTGTCATTGGTATTTTTGATTTTAGCCATTCTGACAGGTGTGAGGTGGTATCTCAGAGTTGTTTTGAGTTGCATTTCTCTGATGGCCAAGGATTTTGAGCACTTTCTTAAGTGTCTTTCAGCCATTTCAGATTCCTCTGTTGAAAAATCTCTGTTTAGTTCTGCACCCCACTTTTTAATTTCATTGTATGGTGTTTTGGTGGCTAGCTTCTTGAGCTCCTTGTATATTTTGGAAATCAGTCCTCTGTCAGATGTGGGGCTGGTGAAGATCTTTTCCCATTCTGTGGGTGGTCATTTTGTCTTACTGACTGTGTCCTTTGCCTTACAGAAGCTTCTCAGTTTCAGGAGGTCCCATTTATTGATTGTAGACCTCAGTGTCTGTGCTTCTGGTGTGATGTTCAGGAATCGTTCTCCTGTGCCAATTTTTTCAAGGGTTATTCCCACTTTCTCTTCTAGAAGATTCACTGTGGCTGGATTTATGGAGAGATCTTTGATCCATTTGCACTTAAGTTTCGTGCATGGTGACATGGATCAATCTGCAATTTTCTGCATGTCCGAATCCAATTGTGCCATCACCATTTGTTGAAGATGCTATCTTTTTTCCATTGTATGGATTTAGCACCTTTGTCAAAAATAAGGTGTTCGTAGGTGAGTGGATTAATATCTGGGTCTTCAATGCAATTGCATTGTTCTATCTGCCTATTCTTGTGCCAATACCAAGCTGTTTTCAGAACTATGGCTCTATAGTAGAGCTTGAAGTCAGGGATGGTGATGCCTCCAGAAGATCTTTTATTGTAAAGAGTTGTTTTGGCTATCCTGGGTTTTTTATTTTTCCATATAAAGTTGAGTATTGTTCTTTCAATGTCTGTGAAAAACTGTGTTGGGATTTTGATAGGGATTGAGTTGAATCTGTAGATTGCTTTTGGTAGCATTGCCATTTTTACTATGTTAATTCTGCCTATCCAAGAGCATGGGAAATCTTTCCACTTTCTGGTATCTTCTTTAATTTCTTTCTTTAAAGACTCAAAGTTCTTATTGTACAGGTCTTTCACTTTTTTGGCTAGTGTTACCCCAAGATATTTTATGTTGCTTGTGGATATTGTGAAAGGTGATGTTTCCATGATTTCTTTCTCATTGAGTTTATCATCTGTATACAGTAGGGCTACAGATTTTTTTTAGTTAATTTTGTATCCTGCTACCTTGCTGAAGGTGTTTATCAGCTGTAGGAGTTTCCTGGTAGAGTTTTTCGGGTCACTTATGTAGACTATCATGTCATCTGCAAATAGTGAAAGTTTAACTTCGTCCTTTCCAATTTGTATCCCTTTGATCTCCTGTTCTTGTCTTATTGCTCTAGCTAGAACTTCAAGTACAATATTGAAGAGGTATGGAGAGAGTGGACATCCTTGTCTTGTTCCTGATTTTAGAGGAAAAGCTTCGAGTTTCTCTCCATTTAGTTTGATGTTGGCTATTGGTTTGGTGTATATTGCGTTTATCATGTTTAGATATGTTCCTGTTATTCCTGTTCTCTCCAAGATCTTTATCATGAAGGGATGTTGGATTTTGTCAAAGGCTTTTTCAGCATCTAGTGAGATGATCATGTGGTTTTTCTTTTTCAGTTTGTTTATATGGTGGATTACATTGATGGATTTTCGTATGTTGAACCATCCTTGCATTCCTGGGATGAAGCCTACTTGATCGTGGTGGATGATTTTTCTGATATGTTCTTGGATTCGATTAGCCAATATTTTATTGAGTATTTTAGCATAAATGTTCATGAGGGATATAGGTCTGTAGTTTTCTTTCTTAGTCTTATCTTTGTGTGGCTTGGGTATCAAAGTGATTGTAGCCTCGTATAAAGAGTTTGGCCATATCCCATCTGCTTCTATTGTGCGGAGCAGTTTGAGGAGTACTGGAATTAGCTCTTCTTTGAATTTCTGGTAGAATTCTGCAGTGAAGCCATCTGGCCCTGGGCTTTTTTGGTTGGGAGGCTTTTGATTACTGCTTCTATCTCATTAGGGGTTATAGGTCGATTTAAACTGTTTATCTGATCTTGATTTAATTTTGGTAAGTGATATTTATCCAGAAAGCTGTCCATTTCCTTTAGATTTTCCAATTTTGTGGAATACAGGTTTTCAAAGTATGACCTAAAGATTCTCTGGATTTCCTCAGTGTCCGTTGTTATATCCCCCTTTTCATTTCTGATTTTGTTAATTAGCATGCTCTCTCTCTGCCTTTTGATTAGTTTGGCTAGAGGTTTGTCTATCTTGTTGATCTTCTCAAAGAACCAACTCTTTGTTTCATTGATTCTTTGTACTGTTTTCCTAGTTTCTACTTTGTTGATTTTGGCTCTCAGGTTGATTATTACTTGGCGTCTACTCCTCCTTGGTGTGTTTGCTTCTTTTTGCAGGCTGGTGAATCCCACAGAAACATCTGACCTGAACAAGGGGGAGCACATGACCCCCAGTCTGCTGTCTGGGAGGCCATCAGGGGACTGACCCAGACTGTTGAAAGTGGATTCAACGAGGAGGCCTCAGCACCCTATGGGGCCTCTGGTAGTGGATTTGACTTTGATAGCCCATCCCACTTGACGGGATGCTATCTCAGCCTGAACACATGGGTGAGGGCCTAGGCCCAGCCCAGGATGCTGTTGTGGTATTTGGAGAGCTCCATGAAGGACCCTATCCTCTATGTGGAGTGAAGAGGGTGGAGGGTGCTGTTAGGGGTGGAGAGGGAGAAGGGATTGACATGTGAAATTAAAATTTTGTAAAAAAAGTAATTGTCCTTTTCAAATAAAATAAATTTAAGCTTTCAAGCACTATAGCTTTCACAAGAAAACATCAGGAAATCATGTAAGATTAGGATGAACAAATATTATTTGAATTTTACATATAAAGCACCAACAATAAATATGTACTTATTCTATATTTAAATTAAAAGATTGTTAAAATATCAATATAAAAAGTGATGGAATGAGAAAAGAGATTCGTGGTTTGCTTATCTGGCAAAGAACACATACACAGGTCATGTGAAAATTCATAAATTAAATAAGAATTAAGTCAATCCAAGAGTGACTAAGACACAGAGCAACAGAATTTACCAGTTGTCATTTCTCAGGTCCCACAGCCTTTCAGGCAAAATGCCCACTCATCCCAGGGGTCAGCATTTCCAGGGCTGGCCATGCATGTGCCAACAACATTCAGGCAAAAATACCTAGTCATGCCAGGGCCTTGTGTACATGCGCAGCTTGGTCACATACTGTATGCATGGTGTGACTATGTAAGTCCCCATTCACATGTGCTAATGACATTTAAAAGCAGATAGTCCTTTGTTCCATTGTATACTTTTAGCTTGTTTGTCAAAAAATCAGGTGTTCAGAGGTGTGTGGGTTAATATCAGGTTTTCAACTCAATTCCATTGGTCTACCTGGCATATAACTGGATGCTGGCATGTAGAAGACTGCAGATAAATACATATCTATCACCATACACAAAAGATAAGTCTAAATGAATCAATGACATCAACATAAATCCAGCCACACTGAACCTCTTAGAAGAGAAAGTTGGAAGTACCCTTGAACGACTTGGTATAGGAAATCACTTCCTGAACATACCACCAGTAGCACAGACACTGAGATCAACAATTAATAAATGGGAGCTATTGAAACTGAGAAGCTTCTATAAGGCAAAGGACACAGTTAACAAGACAAAAAGGCAGCCCACAAAATGTGAAAACATATTTACCAACTCCACATCTGACAGAGGGCTGATCTCCAAAATTTACAAAGAACTCAAGAAGCTAATCTGCAAAACACTAATTAATTCAATTAAAAACTGGGGTACAGAACTAAATAGAGAACTCTCAAATAGAGGAGTCTAAAATGGCTGATAGAACTTAAGAAAGTGCTCAATATCCTTAGCCCTTCAGGAAATGCAAATCAAAACAATTCTGAGATACCATCTTACTCCTGTCAGAATGGCTAAAATCAAAAACACCAATGACAGTTTCTGCTGGAGAGGATGTGGAGAAAGGAGAACACTCCTCCACCACTAGTGGGAGTGCAAACTTGTACAGTCACCTTGGAAATCAGTATGGCGGTTCCTCAGGAAAATGGGAATCAGTCTGCCACAAGATCCAGCAATTCCACTGTTAGGCATATACTGAAAAGATGCACATTCATACAACAAGGACATCTGTTCAACTATGGTCATAGCAGCATTGTTTGTAATAGCCAGAACCTGGAAGCAACCTAGATGCCACTCAATTGAAGAATGAATAGAGAAAATGTAGTACATTTACACAATGAAGCACTACTCAGCGTGGGGGGGACAATGGAATCTTGAAATTTGAAGGCAAATGGATGACACTAGAAAAAACAATCCTGAGTGAGGTAATCCAGTCACAAAAATACAAGCTTGGTATGTACTCACTCATATATGGATTTTAGATATGTATCAGGGGATTGCCAGCCTACAATCCACACCACCAGAGAGGCTGGGAAACAAGGAGTACCCTGAGACATGCATGGTACCCCAGAGAAGAGGAAGGGGATAGAATCTCCTGAGCCAATTGGGAACATGGGGGGGGGGACAGGAGATGGGGCTGGGAGAAGATGAGAGGAGAGGATAAAGTGTGGAGCAGGAAGGTTGGGTTGGGGGAAGAATAGAGGAGAGCAGGATGAGAGATATCATAATAGATGGAGCCATTATAGATATGAGGAGAAATCTGGCACTAGGGAGAATTCCAGAGATCTAACAAGGATGACACGAACTGGAAATCTAAGCAATAGTGGAGAGGCTTCCTTAAATGCCCTTCCCAGATAATGAGATTGTTGTCTACTTTATATGCCATGCTAGAGCCTTCATCCAGTGGCTGATGAAAGGATAGGGAGACACCCACAGCTAACACTGAAAGGAACTCATGGAACCCAGTTGCAAAGAGGGAGGAGTGAAGAGTAAAGGGGTCAAGACGGTGCTGGAGAAACCCACAGAAACAGCTGACCTGAACAAGCTGGAACTCATGGGCCCCAGACTAATGGCTGCGAGGCCAGCATGGGACTGATTCTGACCCCCTGAATGTGGGTGTCAGTGAGGAGGCCTTGACAATCTATGGGACCTCTGGTATTTATCCCTGGCATATCAATGGATTTTGGGATCCCAGTGCACATGGAACGATGTTCTCTCAGCATGGACACTTAGGGGAGGCCTAAGACACTAGGCCCTGCCCTGGATGATATGACAGACTTTGGGGATCCCCCATGGGGGGCCTCACCCTCTGCATGTCAGACAGGGGATTCTATTCCTTGCACCAAAATGTATGTGTAATTAAATAAATTATAAACAGTTAAATTATAATTACTAACCCCAGCCAAAATAGTCATAAAACACACTTCTAATTATAAAAATGTGGATTGATTTGCCTTAATTTACTGAAATTGTTTAAATAATTTGAATTTTAGATATTTTAAATGATAGTGATTAATAGAGCTATCAAATAGGGATTGATTTTATCTTTTTTCTTTATGATGGTAACAAGATTGGAGATGTAAACAGGTGGTCAATAGGTATTAACAAATTGAGTTTAAGTGATTAGTAATGGTAGAAAAAAATAAAATTGCATTTAAACTTTTTCATGTCTATCTAACAGTTGAGTAAAAGTACAGAACATTTTAAATACTTTCTTATCACCTGAAAATAATGAAATATCCACAAATATTAGTCATTTAAAAACATTGTCATGTATTATAAGCTCACATTGGCAATGGTAGAACTCAGAAAAACTCTATCATTTAATTTCTAATTTGTGATTTATTATCAACAAGGTAATCTCCAATTACTCATCATACTCTGGACATATCAATTTACTTAGCTTGGTTTCTGAGCAAATGTAGAATTGACTGTATAAAATAATGCTTAATAATGGTCACAAACATATTAAGTCCAAGCTATCTGTGATCTGTTGGCTTGAGATCATATTTTTCCTTTTCCATAGACAAAGATTTGATGTTCCAGGTCTTCCCAGAGTGAATGTATCCACCACTATTCTAGCATTCAGTATAATATTTCATCATTGAAAAAGGAAGTGTCTACAAAAAATACACAGATTCATGTCTGTCAATTCATTAATCTCCCAGAATATCCATATATTTTCTCTACACCTCTAATATCATTTGAAAAGTATGTGAAAGTTACTAAATATCTTAGATTAATGACTTACTTACAAATGGAAATCATTGAATTACTATGTAACATAATTACAAGGTGCCCTCAAGCACATGTTTGCATTCCATTTAGTGAATTACCAAACCTCTGACAATCAGATTTCATTCTAAAAGATAAAGGTAAGGTAAAGGAAGTAGCTTTATGGTAGAGCAGTGTTTGCCTAGCAGTGGTGAATGAAAATTCATAATTAAAATCACACACACAGAGACAAAAACCCAGCAAAAAACAAACCAAAAAAAAAAAAAAAACAGGTAGAACATCATAGTGCCGCTGTGATTGCATTTCATTTACTACACTTCAATTATATGCTCATGAGTGTATGCAGATAGTGTCCTAATGGTCACAATATTACCTCCCAGAATGTAAGGGGTTTTTGTACTATACAGTTACATGCACTATAAGAATCTAATCTACAATCTAATTGTAGTTTTTAGCCCACAGAGACTATGTCGATACTACTTTGGGACAAAGAGAAAAGAAAGAAACATTCTTCAGTATATTTCATCTCACAATAGCATTAGCTACTTTGCTCAAGTTTGATTATGTTGGATGAACATGCAGTGAGAGTGTCCATCAAAATTGGACTCACTTTTTACATACTCACTTTTGCAGTCAAAATGAGGAAGCACACACCAAACCTGTATAAGGCAGGCCTCAGAAAGTATCCTCAATGCCAAGAAATTGAGAGCAAAAATCATTATTATAATTAGAAAACGATGGTGGTGAACTCAACTTCCTATGTCCATAAACCGTAGGCATTAGAGCATTGATAAACTCAGTCAGAACTGGGCTATTCACACTCTGCTGACTGTAGTGAGGTTCCATACAAGTCAAGAAAGCTTGGTGCCCACTTTCGTTTGAAGTGGTTGCTCTGTAGGAGTACTTTAATCCTGAAAAAGAAATACAACAAATGGATAGCCCAGGAGAGAATACATGGCAATGTCTTCCACATCCAGGACATTCACTGTTTCAAAGAAATTCAATGACAGTGTAATGTGAAATATTGAGAACAGATGCCTTCAAGGTTCTCAAAATATTGATTTTCATCTACTCTTTCTGACTGGTCAGATGTCTCCATCTGAGTATGTGTTTGAATTCTCTGCTACTATAAAGTATTCAGGATGTGTCAAGGATGTAAGAATTTTTAAAAAGTCATTTTATGAAAAAGCTGTAATATTCAAAGAAACAGTTTCATAATGTTATTTTTATTATAACTTGATTATAACAAAATCACAATGCCTGTGTATATATTTTATAATCCATAAATGGAGCTCATTGAGAGGAAGTCTTTCACTAACAGATTAAAACAATGTCAAACTAAATGGAGGATGAAGCAGTAACACTTGCAAGGAACTCAGTACACAACCATATAGTACTTCATGCCTAACAATCTAAAGTGTTAGCTATATACCAGTGGAAACTTTAATTCATTGATGCAGGATTATTTTTAAGTGACAAAGTGAAGAAATTTGCAGAATGTTAAAATGGCTTCAATGAAATAAGTAATAACAGAGACTCACTTTTGTACTAAAAAATCACCAACAAATTTTTGAGATGTAGAATTATTAACTGTACATGATTAATTAAAAAGGAGTAGAAATCTATCACATGAATGAATGGAGTCATGATGTTATATTTCAGAAATCAATGAGGAGAGTTATAAAGACCAAAACTTTTCATAACTAAAATGTGAATGAGATATTGTAATGCAAGGAAAAAATACATTCAGCATCTTCACATCACCATCAATGCACCTTTTAGACTGAGTTTAGTTACTATGCATGCACATGTACACAGTCTGTATCATTATTTCCTTCTACAAATTCTTAAATATATGTGTAGGTAGAATTTGTCTGTAACTAACCAGGAATGTTGACAGTTATATGTTAATATTCTACATTATGTATACAATTTTACTTTTCAAGTTTAAAGTCTACTTACATTAATAACTATATTCATGTGATGGAAATTACTGCTTAAAACTAACTCATGTGATTAGCAAGGGATTATAAGATTAAGGAAAGAAAGAAACCATGAGAAAACAAAGAATCAATTGTATTTAATTTCATGTTATTTTAAATCATCCATTTTCTGTTAACATTTTCATCAAATTTATACAAATATTTCTGATATGTTGTTTGTATGTAGATACTTTAAGGATGTATACTGATTGTAAATAAGAGGTGTTTGCTGTGAGATTGTGTCTCCTACTAATGTCTGAAGCTATACACATAAAGTCTGGCCAGCATTCTTACCCCAATGTGACCTGAACAAGAATAACATCAGTGGACATGCAAAAGTGAATGGAGAAAGCCCATTTAGACTCAGTCCCACAAAAGATCTATAGGCAGTTGAGAAAATCTGGGCATGAGAGACATGATCTTCCCCAGGGTAGAATACACCAATTGGTTGTCCAATGCTCAAAGGTCAGCACTCAAAATAGACATACAAATGACATTATATCAGCTCAACATATTATGTCTAGGACCATATGTGCATGCGATAACAATTAATTTAAAATGTGTCGAAATTGAAGGTGGGGACATAGAGGCTTTTGAGTAGGAAAGGGAAGCAAGAAAGGTTGTAATTACTGTACATATATATATATATATATATATATATGTGTGTGTGTGTGTGTGTGTGTGTGTGTGTGTGTGTGTGTGTGTGATGTGTGCGTGTGTGTGTGATGTGTGTGTGCTGTAATATATATATTATATATTACATATATATATATATATATATATATATATATATATATATATCCTTTTACATCACCAAATTTATTGGAGAGAAAGAGAGAGAAACAGAGAAAGGGGGGAAAGGAAAGAAGAAAAAGAAACATTACTTGGGAAAACAAAGAACTGAAGATCATGAATCTGTATACAAACTTGAGAGCCCCTGTGTCTTCCTCCACCTGTGTGTGTGTGTGTGTGTGTGTGTGTGTGTGTGTGTCTGTCTGTCTGTCTGTCTGTCTGTCTTAATTTTTCTCATATACACAAATCTGGACAAATATCTTTCCATAATAATTTAAATCAGTATAGATTTAAATTGGTGAAATATTCATGTAATTTTTGACTGCCAATTTTATGTGTGGTCATGACTTCTAAGGAGTTTCTGTGAGACAAAAAGTAGAAAATCAAATAGTAGGAAGACAGAATTTTGAAAGCATCACAACAGGGTATTAGATACGAAGGAATGGAAACTTGATAAAAAGTATACCCTTAGGTCCCAACCCAATTAAGCCCATTTAAGGAACTGGGGATGTCAGATTATGTCCATAGAGATGCTGACAATTCCCTTCAGTAGTTAATCGAAATCCACTGAATTGCAGCAGCAGAGACAAGCACCTTCCCTTGGCTTGACAGAGGAAAGACACTGTGTTGATGTATTAAAATCTTCTTGAATAAAGGTTTTATTTTCCTTCATTCTGAAGTTCCTGACTGCATTTCAAGGGACAAAATAATGCTATTAAGTGGAAGACTGAATCGTTATAGCAGTGGTCTTCAACCTTTTTATGCCTTTGTTTGAGATATAAATATTTGTCTGGAGGCTATGTGGCTCTGATATCTTTGTGATGACTGAGCTGTATATTTTAATTTCTCAATATATGTCTAACATTTTGCTTTCACTGAGAGATCTAAAGTTCATCTATTAAATATGAGAGGTTCTACAGCTTCTGTCTCAAACAGCGTGTTTGCTCAGTTCTTTCTTCCAAGTAAATGAAAGAAGAAATGTTAGATCAGCATTCCATTGTCCTGAGAATAATCCCACTCAATATCCTGAACATACAGTAAAAGAACAATTTGAAAATTCATATATTCTGAAGAAGGGTGTGTTGCTAGCAAAGCAACAATGCCCCTCAAAAATGTAATAATTTAAAATTGTTTATTTGAGATCAATGTATGTCTTATTTACCTACCTGTCTACTGATCTATCTCCCTTTTCATATATTTCTATCAGGTATCTGATATATATATATATATATATATATATATATATATATATATATCCATCTTTTGTCATTGCTATAAATAAGTGGTAAAAGGCATGTCAAGAAGCTACTTAAGGGAAATTATAGCCAAGAGAATACAATCCATCACAGTTGCGAAGTCATGACACTGGAGGTGCAAGCAACTTGTTATTTGTGTTCAGTAGTCTTGAAGCAGAGAGTAAACACAAACTAGGGATGGACTATAAAACCTCAAGTGACCATTTCCTAAAAGGCTGAAACACCTAAATTTTCCAATCATCTACTCCAACAACACTAAGTGTCAAAGTGCATGACTATGGAAGAAACATTCGCATTTAACCTACAACACTACCACTGACTATTATCATTAATCTCTATCCTAGAGCTAGAATCAGATATCATGTGACTTATATTAGTACTAGTATTGTGAAAACTGATGTGAATTTTAAAATATATTGAAGTCAGTTATTTTGTAATGAAAATATAACCATTACATTGTTAATTTGACTGAAAGAATTATGAATGATACAGATTTTATAATGAAGTAAACTAAATTTAGAAAAATCTATAGCAATAACTATGTTGGTATATATGCAAAATGACATATATCACCATCATTCAAGTTAAATTTATTGTGCAAATAAATGATACTTACCTGAAATCTGTATACCATGCTGATCACTATTTGAATTAGTTTTAAATTTTTATTTAATTAACATTATGTGAACTGAAGGTTGTTTATGTGTGCCACATATGTGCAGTGCCCACAAAGGCCAGAATTTGGCAATGGATTTCCTGGAACTGGAGTTGCAGATAGTTGTGAGTCTCAACGTAGGTGCTGGAACTGACAGTTGTATCATCTGTAAGAGGCAGCATGAACTCTTATCTGTTCTCATCTCTGTAGCCCCCATTGGAATTCTTAAAGAACCAATGAGTTATACTATATGTAAACAACTGATTTTTGCTCATTTAGCTCTGGGAATGAGGATGTTTAAAGGTGTTACCTTGCATATGTACAACATTCTTTCAGCAAAGACATCACTGGGATTTAGAATTGGAATAAGGATTACTGGGGTCACATGATTTGTCAAGTTCCCTTGAATTCAAATACATGGAATTCTATTGTTGACTCATTCATTAGCCCAGAAAGGGATTTCAGACCTCATCTAACCAACCCACATGGAAAAAAAGAAGCTGAGACTTACAAGTGTGATAGCTCAGAATGCCAAGGCACCAGCTTTACAGGTATAGCTGCCTAGCTTGATCCTTAAGACCCACAAAAGAATTGAACTGATTCCTGCTAGTAGTCCCCTGACCTTTGCCCATGTACAGCTGTCTGTCTGGCACACACACACACACACACACACACACACACACACACACACAATATTTTTGATCTTTAAATGAAGGTAGGAATGAAAAATTCAACACTATAACAAGGTGACATAGACTACAGAAACAGGCATGGTTGTGGATAACACATGAGATAGAAATGTCACATAAACTTGTCTATACCTCCCTACAAAGTTAAAAATTTCTCAGTTCCATGAAAGGTTCAACAAGAGAAAAAACAGGGTAGAGCTGAATTCATAGAATTTTATTTCCATCAAGTGGCCCACAAATATAATTCCAGAAGTGTCTATTTTGTAAAAATATTTATTAGATATTACTCCATTTGAAAAACAAGAAAAATATATTAGAAATCAATCAAAATGTATGAAATGAGAACTATGTCCATTGGTTATTAATAAATGGCTTTCATATTACTATATATCTTTCCTTTATATTGACAAAACAACCACTAGACATATTTGGTATTTACAGCTATTCTTTACCTGTTATATATTTGCTGAATATTTGAACTTTATTTTTCCTATGGATAACAAATTTTCTCTATAGTTAGAATAATTGGTACAATGGAGAGAAAATACTTGACATCAGTAATCTAAAGCTGAAGTGCCAGCTCTTCAACCAATCCCATGTGTGGCTGTCTACAATGGGCTTCTCAGAGGATCTTAGCTTCCTTTTTAAAGATATATTAAAGGTCATTGTTACTATTGTATGTGTGTATCCATGGTGTGTGTGTGTGTGTGTGTGTGTGTGTGTGTGTGTGTGTGTGTGTATTTATGCACATGTGCATACGTGTTTATGACAACTTGCAGGAATTTGTCCTCATCATGGGACTGTACTCATGATTTTAGGCTAAGCAACAGACATTAAGCAACAGAAATTCTTAACCACTGAGCCACCTTGCTGGCACTTAAAGCACAAAATTGTAGCAAAGAATAAATAAATAATGAATAAGTGTCCTCTTCAATTAAAGTCATTTAATTGATGGATCTAAAATTTCTTAGTCATTGTGTATGACAAATAAAATTATATTACATAGGAAATATAGAGATCATTCTGTGGTGAGAACCCTTGCTGATCTTCTGGGCTATTTGAGTTTAGTTCTCAGAATCCACATAGATTAGCTCATAATTATCTGCAACTAAAGATCCAAGACAGATGAGCCCTTCTTCTGGCCTCTATGGGTACTACTGTGTATAAGATACAGTCACACAGATGAATACAACATGAGTCATCCTTATACAATAAATCTGAAAAATTGTATTTGGCTTTTAAAAATAAATCCTCAGTTATCCTTATGGAGAAGCAAAATGTGATGCTAAATTTAAGTAGTGTCTATACAAATATAAGAATGATTTTCTTTCTTTGTCAGACTTTGGATACAATGGTCAATGTACCTAACAAAACATAAAAGAAAGAAAGCCCCAAATTGACTCAGTTTTAGAGGTGTTGGCCATCATATGAGTGTGGAAATGGCACAGCAGAGCAATTTGTATGATGGCTAGGAAGCAAAGTAAGAAGGCCTCAAGGGCATCCTTGTGTTGTTATAGACAAGAAGGTGAATCTGTAACACAGATTCATCATCATTCAATTCCCTCATTTTATGTGCTATCATACATATCCTGAGCTGTGCATTTCTAATCTCTTTGGCATAAGATTAACCATTCACTGTTCAAGATTTTTTGTCAGACTTTTTCACCTGAAACTTGTTCAGCTATTGATTGTATGATTTTTAGAGAAGTCTGGCATCACTGGCTCCTCTGACCCAGTTTTTTTATCTGTAAAAGTAGAGGAATTTTAACTACCCTTATTTGTTGTGAGGATTAAATGAAATTTTTGCAAAGTTTTAGTGTATTTCTTATCTGTGAGTAAACATTCTAGAAATTTTCTTTTTAATATTATTGATTTTTACAGTCTAGAAAACATGAAGACATACCCTTTTTAAAAAATCTGAAGGAAACTCACAATTTTCTGTGTTCTCTATTTGCCACACATTGATTTCTCTCTTTGCTGAGAATTACAGTTGGATTAGCTGCCCATTTTGTATACATATACTGTTCTGTATTGATTTTTTAAACACTGAATAGAAGTTCCTTGAGGCTAGGATTCAAAATGCCCAAGACCAGTTAATTCAGACACACTAATATATGGACTAAACATGAGAATGGATATTGGCAAAACATATCATTTCTTTAGTTATAATTTTCTTGCAAACACAAAAATTGAAAATATTCTAGGACACTTAAAAGGAGAAAAGAGAAGTCAGAAAAATAATTTTGGAACTTGTAAATCAGATTCTAAAAAGAAGCAGACTGAGAAATATAAAAATACATGAAGTTATGTCAGCAGAAGGGAAAACTTGTAAGCAAGACTATGTGCTTCATGGAACCCCAAAAATACTCATCCATTTGAAACTTGAAATAGATCTATTTTAAAAAGGGAGCTATCTAAGATCCTCAAGATAAAATTTCTGGACAATTCATACAAAAAGATGTTAGAACACAATAACCCACCAGGAAGAACAGAGTGAATGCTTAAGTTAAAAGGGTCATGCAGAAAGAAACTATAATTTCAAGAAAATGATAATGGAAAAGAGAGTACGTTCACACATATGTATAACATGCACACACATAGAGACATGTATATCTGTATGATTTGAAATTCTAAATGAGACAAATCACCCTGAATCTGACAAAAGGAAATGAAGAAACACTATAAAATAAAGTTTATTAGTAAATACGGAATCCAGGATTAAAAAATATTTAACATGCCTCTTTACATCTATATGCATATATGTATATACATATTTACAAATGTATATTAGCATTTATTTTTAATCTAAAGTACTAAATAAGTGAAAGAACACAAAAGAAAACTTACAGTGGTACAAATACCTCCTACTTCAGGGAAATATATCAATTAACATGGTAATGAACAACAATAATGTTTGTGCAGTTTATCTTACATTCTAGTTCCAATCTACCAGTTTGAGGATGGTTCCAATCATGAATAATCATAAATAATAAGGAGGTAATAAAATATTCACAAGAATTAATTCTGAAGACAATGTAAATAATAGAAAACAAAGCACAAATATGTTTCTAAAAATGACATAACATGAACAAATATATTTCTATAGTGAAAACACATTTTGCATATAAAATTCTTCTTTAAATTGAAAGATGTTATGAAAATAAACATATGGAAAGGTAAAAATGGGAATGTTTTTCATAACCATAAAATATACACAAGGTGAACCTAACTGAGCTGTCACAGGAAAACTAGATGATTGGTCAATGGATACAGTATTTACAAAGTAAAAAAAGGAACATAGGAATGTATGCAACAACAAAATTAGATATGCATCATCACCAATTATTAGCCACAAGGAAACATTCTCCAAGCTTTCACAGAGATGAAACAGTCAATGTGGAAAGGTTCAGAATCTAGCCTTGTTTAAAGAATAACAGAACAATCAACTTTTGAAAATTTCATATAGGTACTACATAAACATGCAACTGTAACATATTTCCTAAGTCAAATACACCATATAAACATTAGTGAAAATTATTATGGCACAAAATGAGGAAAATTGAACCCTTTCAAGGGCAACCGATATATTTTCTGGAAAATAAAACACACAGTATTTGAGTGGGACTATATTTCTGCATTTAAGCCAGTCCCTATATGACAACTGTGATTATTGGGATATGACCACATGGAAATTCCCATGCTAGAGTCTGATAATTAAAATGGACATATAAATTTTTCCAAATAAAGTGTCTTTTTCTTGTCTTCAGCATTGTTAATTGTTTCTTAGGATTTTCTGCCTGTGAAAGTTTCAAGCTTGCTAACTATATTGATTTTCTCATGCCTACAAAAAGACACTTTCCCTCTACTAATATTCCACAGCAGAGAAGAGCAGGAGACATTAAGTGCAGCACATATGTTTGAAGACAAAACATTAAATTCTAAGTGTTTATGTAGACCTGCAGCATGCTGTTTGCTTGAAAATTGGGAGGCTGCTAAGTGATGCTTTCAGCATTTCAGAGAGAACTTCCGTTTGCCTAAAACAGAATGGCTCTTCACTTCTTGCTGCAACACATTGTTCACTGCACACTAAAACTTTTGACTACCTATTTCAGACTGCCTCCAGCAGAGAGACTAACAAAGCTGTTGAACTTTCAAAGTAATATGGAATTCTGACAGGGATTTTGGCAGCCTCTTCTATCAGGTTACTTTCTGCGGTACAGATTTGTATCTCTGCCTAGAAAAGAAAGGGAAGTAGAAATTCAAGCAATAATGTTTGCCTGAATTTGCACACAAAGAAGATATAAAATGATATCCAGAATGTTAAGCTCATAAGACAATTATAAAGTAGAGGCAAATTGCTAATAAGTTTTCACTTTGAATTGGTTCTGAGTCTGTCTGAATCAGTTGTTAGTAATTTCCTTGACACTGACGCAGGGATAGAAGAGAATTATATGGAACATGAAGTTTATTAGCCAGTGGGAATTAAGTACTAAGAGCTATTTAATTCCTTATAAAAGCTTTAGAACTGAGACGTCCACCACACTCTTGTGATTCACATTTCATTTAAAATCATTGGCAGTTACATACAGGAGTAGTGTCTTCTAATGAGGCAGACATCTGTCTGTCCATTTGTAAAATTTGAACATATTTGCTTACATTAGAGGGAAATTCAGGTAGACAAAAATTTACACTGCATGGTATTTAGTGCTTAGGGGAAGCACATAAGAAAGGCCTTCACTCTTAAACTAAATAATCTATTGTAAAGGTAGAATCCTCTGGGGCCCTGGAGTGAAGTCTTTTTTTGTTGCTTAAAGCTCTGTAAAAAAAATACCAAAGGACTAGATGGCCACATCTACTTTAATCTACAGTCCAAAAGAACTGGTCTTTGTTGACAGGTCTTGATCAATTTGTAGACCAGTAGCTGTCTAAAGGTAGTTGCTGACAAAAACCAGTTTTTGTCACTAAGACAATTTGGAACCACAGACAAATTTAGCGGACATCGTGGATTGTGAATAATAGTTCAGCCACATCTCAGCACCAGGTGCTCAGTCATGGGTAGAAGTTCTTGAAGAGTCATTCCTAAATTGGGACATGAGTTTATATTTTGTTCGTAAATTAAACATTGCTTGAAAATCTGGGACTACCAATTTAACTGCTTCTCCATAAAGAGTTTGCATACAAAAGAGGGTTGGATAAATGGTCCTTAAATTATTTTCAAACATGACTAAGGATAAACTCAATTTCAAGCTGCAAGATAAACTTTATATGAAAACACTTCTAATTCTGGAAATACATTTTAAAAATCTGTGTAAATTAATGCTTTTAATTTCAAAATAATATTTATAATGTTAGCTGTAATGATATTTAATTTCTTGTGTGCAATTACCTTTTATTTTCTTTTCCTTTTTTGTTTTGTTTTCTGAGACAGGGTATCTCTATGTATCACTGGCTGTTCATATACTCACTTTTTAGGCCAGGCTGTCCTTGAACTCAAAGATCTGCTTGCCTTTGTCTCCCAAGTGCTGGGATTAAAGGTGTGCACTACCAGTGCTCAGCTACAATTTTTCTTTTAAACACATTAACTGCAAATAGTTGTTTAAAGAAAAACATACAATAACCAAATAATGAGCTTGCTTTGTTGTTACAAAAGTCATAGCAATGGGAGAATTCAACTGTTATAATTGAAAAAAGAGAAAGATGGATTGGCCTTTAGGAAGATGGATGCATCAAGGGCTGATACACTAAGAAGGGTCAAGGCTATAGGCTTTATCTCAGAAGAGACTATAAACCTTGCCTAAAACCAAGAGCTCTACACACTATATTGGTGATTTATTATGAAAGCATTTTATTTTTCTGACAGAAAGGAAAGGGACGAATTTCCCTTTAGAAATCACAAGCTCTGGATAGTGCTAGGGACAAATATGTGCAATAATGAAACAGGCTGAGTTACAAGCCAATCAAAAAATGACAGGAATCCAATAGAGTCCCCACTCTAATTCTAATGACTGGAATGCAAAACTTTTACTGAAATATATGCTACTTGGGAAATATGTGGAACACAAATTATGAAAAAAGCTAAAGATGCACACAAAAATTTATGTAAACACTGTGCATGATTTTGTTCATTCACTTCCACAAAATATTTTAATTCATGCAAAAAACTATGATCAAAAATTAATTAAATATTGTGAAAGAACTAAGTAAATGTCTTTTAAGCAAGAAGGAAAGTAAACACATCAGGAAATATAGACATGGAGGAAATAATCAGGAGCTACAGACACTATAAATATAAAATATCCTAAATAGCTATTAGACATTATAGTAGCTCACAATGTAAACAATCATAATATGTTATGAATAAAATATTGAGAACATAATAATAAAACTGTGAAAATACAGAGACTTACAGTAAAAAACATGTGTTTTAGAATGACTAAACCTGACATAAGAAGAGAGAGGTGCATTGGCTTTACCTTGGATGGAAGTGAATGACTTTTTATTGTTCTCCAGCTAGTTATTGGGCTCTAATAACTCCTATAGCCTAACAAGAGAGTCTTCATGAGGTCCAGCGACATTTTGTAAGTTCTAAAATACACGTATGCATGTGTGTGTACATACATATATATTTACTAAATAATAGCAATTAAATATTCAGGATGCAAACTAACAGAAGAGAAAACTCAATCAAAGTAAGCAGGGCAAGCTCAGTCTTGAGAAAGAGCCAGGTAATAGAACTGAGGAAAATCATGCCAGTTAGAGGTTTACAAAATAAGTACAAAAAGCAGTGTAATGATAACACTTTCTGCCAGCTGCCTGGGTTCTACCGCTGCTTTAGGGCCCACAAATAACACAGAGTTTATACTAGTAACAATGTTGCTGGCCAATGACTAGGATTTCTTATTTGTTAGCTCAGTCTTAATTATCAACCATAACTACTAAGCTATGTATTTTTATAAGGATGTATCTTACTGAGCAGCTGACCTATGCATCCTCTCTTCCTGGGATCACATGGTAACTCCCTCCCTTTCCTACATTTCCCAGAATCCTCCTTGTCTCCTAGTCTCACCTAACTTGCTTCCCTATTGGCCAAAAGTGCTTTATTTATCAGCCAATAAGGCAAACATATATACAGAAGGATCTCCCCCCATCAAAGCAGCAAAACTAAATCTGAGCACATCAGACATTCCAACAAATCATATTTATTACATTGTCTCATCAATAGATAGAGCCTCTAATTCAAACTATTGATCTGGGTCCTTCTTGTTAGGGACATATGTAAAATATAATCACACAGAGTTATAAAAATTAATCACATGAAATTAAAGTTAATAGAACATTCCCAGTATTGGACTATCAGAATGTATAAAGGGGCAGGGGTTGTAACTGCTCAGAGGTAGAGCATTTGTCTAGCAAGAACAAGGTCTCAAGTTCAATTTTCATCACTGTAAAAAAAATTAGAAAATGCAAAATGAAAACAATCAAGGAAGGATTTATTCATCTTGACAGCACAATATAACAGAGATATATCAAAATAGTGACATATATAACTAGCCAAATGGCAATGAGATTCATAAAATAAAATCAGATAGAACTGTAGGCAATAAATGACAAAGTTCAAACAGAGTAAGATTTAAAAGTGTTATTTCTGCCAGATATATAGATCAAAATAAAAATATTGATGGCAGCTGTAAATGATAACACAAAGGAATATAAATCATTAACAACACAAAGAGATTTTCAAGAATCAAACTTTTAAGAAGGTTCAAAGTAAAGCCCAGCTTCTCTTCTGACAACAGTCCAAACTGTATGTAGCTTTGATCTCCAGCTTGTAGCCTGGATGTTCAATTGGAAACTGATATAAAACTCTCTTCCCAAGTATGAGTGCTATGCAGATTTTTTGTCATCTAAGAGAATATGGGCCAGCCTGTGAGGAATGCACACCAGTGCTGCAGTTGAGGTCTGTACATCCACACTGAGAGTTTTTAGGCTTTCTTACGTCTCACTTCTGCAGATCCATCGTCATCACATGTCTCCAAATCTTAAAACATTCCATTTTCTCTCCTACTAAATCCCAGTGTTACTGAACAGTCACTCACCTCAAAACACAGCTAAGCACTTGGTAATTTGGTTTATCTTCATAGAGGAGGAAGTAGGTGCCAGGTGCATCTGTCTTAGATGGTGGGAAAGACATATCAAGGAAATAAGAAAATACAGTAAACATTCAAACATTGTGATATTTAAAACAGATGTGGCACTTACTGTGGTTCTAATGCTTGTGCCTTCCCAAATCACACTGCAATGTAAGCCTCTCTCCAGCAGTATTAAATGATAAAAAAAAACTTTAAGAGCACATATATTCCTTTGTGATGGTGTTGCAGCCACAAGTAGACTAAGGTTGCTATGCCTCAAGAGGATTCTTTGCTATCCAGATGAGTTCCTTGTAAAAAGGCAATCTTCTCTCTCCTTCACCTCTTACTTTCTATCCCTTGCCTTTTTTGTCCTAATTCTCTCTTGCTTGCATTATAAATTCTTGTGGACCTACTATGATATTCAGAGTAGGTAAGGCAATCTTCAGAGAGAAAAACTATAGGCATTGTGCCTCTGGATTGCAAATATGTAACAAAGTTATAATAATCAGTATAGTGAGTGCAGACATAGAAACAGACCAGTCAATTAACAGAACAATTCAGGGCACCTGTTGAAAACTTATAATAATCAACCCAGTGAGTGCAGACATAGAAACAGACAAGTCGACTAACACAATAGATCAAAACACATAAAATATTTGCCTGCGTGTAAAAATCCATGTAATGGTTGCCAACTGTATTGATAGGTGCACAATCAGGAAAGAATAGTCTCATCAATAAATGAAGATTAAGAAACTCAGCATCCACACACAAACGTGAAGCTGGATCTTTACACAGTATACCAGAATGAAAAGTTGCAAATCTGAAAATGAGAATGGAGACTGGGGTACATTTTCATAAACAGCCATGAAAAGAGAATTGTCTTCCTTTTGCATATAAATCAGTCCATACTTCGCATGTGTTTAGCTAATTAAATACCAGTCATAGCAGCACAGAGAACATAAAAGTCTAAGACACCCTCTGTTCTACTTACATAAAATGCTAAAATCTTAAGAAAAATAATTGAAAAGAATAGGCTTGGGAAAACTCTTGTGGTGGTGATTAAACAACAATGACCTCCACAGGTTCAAATAGGTGTGGCCTTGTGTTAATTTCTAAGATTTGAGGAGAAATATAGGCATGCCAATGGGTTCTATATGTAGCCATTTTGTTCTCTTTGCCAAGGAGTTTCCCTTGAACCTAGCATAACTCTTTGTCCAGGGGAGTTGTACTCTCCTCTGTACTATCTGCTGAATTTACAGGGCCATTGTCAGGGCCCAGGAAAGCTGGAATAGTATTGAAAGGTCAGGGGGAGGTTATGGCAATGGGACATTCATCAGAAGCATCTGGTTTGCTGGTGCAGCTGAAAAGAGACTGGAAGCAATCACAAGTTTGCACTGGTTCACATCAGTTTTCAGCAAGTCCGTGGCTTCCTGGTTTTGTACGATGACTTGGGGTTGGTTTGGTGTAGATCCCTTTTGCAGCAGTTTGTAGTCTGCTGCTAATTTCTGGATGGTGTCTACCAGCCTAGTAGAACTGGGCCTGAAGTTAAGTTAAAGAAATTTAAGGAAACTTTATATTTGGAGTTTCCCTCATGGATAGGTAAATGCATGGAATCCAAAGTTGCTGATTGACAGGAGTACTTGGACTTTTTGACCTATGAGAGGTGGATTCAAGTCTTACAATATTTTCAACATCCTTAAGTTTTATATTATCATTGTTTGTAATCTATATTGAAATCCATATTATAGAAAAAGCAAGGTAACAGCTGTATGTAAAACAGGTGGAGTAGATTTATGTCTTAGAGCCATAGCAAAAGCCATGGCTCTTGGATTAGAAGCATGGACATTCCTTTCTCTGTACAGAGGGCTTGGCATGTAGATCTGACAGAGTTGGGTTTACAATATATATAAGAAGAGTCTTTAAGTGTATATTTAGAAGACAACCACAGGAATTATAAAATCTTGATAATAGTCAGTGTTTTACCAACTTAGTAGAACTCTATTGATTCACATTGAAACTTTGAAATTTTGAAACAGTATAATAATAGTATAGAATAAATTTTATTTATATATCTTAAATCATTTTCTTATACCTTAATAGTTTAGATAAACCTTAAACTTTTTAAATCAACCTATTTACCATTAGACATATATAAGTGGGTGATTACTGAGAGACATTTTGCAAAGGAAATTTCCTTAAATTTTGAATAAGCCTGCTTATTTTTTAACGTTAGGCAGGGAAACCTGTCTGTGAACTTTCCTTTTCCATCAGGTGGTTTAATGGCTCTAGAAAAGTAAGGCTTAGTTTTTATATATGAAATGCATTGACCAGGCAGTTGCTGCTAAATTGATGAAGCTACCACACCCTCAGAGATCTGAGAAGGTTAAATTAGAGGAGGAATTATAAACCAAATGACCTATGTATCAGTTAAAGTGACTGAGATTTACCCATTACCTATAGGGTTGCCCTAGGCTCCCAATGTCTCAAGAGCTTTGTTGGGGGCAGTGGCTGTAGGTCTGACGCTGTCACACAGTACAACATTTAATGTTCAGTTGCCACAGTGAGCAGCACTGACCTTTAGCTGCCAGAACCAGAAACTCTGAGAGATTTTTCTGCAGATGAGGAAACTGGGGAGATTGGATTCCTTTGATTTTAGACAGAGTAGTGATGTGAACCCAATGGTGCCTACAGTTTTTGCAGGGGCTGGCAGCTGGCAAGGTGTGGAACAGCTTTCCCCAATATTTAACTCAACTACAATTCAGGTTGAGTTGTCTGTACCCCATCATGTTCTTCGGAGGCCTTAGTGTCTCCTTTAGGATCTAGAATTTCTGTATATCATTGGAAGCTCTTTCCATTAAACATTTGAAATGCTTGCCATATTCATCAAATCTCTGAAAAGTTTTGAGGGGCCATCTATTAAGTAGCATGTTTTGGAGATTTGTCCATTGAGCCACTCAGTGTGGCTGTGAGAGAGAGCCCAGTCTCTCTCTTTCTCTCTCTCTCTCTCTCTCTCTCTCTCTCTCTCTCTCTCTCTGCTTCATTTTTATGATTGAAGATCCAGTCACCTGCTGTCATGTCTTTCCTGCTATTATTGACTCTCCCATTGGAGCCTCAAGCTAAAATAAACCTTCTTCCTGAATTGCTTTTGTTTGTAGCATGCTGTCATAGCCACTAGAAATAACTATAAAGAAGCTCCTAGTGGATCATCTATACTCGAGTGAATGCCCTCACACCCAGAACTATATTAAACATTTCTAGAGTTGTATGTGTACATACATTCACACAAATATGATAACATATTTCCTCACACATTTATTAGGTCAAAATAATGTTGACCTAAATAAACTAACAAGGTCATTACAAGGCAACAAATTAACAGATAATTTGAATTACCATGAATATAAGCAAAATGCACTTAAACCACAGAAATATTTACACATGAAAATACAGTAAAATTGCTTTCTGTACACACTGGGATATGTTGTCTAGAGAGTAAAGAAAATAGATGGAGACTCATGGGGGGGTTATATATACTGAAACTTGCTAACCCAGAAGCTAATACAAGAGAAAGCTCAATAACAGGTGATGCCTCCCAAGAAGCACATCCTTGTCTAGCATCCCCACTCTGATGTTGACATATGCAGTGGTAGTCATTAGGACCAGAATCACAATAACTCTACATAGAGCATACTACATTCTACAGCGTGAGGGATTTTACATTGGTCAATTAGGCAGTGAAACTCTTAAGAATTCTCTCCCTGGTATTTCCAGAATGTAAAGGGACAATGTACTTATTTTGTCAAAAAGTTTACCTAATTCTCAAGGTTTAAATAGAGTGCTAAGGTCATTTAAATGGCATTTACTAGGACATTCCATTGCCATTGCACCCTCATTGACTTCACTTGGTTAGAATCTTGGGAACTGAAAGAGTGGATTAATGTGTATATCATTTGATGTCCTGTTCCTATCAAGTGTCTTGACATTCTCCAAAAGCATTTATGATAATAGACTTCAAACAGTAATCAGTATAAATTACTACATTAGGAGAAAAAAATAGAAATAAAGCACGAAAGCATTGGAAAATATTAGTGCTATTTTGTAACTGAAGTTATTTACTAAAAAATTAAAAGGCTATAGCAGAAATTAGAATTTGAAATAAATTTTAAATAATACAACCAAATATTAACAAAAAACATGCAACTTGAAAAAGTTAAGACAACTTTATAATATGGATATAAACCAACTAAACCTTTTCACATGATTGGACCAATTGTATAATGGTATTTGGTACACTTCCTTGAAAAAAAAAAAGCTTGACCCAATCTACCAATGATTAATATATGCATAGCATTTGTCTTAGAAATTTCACCTCCAACAACTTAAGCAACAGAAGTATTACTTAAGTGATTTTAAAGACATGAAAATATCCTTAGCAGTTTCATTCTTGGTGGTTCAAAATCAAAGACATATTCAATAATTAGCTATAGAATAGATAATATGACATTATTTTAAAATGGGGAACTATACACAAATTAGGACTTTAAATTAAATGCCCAATAATTTGAACAAAGTTCACTGTAGGACCTGAGGGAGTTGGCTCAGTGGGAAAAAGTACTTGATGCCCAAATATGAGGACCCAAGTTTATATCACAGTTAAGTGACACATTAAATGCCACATTAAAATAGTTTGATGCATACAACACCACATACCTGTAAACCCAGTGGTGAGGAGACAGAGGCTGGAAGTTCCCTGATGCTTGATTGTCAAGCAGAATAGTCAAATTGGTGTAATGCTGGTTCTGTAAGATTCTTCTTTTATTCAAAGTGGAGAGCGATTGCAGAACACCTGATATCAATCACCTCTCTCTCTCTCTCTCTCTCTCTCTATATATATATATATATATATATATATATATATATATATGTCTCCACACACACACACACACACACACACACACACACACACACACTTTTTCCTTTCCTTACAAATACACTTAAGACTTCATCTGCTCTTTACACATCCATCATGACCTCCTTCATTCCACACAAGGTAAAATGAATCATCAAAAGAGGAGGTTTTATTATTATTTGCATGTATGTTAAACTTTAATGGAAGTTAAACAAGTGGGTCAACATACAATGTTTGCATATGCAATAATGTATTACACACTTGAAATAACAGTGAGGTCCACTAAAAGCCTGAACAAATGTCCCATATTGACCAGGAGTAAGGTTAACAACAAATATACAAAAGTAAAAATAGTAGATGGTTTAGCAAAATCTGTTGGCTACCCAGTGGCTTTCCAAATACATTTACAATTCATGTTTATCTTGTACCAATTAGATTGGAAAATCAAATCAAATAAAAATACACAGTGTTAATGAGTGTTTGAAAGGCTCCAAATCCCATAAACATTTTAAGGCAGCTTAAATTTATTTAGCCACATTGGAGAGTAAATCGGGAATTTTAAGTACTTTAAAAATATACACATGATGTAATTCAGAAATTAAAATTCCAAGTTTATACCCTAGAGATACACATGAAAATATGCCCAAGAGAAATTTAAAATATTTTCTCAGAACAACATCAGTTAAAATGTTAAATTTTAAGCCAGGCATTGGTGGCATATGCCTTTAATCCCATCACTTGGGAGGCAGAGGCAGGTGGACCTCTTTGAGTTCGAGGCCAGCATGGTCTCCAGAGCGAGTGCCAGGATAGGCTCCAAAGCTACACAGAGAAACCCTGTCTTGAATACCCCCCAAAAAAAACTGTTAAATTTTAGAATCATGTGTGAAATATGTCCATGAATAGTGAAATAAACAAATAAAATTTAGAATATTTCTGATTAACTACGTGTTATATGACAGATGAAAATAAGCAGCCAGGCCCACCTGTAGGTTTGTGGGAAAGTAGTGTCTTTAACAGTATGGGTGTCAAGAGTATAAATACACTTTAAAACCACAAGGCATTGTATTTTTTAATTTAAAAAGAGAAGCAAATGGCTGGAGAAATGACTCAGCAGCTAAGAAAACTGGTTTTTATTGAAGAGACATGAGTTTGTTTCCCAGAATGTACATGGTGGCTCTCAGTGCACAACTCCATTTCCAGGTGATCCAGGGTTCTCATGTGGTCTCTGTAGGCACCAGGCACAAATATGGTGAAGAGGTTTACAAAGAGGCAAATCATTCTTACACATAAAATATACATTTTTTAAAGATATAAGAAACAAAGGCATGGGAGAGTT
Source organism: Cricetulus griseus (assembly GCF_003668045.3). Lineage (NCBI taxonomy): Eukaryota > Metazoa > Chordata > Mammalia > Rodentia > Cricetidae > Cricetulus > Cricetulus griseus. Next base: position 93,049,928 of record NC_048598.1, on the reverse strand, counting down.
TACACAGGAGTTATTCGATAAGAGAATGTATACCATATTTATCTTTCTGGACCAAAGATACCTCACTTAGGAAGATTTTTTTTCTAGTTCTCTTTATTTACCTGAAAATTTCATGTAAATTTTCTGTTTGTTTTTAATGGTGGAGCAATACTCCATTGTACAAATCTACCACATTTTTTATCCATTCTTCTCTTGAGAGACATCTAGGTTGTTTTCATTTTCTATTATGAACTGAGCTGCAATGAACATTATTGAACAAGTCATTGTAATAGTGTTAGACTCCCGAAAACTCAAGTATCCAGGGTCGCAGGCCACGTTCTTGGTCACCCCAATCACCAGGCAGATTCAAGAGCTTGCTGCAAATTGCACGAGGCTTTATTGTAATTTAACGAGCTAACCCCATGTTAGCTCGGGTCTTTCACCCACCCGCCATGGCGGATGGCCAGAAAAGATGGCTCCTAGGGGATCCCGAAAGATCTTATAGGGCAGAGTAAGGGGAGTGTCTAGGGGTACGCACAGGCTCACGATTGGTGTGTCTCCAGGCTTGGAGGGCTTGCCCTGTATTGATTGGTCAACTGGTTGTTATGGCCCATAGGCCCTCCCAGGGTGGTTGCTATGCTCTCTACGTCATTGCTGTGCGCTTGTCCGTAAAGCACACCCAGAGCCATAAAGCATAGCGCCACCAGCTAACTTCTGATTGGCTCCTTGTCACGAGACAGGCATCTGACATTCTAGTGTCTGGGACAAGGTCATAGAAGCATGTGTTCGGCCGTTATGGCTGCCAAAAGGGAAGCTGGTTCCTTCAATAGGAGGAAGAATCCTTTAGGTAAATACCTGGGAGTGATATAGCTGGATCTTATGGTAGATCTCAAGTCCCATCTTACTGAGGAACAATCACACTGGATTCTATTTTGGCTGTCCCCTCTTCTTCACATCTTCACCAGAATATGCTGTCAATTGTTTTATTGATCTTAGTCATTCTCAGAGTTGTAAATTGATATCTCAAGGTAGTTTTGATTTGCACTTCCTAGATAGATAAGGATGTTGAACATTTCTTTGAGTGTTTCTAAGTCATTTGAGGGTACTCTATAGAGACTTCTTTGTTTAGACCTATGCCCTACTTGTTTTTTTAATTGGACAATTTGTTTTTCGTGTGTGTGTGTGTGTGTGTGTGTGTGTGTGTGTGTGTGTGTGTGTGTGCTTTCATAAGAAGCTGACAATAATCAGCTTCAAAACCTGGGAAGAAATGTGTTGGAAGTTTGATGAGGATTGAATTAAATTTGTAGATTGCTTTGGATAAGATGGCAAGTTTTACTATATTAATCCTACCAATCTATGTGCGTATGAAATTTTTCCATCTTCTTATATCTCCTTTAATTTCCTTTTTCAATGACTAGAAGTTTTAAAATATAAGTCCTTCACTTGCTTTATTAGAGTTATCCCAATATATTTTATATTATTTGAGGCTGTTGGGGAAAGTGCTGTTTCCCTGAATTCTTTCTCTGTCTGTCATTTGTATACAGGAGGGTTAATGATTTTTGTGAGTAAATCTTTTTAAAACAATAAATTGTATTTAAATTAGAAACAGTCCTATTTTACATATCAATCCCAGTTCCCTCTCCCTCCCATCCTTCCATTCCCCCCACCAACACCCCCATCCCATCCCCTTTTTAATCCCAAGGTAGGGTGAAGCCTTCCATCAGGGATGATCAAAGTCTGTCACATCATTTGGAGTGGGGCCTATGGCCTTCCCTATGTGTCTAGGCTGAGAGAGTATCCCTCTATGGGGAATGGGCTCCCAAAGTCCATTCGTATACTAGGGATAAATACTAATCCACTACCAGAGGCCCCATACACTGCCCTTTATTATGTTTAGCTATGTCCCTTGTATCCCTAGTCTCACCAAGGCAATGTTCATGAGAGGGTGTTGAATTTTGTTAAAGGCCTTTTCTGCATCTAATGAGATGATAAGTTTTCTTTCTGTTTACTTATAAGGTGGATTATATATTCTGGTTTTCCTATATTGGACCACCACTGAATTTCTTGAATGAAGCTTACTTGATGTGTTCTTGGATTGGTTTGAAAGTACTTTATTAGATATTTTTGCATCTATGTTCATGGGGGAAATTGGTCTGTAATTTTTTTTGTCCAGTCTTTATGTGGTTTGGGTATCAGGGTAACTTGGCCTTCTAAAATGTATTTGGCAGTGTTCCTTCTGTTTCTATTTTGTGGAATATTTGGAGAAGTATTTGCATTAACTCTTCTTTTGAAGTCTTTTAAAGTAGAATTATGTACTAACACCATCTGGCCCTGGGCTTTTTTTAGTTGGCAGAATTTTAATGACTGCTTCTATTTCTCTAGAGGTTATAGGTATGCTTAAATTACTTATCTGATCTTGGTTTAACTTTGTTAAGTGTTATGTGTCAAGATTGTTATCCATTTCTTTCAGATTTTCCAGTTTTCTAGAGTACAGATATTTAAAGTATGCCCTTATATTCTCTGGATTTCCTGGTATCTGTTGCTTTGTCAATCTTTTCATTTCTAATTTCATGTATTTCTATATTATTTGTCTGCCTTTTAGTCAATTTGGATAAAAGTTTGTAGTCTCATTGATTGTCTTAAAAATGCTTTGTTCCATTGGGGATTTGTGTGTGTGTGTGTGTGTGTGTGTGTGTGTGTGTGTGTGTGTGTGTGTTCATTTATTTCTATTTTATTGATTTCAGCCTTAAGTTTATTTCATGCCATCTACTTTTTTGGGATGTTATTTCTTCTCTTTGTTCTCAAGCTTTCAGGGGTTTTATTAAGTTGCTAGTATAAAAATCTCTCCATTTTTTTTATAAAGGCACTGTGGACTTTTTTCTTAGAACTGCTTTCATTGTGTCCTACAAGACTGGGTTTGTTGTGTATTATTTTTCTTCAATTCTAGGAAGTCTCCTAGCTTTTAATGTCCCCTTTGAGAAGTCAGGTGTTATTCTACTAAGTCTTTACATGCTTCATGATCTCGTTCCCTTACTGCTTTTAATATCCTTTCTTAATTTTACAAGTTTAGTGTTTTATGTGCCAAGAGAATTTTCTTTTATTTTCCATTCTACTTGGTGCCTGTGTGCCTCTTATATCTTGATAGACATTTTCTTTGGAATAGAGAAATTTTCTTCCATGAGATTGTTCAAAATATTTTCTGTGTCTTTGACCTGGGTTTCTTCTCCTTCCTTCATACCTATTTATTATTCTTGGATTTGGTCTTTTCATAGTGTCCCCAATTTCTTGTGTGTTTTGTGCTTAGATTATTTTTTAGATTTAATATTTTATTTTTATCAGAGTATCCAATACCTACTTTCCCTGTAATTGGGCAGAAAGTGAGGAAAAATTACAGCAGAAGTTCTGATACTGAGCTGGGGGTAAGAATGTGTATTGGATTTGGAGGAACAGAGGAAGAGACGAAGATCGTCACTTAGCATACTTGCTTCATGGGTCAGAGTAGTTTGTGTGTTCCTAGGGAGTGACTATTGGAGTTGGGGCTTGGGACAAATCAATGTGTGAGGGAAGGAAAGTTTGGAGGGAAAGATGTACATGATCAACTGGATGTGGGGAGGTGGGGGAGTTGCAGCAGGTGTTCTGATACAGAACTGGAGATGAGATTAGGCATTTGGATTTGGAAGAACAGAGGAAAAGATCTTCCTTTCTGCTCCCCTTGTCATATTGGCAGTCCTCTGTAAGTTCCAAGGGAATGCATGCTGGAGTTGAGGAGTGGAATAAAGCAATTGGTTAGGGAGTGGGTGCTATAAAACGATCTGTACATTGCGCTGGAGATGAGGGCAGGGAGAAGAGAAGACATTGCAAATGGACTGCTGCAGATCTAGAGATGAAGTCGGAGTACTGGATTTATAAGAGTTGAGGGAGAGGTGATCTGGGGTGAGGGTGGCCTATGAATTACCTGGGAGTGCCTCCTAGAGTTGAGAGGTGTTTCCCTGCATTGAGCAGCATCACTTTTCTGCTTGCTTTACATATATTTTATGGCTCAGTTAAATGTAATTTCATGTTATTATAGATCTTAATTCTTGAAAGAACAAAACTAGACATGCTTAATTTCCTATCACTTTATAAGTGACCTGATTTTCACTATACAGCACTTTTTTTCCCATTTAAAAAAAAAACAAATTCTTTTAATTTGCACCATTTTAAGTTATTTTATAATTTTCATGTGGAATTAGAAGCAAAGCACTTCCCAGTTTGATATTATGTGTCTTTCCTTAAGAATGAAATTTCTTGAAATTAATTGGTATGTTCTTCACAGGAAAAGACAGCCATGCCCACTCTATAGCTTTCCTTAGTTGCCTACAGTTCCTTATAGGTTTGAAGCCTTTTAGATTCTTCACAATTCATTTCAGTATATCCATTGCTGTCATTCATGTTCAGATCACACTTTGGCAGTTAATCCACTCCCAAACATTCACCCCTGCAAAAATACATACAAATAACATTATATGAATTTAACACATTATATTGAGGAATAAATATGGCAGTACATATGCATTCATACATGCAATAACAATTATTGAAAAAGGAGGCCATGGCTTTGAAGGAGAATGATGAGGGTCATAAGGAAATGTTTGGAGGGAGCAAAAGGAAGGAAGGAATGTATTTATAATCTCAAAAATGAAACTACTGGCATCTCTGAATTTTGATAACTAAACAAATATTATAGAAAGGAATTTAGTTCAATTTCATGTTCCAATGTTGGGTTTTATATGTGAACTACAAGTTAACATTTTTTTCCTACAAAAGTGCTAGTTAATGTCTCCAGGCAGTTATAGTTCTCAGCTGGAGTTCTGTATCTTTAGAGAATGGAGATTTCATGTTCCTGCTTTACCTTCTGACTTCTCTGCTAGGCGTTGTGTACACGGCTGGAGGGCAAGCCCCAATGGGCTTTCTACTGCTTGTTTCTCTTTGTGTTTTTAATACTCTCACTCTGACATTTATTTATAGATATCTTTTGAAACCTTTGTTCCATTTAATAAACACTAAACTAGGTAAGCCTCTAAAATCTAAACCCAAAATTTGGCTTGTGATACCAAATACAAGTCACTTTATGTCACAATTTGTTGAAAGAGTGAGTCAACGAGGACCCATTTTCTTATAGAAATCCCAGAATTATAGACCTTTGTCTACTTCCTGCAAGCGTTTCATTTAATGTATACAATATTTGCTATCTTAATGATATAAGTTTTGAGAGAATCATATATTAAAGATTAGTAATACTAATACTTTTTTGTGAGTGGTTTTATCTGTGTAACATCCCTGGTTATCCTGCAATTCACTTCGTAGACCAGGCTGGCCTCAAATTCACAGAGACCTACCTGCCTCTGCCTTCTGAGTGCTGGAATTAAAGGCATGAGCTGTCATGCCTGGCTCCTAATATTTCTTTTTTAAAGTAGAAATGAATATAAGTAGAAAGCCCAAAAATGTTCCATCAGCATCCCCACTAATCATGTAGAAAACACAACAGAGCATCTTCATCCAATGACCTAACAATGAGGCAAAATATAACCCAAGGTTTAAGTGATATGTGTGGCACATACATTTTCTGCTCTCTACACTGCCAACATATCCATGATATGACAACCCTTAGCACACATAAATCAATTTGTCCTGATATTAGACATATCTGTGTTGTCCATTCCTTGACAAGTATGTAGTTTTCAGCCTGGTCCTAAGATAGTTTCCCTATAGTAAAGAATAATATTTGCAGAAGTGTTGACACAGAAAATAAAACGATGTAACAGTCTTCTTTTTACATCCCATCTGCCTACACCTACATCCAAGCCTTATAAGAAGCTTAAAAATTTCCAACACAATTCCCAGTGAATTCTGGATACAGTCGGGTCTTGTCCAAACCATTTTTCAGAAATGTCTGAAATACCCAAAGACACTAAGGATTTAGTACTCTGTTTTTTGATGGTTTAAGGTTAGTCTCCAATTTCACACTACTTAGCTAAGTAAAAGGGCAAAGTATTAGCTTCACACTATTCAAACCACAATTTGGTATTTTTAAAAACTCTGGAATAAAGTTGAACAGATGTCTTTATGTATGAATGTGCATCATCTGTTCAGCAAAGTTCATAGCAACATTAATTGTAAGAACCAGAACTGGGAAGCAACCTAGATCCCCCTCAACTGAAGAATGAATGGAGAAATGTGGTACATTTACACAATGGAGTATTACTCAGTGGAAAAAACAATGGAATCTTGAAATTCACAGGCAAATGTATGGAACTAGAAGAAACCATCCTGAGTGAGATAACCCAGTCACAAAAAGACAAAAATGGTATGTACTCACTCATATATGGATTTTAGACCTAGAGCAAAGGAGTATCAGCCTACAATCCATACCACCAGAGAATCTAGGAAACAAGTAGGAAACTAAGAGAGATGTACATGGTCCCCCAGAGAAGAGGAAAGGGACAAGATCTCCTCAGCTAATTGGGAGCATGAGGAGAGGGAGTAAGAAGAAAGAGAAAGGGAGAAGAGGAGGGCAAAGGAGGACAAGAGAGAGCACGAAGATTGAGTTGAGGTAAAAATAGAGGAGAGCAAGGAAAGAGAAGTCATAACCGAGGGAGACATTACAGGTTTTAAGTGAAATCTGGCACTAGGGAAATGTCCAAAGATCTACAAGTTTGACCCCAACTAACAATGTAAGCAATAATCGTGAGGCTCCTTAAAAACCCTTCTCTGATAATAAGATTGATGACAATGTTATATGCCATCCTAGAACCTTCATCCAGCAGTTTATGGAAGCAGAAACAGACACCTACAGCTAAATACTGAAGTGAACCCTGGAACACAGTTGCAGAGAGAGGAGTGGTGAACAAAGAGGTCAAGACCACATTCGAAAAACCCACAGAAACTGCTGACCTGAACAAGGGGTTGCTCATGGTTCCCAGACTGATATCTGGGAAGCAAGCATAGGACTGTTCCAGATCCCCCAAATGAGAATCAGTTTGGAGGTCTGGTTGATCTATGGGGCCTCTGGTAGTGGATCAGTATTTATCCCCAGTACAGGAATAGACTTGGGTACTCATTCCACATAGAGGGATACTCTCTTAGCCTAGACACATGGGGGAGAGTGTAGGCCCTGCTCTAAATGATATGACAGACTTTGAAGACCCCCCCATGCAAGGCCACACCCTCCCTATGGAGCAGAAAGGGCATGGAATAGGGGACTGGTGGGGGGATGGGGAGGAGGGTAGGGTGAGGGAACTGGGATTGACATGTAAAACAAGCTTGTTTCTAAGTTAAATAACAAAGGGAAAAAACCCTCTGTAATATTATATTAACTGGTACACATATATTTTACACCATTTGTTAATTTCATCTAAAAGAGCATATTTATGGAAATGATTTCAGTGATTTTTAATTCAACATCCTTTACAGAAATAATGTTTTACTGAGTTTTTCAGAGAAGATGTTCCTATAGATATACACACATTATGCTGAACATTATTCAAGGGTGGGCATCAGGTAATTTACTTTATGGATTGAGTGCCATCAGTAAGCAGTGCAATTAAAAACCCAAGAACAACTCAAAAATTATTGATGCCAAATAATAAAAAATAAAATATGACATAAGAGGTAAAACTGTAAACTTACTCAATGCTGTATTTTTCCTTCTTACTGTGTCATATAGATGTCTGTTTTAACGGAGGAAGATTTCTTAGGGAAGACCAAGAAGGGCTTTGATCGCTTCTGGAAAATGACATTAAATTCTAAAATGCAGTTTCATAATTTCTGTTTCTTTTTCTTTGTGGGCTATGATCTCATGAGGGACCCTAAGCTCATTAAGAGCACAAAAAAATTCTAGTTCTTTCTCAGCCCTCTGAATAACAAGTAATACACTACATAAAGAAGACCACATGACTATTTGTTTAGTGAAAATTTGGATGCTGTTCCAACACATTACACCCCAACCCCTGATATGTAAGGTAACTTTGCTTATATAAGTCATCAAGGATGTAAAAATCTCCTTATGTTGGATTACCCAAACTCTTATGGGTATTGTTGTTTTTGAGTTTCTACATAGGAGAAACCCAGACAGATTTTGTTTTCAACTCAGTCTCAGAGAGTTAAGGCTAGCTTTGAACTTGTTTTGTAGATGATGACAGCTTTGAAATCATGATCCTTCTGTCTCTACTTTCCAATATCTGGGATTGTAAACATGCCACTATGCCCCATTTATGTGATGCTATGAATCCAATCTAGGGATTTGTGTGTGCTGATCCACCACTCTGTCAACCAAACTCCATCCTTCCTATAGAGTTCTTTATTATAGTCTATCCCAGTTTTTAAATCCATAATCAACTCTCTTGTTTACAATTGGTGCTCACAGCAAATCCTCTCTCACTTGCAACAAATTCTTCCTTGCATTCTCTCTTTCCTGGTTACTATGTATTAGCATGCTCACTGCATTATTTATAGTAAGCAGAAAACATGGAGAAAAATTATAAGATATTACAATTACTGCCTCTTCTGCTGGTTAAATGGTAGATGTTGGAAATAGTTTCTGACACTCAAGAGATCCAAAATGCCTATTAGAAAAAAGATAGGGATAAAATATGATTGTGTTCATTGTGGTTTTCTTCGATTTGTGTCAACATAGTATTTTTAAACTATAAATACTGGGGACCAGTACCGGAAGTGAACTTCCATTAATTTATTAATATGATATTTTTCATTAATTTATCAATAGGATATTTTAGGAAGTTTTAAGTGCCTACTATCTGAATTTAGAGGTAATTACAAAGATGCATGGTTGAGAGGAAGAGTTATCTATAAATAAGGTGGATGAGAAAACACAAATAACCCCATATCTGACAGTAGCCCAAAGTAATCAGATAAACTATTTTAATTCTTAAATGTAATAATAACATTATTTATCTTTCTGAAACATTCATACTTCTACAAATTCTGTTCCTTCAAAGTGTGTTCATACAAATACCTTTCATCTTCTTTCAGTTGTCAACAATTTGCATATAATCATCTCAAAATATTTAACTGCTAAGTGTTCTATCATTTCAAATGTCTTTGTATACATAATTCTTCCTTTAATATCTCTAATAAGTAATTCCTTACTTCTGAGGCTGGTTAGAGAACAACATTTGAATTTCTTTCTGAATAGGGGAGAGGAACGGAGAGGAGGATAATAGGGAGCAGGAAGATTGAGTCAGGGGAAGAATAGAGCAGAGCAAGAAAAGTGATACCATAATAGAGGAAGCCATTATAGTTTTAAAGAGAACTATGACACCAGGGAAATGTCCAGAGATCTGTAAGGATGGACTCAACTAACAACATAAGCAATAGTGTAGAGGCTACCTTAAATGCCCTTGCCCAATAATGAGATTGATGACTACCTTATATTCCATTCCCGTGGCTCATGGAAGCAGAGGCAGAAACCCACAGCTAAACACTGAACTCAACCCCTGGAATCCAGTGTCACTTAGGAGGCCTGGGCAATCTATGGGGCCTCTGGTAGCTGAACAGTATTTATCCCAAGTGTATGAGTGGACTTTGGGTGAGAGTCCACATAGAGGGATAATCTCTCAGCCTAGACACATGGGGGGAGCGTCTAGGCCTTGCTCCAAGTAATATGACAGACTTTGATGATACCTCATGGAAGTCCTTACCCTCCCTGGGGAGCAAAAAGGGATAGGGGTTTCTGTGTGGGGCAGGGGAGAGGGGAGGGAGAGGGAACTGGGATTGACATGTAAAATAAGCTTGTTTCTAATTTAAGAAATACCAAAAAAGGATTAAAAATAGGAGAAATAACCTAGAAACTACTTAAAGCAGCCATGTCTACATACTTTTGCAGGTTGATGGAATCACATTTTTGTTTGTAACCTCTGAAGTGGCACTGAGTACTCAAGATAGAAATGACTAACTGGTTAATGTATAAAGTACAGATTCTACTCACAGAGTTGTCATAACTTTGGTCATCATGAAGCCAGTACATTTCAAATGTATATATGAAGCTTTTTGTGATGTGCTTTGAGATGAGAAGATAAAATACAGACCTCTACAAAAAGGAATCAGTACGACTGTTAGATATGTATGTAATGCACAGATAGGAAAACGAATTAGGCTTGACCTTGTAATAAAAATGCACACACACACACACACACACACACACACACACACACACACACAGAGAGAGAGAGAGAGAGAGAGAGAGAGAGAGAGAGAGAGAGAGAGAGAATAGTATCTTAAAAAGAAATTGTATAGAAGATTTTAAACTTCCATTACAATTAAGGGATGGTATAATGTTTAAAATACATGCAGGACCTGATTCAGCACATGACGGGACTTTTTCTGTGGAACAGTAACCATGGGATTTCCGTGACTCAGGACAGCTGTGGGATAGCCCAGAGGATTTTCAGTGAGGATTCAGTGAGGATGATGTACCTGAAACCAGATGCCTTGAACTCATTGCAATGAACATTTGCAAGAGAAGCTGATTGGTCTAAAGGGTATATTGTGTGACACACCATAGCTACCAATGCCACCAGGAAGAATGAAGAGATGGTGGAGAGGCAAGAAAAATGGAGGGCTGGAGCAAAAGTTTTCTTTGTTTCATTTTATTTTTGTTCTTCTCTTTGTTTTTGTTTGTTTGGTTTGCTTTTGTTAGACTTTTTTTTTTAATTTCATTTGAGGGAGGCTGCAGAGGTCAAAGAGGATATGGATGTGAGCAGAATTGGGGTGCATGTTGTGAAATTCCTAAAGATTCAATAAATTATGTGAAATATAAGATATTTATGAAACTCATGAAAAGGTATAAATATAAAAAATAAAATTTTGTCAAAAATAAAAAAATATATAATCCTTAAGAAGCAAACCCAAATTCTCTGCTAAATCTTTACTTCCTTCCTACTTTTCTTTGCTCTAACATTTCTAACCATGAGAAATGCTACTTTGTTTAATTACGCTGTGTGTATAGTTTCTGCCTATCCTGTGACTTGTGAGTAGACTCAGTTTCCTGTCTCAGGAAGATGACAGTCTCTCCCAGGAGCAGGTGGTCCATGATGTAGTAAATAGCCATCCTGTCTGTGTCTATCTCACTTGTACAGAAACACTTAATACCAGGACAGGAACATGGCAATAGGTTCTAAAGTATCAAATATTTTTTATTGTTTTATTACTCCATTTCAAATATTCACAACTGTTTTGAAATTTTTAAGATTTGAAAATACATTTGTTCCCTATCTTTTTTCCATCAATTCAAAGTCATCTATAATAAGCATAAACAGCATGGTTTATGTATTGTGTTCTACAAAATTTGGATAGCCAGCACACTGAATCCCATGGTAGCACCGGGCCTTTTCATCTGCAGTAGGGAACTGTGGGCTTTGGAGTATGGCAACCCAGGTACTATATTGGCACCAACATTTTTGCAATAATATTACTGCCAGTTTGTGGTATGCTCACTGACTGATCCAATACGTTTTCATACAACTCAGGGCATGAGAAAATTATACTCAAGCTGAATGTCTTCCTAGGGCTTTTCTACCTATAGTCCAATTATAATCCACATCCTTAGGCTATAATTGGGTAGAAACCTCTGACTAAGAGCTATCATCCCTTCAAAAATGTGTGTAGAATATGTCTATTATTAAACATATGAAATGTAAAACAAGATTGCTTTCCCAGGGAATTGAGTTTTCTCTTACATTAATTACAATTAAGGCCTCATGTAGAGAGGATAACGTGGACTCTAAATTGAGATCATATACCATTTTATAAAAAGCCCCATAAAGATATCATATAAAAAAGGAAAACACAAACCTTCCTATAGCACATTGATATTTCCATGGTGAAGAAAGTAAATTATCTAAAAGATGAACAAATTATGTATTTACTACTTTTAGGGTCCTGAGGACACATATCAGATGAGCTCAGGAGATACTAGCAGTAAAAGGCATAGTGGGTTAAACATGAATAAATGTGAAATTCCCTAATTTATACTTTGTAAATCCAATGGGTTGAACTATTTTAGGTGTGTCCTACCCAATGACTAGAAACTTGGATCATTAGACCAACTGACCAAATGACCTTTTAAAAGAAAATGTTTCCAATATATTTATTCAAATTACATGCCACTAAGAATTGTGCTGTTTCAAAGTAAATACAATAATTTTGTATGATGTACAGCAGGTATCATTTTAAACATAATACATGGGATTTTGCCTTCAGGCTTTGTTTGTAAGGCATTTGGCTTTCATTATTCTAGATTTAAATGAAAGACACCAAATTCTCTGCAGAGGTTTCCATTGAAGGCATTTCAATAGTCATGTTTAAGCATAAATACTCCCTACTTTTAGGCCATAATGACATACTAGGGTTTTTTTAGATTAGTGTGAAAATGTCAACCTTACTATTGAAAGTCCACACATTATATTATTAGTCAAACTCTCGATTTCGCTGTGCAGTTAACAAAAACATCTATTTAACACACCATGCTTAACTTCCTCGTGAATATGGGCTTACTCTATTTTAAGTAGAAAAGATTAGAAAACACACAACATCCTATGGGCTGTGAAAAAATTGACAACAGAAAAGTGTTAAGAATTTATGTATAATTGAGTCGAATGTAAGGGCTAGAAAAACACAATTAGGGTTTCAGGGAGTCTCTTTATGATCCTGATACTAGAATATTTGAGAAAAGAGGGATGAATCTCATTGTTTGCCTGTCTGCATCATTTTACATGAATCATTGAGCAGATCTTGCATAAGGACAATGACACTACCACAAGAATTGCTGGCCCTACTGACTGGAAGATGTTTGACTGGCTGAAGTTTTTTTCAACTTTAAGCCCTCCCTTACTTATTAATGATCTATAATAGAGTGCAGCTAACATGTTTGTATTGAATATTGAGTGTAATTAATATGTATTGCTTTATGTCCCCCCAAACATGGTACCCAGGTTCATCCTTAACCCTGAAAAAGAACACCAGATGCAGCATTTCCTCTTCCCTAGCCACATTTTCTGTGGCTCTCAAAGACCATCCTTAACCTCCCTAACCTACAGAAGGAAAGGCCTATGAAGAAATTTACAGAACACTGAGTACATTACCCCAGAAAAGAAAATTCCCTCACTATATCATAATCAAAACACAAAGTACAGAGAACAAATAACATATGCAGGCAGAACTATAAGAACTACACCCAACTTCTCAATGGATACCCTAAAACCCAGAAGGGCCTAGACAAATGTGTTGCAGGTTAAATGATTGGAAAAAGATATTGCAAGCAAATGGGTCTAAGAAGCAACTAAGAAGATAGTAATACTTTTAAGTTGAATCTAAGTATATCTCCAGATGCTTGCTTATTTCATGTCATAGCATTATTCTGCGTTTGTCAATAAGATGGGATCATGGGCAGTAAAATATTATTACTGTTGCTAATATTTCTGTTACTAATATGTGCATGTGATTATTATAGGGAAAACAACAATTACATCATTGAAACCAAGTCAGACGTTCTAACTTCTCCATAATATTTGTTGATGTGCTATCTTAAATTGCCAACTTCAGAAATATCCTGACTGATTCTGTATTAGAACTGTAATATATTTTCATGCTTTTCCTTTAAGAGAATTTGGGTACTTATGGTTCATGTCGATGCATGTGGTTAAACTCTAATAATGGAGATAACAGAAGAATCTTGTCTTTCAAACAATACTTTGAATTTGGGTGAATTTTCAGAGCTAGCCTAATAATTTCCAATAACAAAACATACCTGTGTATTTAACCTGCATTATATCATCTATTTTCCATGCATCCTCATCACCTTGGTGCATGAAATATTACTTCATGAAACAACACTCAGCTGCATCATCAGGGTTATTCTTCAAATCTTGATCATTTATGGACAAATTTTGACAATCCTGTTAACATATGCATGAGTGTAGAACGTTTAGGACAAAATGCACCTCAATTCCAGCTGTCTAAAAAAGAAACTATAGGCTGGGCAGTGGTGGATGGCACATGCCTTTAGTGTCAGTACTCAAGAGGCAGAGACAGGTGCATTTCTGTTAGTTTGAGGCCAGTCTGGTCTACAGAGAGACTTCCAAGACAGCCTGAGTGGTAACTCAGAGAAACAATGTCTGGAGAAACAAACAAAAAAGTAGTACTGAACCTATTTTGCAGATGGACCAAAAGGCAAAGCATACAGAAAGAATATTTAATAATGCAATATTTTTACTGCTGTTTATGCTATTATTAGGCAAACACTCCAACCTTCCATGAAAAAGAAAGGCAGATCATTTGCTTTTAGAACCCTGCTCACCTGACTAGCAATTGTTTTCAAATGTGAATACCATTAGAATATCTTCTATACTATTTTGAGTTAATTTTTGTTTAAATTTGCATCTTTCATGCGTGTTTGAGATGATCTCAAGGAAATAAAGATGATTAGATTCATAATTACAATTTTAATTGAGAAGGAAATACATTTACTTTCTATGAGAAATGGCAAAACTTGACATCTGTTTCACTTTATTTTATATTTTCATCTATATTTGATTGTTAGTTTATTTATTACTGTTTATTCCCTGGCACCTTAATCACTGTGTGTAATGCATTCTGACTTCACTGCATTCTCTTATCTCCATCTTATTTCTCAAAACTCCTCTTTCTCCCTACAAGTTAATTTCCTAGTGCTGTGACCTTCTGTATGTGTGACCCACTGAGCAGAGAATGTCTTTGAACATTACTTTGGAAATATATACTGGAGACTCATTAATTCACCTGTGGGTAGATAACTGGAGGAAGTGTCTCTTTGTCTCCTAGAATCCACCAAAGCCAGTAGCTTAGGAGTGAAGAGTAGGACCCCTTGAGTCCCTCTTCAAATTGTGCCTAGATAATGTTGTTATTCAAATCTATATTTTTTTAGGAATTGCCTATAAAATTGTTTTAATTATTGGTTATCTGGAAAGGTTTTTAATTTAATTAGGATATTATTAGATTTTGATGTTTTCTTTCCATGAGATTAATTGAAATGAATTACTAGGACTAAATGAAATTACTATAATTAAAGCTTAAAATATTTGATGAAAGTTCACTTTGTTCATCATATTACTTGAAAAATGCATTTATGTATGTGTCCTACATGCTGATGTACACCTGGGCCAGGAATGCTTTCTTTCTGCTAATATATTTATTCTTAACTGACTCATATTTTCTTATATAAATGAATAAGCCATCACCTAACCTTCTTTTTTAAAACATTTTCCTCATTCTCCAACTCCTGCTAAAAAATGGACTTAGAGCCTTCATATTCACTAATATGACTCAGTAGATTCCACACTCTTTTCTCTCTTTTTTTTTTTTTTTGGTTTTTTTCAAGACAGGGTTTCTCTGTGGCTTTGGAGGCTGTCTTGGAACTAGGTATTGTAGACTAGGCTGGTCTCAAACTCACAGAGATCCGCCTGCCTCTGCCTCCTGAGTGCTGGGATTAAAGGCGTGTGCCACCACCGCCCGGTTTCTCTCTTTCCTCTTAAGTCTCCATATGTTACTTGTTTATGTACTTCATATAATTGAACTGTATCTAATGTAACTTAGATTATTCTTTTTCTTTGACCTGATTGCCAAAAATTAATGATCATATGTGTCTTTTACCATATTTTATGGTTTATCAATGTGTATATCTTGTAAGAACATTATTTTATTGAATATATATTTCATGCTAATACAGTAACTAATTTAATATATATTACCAATCAGCTGAGGTATAATTTTATTTTCAGCTTTATATACTGATCAAATAGACTAACAGAAAAATACTCATGATAGAAAGAAAACAACAATCTGAAAACAAACCAAAAATGCTTACATATTCAAGAGTTATAACTTAAAAGTGTATGCCTGGCCTGGGTGTAAATATGTATCTATTACATTATTTTGTCTTCAATAGTCTGCCTTTGATCATTCTCCTCTTTTCCTGGTCTTGTTTCCTCACCTATCCCCTCCTTATCTTTTCATTTCCCTTCCTTTCTCACTCTAACACCATTATTACCCTTATAAAAATACATGTATTATAAAATTTCAGGTATGAGTAAAAGAGATGAAAATATAGCATATCATGACCTTAAGTCAGCTTCTCCATTATCTTACATGGAGTGTAAATTTCTTTAACAGTTTTCATAGAGATTTGACAGCCTATGGTTTTTCCAGAACAAAAACTAATAAAAATCCAATGTCAAGTGCTAATATACTGTCAGGCATATGTTAATCTGTACACTCAAGCTTTCATTTCACTTTTTAAATATTTAGTAGCAAGGAAATGAATCCCAAGAATATTACTCATTTTCATTTTATTTTATTATGATACTATGCAACAATAAAACAATCCAAACTTTTCCTATCGAACCAAATTGCCATTGATGTTTTATGAACACTATATTCCTGACCATCCCTAGGAAGATACTGTCCTAGTGGTAGTTGATGGAATTGTTATGCATGTAGTGAAGATCATCCTTCAGATATATTCACAATTTTGTTCCCAATTTTTAATAGTGATGTTTTAGGTCAAACTCCTTCATTAGAAATCATGCACAGCTCAGAGAATACATGGAACTGAAGAAAGATTGAACTGTACATTATTCCTTTACCTGCTTACACCCTGCAGTCCATGGGCTTTCTGTACTGTGAGCAAGATCAGTTTTCCGCATCATTGGTGCCCATGATGACTGATGCATTTGACAAAGGTTAGGGAGCTTTTAGAGCCACTTGACAGCAGTGACCACTGAAGACAGAAGTGCCTTCCCACTCATTTTCCTGGAAATAGAGTAGCAACATCATTGCTCACATTTCAATCAAATCTTGGAGGCCTTTCCCCCATGCACATCTCTGTCGATACTTTACTCATCTTCTGAAGCACAGTATAAAGAACATATGCCCACTCCAATTTTTCTCTATTTGAAATTAAATATTTTCCATGCAATAGGAGAAAGGGAAAAAACTCTAATATAAGTTTAGTTGTAATGTAGCTGATTATGATGCTGTGTCAAATTTTTTTCTTATACAAATTCTTATTTTAACTTCACTTGTCAGTTGAAAAATAACACAATTCAAAATCTCATTCCGTATAATTCAATATCCTTAACGTGCCTAGGGCAGGACAATATAACATGACAGGCTCTTATCCAATATTAGTTGAATCACAGAGTTAGTGATTGGTTAGTGAAATTTTGATTTAAATAATGAAGGCAAAGGAATTTTTCGGGGAAAGACACTTTCCTTCAGCATATATCCACTGTGACTCCATGGTTAGTAAACATCAAAGACTATAACTCAGATACCTAATTGGAATTTTGTAGTGTAATTAGAAATTGTATGTATGGGAAATACAATTTCAAAATTTTCATTAATTTCAATTTTAAAAAAGTAACCATTTTAGTATGGTAATTTCATAAATGTGTCACTATAGTTTGTCCTGATCGCACCCTTCCCTCACTGCTGCCTTTGGACTCTATAGCTGTCCTACACCCTTATAATCATCCTTCCTGTTTCTTTATTTAAATTAGAAACAAGTTCATTTTACCTATCAGTCTCGGTTCCCTCTGCCTCCCTCCTCCCCTGCTCCCCAGGGAGGGTGAAGCCTTTCATGAGAGATCTTAAAGTCTGTCATGTCATTTGGAGCAGGGTCTAGACCCTCCCCAGTGTGTGCAGGCTGAGAGAGTATCCCTCTATGTGGAGAGAGCTAATAGTCCATTTGTGTACTAGGGGTAAATACTGATCCACTACCAGTGGCCCCATAGATTGTCCAGACCTCCAAACTGACCTCCTCGTCCAGGGGATCTGGAACTGTCCTAAGCTGATTTCCCAGCTATCAACCTGGGGTCCATGAACAAACCCTTGTTCAGGTCAGCTGTTTCTGGGGGTTTCACCAGCCTGGTCTTTACCTATTTGCTCATCATTCCTCTCTCTCTCTGCAACTGGATTCCAGAGTTCACCTCAGTGTTTAGCTGTGGGTATCTGCTTCTGCTTCCATCAGCTACAGGATAAAGGCTCTAGAATGGCATATAAGATAGTCATCATCTCATTATAGAAGGACATTTAGGGTAGCTTCTCAACTATTGCTTAGATTGTTAGTTGGGGTTATCCTTGTAGATATCTGTCTCTTCCTCTCCTTCCCTATTTCTCTCCTTCCCCACCCCCCCCCATAGTAACCTTCTTTCCTCTCTCCTATTGTCCTGTCCCTGAAGGCTGGTCTAACCCCTCACTTTCCCCCTTTTTATGATCCCTTTCTCTAATAAAAAAACCCTCTAAGCTGGGCATAGTTGGCACACACCTTTAATACCAGCATTTAGGAGGCAGAAACAAGTTTATCTCTGAGTTGGATGACAGCCTGAACTAGGAATCAAGTTCCAGGACAGGCTCCAAAGCTACAGAGAAACCCTGTCAAAGAAAGAAAGAAAGAAAGAAAGAAAGAAAGAAAGAAAGAAAGAAAGAAAGAAAGAAAGAAAGAAGAGAGGGAGGGAGGGAGGGAGGGAGGAAGGAAGGAAGGAAGAAAGAAAGAAAGAAAGAAAGAAAGAAAGAAAGAAAGAAAGAAAGAAAGAAAGAAAGAAAGAGACACAAAGGCATGCTACACTAACTAACTGAGCAAAGTGTCAAATTCCCATGATTTAGATCCTCCAAAAGTATATTCTCAAGTTCAGGCACTTATGCAGCATTTAATCTTAAATGGCCCGTTCACAAGTAGAAAAAAATGAGTGGCAATTTAATGGGGAAATTTAGCCATAGTAACTTTGAAAAATTACCGAGTGGCAGATTACAAGTTTTGTAATACTAGTGCTTAGTGTTTGGAAAATATATAGAAGTACACCAATAAAATGGAACACAATTTTAAATGTGATTTAGGTGACATATGTAGGTATAGATTACATAGTTCAATAAAAATAATAAACATCTATTTATAAAGAAAATATATTGTTTGAAAAATAAATAATCTAATCTGGGTATTTGAGGAGCTATATAAAGTTGCAGTAAGGGGCAGATGGCTCAGTAGCCTTTATTTAGTAATGAGGATCACAAATCAAATTCCAGTCACAACACTCAAGATATTTTTGATACCCTATCATTCCAAATCTTAATTAGCCTGGAATTTAAATCTGTTCATCAATCTGTAGATGGTATGATCATATCTTGGGGACCATAAAGAGAAGACAACTTCAAATGTTCACCATTTAACTACCTGTATATGTTACTTCCCCATTGAAATATTGGAATATGACATCCATGGTGGGGTAATCAATCTTCACTTCAACTACTAAAATGGTTACTGTGTAACATTATGGAAAAATCCATTGAACTGGTTATTTCATATATATAATCTATATGCCTGGCAGGGTATTGTATGAGCACTTGGGATGGAGGGGATGGTAGATCTCTGTGATCCTCCTGGTTTAGGAGGTTTTCCAAGAAACCAGGACTATACAGTGAGACCCTGTCTGAAATGTGCCTACATATTCACATATAAATACACACATATGTTTGGATATATATGGATTGTTAATGTTCAATGATGGTAGCATTTTATGACCACTAGTGGAAATAACAAGTGTTCCATAGAATAGAAACATATGTGTGCTTATTTGTTTGCATAACATTCAAAATATAGATTGTCTTTAAGGTCTCCTTCTACCTAGCACCTAGTTTTGGAAATTTCTTCTTCCAAATCTATCATTTAATAATTGCTTACCTACCCTAAAATGCATTCATATGTCTTAAATTTTGAGTTTTTTTTATTTCATGTTGTAATAAGCAGATTCAATGCTCTTATTCTATCTTTACTCGCAGTTGAGGAATAAATAATACCAGTTTGTATGTGAAAACTAAGATTTGATTTCATAAACCTAGAGCTAAACTGTCAGTTGTAAATAAATTGTAAGCAAACCTATAATGCTCTTATAGCCAAATGATCCTGAAAATTTCTGAGATATGTTAATCACAAAAGGCAATTTTTGAAATGTGGTAGGTCTGAAATATATTTTCCTTTAATTTGATACATGTCCTAGTATGTAACCCTAAAGCAAGATCCATCTACATCCCAAGAATAACACTTACTAATGAGACTTTTAAAAATATCTGGTGATAACATGAAATTAGAAAAATCTCTTCAGTGGCAATTATTTCCACTAAACCTAAATATTTGCAGTGTTAAGTGGTTTTATATTCATTGATATCAGCATTGACTATCTACTTGATAGTTCCATAGTCCTAAAAGGATTAATGAACTGAATTTGAGTTTTGGTTAATGAGTAATATATGGAGTTTCCAGAAGCGAGGAAGTGTTTCATTTGTAAGAAGATCTAGAAATGGAATAAGGAGATGTGAGAATATGATTGATTCAGAGCTCTATGAAATAAAGGAAATAAAATGGTCATCTTATTTTGTCAGCTAGCGTCTGGCTGCTACTAAAAAATAATGTACATCAGCTTTGCAATTATATTTTTCTGTTTTTTTATATTAGATTTACTCATGTTTGAACAAAATTAATTATACTAATCCATCTTTGTAAGTGCAAATGGATGTGCATGTTATTTTTAATTATTAGCAGTAGGTTTACACTGATTCTAACATATGCTTTTTGGTATTTCTCCCTATTATGATGAGAAGAATAATTGATATTGGAGAATCATCATAAAAATCATTATTGAATACTAGCCATTTCCAGTATATGTGATGATCCTTCTGCACAATGAACTAAGGTGGGAAAATAGAGGGTTATCTAAAGTAAATTAAAGTGCTATTTCTTATTAGTACATTTCATGACCTATACATCAGTGTTGTGGTACATCAGGGAACATTTCTCCAAGATAAGAATACCTCATTCAGGGTACAAAAAAGGAATATGAGCTACCCAAGAGGGAAAACAAGAGTGTTCTAGATAGAATGGCTCAGGCGAGGACCCAGAAAATAGATCATCGTGAATTTATTACACTGAAGGTTATTCAATTTATGTAGAACTAGGGAGATTAACCAGGGAAATAGAAAGAGGTAATGCTGAAGGAGAAAATTTTTAAAGAACTTCCTTTATATTTTCTCTTTTCCCTCCATTTCTTTATACTTCCTGTATCAACTTCTTTCTTTCAAAATTTTGTTCTGCAGCTTAACAAGTAACTGTACCAAATGCTAGCTTGAAAGCAAAGAATGAATTCTGTTTCTTCATAGGGCCCCAGGAAACCCTAACATCCTTATTAGTACAACTCTATCTTGCTTTATTTTCCCCTAGTTTTTTGCTCTTTCACCTAAATGTGATTTCTATACAGCTAAGTAATTGAAAACTGCCCAGGCTTTGTCAATTTAAAAAGTTTATTCTGTATTTTAGGGGCTGTTTGCAGCTGACCAACCTTCTTCTATTAGCAAGTTCCCAAGCCTCTTTCCTGAGATGGGATTTAGTTCTGTTCTGTAACAATGCACAGTGAGTTTCTCATTTGCCCTTAAGCTCCTTGGCCAGTGACACACCACTTTAAGTTTAATCAGACAGAAAAATCACAAAAGCTCCCAGTCTCAAGTGACCACTCTGCCCTTTTATTTCCCCCTAAAAACAGAAAGAGATGAAATTTCCTTAGTTTTGCCTTCTGTCTCTGAGTCTCCATACACCTGTGTGCTGTGTTCATTTCAAATGGAGTGTGACCTAAGTTAATGCTGCCACTGTCAATGAGAAAGCAAGCAGTGTGCCTTGCCACCATACACAATCATTTCTAAAAGCAGCCTGCCCAAGGGAGATTTATCCAGGATTTTTCAAAGAGATGTGAGGAAAGAATGAGAAAAACTAAAAAATAAAATACATAGTAGCTTTCCCAATTTGATTTCTGTTGCAGTGATAAATACTATAACTTAAAAGCAAGTGGGGTGGAAAGGGTTCGTTTCTTCTCACAGCCTATAGTCTATTATTGAGGGAAGTCAGGGCAGGAACCTAGAAGCAGGAACTAAAGCACAGAGGAATGTTGCTTTCTATCTTGTGTCTTCCTGGTCCCCCTACTTTGATAAGCCTGCTTTCTTAATACAACCCAGGACTACCTGCCCAGAATTAATAATGACAACAGTGTTCGGACATCCTCAGATGAATCATTAATTAAAAAAATTACCCAACCAATTATCTACAATCTGATGGAGACATGATTTCAATTGAAATTCCTTCTTTGCACTGAGGGGAGGCACTGGGACTGACATGTAAAAGAAGAGTGTTTCTAATAAAAAAAAATTTGAAAAAAAGAAAAAAGAAAGAAATTCCTTCTTTGCAAATGGATAAGAGGAGTATCAAGATTCTATCAAGTTGTCAAAACAATAAACTGGTCTTGTCCTAAAAGAGATTTGGATTCCTCCTTTCCTATAGTCATGGTTCTTGACAACAATCATTCTTGAGACAAGAAACCAAACTTGCCTTCTGATGGAGCCCCAGAAACTATGTATTAGCTACATGTCACATGACATTACATAGCTACAGGACATTCCTTTTGTATCATAAAAATCCCATATACATTTTCATATTTTCCAGAAGTCAGGCTAAGTGACAACAACTGGTATTTTGAAGAGCTAAGCACTTGCAAGGAATGTCAGTTGTGGAAAAACCAACAAGAATTTCGGACAGAGTGATCAAAACTTTCACTTTGTGCTTGAAGCTTAAGTATGGTGTTCAGAGATTCTAAGGACATTAGAAGAAGCAAAGCCATAGTAAAGGAAGGTGAAAAGAACATGGACCCTTGATTGTGTGATACTCTAAATGGTAGACATCGACACTTCCTACAGAAAGATTTGCTCCATTCAAGATTGTGGAAGGGAAGCTTCAAGCCCTCAGAAGTTCCTAATTAATAACTGTCTAGGTAGGAGGGAGGGAGAGGAGAGGAGGGTAGTAGGTATATTTGTTATGTGTATAACCATCTTTATTAAGCTAAAATTTTGTGAAACAAAATATAAAACTAGGAAACAAGAGATACTCTATGTGTGAGATTCAAAAGTACATTATTGAGAGGACAAAATTAACCCCCCACTCTCTCTCACTTTTCTAATGAATAACACACACATATCCTTTTCTTAATTTTCATGGAATATACTACATCTACTTCCACACAAGAGCACGCACCTGAAGTGGTTTTCAATTGCCAACAAGTCCTTTCCAATTCAATGATTTCTCGGGAAAGCTTTCCTGACATGCGCAAATGTATTTCCTGAATGGCGAGCACTCATTTCGAATTGATGCTGTTGTCCCTCTGGGAAACCTACTTGCTCTCCATTGCTCAACAATCTTCTCGACATAGCTTGATGAAATGCTGTCTGGAAATGTAAGCAGGACTTCATTAGAGGGGAGAGAACGGAAAGCATTACTTTGTCATGTAGCCCAGGCTAATGGGGTGGAGTTCAAAACTTAAGCTAAAGTGATTGCTGCTTAATAGTGTTTAGTGCTATGTGAAAGAGGTGTGAATTTCAGAGCAGTCATCCACTGGATAGTTCTTTTAATGGGTCCATATAGAATCTGTTTCTGGTATCTGTGTGAAAATACAACCTCCACATGCACATTTATAAAGGTTTGAGGGTCACTAGTGATTCATTTCCAAGCTAGTAGCCTAATGGTCAGGCTCTGTGAGTGGAAAACATTCACAAAACAGTGACTGATGAGAAGCAAGGAGAAGGAGAGAAGCTTAATTGTGCATTTATTTTGATGTAGAAATTAGTGACAAATGGAATGAAGCAATGGTTAGACATCCATACCATAATATTTTAATTAAAAAATATGTGATTTCAATTAACTTACTTCATCTCTCTGGGTATTATTGGTTTCATCTCCAAAATGACTTTTTTTTTTTTTTTTTTGGTTTTTCGAGACAGGGTTTCTCTGTGTAGCTTTGGAGCCTATCCTGACACTCGCTCTGGAGACCAGGCTGGCCTCGAACTCACAGAGATCCGCCTACCTCTGCCTCCCGAGTGCTGGGATTAAAGGCATGTGCCACCAATGCCCGGCTCTAAAATTACTTTATAAGGGCCAATTTACCCTAAATTCAGTTCCAGCTTTGAAAATATTTTCTTACATAGTATCTGACCATCTTTCTAGAATTAGCATAAAATTCGAGCTTCCATTCTCAATTGCTTAGATATATAAATATGTGGCATCTTTCAAAAACTATCACTTTATTTAGTACATTGAAGTTTGAAATGCACTAGACAAATGATCGCTTTAATTTATTAATGATCTATAAAAATGCTATACCTTTTAGTGCTAGTCATTAATACTTATTAAGTGATTATCTATTGGCTCGCCACTTTGCACATTCTGTAGTCTGCTCTATTTGTTCTATTCTGTTGTCATCTGTAAACTACCCAGTTGGAACTACCATACATGTGTCATACCCCATTTAAAACAAATGGACTCCTGAAGACACAACTTTTTCAGGGCTTTAGGAAAATTCTATTTGCCTACTATGTCAGCACAGATTGTATTTCTTACAATGAAATTAAATTCAAGGCAAATGAAATATTGCTTTTGGCCACTAGGCCTCTGTCTGCATCATAGCACAATACTGAAAATCAGTAACTGGTATGGCATTAGCCTTTACTCAAAAGTGACAATCCCATAATGATGAAAAGGGAAACAAGTGTTGTGTATGCCCAGTTGCTGTGCAAATAGCTTGTTTTCCGAGTCAGGATTTGATATCATTCTGTAGGAAAACTCTGCTTTACAAAACACAGGAGAAATTTTATGATTAGGTAACAAACTACAAAGCTACATTCTGGAATTCATAGCAAGTTAAACAAATATACTGAGAGATGGATATGTGCCAATCAGATTGCACAGGCCTTTTAAAATCTACTACAGTATCTTTAGTGATTTTGGGGTTTTATCTGGTATAAATTACATAGAGTTTCAGAAGGAGAAAAAGTATAAAAATCTCCCTTTCTGAAATTCTTTCCCAAACTATCCTTTTGTAAGAGATTTCTTTTGTGATTTTTACTGATTCCAGGAGTCTGATTGGACAGTGGCTGCTCCTGCTCAGGGCCACAGTGCATAAGCAAGTTCTTCTCACAATGATGCATTCTTTATACTCCTTTCCTAAACCAGTAAGAGAAGGCATCTCTGTCAAAGCCTTTTCACATTGTTCCCTCTTGGAAGTGGAATGTGAATGTAGGCTACTCTACTGGCTTTATATTTGATGCTGCCTGGCTGTCGTTGATGCACTATGAATCCCAATTAAGAAGTGCATAGGAATACTGCCTACCATGTAACATACCTGTTTTAATGAGTTTTGAACTTTGATTTTAGGACACTACACAGATCACAATAAACAGGATATGAATATTACTATTTACCATTGCTTGGATATTGTTTTGTGTACAATGTTTCTTTTGTTAATGTGGTCTCACAAATTCACAGATCAAAGTGGGAAAAGAAATTAGAAAACTTAAATGTACAGGATATGTACAAAGAACAAATGACCTCAAGAACCACTAAATGGTTGGAGACTACCAGTCACTATTATTAAAAGACCCCAGGATGGCGAAGGAAATAATAACTAGATTATCTCCAGTGTAGGTGTAAACAGAGCATCGGTATTCATCTTTGAATGAAACAGGTCTCTCAGCTCATTTTATATTTACATGTTGTAAACTAGCTGGAAGAGATTAACTGACATCCTGGTAAACATGAAGCCAAAATTTTTGTTTTATTTTATTCTTTTTAATATTCATAGTCTCTCTGTTCATCTTCATCTCCACTTCATGGGTGTCTAGTAGAGATTTGTTACAAAGAAATGTTCAGTCAACCAACACCACTAATGTCAACTGGACTGCCAAGCATATCTCATAGCAGGCTTCATCTCAGAGCTGAATAGGCCAAAGTCCAAGTTATAACAGCATCCTAGAGAATGATGTATTAGAGTATCCTGGTTGCTTTCTCCTCCCCAACTGGTATGGGCAGTCTCTTACTATGAGGATAGAGTATTTTGATTCAGTTATATTTGTCACATGAATTAATCATTGAACAAGAGACTGATATTGATGTTCAAACTTCAAGCTGAATATCAGAAAACAAAGCACCTGGCCACTAACTCTCACCTCTAGCTCCTGCTACCTCTCCTCCTTGTGGCTGGAGAACCAATGCCTCATACTGAATCTCTTCTTGTCTTAAATACCTCTCAGGAGTCCTGGGATTAAAGGTGTGTACCACCACTTCGTGCTTTCTGTAGCTTGTGGCTGAATTTGCTTTCTGAATCCTTAGGCAAGTTTTATTAAATCACAAATAATATTACCACATCTATTAAATGCTAGTGGGCTGTTTTTGTTTGATATATGTATTATTTGGTTTTCTTACTTGATCCTTATGATGTTTTGTGATTTAAAAATGTGATACACAAATGACATAACACAACAAATTGGGAACACCTCTAGAAATCCTAAAAGAGTTACTTCTGTTCTCAACACTCAGGAGTCAGAGGCAGGAGGACAATATGATTAAGTTTAGGTGGGGCCACATACCGGGGCTTGATAAAATTATTAGCTTCTATATATTTAATCAGATAAGAAAGAAATTATTTCTTGAACGGTGATAGGAATCTGTTGTTTAAAATATTTTTGGAGAAATGTATTTCTTATTCCTCTCCAGTTAGAAAGGGAAGATTTTGTTTTTCACCTTTAAGTTCAGTGTGAGAACCTGATAAGTCTATTCATTTTATGTTGTTTTCAAATAGTATGCTTTAGATTACAGACAATGTATTTGTTTACCAAGAAATGTCTTTTTCTCAGTCGTATCTTTTATTGCCTATTCATACATACTGAATTATAATATGGAAATGATTTGAGATATAGAATCAATAAGAGATGAGTTTTCATCCTAGAAGATATTATGATCTCATCTGTCTGGATCTTATTTTAATATTCTTTCCTTTGATGGTTATGTGAGAAAGCAAATGGAATAATGAAATCGCTTTCTATTTAATACATCCCAAACTGATGTATGTGCTCTTTGACATCTGAAGAATGCTTCCAAAAACTTCTTCCAAAAGAATAAAAATTACATTCCTCTTTAGAAATTGGTTCACTTCTGGCTTCAAAAGACCTGTAGCCCACTCTGGTCTTATATTAGCTATTCTCCTTCTTCAATCTCTCTAAAATTATAGGACTGACCAATATTCTATTTTCCTACTAATCAGTTAATACTTTTTAAAAAATATTATATACCTGTGCTCTTAATACCAGGATGAACTTCTTTATAGTCTATTAATTATTATATTACATAATGAAGTTTATGGAAATTCTCCAATGAACCACAAGCTCTGACTCTATCATCTAATATCCAGCATGTGGAAATGGTAATATAGTTTTTTAATTCTTGGTATGAAAGAAATATGAAATGGGTAGTTACTATCTTCATTTTGATATTTTATTTTTGAAGTACTAAGTATGTAACCAAGGGATTGTGAACTCTACCCCTGTGCTATATCCCCATTCCATTATCTTCATTCTGTAGGTAAAGAACAATATATCTGAGAGGCCAGGACATAAAGCACAGTAGCTCATAAACAATGCCAATTTAACCACATACAGAAAGACTTGAGAGAAAGCTTATATTTATTAATATATTAAGATATCTATCTACCATCTATGCTGGACAGTTTTATGTCAAGTTGAAACAAGCTAAAGCCATATGAGAGGAAGAACCTTGATTAAGAAGATGTCTCTATAAGTTTGGCACTGTAAGACTTTTTCTTAATTAGCCCAGGCCATTGTGGTTGGTGCCATCCCTGGGCTGGTGTTATTAGTTCTACAGAAAGCAGGCTGAGCAAGCCAGTAAGCAGCACCTCTCCATGGCCACTTAATAAACAGAATAAATCTTGTCTTCCCACCTTGCTTTTGGTCATGGTGTTTCATCATAGCTATAGAAACCCTAATTAATACACTATATCTGTCCCTTTTTTACCCCTTTTCCTATTTTCTTTTGAAAATATGAATCCAGATATTTGAGAATACCACAATCCTACAAGTTCATTATCACTAGATTCTTTTTAAAGAAATTTTACCTCAAAATGTCTCACATCAGGAAGTGAATAAGTATTGGGCTGTTTCCATTATTGCTCTCTTAATTAAGTTAGCACCTGCCAAAATGCTCTATTATAAAGTTCATTTACTGTGTTACAACAAATTTGTAGTGTGTGGAAATGTAACCGGACAGCATTTGACCAACTCAATACAACAAAATTTAGTTTTCTTTAAAAAAAAAAAAACCAACAATGGGACTTGTCAAAATCTATAATGAAATTGGCCTTGAAAAGAGGAATGTTCTAATATCTTTCTGCTATGCATTTTATTTTGTCATTGTCCACTGAGAAAATTCATGTTCCTTTTGACATCATGAGTGGCTTTAATTTCCTATCATCATTTGATTTTCTCTACTCTGTAACTGGAATGGAAAGCAAGAAAACACAGCTGAAAGGAAATACAAGACTTACAAAGTAGAGTTTAATGGCATCTTTACTTGCCTCTGTCTAGCATTATTGCAGGCCAAACACCTGATGACAGTTTTTGCGATAGCCAAGTCTCTGTTAAATTGTTTTGCCTACCAGATATACCCTTGTTCACTATTTGACATCAGTCTAATGAAGAAGGTAGTTGCTTAGCTTAAATAACTATTTCCATCAATTATTAATCACTTTTGTGTAAGTACAAAGGTGAAAAGATCTGTTCAGTTTTCACCATTGAGAGAGGAGAGTAGAAGCAAGAGACATGAATCTAAAATGTATTTCTCACTTGCACTTTAAAAAATGTTAATGTGTTGAGCTGTGCTGTAAAAATGATTGTATAAGAACCAATTGGATTCTAACCTTGTTTGTGTTAAATGTGTTGAGAGGAAGCTTATTTAGAACTAGCCACAAGGCAGCAGAATTGATTTCTAGTTTATCAGGTGTAGCTCTGAGTCCCTCCCCAAGTCAGGAATAATTGATCACTAGAAGCCTTGTAACAGTGGTTACAAATTGATAAATGCAACCATGAGCACAATGGTTGTGGAAGCTCCATATTTCTCCTTCACCAGCAGCTCATGATCAGGAATAAAATTTAAAAAGCTTTGAGTCTTTTTCTTCATAAATTATGCCCAGGCACTGGAGAGACGTGGAGCTGAGAGGGCCAAAGGAAACCTTTAGTTAGAAGGACAGAAACATGATTTACAAAACCTCATTTAGACTGGAGAATCGAGCAAGATTTTATTGCTTTGTATTAGCCTAATTAGGGAGAAAATATTTCAAAATTCCATTTCAGTGGCTAACAATAAAGTTAGTCTTTAGAAATGGCTGGAGTACCAAAAACTAATATATTAATGATTTTTTCTGATTCATTAATATATAATTACAGCATTTAGACCCAGAATTTGAATTAAGAGAACACAGAATCTTGCCTGCTAAAACTTTCTTGAGTTCAAATGGAAAATTTCTAATAGTTGCTTTCATAGTTGAATTTGTAACTTCTGGAATGACTCTTTGTAAAGTCATTTCATTTTAAGTCATGGCATCTAAATAATTTTAACGATCTTTTATTAGATTAAGCTGACATTTCTAATAGTTTAAAAATATTTTAGATGAAAGGACTAGAGATATGGCTCAGCTGTTAAGAGCCCCATTATTTTATGTACATTAATGTGAGGGTGTCAGATGCCATGGAACCGGAGTTACAGACAGTTGTGAGGCCCATATTCAATTTCAAGAACCACATGGTGTCTCACAACTCCAATTGCAGGGAATATGACACCCTCACACCAAGGAACACAAAATAAAGTAATTCAATAATTTAGTGTATTACATAGGGCCTAGTACAGTTACCCTGTGGGATATTTCAAGAAATTACTATGTATTTTCAAGTGCCATCTAGAACCTTTTGAAAATAATTTAACTCAAAATCAACTTATGAAAATGATAGCCACAAAAATAGTACATGATTTTAAAACTATTATAGCTCTTGAATTTTTAGTGTTTAATATGAATCTACATTAGAATTGATGTCTAAGTATTACATTTATAGAGCATATAAGAGCACAGTTGTCTTCTAGGTCTACAAAGAAGTATTTTACATCACAGTGTACTTTTTCTTTTGGCTGATTTTGGTAGGGTGAGAGAGAGGGTAGTTGGATACTAGTGATGAGCATATCAGGTATTTCTCCCACATATCACTGTACATCTTCAAATATCATATCATGCTCACCTCCCCTGAGCTCACATATATTTTATATGCATATACACATCCATGGGGATTTTAATGGATAAGTCAAGCCATTAGTAAGACTCTTTGAGGTAACTTGAACTAGAGAACTTAGCATTCTGCAGGAGTTAAAGAGAGACAGAACACATTTTGGAACCTGAGAATAGATAAAATAGATTATGCACTGGTCCAATGGCTCATGGATCCATTAAGTTATTAAATACTTAAGAGCAATTCAAATCTATTTCATTCTGTGAGGCAGAAAAGCAATAACATGGATTTTATTATCACAAGCTTAAGGAGTTCACTCAAGAATACTTTGTAAATAGCAGCAGACACTCTTAAATGAAAAATGCACTCAACTGGCAGATCACATGACTAGCACAAGCTAGGCTCCACTGAACTTAGTCTAGGACTTTGCAGAAATTGAGCTATCCCAGCTGATTCTAACATCATTTTGTCAGCACAGCCTTTTCAAACCCTTCCAATTAAGGTTTGGTCAGATGCCGATTAAAGTTTTAAGGATTTACCATTTAGTTCTCGCCATTCTTCACTGTAATCTTTGAGTTTAGTTCAACTTACAGTGGCCAAGAGACTCTACCCTTTAAGTTACTGATCTTTGCTACCAAGTGCTGTTCAAAGCCAGTTAAGACTGAATACACATTTTTGTGGCTTGACTATTTTAGGAGGAAAGACTCAAGAAATGTCTCTCCCAAAGCTATAATAACACAAAGAAAAAATTTGAGAGTCGCAGCCATGTAAAACACTTTGTAAAAGAAGCATTTGTTTGAGGAGACTTCCTATTTAAAATATGTAGATATCTGAGATGCAGGCTATCTGATATGTGAACACTGTAAAAGGGTCCTTATATCCCCAAAGGGGTCATGACCCTCACATTGAGAACTATTTCTTTAGGGCATATTATTCTCAGGAAGGCACATCCTGGTCAATTGGCTGTGTTTTTATTTATGCGTGATTCAGTACATAGGAGAGAGCACATCATCATCGAAGAATCCAGTAATGTGAAACTTTTAGACAGATTCAAAAATAATTTTGTTGCCCTGGTCTTGTGGCACATATATTAAAGAGGCCAGCATGGAAGGATTGAGAGTTGTTGGAAAAACTTGGTTACAAAGCCAGAGAATGTCGCAAATACAACAAAGCAAAACCAAACAAAATCCTAATGGTCTCAAAAAATGTAACAGTTAAATTATTTCCTGTTTCTTTACTGTAAAAGTAGAAATCATCAAAGGTGTGTTAGAATTTCATGTCTACTTTGCACATTCAGGTTTCCTCCTTAAATAATCCATTCATTTCCTTATTTTGCCATATTACAGTGCAATTCTAACTCAGACTCATTTGATTTGACCTAATATTGCTCCTTATTTTAGCAATCTGACAAACTGTGATTAAACCCATCCAGGGGATGTTGACTCCAGACAAGCACATTTGAGATCAGCTTTTCCTTGTGTGTCATAAGAATGTTTTAATCTAGAGTAATTCATTTCATCATGGTGAAGGGTCAAGAGTACCATTTTAAGATATAATTTTGTATGATTAGCTGGAGAAAACATTCCAGAGTTAAGGGACTCTTAAATCAACATAAACATCACAGGTTCATGTATTGTTTATTGGAAATGGATTTGGGAGTGATTGCTTCGATCTTTGACAACCTCAATATATCACCCACCTGGGCGACCACTCACAAACCTTCAGGAACAGAAACCACTGAAGATGTAGAGTATTCAGCATAAAAGTGATAAGTTTAAGCCTTTAACCACCCTATTCTACTTTTAGTCACAGTCCTGAAACACTGGAGATGTAAAGCTTCCTCACTGTCCTCGATGCCAAGAGAAGGCCACATACACATGTACACTCATGTGCATGAACAGACACACAAACTTCAATTTTAGAAAATAGTAGAGTACAAGTTTGCACTCCCACCAGCGATGGAGGAGTGTTCCCCTTTCTCCACATTCTCTCCAGCATAGATTGTCATTGGTGTTTTTTATTTTAGCCATCTAGCCAGTGTAAGATAGTATCTCAGAGTTGTTTTGAGTTGCATTTCTCTATGGCCAAGGATTTTGAGCACTTTCTTAAGTGTCTTTCAACCATTTCAGATTCCTCTGTTGAGAATTCTCTATTTAGTTCTGCACCCCACTTTTCATTTTCATTGTTTGGTGTTTTGGTGGCTAGCAACTTGAGTCCTCTGTCAGATGTGGCGTTAGCAAAGATATTTTCCCATTCTGTGGGATGTTGTTTTGTCTTACTGACTGTGTCTTTTGCCTTACAGAGCCTTCTCAGTTTCAGGAGGTCCCATTTATTAAATGCAGATCTCAATGTTTGTGCTACTGGTTTAATGTTCAGGAAGCGGTCTCCTGTGCCAATTCGTTCAAGGGTATCTCCCACTTTCTCTTCTAGAAGATTCAGTGTGGCTGTATTTATGTTGAGATCTTAGATCCATTTGTACTTAAGTTTTGTGCATGGTGACAGATATGGATGTATCTGCAATCTTCTGCATGTCCGAATCCAGTTGCGCCAGCACCATTTGTTGAAGATGCTATCTTTTTTTCCATTGTATAGATTTAGCATCTTTGTCAAAAATAAGGTGTTCATAGGTATACTGGGTGGAAGTGAAAACTTGTAAGACCACTTTGGAAATCAGTATGGCATTTGCTCAGAAAAATGGGAATCAATCTACCTCAAGATTCACCAATTCCTCTCTTGGGCATAAACCCAAATAATGCATGTCCATACAACAAGGAAATATGTTCAACCATGTTCATAGCAGCATTGTTTGTAATAGCCAGAACCTGAGAGCAACCTAGATGCTCCTCAATGGAAGAATGGATTGAGAAAATGTGGTACATTTATACAATGGAATACTACTCAGCAGAAAAGAGCAATGGAATCTTAAAATTCGCAGGCAAATGAATGGAACTAGAAGAAACCATCCTGAGTGAGTTAAGCCAGTCACAAAAAGACAAACATGGTATGTACTCACTCATATATGAATTTTAGACATAGAGCAATCTTCTTTAGACCAGCCTACAATCTTCTTTACCAAAGAAACTAGGAAACAAGAAGGACTCTAAGAGAAAAATGCATGGACCCCAGAGAATGGGAAGGGGAAGGATCTCATTAGCTAATTGGGAGCATGAGGGTAGAGGACAGGGACCTGCCAGAATGAGAGGAGGAGAAAAGGAGGGGAGAGGAGGAAATGGAGGACCAGAAATGTTGAGTTGGGGGAAGAACAGAGGAGAGCAGGATGAGAGATACCATATCAGAGGGAGCCATTATAGTTCCTAGGAGAGATCTGGCACTAGGAAGATTTCCAGAGATCTACATGGATGACACGAACTGACAATCTAGGCAATGGTGGAGTTGATAACCTAAATTCCATTCCCCTATAATGAGACTGATTACTACTTTTTATGCCATCCTAGAGCCTTCATCCAGTGTGTGATGGAAGCAAAGACAAACTTCCACAGATATACACTGAACTGAATTCTGGAACCTAGTTGCAGAGAAGGAGGAATGAAGATCAAAGGGGTCAATACCAGGCTGGTGAAACCCACAGAATCAGCTGGCCTGAACAAGGGGGAGCACATGGACCCCAGACTGCTGTCTGGGAGGCCAGCACAGGACTGATTCAGACCCCTGAACATGGATGTTAATGAGGATGCCCCCACACTCTAGGGGGGCCCTGGTAGTGGATTAGTGGATTTTCCCTGGGAGTAAGAAGGGACTTTGAGAGCCCATCCCATGTGAAGGGATGCACTCTTAGCCTGTACACATGGGGGAGGGCCTAATCCCGGCCCAGGATGATGTGGTGGACTTTGAGGAGCCCTGTCAAGAGCCCTACCCTGCCTGGGGAGTGGAGGGTGGATAGGGTGGGGAACAGGTGGGGGTCTGGGGGGCAGGGGAGGGAGAAGGGATTGACATGTGAAGCAAGTTTGTTCCTAATTTGAACTAAAAAACAATAAATATAAAATAATAAAATAAAAAAGGAAATAGAGTAATTCTGTAGTTTGTTTCTATCCATTACACAAGAATGTATGGCTGTTTTATTTTTTTAATCTATTCTATTAGGGTTGTCTTGTTTTTCTCACCCATGTATTAACATTGACCATTTTTTTATTCTCATTAGAACCAAGTTTGCAAATAAAATCAAATTTTTTAAAGTATGTTTCAGCAATATGCAAACTGATATGTCTTCAGAGGACAAAATTCATGCTGAGATTTGAAATCAGTCGCTATTACACAACTGTGGAAATTAGATGTTTTGGCATATAATACAATATTGCATTCACAGGGACTGGAGAGCCCATTGTTGATATTTTTTCCTGGCTGTGACATAGTAATAGAATAATGTCACACAGTGATCACTTTTAATCACCACTGGCTCTCTCCAAAAGGAAAATGCAGAGTTAAATTCACCAGAACATATATATTTTGAAATTTATTCTTACCAGCATATAGCAGTGATAGCCTTCTGGACTGTGGTTCCTACGGAAGACATTGGTTCATTGAATATGTCCTTTGCCTCCACAGACACACACATACTCAATTCCCATGCAATTATATTATCTCATATGGTTTTGTTGGTGGTGGTTGGTTGGTTTTTGCATATGTTTTTCTAGAGAGGGTTTCTCTGTAGCTTTGGATGCTGTCCTGGAACTTGCTCTGTAGACTAGGCTAGCCACAGGAAATTACAGAGCCTAACAATGAAGAACATGGGTTCATCAAGATGGCTCCATGGTCAGGCACTTTCATCCAAGTCACATGATGTGAATACAATTCCCACAATCCACATGGTGGAGAAAGGAAACCAACTCCCACAAGTGATCCTCTTATCGCCACATGTGCACTGCAGCACATACATGAGTTACATGTGCATGAATAGGCATGCAGACACACAGTAAATAATTCAATATTTTAAAATGTAGAGAACAGTATAAAATGTTCTGTAAATTGCATTTACAGCTATTGAACTGCAGGAACCATCAAATCTTCTTTGGCTTAGCGGACATTTTGGACATCATAGTTTAATTCCCTTTAACCTCAACCAATCAAACATTTTTATCACTATCCAATTAAAGCAAATTCAAAATGTGATTTTATTTTCCTGTTTTAAATTTTCACTGTTGGTAGTTATCTGTAATGTAAAACACTGACTTCTGCCAAGATTCATGAAGATCAAATTTAAAGGGAACTGTAGGGTCATGGCCTCTTCTTCCCCTTTTCCTGGTTATGAGAAAGCAGTTTTGCTTACAGAGCCCTCTCTGACATTACCACTCAGCATACCTATCAAAAGTCTGAAGTTTTGGTCTGTTTGAACTTATGCAGAAAATTGCAATACTTGAGTCCAAACAAGCCATTTTCCTTTCAGAACCTAGCTATCCCTGACATTTCGTTGTACTAAGGCAAAGATCACTAACATAACACCTACACTACCTCATATACTTAAGCATAATATAAGGAATTATGTCCTAAAAAGAAATTCTTAGCAATAAGATATATGGTTACCATGCAACACTGTCATTAAATCTGTCACCATACATTAGGTACATATTTGAGCAATATCATTTTATTAAACAAAAGTGCACATGAAAAGATAATGTAGGCACAGACTATGAAAACTACTTTAGAAATATAATATGATTTTGCCACATTAAATTGGCTGAAGTAAAATTAAAAAATAAAATAAAATCACCACACAATAAAATGTCAACTCAGGTCTAAATCAAGCATGAAAATTTCTCTCAATGAAGAATAGGTAGCATGTACTTTTCCTTTGAGAAATTCACAGTAATATTTGCCTAATATGCTGATAGACCTACCAAGTTTCTTCAGTAAAATTGATTTACAATACATCAGGGACTTTTCCAGTTGGAAAGGGAGGACCAGGGACCACAAGTGTGCTTTGAAATGTAGAATGTTCCTGAGCATTATTCCCACAAGTGTCTTGGCTTGAAATTAAATTAGGTACTCAAAATACTAGACAAAATTGTAATTCATTTTGCCACTTGAATGCTTATTGTTCTGAAAGAATTAATTGGGATATGTAATCCTTTTAAATATGCAACAGAAATCTTCTAACTCTTCAGAAACATGACACAGTTTTCAAGGTAACCATATACTATTTATCTTTCTTCTAACTTTTTCTGTACTAAAATGATAACAGTTTGTTTTCTGAAACTTCCAAGCCACTTTAGGTTTAGACTGTCCCACCTAGACCTAATAGAGTACGTTAATAATAGAGTACATTGTCTTTCATTGCTAATTGCCTAGCCAACTTAGAATCTGGGGTTGGGTAATATTAGATGAATCTAATTAAATATTTCAAATTGTGTATATTTCTGGCTTTCTATGTTTTGAAGAACATAATTCTTCTTTCCATACACAACATAGAAATATGTTTTGCAAATGATATTAAAACATGTTAATCATAAACAAATAAAATGAAATAAAATACCACTAGGGCAATAAACAGACTTGTCATAGCAAAGAGAGGCAAGATGACCATATTTTAGTGAAATATGGATTAACACTACTAAGGTATAGATTTGTGAGTATCACGTTTATATAAATGGTGCCAATTACAAAAGTGAGTACAACTTAACAATATGACTCATCATTTTGGTTGCCACTCCATTTCCCCTGTGTTACCAGTTATGCTATCACAAATTTCAATGTCCACTATGGAGAAGATTACTTAAAGCTTTCTCCATTTCAGTATTTCAAACTCAAACATATTTATACTATTTTTGAATTATTACTGTTTTGACACAGAACTTAGCTTATACATTTTTCAAAAATTTTACTCCTCTTTTTTAATTTAAATTAGAAACATGCATATTTTACATATCAATCCCAGTTCCTGCTCCTTCCCCTCCCCCCCTGCCCCCAACATATCCCTATCAAATCCCCTTTCTGCTACCTTGGAAAGGGTGAAGCCTTCCAGGGGAATCTTCAAAGTCTGTCATATCATTTGGAGCAGGGCCTAAGCCCTCACCTTTTGTCCAGGCTGAGAGAATATCTCTCCATGTGGAATGGTCTCCCAAAGTCCATTCCTATACTAGGGATAAATACTGGTCCACTAGTAGAAGCCCCAAGATTGTCCAGGCCTCTGAACTGATACTCACATTCATGGGGTCTGGGTCAGTCCAATGCTGGTTTCCCAGCTAAAAGTCTGGGTCCATGAGCTCCCCTATGTTCAGGTCAGTTGTTTCAGTGGGTTTCTAAAGCCTTGTCTTGACCCTTTGCTCATCATTTCTCCCTCTCTGTAACTGGACTCCAGGAATTCAGCTCAGTGTTTATTTATGGGTTTCTGATTCTGCTTCCATCAGCTACTGGATGAAAGATCTAGGATGGCATATAAAGTAGTCATCAATCCCATTATCCTGAAAGGGAATTTAAGGATAATTGCATTATTAGTTGGGGTCATCCTTGTAGATTTCTGTACATTTGCCAAGGGCCAGATATTTCTTTAAACCTATATAATGGCTCTCTCTATGATGGTAACACTTTTCTTGCTCTTCTCTATTCTTCACCTTACTCAATCATCCTACACTCTCATTTCCTATTCTCCCCTCTTCTTTCTTGTTTCTCTTTCTCCTAACTCTCTCTCTCCCCCTATTCCCAATGCTCCCAATTTGCTCAGGAGGTCTTGTCCATTTCCCCTTCTCTGAGGGACCATGTGTGTCTCTCTTAGAGTCCTCTGTGTTTCCTATCTTCTCTGTAACTGTGGATTGTAGGCTGGTAATCCTTTGCTTTATGTCTAAAATCTGTATATCAGTGAGTACATACCTTGTTTGTCTTTTTGTGAATGGATTACCTCACTCGGGATGGTTTGTTCTGGTTCCATCCATTTGCCTGCAAATTTCAAGATTCATTTTTTTTTTCTGCTGAGTAGTAATCAATTGTGTAAATGTACCATGTTTTCTTTATCCATTCTTCAGTTGAAGGGCATATAGGTTTCCTCCAGATTCTGGCTCTTACAAATAAAGCTGCTATGAACATAGTTGAACAGATGTCCTTGTTGTATGAATGTGCATCTTTTCAGTATACGCCTAAGAATGGAATAGCTGGATCTTGTGGTAGACTGATTCCCATTTTCCTAAGGAACCACCATACAGATTTCCAAAGTGTCTGTACCAGTTTTCACTCCCACCAGTAATGGAGGAGTATTACCCTATCTCCACATCCTCTCCAGCAGGGTCCCATTTATTAATTGCTGTTCTCAATCACTGTGCTACTGGTGCTACTGGTGTCATGTTTAAGAAGCACTCTCCTGTACCAATTGGTCCAAGGGTACCTCCCACTTTCTCTTCTAAGAGGTTCAGTGTGGCTGCATTTATGTTATGGTCTTGGATCCATTGGAACTTAAGTTTTTTACATGGTGATAGATATGGATCTATCTGAAGTCTACACAACAGCATTCAGTTATGCCAGCACTATTTGTTATACATGCTTTCTGTTTTCTCTGATGTATAATTTTAAATTCTTTGTCAAAATCAGGTGTTCATAGGTGTGTGGGTCCATATCAGTGTTTTCAATTCGATTCTATTGGCCAACCTTTCTACTTATGCCAATACCAAGCTGTTTTCAGGACCAAGCTCTATAATAGAGCTTGAAGTCTGGGATGGTAATGCTTCTGGAAGTTCCTTTATTGTACAGGGTTGTTTTGGCTATCCTGGGTCTTTTGTTATTACATTTAAATTTGAGTATTGTTCTTTCAATTTCTGTGAAGAATTGTGTTGTGATTTTGATGGGGATTGCTTTGAATCTGAAGATTGCTTTCTGCAAGATTTCCATTTTATTCTGTTGATTTTACCTATCCAAGAGCATGGGAGATCTTTCCATTTTCTGGTATCTTTTTTAATTTCTTTTTTCTAAGACTCAGAGGTCTTTCACCTATTTGGTTAGCATTATCCTATGGTATTTTATGTTATTTGTGGCAATTGTAAAGGATGATGTTTCTCTGATTTCTTTCTCAGCCCATTTATCATCTATAAATAGTAGGGATTTTGATTTTTATAGTTAATCTTTTATCTTGATACATTTTTGAAGGTGTTATCACCTGTAGGAGTCCCCTGTTAGAGTTTTTCCTGGGCCACTTATGTAAACTATTATATCATCAACCAATAGTGAATGTTTGACTTTTTCCTTTCCAATTTGTATCCCCTTGATCACCTTTTGTTGTCTTATTGCTCTAGCTATAACTTCAAGAATAATATTGAAGAGGGATGGAGAGAGTGGACAGTCTTGTGTTTTTCCTGATTTTAGAAGAATTGCATTGTGTTTATCTCCATTTAGTTTGATGTTGGGTGTTGCTTTACTGTATATTGCTTTTATTGTGTTTATGCATGGTGCTGTTATCCCTTATCTCTCCAACCTTTATCATGATGGGGTGCTGAATTTTGTCAAAAGCTTTTTCAGCGTCTAGTGAGATAATCATGTGGTTTTTCTTTTTCAGTGTGTTTACATGGTGAATTACATTGGTGGATTTTCATCCTTTGAACCATTCCTTCATCCCTGAAATGAAGTCTACTTGATCATGGTAGATGATTTTTCTGATGTGCTCTTGGATTTGATTTGCAGTATATTTTTTTGAGTATTTTTGCATCCAAGTTCATGAGGGATATTGGTCTGTTGTTCTCTTTCTTAGTTGTGCCTTTGTGTGGCTTGGGTACCAAGGTAATTGTAGCCTCATAAAAAGAGTTTGGCAATGAACCTCCTGCTTCTATTGTTTGGAGCATTTTGAGGAGAATTGGTATTAGCTTTTCTTTGAATTTCTGGTAGAATTATTCAGTGAAACCATGTAGCCCTGGGCTTTTTGTTGTAGTTGGGAGACTTTTGTTTACTGCTTCTATTTCATTGTGGTTTTAGGTCTATTTAAATTGCTTATTTGTTCTTCATTTAATTTTGGTAAGTAATATCTATATAGAAAATTGTCCATTTCCTTTAAATTTTTGAATTTTGTGGAGTGCATGTTTTCAATGTGTGACCTGATGATTCTCTGGATTTCCTCAGTGTTCCTTGTGAAGTCCCCCTTTTCATTTCTGATTTTGTTAACTTGCATGTTATCTCTTCCTTTTGGTAATTTTGGATAACGTTTTGTCTATCTTGTTGGTTTTCCTCAAAGAACCAAATCTTTTTTACATTCATTCTTTGTATTGTTTCCTAGTTTCTATTTTATTTATTTGAGACCTCAATTTCACTCCTCTGGGGTGTGTTTCCTTCCTTTTGTTCTAGTGCTTTCAGTTGTGCTGTTAATTCTGTAGTGTTGGAGCCCAAAAATATGGATTATGATATTTTCGGTGGCATAATCACATTGTCTTTAAGATGGAGGCTGGTTACCACTGTATGGCTTGTACTCATTGGAGAATGTCTCCTAGTTTGGATAACAACAGACCTAGGCCCTGGGTTGGCCCACAACTATTCTGAGGGCATGTATATGTGCCTAGGGTCTGGTGAGAGGCTGGTGAGGACATGCATTTTTAGGGATGCCTCTAGGATTAAGGGAAATATTTGATATCAGCTTTATATAGGATAATAGATGTCATCTGATATCACCCCTGTGGTTGGAAAGCTATTTAAGAAGATGCTTGAGTAAACTGTGGACTCCAGTCTCCAGCATGGACTGAGAGCCCTCCTGAAATGATAAGATGTGTCTGTCTCATCCTTAAAACCGCAGGGTAGGTAGGAGTCTCCCAATCCACACTCTACCACTCAGGGATGGACCTGGGGCTGTTTGGACAGCTCTGGTTTCAGCCCCCAAAACATCAGTCCAGAATAGATGACCTCCATAGCATGGGACTGATATAAGCCAAATCGTGGCACTCTCGTGTGACTATTCTCTAGTTTCTTTATGTGGGCACTTAGTCAAATGAAATTTCCTCTTCGAACTGTTTTCAAAGTGTCCCATAAGTTTGAGTATGTTGTGTCTTCATTCTCATTGAATTGTAGGAAGTCTTTAATTTTTTTTTTAAATTTCTTCCTTGACCCAGGAATGGTGCAATTGGGCATTGTTCAATTTCCATGTGTTTGTAGGGTTACTACAATTTGTGTTGTTTTTGAATTCTGACTTAAAGGCATGATGGTCTGATAAGATACATGGAGGTTTTCTGATTTTTTGTTTGTTTGTTTGGTTGGTTGGTTGTTTCTGTGGAGGTTTGCTAATTTCCTGAGTATGTGGTTGATTTTAGAGGAAGTTCAATATGGTGTTTGAAGAAGGTATATTCTTTTGTGTTTGGATGAAATGATATGGGAGACACCTCAGGCCTGGACAGGGTGCTGCTGTGGGTCCCATCCTGGTGGGATCCAGCATACCCACTCTCTGCAGGGTCCTGGTCCCTTCCTCCATCCATGGGTCTAGATGAACTTGGTCCTGTTTCCAGCCTGCCTTCCTCTGCCTTGCTGGAAGACACCTGGAGCCTGGGAAATGGTGCTGCTGTGGATCCCATCCCAGTGAGATCCAGCCCACCCAGAGACTGCCAAGGCCCAGGTACCAGTCCTGCCTCCATCCACAGAAAGAGGAAAGAAGTCAGAATATTGGACCTGTTTGCACCCACTGGAAGGGAACCTTGGTCCCATACCCACCAGGAGAGAAAGAGTCTCCTTCTCCACCCACTGGATGAAGGGATGGGAATAAGACCATATAAAACACATTTAACAACAGAAAAAACAATATGACACAACAGGAGTCTAGGGACTCAACACCAGCAGGACCTGAACATCACAATGCAGATGAAGCAAAAGAGAATGACCTTAAAAATAACTTCATGAAAATGACAGAGGCTGTCAAAGAGGATATGAAAAAAATCCCTTAAAAAAATGGAAGGAATGTTCTACAGATGTCTGTTCAACCCAATTGGGTCATGACTTCTGTTAGTTCTTTTGTTTCTTTGTTAAGTTTGTTAAGTTTCTGTCTGGTGATCCTGTCTGGTGGTAAGAGTGGGGTGTTGAAGTTGCCCAATACAAGTGTGTATGGTTTTATGTGTGATTTGAATTTTAGTAATGTTTCTTTTATGAAAGTGGATGTATTTGTATTTGGGGCATAGATGTTTAGAATTGAGACTTCATCCTGATGGATTTATTCTGGCATGAATATGAAATGACCTTCTCCATCACTTTTGATTGATTTTAATTTAAAGTATAAAAACATATAATTTAGATATTAGGATTGCTTCAAAAACTTTTTGAATAAGGTATTTATTTTGTATAAATATTGTAGTTTTACTGCCTCTATGTATGTGAACTAATAACATTTGGTGGTCACAGTAGCCTTCTGATTCATTAGAACTGAAGTTTAAGATGGTTATTGGAGACTATTTGGATTCTGACAGTTAAGTCTGTGTCCTCAGCAAGACTAGCCAGTGCTCTTAACAAATGAGTTATCTCTCCATTCCCTAGATAACACATTTTGGAATTAATATGTGTGATAGGGTTTTGTTTTGTGTTTTAATTTTGTCACTTAATGCCCCGGTAATCCGTGGGTCAGAAGTGGACCAGGCCTGAAAATAATGGGGGAGAAAGAAGAAGTGAGACCAGTGTCCTTGTCAAGGTCTAAATTTTATTGATAACAAGGGGTTTTTAAAGAGAAAGGAGGAAGCAGAGAAAGAGGAACTTCGGGGAGGAATGAATGTTAATTGCTCTCAGGCCAGGGCAGGTGTCCAGAACCTCCTGTGGTTATCTCAAACACTAACCTAAGGGGTAGGGTGCTCGACTAATTGGTGGTTTAGCATGGAGTTCGCCAGCCTCTGTAAAGAAGGACTTTTTATATCTGGCTCCTGACAACTTAACAAATAGAGTAGGAATGGATCCCTATTAGTTAATTGCGTTAGTTTTAACTATCTCTTCAAATGGATAAATAAAATTCTGTGCTCATATGTTATTCTATAATTCCAGTATTCAGTTATATTTAAATTTCTACTATGAAAATAATTACTAGTTCTTTTTTATGGTTGCTCATGTGTACTGAATAATTTGGGTGAAACACAGGCTCAGAATAAGACTGAGTTAAAAATGTACACATTTTAAAAATACGTTCTGTCCACCCTTTCAGGAAAAGTAAGCATTTGGGCTAGCAAGATGGCCCAGCAGTTAGAAGCACTCCTGCTCTTTCAGACGGCTTGGGTTCAGATCCTGGAACCCATATTGTGACTTACAACAAAACAAAAGTCCAGTTCCAGAGAATCTGATACTCTCTTTTGGCATCTGTGGGCACCAAGTGAGCACATAGAACACATATGCCTTTCACACTTCCAAAACCATATCTCTTTCTTCTGGTTGCTGTGGCAGTGACTGCATGATTTTGCTACTAAAGAATTTGATTTCTTGTGTGTCTGTTGCTATCATGTATCTGATTTTATCTTTACACAGTAGAAAGAAGGATAAGTACAGTGACATCTATTTTGCAAAAATACTATAAGTTACCATTGATATTCAGGGATATACTGATTGTACATAATAGATGCATGCATTTTTCAAACTTCATAATTTGTTCCACTTGTCTAATTCAGTGTCATTATCATACTTAGTTATTACCATGACTTTGACAAATTTGTTATTTTGCTAAACGAACCTCACACATTGCATTTTAGTGATACATGTATCTAGCTGTATGTATATACCCATAAGAATCCACTGCCTTCAGAGGCCAGAAGCACTAGATTCCAATGGAGCTGGAGTTATAGGTGTTTGTGACGTACTAGAGAAGAGAGCTTTGAAGAGAAGCCCAACATATTATAATATCTCCACCCTAAGATCCAAAGTCTGGAATAATGACCTCTTTAAGAAGAAATCAGCCTTCTATTGTCAGGCCCCAATCCAAGGAAGTGCGTGGCTCACCCTTTCACCATAAGATGGATTGTTAAAATGTACAAACTCTGCATACTTTTTCTTTGGATTTACTATATTGTGTTTCACTAGATAAATGGGACCCATAAAATTCATTCTTTTTCATGTACACACACACACACACACACACACACACATTGAAACCATAAAGATAAACATTTTTAAAAGAATTATAAGAAAATAAGCAAATAAATAAGCAAATATATGTTTTGATTACTATCTCAGTTTATGTCTCTAGTAGATTTACCA
Source organism: Cricetulus griseus (assembly GCF_003668045.3). Lineage (NCBI taxonomy): Eukaryota > Metazoa > Chordata > Mammalia > Rodentia > Cricetidae > Cricetulus > Cricetulus griseus. The sequence goes on along the minus strand of NC_048598.1, from coordinate 93,005,588 downwards.
GGTTATTTACTAAATAGTCTCAGGAATTAAATTCATGTTTTTAATAAGTATGCAGTAATTTGCAGGTTTTCAAAAGTCCCTTGTAGAACTCCAAAGGGTTTTTTATTATTCATTAAGTTTTCAAGATTTTAGTTTTGTTGCCCACCTGCATGGAAACTATTTTGGTTATCCAGCTGTTATTTCTAATTACTTTTCTCTTTCTTAGAAATATATCTCAATCAGTAAATGAGTCTGAAGCTAAACAGAATTAGCTATCCTTAAGGTAGAAACAACTCCACCAGCTCTTTGCTGAGCTTCTTCTCACCAGCCTGAGTCATCAGTGAGTTCAGTAACAGGGGGGTTCTTTCAATACAATTATGGCTGATGTCATACCATCAAAAAGGCTTCAGTGGAATAGAGAGCCTTTTCTTCAAAGAATATTTAAGAAAATGTCTTCATAAATATAATAAAGGATACATCTGTCCCAATTTGCAGTCACAATCCAAGGTAGAGAGTGTCCCCATAATTTCCCCACATAGAAACTGCAATGTTACTCAAATCTCAGCTACAACTTCAGGTCGGTTGCCCTCTGAGTTTGGGTGTATGCCCATAGTCTGGACCCCACCCCAAGTTCCTCTATGAAATCAGGAAGTCATTGGAGAATCTTGTCTCACAGCTAGTTTCTACCTAGGTTTAGTTCTTAAGAGCTTTTTAAGCAAACACCTGTTCCTCCCTTCACTTCCTCCACAGGTCAGCCTACACCAACTCTCTTACCCTCTCCCCAGTCTCCTAATAAACTCCACATGTATTTTGTTCAGTTTGGTGGTTCATTCTTTACCACTGCTGCAACAGTAAACAATAGTAGGAAGGATGAAATTATAGTCTCAAACAACAAAGATAGGAAAAAAATAAAAGTACTTAACATGTAAATTGTGTTCCTTTGTGGTTACAAAATGTTGGGTGGATAATGGTTGGATAATAGTGATTATTGTCTAACATTGTGAATATACCAAAGTTATTGTATTTCTCACTTTATATTGGAATTTTTTGCTATGGAAATTATATCTGGATAAAAGCCAGATAGGCTGCCTGACATTAAAATGAGGATTTTTGGATTGATTACATTGGCAGAGGAAATCTCAAAACAGAAGCATAGCATAGACTCCATTTTGTGAATACTAGTGTTAACTTTAATGAAGATTTATAATGAAAGGCAATAGGCTGATCACGGACAATTATTTGAGGAGGAAAAGAGCACCAAAAGTGGAATGAAGCTAAGTTTTGTTTTTTAGGAGATAAATAGATTAAGAAGTGGAGTAAAGGGAGTGGTGACCAAAGGGTAAGATCCCACCCAGCAAAGTTTCTAACTTGTGAAAAGGAACTAAAGAAGTTTAGAACTGGGTGTGGTTGTATATGCCTTTAATCCCAGCACTGGGAAGCAGAGGTTGGGGTATCCTTGATTTTGAGGTCAGCCTTGTCTACAGAGAAAGTTTCAGGGCAGACAAGGTTAGGCCCTGAGGAACAGAAAGCTGGTGAAGATGTAATTGAATGAGGGGACCATGTTGCAGCCTCAGCAAGCAGCATAACGTGGCAGCTTCAGCTATGTGTTTTGGCTTTAAAGTTGAGGATAGAAAAAAATGGGTATGGAATAAGGCTACTGAGGCCAGGAATATGTCAGGAATATAACTGAATGGAGGCTTAGGCAGGCATTTTGTGAAGCTGAGACATTGAAGCCTGATTTGCCTTGGAACTCCCAAGATTTTAGAGAAGCCAGAGTCATAGGACACTTGCCAAGGAGAGCTACTAATGGGGAGTGAAACCAGCCAAGAGAGAGAAGTGTGTTGCAGTCACTAAAGCTGAACAGAGCTGGAGATCTGAAAAACATTTTGACATCAAACATGGAGATACAAAGTTTGGAACTTGCCCAGAAGAATTTCAGTTTGGCTTTGGTCCAGTATTTCCTCACTGTTCCCCCTTCCCTACATTTTGAAATGGTAATGTATATCCTGTAACATTATATGTTGGAAGTAGGTAAATGTCTTTTTTTATTATTTTGATTTCATAGGGGATTGCAGTTCAGAGATTGCATGAATCTCAGAAGACACTTTGAACTTTAGATTTTTAAACATTGTTGAGATTGTGATAGATTATGGGGACTTTTGATGTTGGACTAAACCAATTTTGCATTATGATATTGTTATAAGCTTATATGGGTCGAGGAGTGGAGTATGGAAGTTCAAATATAATTGGCCCCCATAATCTCGAAGGGAGTGACACTATTGGAATGTGTGCTTTGTTGGAGTCAGTGTGGCCTTGTTAGGAGATGTATCAATGTGGGGGAGGGCTCAGGATACCACCTAATGCTCAGTTGACTTCCTGTTGCTGCAAAATGTAGGACCCTCAGCTACTCTTGCAACACCACATCTGCCTAGATGCCACCATGCTCCCCATCCTCAGGATAATGCACCAAACCTCTGAAACTGGAAGCCAGCCAGCCAATAAAATGGTTTCTCCATAAGAGTTGCCTTGGTCTTGGTGACTTTCACATCAATAAAGAACCCTAAGACACAAACTTTCTAAAAATAAAAAAAAGAAATAAAATTAAGTCTCACTAAACTGTATAGAAACATAGTCTCTTCAATAACTACATTTTAAAAAAATAGTTTACAATACTCAGCAGATTGGAGGGGCATAGTTTGTATTACTGCTTGCCATGAAAACAAAAATAAAAGTATAATTCCTGAGATATATATTTGAAACATCATTTAGTTTTCACATTTATGTTAGAAAAAAAAACTATAGACCCAGTGGTATTATTTTCCAATCACTATGCTATAGTGGCAACACAAAATACTCATTTTAATACTGACAGAATATTCTGTAAGTTTGGAGAATAAAATCCTGCCAGGACAGTTGAGGAATACACTAGAGCAGTGGTTCTCAATATGTGGGTCATGACCCCCATGGGGGTCATATATCAGATACCATTCATATCAGATATTTATGATCAGTAACTCTGTTACTGTTAAAAAGTAACAATGAAATAACTATATGCTCAGAGGTCACCACAACATGAAGGGATGGAGTAAATGGTAACAGTGTTAGGAAGGTTGAAAAACACTGCCCTAGAGTTAGGTCAGATCTTAAATCCCAAATGTTTCCTTCTGTATCCAGAGAAAAAGAACTTTGTAAAAAATACCATATGTGATGACAAAATCAGTATTTTTATTTGCATTAAATGTAATATCCATTTTTATATCCTTTTAGAATTATAGCTCCATTATGAGCACATGACGTGTTCTCTAAATGTGTCTTAAAATACTGCTTTATGTACTTCAAGATTGCTAATTATATTGTTCAATTTCATCTCTTAGAAAAAAATTCTTTCATTTTTAATTACTTGCATAATTCACTTACCGAATTCTGCATTTTAAACCAGGTATTTCTTTTATTCTCAATAATTCATAAATACCCATGTTCATTAAAATAATGAGATAACATTTTTATTAAATATTAAAGAATTTTATTTGGCATTCTGTTCCTTTGGGGACTTGGTCTATACCTCTGTAACAGCTGGTCTTTTTAAACAAACCTAAATGTTGTAATATCAGAAATTCATAACTGTGTACCATGGTGTTTGGAAAGACTGTCATATAAAACAAATAGGTCAATGCTTCAGAAATCAAGGAAAATCCTGAAGGAAATAATAACTTACCTGAGGATGGGCCTGACAAAGGGAACCAACATGGACACATTAAAATGTTCCCAAGAAATGTAATGTGCCAATGTGCCATTGGCAGACACATGAAGGAACCCTGGGCAAGGAACCCTATACCATTCTTCCTATTTGGCTCTCAGTGAGATAGTATGGCATTGAGAAATTATGAGCAAAGGAACTGAACATTCTTTTTGTGCTTTACAGAAGTCATCTAGCTACTATTGCTGACAACATACTGAGGGGACAATGTTGAAAGTTAGGAAGTGACTTTGGAAGCAACAAGTTTAAGCAAATCAAGATATAATAGTGCCCTTAATTTATTGGCACTGAACATAGTATCCTAGACTGACTGGACTAAGGATACCTGATTTTGCTAATGAGCCAAATGGGGTGTCAGAGAAGACATCAGTCAATGAGCATTCCATGTTATGGTCAGTCCTCACATAGTGAAAGGACAGACTAGTTGTTTGCTTGAAACAAAGAGGCCAACACAAGTAGAATGCTGACATGGGTCAAAGCCAAAGAGAAAAATAGTAGTCATGAGGCAATTGAAATAATGTGAAAAGAAGAAATGTGTTTTCAATGGGGATGGAAATCTAATTTGTTGTGGCACAAAGGAAGGCACAATAAATGAATTTCTAATGATACCCTTTTGTGAATTTCTTAATTTATTATTGAAACAAAAAGCAGAGTAATTTGCTGAAGGAGAGTATGAGAGAGCAGATATTGAAATAAAAAAAGAGTTCTCCAAAAAGAGGGAAAGCAAATGGACTAGCTTTTGTTTGTTTGTATATTGGTTTTCATTTGTTGGCCAGGTAAAGGTTCTGCATAGGAAAAGTATAAAAAATTATTTATTATATTTTTGCCCTGCACATTATCATGAAAGACTAGACTAGTTATAAATGTGAACATGCAAGACAGGAATTGTTATAAGACCATTTAAACCAATGAAATAAATGAAGGCATAGAGTGTGCAAATGCCATCAAAAAAGTATTATGATTCATGGATTGCAAATTCTCATTTAGAAAAATGTATTATCCATTTGAGGTAGCCTCTCGACTATTGCTTAGATTGTTAGCTGGGGTCAACCTGGTAGATCTCTGGACATTTCCCTAGTGCCAGAATTCTCTGTAAACCTATATTGGCTTCCTCTATGATGGTATCTCTGTTCTTTCTCTCCTCTATTTTTCCCTGACTAGATCTGCCTGTTCCCTCATGTCCTCCTATCCCCTTCTCTTCTCCCCTTCTCTGTCTTGTAACTCCCTCTCCTCTCCTGCCATGCTCCCCGTTAGCTTAGGAGATCTTGTCCCTTTCCCTTTCTCCAGGGGACCATGTATGCCCTTCTCCGATAATGAGATTGATGACTACCTTATATGCCATCCTAGTACCTTCATCCAGTAGCCGATGGAAGCAGAAGCAGACATCCACAGCTAAACACTGAGCTGAATCTGGAATCCAGTTGCAGAGAGGGAAGAGTGATGAGCAAAGGGATAAAGACCAGGCTGAAGAAATCTACAGAAACAGCTGACCTGAATAAGTGGTTGCTCATGGGCCTCAGACTGATAGCTTGGAAACCAGCATAGGACTGTTCCAGAACCCCTGAAGGAGGAGGTCAATTTGGACATCTGGAAAATCTATGGGACCACTGGTAGTGGATCAGTATTCACCCCTAGTACACAAATGGACTTTGGGAACCCTTTCCATATAGAGGGATACTCTCTTAGCCTAGGCACACTGGAGAGGGTGGAGGCCCTGCTCCAAGTGATATGACAGACTTTAAGATCCCCCACGGAAGGCCTCACCCTACCTGGGCTGCAGAAAAGGATTGGGATAGGGAGTCAGTGAGGGGCAAGGGAGGAGGGGAGGGAGAGGGAACTGAGATTGACATGTAAAAGAAGCTTGTTTCTGATTTAAATTTTTAAAAAAGAAAAGGAAAGGGAAAAAAAGAAAAATCAATGTCCAATAGAAACTACAGGCGTGAATCACCTATAAAAGAACCTGCAATAATCAGTTTGTGATTTGTCTTCTAATTTTAATGTTGCTTCTCATACTTTGCAATGTAAATTTCACCAAGGAAAACAAACAAAACCAGAAATGTATCCAACAAGTATCAGAATTTTCTTGTTTTCTGTTACTAACTGACCTCAAACAGTCAAAAGTGGGCACCAGGTTTAACACACTGCAGAGGAAATGCTCAGAAAAGGAAGTGAGCAATGCCATGGTCACCTGTTGACATTAGTGCTGCACAGCTTAAGCTGCCCTACTTGAGCTTCCTAAAAGTGAGGCAGGTTCTCTTCAAGTACAACCAAAATGGCCCAGAAATCAATTAAAAGGAATAACAAATGATTAAAAAGCCTGAAAATCCAATGTTTCTTGATAACAGCACTTTGAAAGAAAAATAATTTGTCTTGATGTTTTCTAGAATGTACATTAAAAAAACTTCAAAGAATAAAACACTCACTTACCCTATAATATGAAAATTTAATTTCTACTTTCCTCATGTGTTGTGCTATAGTTAAGATGTTAAATGTCTTTCCAAAGCCCAGTTAGTATTTGCATGTTGTGGGGGTGGGTGGGAGGAAAGTAATGACTTGGGAGGCAAGGCTCACTGGGTTGTCATCCTACATGTTGGGGAAATAAGTGTATGAGACTTTGGCCATTTTCACATAATTTTAAGCCCAGTGATGTGAGAAGTTTTCCCAGGCTTCATGCTCCAGTGGGGATGGATTGCCTCAAGTCAGGTCCAAAGCAATGGGAACAACAGATTACAGATTCTAACTGCCAGGTTTGAAAGGAAAATAAAATTCATGTTTGATAGTTAATTATCTCAAGTGTTCAGTCAACCATAGAAATCTGAATAACACAACTGGTACACTGATTAAGACAATACTAATTGATCTTCAGATTTATAGGTGTATAAATATCAGAATGAATACTTGTACTGTTATTTATGTATCCCATTACTTTAGTTAACTTAAGTCGGTCCCCAGAGTCAGCGGTCTTATATTTCTGAGTCCTCCTATCTTAGGAGAAAATCTCTTTCTATATGTTTGCTGTATGATTCTGTCAAACTAGGCTACCACTGTGAAAAACCAAATGTCTTTTCCAGTTAGGACTCATTAATATTTTTTATGAAAAGCCCTCATAAAAAGGATTAGCAATTAATCTTTTTCCAATTTTATGCTTGGTAATCTCATTCCCTAGGTGATGTTTCCCTTCTCCCTGTCTCTGCTTCACTTGCTTGTTGCCATTTTCAAAGTTTAGCTTTAGAATGTCTCTAAAAATAAAAGTCAGTAGTCAAATAGATCACATATATTTGGAAATGCTCTTTGCATCAACTAATACATAAGTATGTTCTTAATAACAAATTTATGTTGAGTGAGTTTCTGTAGGCTCCAAATGGTTCAGGAAAAGAAAGACAAATACTTTTGGCCTCAAAGCACTATTTTTACCATTGCTTCTTCCGATGAAAGGCCTACAATCTTTCTTCCTTTCTTTATTCAACTATCATTGGTTTTCTTTCTCAGGGTCTGTTTTTAGATGCAGTTCTTCTAGGCATCTTGCTAATTTTCTTTTTCTTTCAAAATATTCACCCAATCTCCAGCATAATGCTAATAGTTGAGAAATTACTTGGCATATATTCAGGAACCTGAGCAACAAATTTCTAAATACTGGACTGTATATCATCGAAATCTTTCTGATCAGAAGCTATCTGTTATTATTATCTCTTACATTCAGTAGGACATGTGGGACAATGTCAACATTACTATTTTTTGTTGTCATTTATCTTCAAGAAAATGATTACTAATTAGTATTAAAATTTCTTGAGAACTTTCTGTTTGGGTTTAAGACACTTTTAAAATGGATTTTTTTCTTGGTGTTTAATTTTCTAAGTTCTTTGTATATTCTAGACACTAATTCTCTATCAAATATAAAGCTTATATTTTTTTCTTTTCTGTGGGCTACATCCTCACTGGACTTACAAATGACTAGGAATACTTTGAAAAGTTCTCAACATCTTGGCAATGTTCAGATTTCATCTCTACAACTGGATTCCAGGAGCTCCAAAGAACAGAGGAGGAGAGCCAAGAAAGAGATACCTTAAGAGTGGGAGCCATTATGAGTTTAACAAGAAACCTGGTACTAGGAATCCATGAGAATGACCCTACTAAGAATCTAATCAACAGTTGAGAAGCTACCTTAAATGTTCTTCCCCTCTATGAAGAGATTGATGACTTAAATGCCTTCATAGAGCCTTCATGCAGTAGCTGATGGAAGCAGAAGCAGAGATTCAGAGCTAAGCACTGAGCTTAACTCCTGGAAACCAGTTGTAGAGAGGGAGGGGTGATGAGAAAAAGGGTCAAGACAATGTTGGGGAAACCCACAGAAACAGCTGATCTGAGCAAGTGGGAGCTCATGGACTCCACACTGACATCTGGGGAACTTCCATGAGACAGAATCAGGTCCCCTGAATGTGGGTGTCACTTTTCTTGAGAATTGCTTTTGGTACATTCCCCATGCTCCAATGAATGGTACCACACCCCTGCTCATATGAACAGCACTACCAGGACACTAACTGAATTAAAAATTAATCAATAAATAAATACAAAAGGATGACATGATGTTGGAAGGGAGGTAAAATGGGGGTACTGGGAGGAATTGGATAAGAGGGCTGGGGGTAGATTTGATGATGATGCATTGTTTACATACATGAGAATTTCAAATAGCAGACTTTTAAAATGTGGCTTTTTATAAAAAGAAATAATATTTGAAACCATTCCACCTAGCTTAAAATATTGTCTATTAGTTGATGTATTTTTTCTCAATTCTGAATTTTAGTTATAGAATCTTGTAATCTGTAGTGACTGGAGATTTCACACACATGTACTTCCATGACCTGTCTTTTTCAGTTATAGCAAAACAGCCCAGTGTTTTCCAAAGATTATATTGAGCACAAGAAGTCTTGTACCACAGATTTTTAATTAATAAATTCATACTAATCAAAGGGTGGAAAAGTCATTAAAACATTGGACCTAAACAAATAGTTTTCAGAAATTTCTTGCCAAAAAATATAAAATTTCTGCCAAAAGGTTAGTATCCTTGTTAAAATATAATCTTTGGAGAATGTTCTTACTAAGTCTCCACATATTCACAGGTCAGAAGCTCAAGGTTATTTTCGAGTTGAGACTAGTTAAGTTCTGCTTTCATTATGCAATTGAATAGAAAGATTCAGAGTGAAGGTCTTAACTTTATTACTAAGGAGTTCTATTAAGAGAAGAAGATTCACATTTTTTTTTCACATATTAGGAGTGAACAGACACAGTAGTAATTTTCTTTCCAGTTTTATGGTAGTTGAACATACAGCACTGGAACTTTGTATATCTTTCTCTAAGGATAAGATAGAAGAGCTTAAACATACATAAGGTTAAATGGGTTTTCTTCCGTTGATGTTTTCTAATTTAATTAACACTATGATAATGTCAAGGGTTACTCATATTAGGTCCTTTCGCCAGGAGATATGTGATAGATACCTTACTTTCCTTCTCATATTCAATCCCATGCTATTTTATATGTATCTGAGCAATAAAGCATGGCAGAACAGATTGGCACATAAGCAGACAACAAAGATTTCTTCAATTTTTGTTGGCAAGATTGTTAAAATATATGAATAATAACATATCCCTTAGTGGCTTCCTGTATGCTTGAATACCTCTAGGTTAAGGAACACTAATGTATATCTGTTTTGACAGGTATATGACATTTTGTCATACCAGGTTGACATAAGGATATTATAAAAGATCTTGGAAAGAAATATGAAAGTTGGCAATGTCTTCAAGAAGTTTACGACATGGACTATTGTCAAGTAATTTTTGATATGGTTATTCCACTGCATCTTTGGCTTTCCCAGGATTCATTCAAGCACTGGTTCATTACAGTAAAGGGATGAGGCTACTAGGTGGTGTATAATGCTGCAGGACAAATATAGGTTGGCACGTAAAAACAGCTTCTGTTCACACTATTCTGTGATTTCAAATAATTAGTAAAGCAGTAGACAACAAAATCTTTGCCGTAGTTTTCCTCTTTTCCACCTATCTCTTATAGTAAACAAGTTCTCACTATCAGCAATGAGAAATGCCCTGTCTAGGTTCAGCAACTCAGCACTTAAAAGAGCTTCACAAAAACAAGAGTTGTTAGGATTGCTTTGGGCTAATTTTCAAGGTGTAGCTATGATTGTGGTAATTTGCTTAAAATCAAACCTAATTACTCTTTATCACAAAATGCATGTTTTGAGTCTTTAAGTTTACTGGCAGGCTGCTTATTTACATTTAAAATGTAAGAGAAAAACGAATCTATTTAAATCTTGTGTCAGCTTAGGAAGATAGTAATTACCAAAGTCTGAATGATTCTGTTGGATTTAATCAATTAGCACTTTGATAAAGCCTTTGGTATTTTTGTTATTGTTTTCAAACATGTGGGCAGATATCATTTTTTTTTCATTTGCTTCAAGCCTTTGGAAACATGATGTGAAAATATAAGGCATATGTCAATAGAAATAATTAAAGTAACTGAATTATTTTCTTAAGCCACAGAATGGACTTTAGAGGGTTTGTCTAACTTTAGTTGATTTCATAAATTGTTGCATTATAAATCGGTTTATTGTTAACCACTTATGAGTTACAGATTTATTGAAAAGAGAGAAAGGTACTGGCTTTCCTCATAAATATATAATTCCATAGAACATAACAGGTAATCTAAAAATAGAACCACAAAACATACTGATTTGAGGAAAGCAGAGGGATATCATTATAGGACAGTATTTCCATCAAACAATGCTGGAGTAGACAGCTAATCACAAAGATGTAGCAAACAAGCTTTTAACTAACTCTCTAACTTCACAGATAAATGAAGTCAAACACTGTGCTTAAGTGTACAATTCATTTTTATGTGAGGAACAAACCACTGAAGGATGATTTTCATAGACATTGGGAGTGCACTAAAAGATCTTACTAAGACTTAACCAATATAACAAGAAATAAAACAAATGGGTTGATAACTTGGACCGCATAAAGAAAGCACTTTATTCCGCAAAACATTTTGGTAGGAAATAAAAACAAGATCAAGACTTAGTGGGGAAGCTTCCTTGAAAGCCTCACCTCTGACAAGGTCTAAGATAGCGTTAACAGACATACACACTCGCACAATTAGAAAATGAACAAAACCCATGAAGGTAAATTTCATTAAAAATATGAATTTCAAATGACCATTGGAAAAGTTGTTCAACTTCATTAGGTCTTAGTAAACTCTAAATCACAACAAAATATGACTATGTTAGAATAACTAAAATGCTGTGAAAATGGCAATCCAAATCTGATAGATGATATAGAAAATCAGTCACTTGATACATTTGTTGGTAGGAATGTAAACTGGTATGGTGTGTCTTGAAATCAGTCTTTAATTATCTTAAAAGCTAATCTTGTAATTACCATACATTCTGAAATTACATTTCTGCCCATTTGTTACAGAGAATTAAAATCTATGAGTGCAATTTTGAGAGATGTTTGTTTGCAATAGCCCCAAACTAAAACAACAGTCCAGATGTCTTTCAACTGCTTATCTGACAATATTGTAGTACATTGCAAACTAGAAGTTTTGTTGGAAAATCAGGGGAAAATAACAAGCAATGCATGGGACAATTGGATTAATGTCCAGAGAACTATGCCAAGTTAGATGAGCAAACTCTTCACAGACACATATCATTACATAATGTTGATGAAATATAAACTCTTAGCATTGGAAAAACATGTCACTGTCATCAGTGATGGAGGAAGTCATGGTGCAATGACAAAATGGACACATGATAATGAAGTGAAAATGATGAATCCCAAATTTGATAGGAGTGTTCTAACCATGATGGATCAGTATTGTCAAACTGTTTGTGTCACTTTACAGCAGTCTCATACAGTATTGCCACTAGGATGAATTTTCTGGGCCATTGATTTTCTGTGACATATTCTACAGATTCATGTCACTCTTACAGTTTTTAAAAATGAAACACGAATTACAGTAAAAGCATATGACATATCTACACTGTTGAACTGTTAAAAACTGAGTTTGGATATATTAATATCAGAAAATTAATTTTAGGTCAAAAATAAAATATTGCTTCATATAGAATATTATTTCCTAGATACAAAATTACCCCAATGTTAAAAAAGCATCAAAATTTTATGCAGCAAATTATGGGTCATTAACATATTTGTAGTAAAAACTGATAAAATCTATAAAAAAATTATGTGTTTATGTATTGATTAATATAACTTAAAAGTGTATAGATTAATATACAAAAACCTGAAAAGTGAAGTAAATACATTTTAAATTATTATCAAGTATGTGAATATGTTCTTGTCAATAAATGATAGAGCATAGACACATAAACACAGTAGGACTGAAGGTTTAATAATCACGATCAAACAATATACTTAATTGATACTCATAATCAGGCTTCCAGTTAAAATAAGCATGTGGTGAAACACATATAATTTCCATTTTGCTCTCTAGTATGTGTCATTTTCAAGATACAATATATGATTTGACATGAAACAAGTGTATCTAAATTTACAAGTATTCAAGTGCTAGAAAACATTTAATTCAACAGGAACAAGAAACCTGGAAGACTTCTAAATATTGGGAAGATAAATAAAAACTTTCAAGTATCAGATGATATAAGAGAAAGCAAAGCTTGAATTGTAAGGAATTTTGTACTAATACAATTTGTATTGAAACAAAGAAAAGTATTGACATATAGATAAACAGAGCAATAAAATATAGCAACAAGGCATCTGGAATTAGAATCATGTTTGCATAGGCAGTAACTCCCAGCACAGATAAAACAATTCAGTGAAATTGGATTCTGTTTTCAGAGTCCTGGTTTATCTACAATTATAAAAATAAAAGCATTTCTTTCCAATGATTACAAGTGAATAAAACAGAGAATAACACTGGATTTAAAGTCTAGTAAAATAAAACATTAGAAGAAAACAGGTGAAAATGTTGTGATTGGAGAAAAGGAAAAAGAAGTGCTCTTTGGGGAAGGGAGGGAGTATGAATACAGAATAAGGGGGGAGGATTGTTAAATGACACTCCAAATGTTTGAGAAAGTCTTAAAGAATCATAATACTAAATATTTATCAAAACTACAATATATGTAATTCTGTGTTTAAACAGACATATATGCAAATTTTCATCTTGGCTGGCAATGCTTACTCTGAGAGCCAAAGACTGACTAACAAAAGTTACAATACCAGGCATGTGAATCTCTATTTTGAATTGTTGATGGTCAAGGTTATTTAAGAAACTCCAAAAACATATAGACTATTGGTATTCCTCTAGATTTGCCCAAAGAGGGGGAAGGTATATCCCCATTATTAAAGGCACTATGCACTTCAGACACAAGACTCAGAGGCCCCTGAGCTGGAACTGATTTGAATGCCTTCTCTCTGAACTAGCTTTTGTGGTATCAGAGGGCACCATGTAAGCTTCCAAAGGATAGAAGCAATCAGTAGTCCTACCCAACTCTGATACCTACGAGTCACATCAATGATGAGAATGGCATAGTAGCCCTAAGTGTTCAGTAGGAATACACATTGGTGGTAATGAGAAGCTCTGTAATTGGACGTATGACACGATCAACAAGACGGAAGCTATGATCTGTATTGGAAACAGCTAACTTCCGAGGGCTAGTGAAGTCATGGATTCTTGGATATAACATGCAACTACAACTTTAATAAACCAGTATAATCCTATCTATGTTCTCAACCTTTGTCCTTATACCCAAAGATAAGTGCAATCTTTAGTCCTCATCAAGTAAACTTCTCTTTGTAATAAACAGAGACTATTACAGGAAATCACAACCTATCAAAGGTAAGAGTTGTAGATCCCAGTATGGAAGGATACATCTCAAAAATACTTCCATACCTAAGACTCAGGGAATATTGTGGAACAGGGGTGTATGAGTCAGGGGTCTCTAGAGTCACAAAACTTACAGAGTGAATCTCTCTCTCTCTCTCTCTCTCTCTCTCTCTCTCTCTCTCTCTCTCTCTCTCTCTCTGTGTGTGTGTGTGTGTGTGTGTGTGTGTGTGTGTGTGTGTGTGATGACTTACAGGCTGCAGACCAACAATGGCTAGTTATGAATGGAAAGTCCAAGAATAGAAGCTGCTTAGTCCCACAAGGTTGGGTGTCTCAGCTGGTCTGCTGATATCTCAAAGAATGAATGGATGAATTGACTGAGTTGAGTGTGAGTAGTCGAAGAAAACCCTTTCCTTCTTCCATTGTCCTTATAAGGCTTCCAACATAAGGTGTGGGCCAGTTGGGCAGTGGTGGCACAGGCCTTTAATCCCAGCTCTCGGGAGGCAGAGGCAGGCAGATCTCTGTGAGTTTAAGACCACCCTGGGCTACAAGAGCTAGTTTCAGGACAGCCTCCAAAGCCTACAGAGAAAACCTGTCTCACAAAAGAAAACAAAAACAAAAATAGAAGGTGTGGGCCAGATTATGGTGTACATTCCAGCCTAAAAGTCTGGATTAAAGGCTTGTGTCATCCAGCCTCAAGATCCAGATCAAAGAGGCATGTTGTCTTCCAGCCTCAAGATCATGATCACAAGTGTGCCCTCCATTTCTGGAATATAGTTCATTACTGATATAGTCAAGTTGACAACCAAGATTGGCCATCACAAAGAGGCAGAAAAATGTAAGACCCAGAGGATCAAGGCATTTCCTGTGGGATTGTGCATTCCAGTAATGTCAGAAACTATACCCATAAAGTCTCACTAGCATGACTACTTGAATATGAACTGAACAAGGAATAGTAACGTAGACATGCCCAAGATGACAGTGAAAAGCACATAAGGTCTCAACCATACACAAAGAACTACCAGGCAAATAATGCTTAGAGTGGGAGATAAGGTCTTTTCCAGGGAAGAACACACCAATTGGTTATCCAATACCAAATGGTCAGCCTTGAAAACATACATATATGAAGCTTTATACAGACTGAACAGTGTATAGTTAGAAAGATATATGGATACCATGCGTATACATAAATGCATATAACAAGTAATGACAAAAGAGACCATGAATTTGAAAGTGTCCAAGGAGGGTTATATTGGAGGGTTTGGAGGGGAAAAGGAAGGGATAAATAATGTAATTATATCATGGTCTTAAAAATTTTCATGACACCAAACAAATGGAAGTTTTGATGAGTGTGATTTATAATGTAAAGTATTAATTAACGTCTTATTAAGTAATTTATATATTTTACTCACAAAAAAAGCAGTGAGTAAAAAAAAATTTCTGGTGTTTTGTATTATCAAATGATGTCTGGAAAATTACTTGATAGCTAGCGAAGTACTTAGTGAAATCTCTAGGTATGTGACTAAGCCAAACTTCAACCCCATAGTAGAATCTATGTCTAAGTTCCTTTCCCACCAGTAAATGAGATTGGGTTGATTGGTTGCACACATCCCCTCTTCCCAATGGAAGGGAAGGAAGAAAGCAGGCATAGGTAATTATGGAATGTACTGGAAGTGAAGAGGATCTATGTATTGAGGATATGAAAATTGTGAGAACTGGGGATTTGTGAAGATGAATTCTCTTTTGAAAGTTAATTACCTATCTCATCATAAAATCATACTTATAATCACAACAAACTTACATGGTATACTAATTGTGTAATTTTTCATTTTAAGGAATTTTATGTAATAACTTATTTTATTCTGACATTTTAATTAGATTAATATTGGTATTTTAAAGATGAGAAAGAGTTAGTCAATGAGTACTATACTGTGTAGCAAAGAATTGAATATTGGCATTGTACTGTCTGACTCTGCATAGAATACTATAAGTAGCACACTGAAAAGAAAGTAAAAATGAATAAATAAACGTTTTTAAAACTTTAAATATAATGAATTTTAAGATTTCATAAAATAGCATCTTATTTTCAAAGTCATAAAGTCGAATCGTCATTGCTAAAATAATGAATAAAATAATGAATAATATAAAACGGATTCACTCCAATCAATTATAGCCATAATTATATTTTGTAGACTTTCAAAATCTGCATCATTAATTGTTGAAGATGCATGTATTTATAGAAATTAATCATTTGCCTTGCTATAATACTAGTAGAATGCTTTGCATTATTATTATAAAATTTATGATTTATATGTTAAAATCTATTAGGCACAGTAAATACTAAACAGACCTAAGTTTAGAGTATTAGAAGCTGAAAAGATCTTCCCAGTGATAGCATTGAAAATTCATTTCATAAAACAGAATTTTAAAAAAAATGAGTATTTCACAGATGCACACTATTTCTTAATTATAAAAATCCCTTGCCTTCCTGTCAAATGTATCTCCTTTCTGGCTTCAAATATTCCTTTATATTTTTAATCCAGTGAGTCTGCTCTGTAGCAAGAATAATTAAAACCAAGAGACAGATATTGGGGTTCAAGCTGAAGATCAGAAAATCAAAGTAGCCAACCACTTGCCCCCACATCTTAACTGTGGCAATATTTATTTATAAAACAATAGATGCAACACATATTTGCAGCATACAGTAGGACATCCCACATCACCTTGCAGGGGGCTTAGTATGGATATCCTACCTGTGGCTGAATTCTTGCAGTTGATTATTCTTAGCATTTTTAATGGTTATAAATTTCTATGTTAATAAATACCCTCTGTAATAAGAAGATTTTTTTCAAGGTTGAGAGTGTGAGAAAGCTATAGATAAAAGTATAAATATTTATAGGGCAGACTGAAAGTATGACCATTTGGCAAATTATGATCAAAGTTTCCCCTCATAAGCCAATGATTTCCCACCCATGCTTTTATATTCTGAGAAGCAAACCTCAAATCCAATCAAGAGGATAGTTGGTTACCCTGATGAAGAGTCTGGCACTATGTGATGAGTAGGTGTATTTTTCCAGACAGGATAAATTTATAGCTTTCTAGGTACAGCACTATGTAAGACCATTGATAGCTTTTCTCCATGATCTACCTTCATAGTTTGTTCTAGCAAGATGACAGCCTACCAGCATGGTGTCTTAATCAGATTAAATTGACTACTACTTTAAAAGTGATTGGTGTCTTTAACAGCAGAGGCTTGCCATCTAGTTAAGGGAGACAAACAAGAACAATGTTGACACTTGAAGACATCAGCACTCTAAAAGAAGAGTTTATGTTGCAGAGAATGTAAATGTATCCCTTCAACATATTTTTGTGGGTACCCACTGGGTTTTAGGTGCTAAGAACAAACAGCTGAATATAATTGAGAAAATTCCTTCCTAAATAAAACAGTTATCTCTGATATAACCTAATGGCCAGAGTTGTCTCTGTTGTCCTCAGAAAGATCAAAATCTTGTCAGTAGGTGAAGATATTAACAGTCTATCAAAAATGTAGCAACTTGTTTGTTCTTAATGCATCATTACATTACATTACATATAAGCGAGAACTTGATAGAGGAAGATTAACTGTCTTGCCCAAGGTCATACACTCCATTGGTGGGCATGACAACAAGGGAAGTCTGTCTTCTGGTTCCAAGGTCAGTTCTCTTTTTGATAGATTAGCTTATTGTTTTGTGCAACTGAGTTCAAAGCATGATGCAATTGTTACTGGATATTTCTAGGAATATCTTTCAGAAATGATAGTTAACATCTGTTTATTCCAAATAGGTTTGTAGCCAGGAAAAAAATAAAACCATTCCCAGAAAGCATATGAAGAAAAAGAATTCTCATTTCATTATGATCACAATTCAACACCTGGTTCTTCAGCCCTGAGAATTATGGGAAGAAATATTCCGCCTATTTAGTGTTAACAAATTTTACACTAAAAGCTCTATAGATTATTATCATTTTCAAAGCAATTTCGCATTGCCAAGATCAAAAGCAAGCAACCAGAGCATCTAGAATGAAGATGGACCAATTACCCAAGCTTTAGAATTGATCAAAGTTAATGGAATAGAAATTTTCTCATCAATACCTTTTCTTCCTTTCTTTGGAGCAATTAATTTCTCTAGAAATGAGGTAAGATAAACAGGGAAACTGGCTTCAGATGAGGCTTCAGAATAAAAAAAAGAAGAAGAAAATGGAGAATGAGGCTAACTTAAGCCAGCCATGTATGAGGCCCTGTGGATAGAGCTCTAAGACGTTCTTCAGCTTCAAAGTGAGCTAAATCAAGCTCTCACACCTTCTCTTCCACTTCACTCTACTGTCCTTTTTTCCTTTCTCATGCCTGTTACTTGAGTTAAATGTTATTTTTCATCAAACTTCTTTTCATCAGTTCATCTGTCCCAAAGACCAGATTCTTTACTTTTGAATTTTTATTACAAAGTTAATTTCAAATTTAATATATCTGGGGACAGTGTTGCATGACAGGTGTATATAATATTTAGTATAAAGCTTGACTCAGGATATCAAGCTTACAGTTCAGAGCTTTGACCTGCTGAACCATCTGGCCAGTCCCAAACTTATGGAATTTAAAAGCAGGGATAACAAGAAGTTTCTCTAAAATTACAGAAGAAATTACCCAAAGATTTTGGTTGGTTGTTCATATTTCTTTGTTAAATATTTCTTAGAGGGATGAAGGAATAAAAATGTACAAAATCAAAAAGATAAGAAAAAGGAGATAAATGGTAAGTGACATTTTCAAAAGCTTAGGAAAACAAAATCATAAGGAATAGACATTCATTACTTTATACTAAGGGGAAAAGCTTGAGGCTCAAAAAAAAGGTTTTTAGAGTGATAGCTGACTACTGTGGTTCCCACCTGAAACCACTGAATGAATTTGTCTTACATAAACAGAATAACACACTTGATAAAATCACACAATGTATCTATTATTAGCCCCAGCATAGTGTCTGTTCCTTTCAGGTGGAGTGGCAGAATTGTGGGTAGCAGCCCAACATCTTCTTGGGGAGTAGAATGAAGACAAGAAAAAGAAGAGGTGGGTTTGTAGTACAAAATTACACCACTAAATGTAGTCAGAGTTGAAAATTTCTGTTTCTTAATGATCCTAACACAGTGCTTAGTCTGTTTACCAAAGTCCTCCATATTAAGGAATCCTTATCAGAGAAGCTACAGGAGATGTTAGGCTGCAAATGAGAATGGCAATATGAGCCAACTAAATTTAACATCTTTGCTTCCTAGGAGATACAGATGGTAAATTTGTATAGTTAGCACAGCACTGGATATTCTAAATAGCCCTGGTAGAGAATCAACTTAAGAACATGTAGCCAATAAGATGCAATAAATATCAGCACAGTAAATATTCAGTGAGCAAGAACTAACCTGGTGCTTCCCATATAGCTTCACCAATAGGTTCAAATGCCTGATTTTAATTCAGCTGCAGGGGAGTTGTATGTTTGAATTTTGTTTGCCTATAACTCAAGAGAAAAAACAAAAAGGGTGTAGAATAAAAGGCCTTTCCTTCTTATTACCCTGTATGATTCATTGTTTAGAATGCTAAAATGATGTTTAATGCCACATATTTAAAGTTTTTTCACACAGACACACAAAAATGAACCCAATGAAAGAAAATGAAAAAAAAATAAAAACATTAAAACGAGCATATGTGCTGCATGAAGTGATACCCGGCCCTTTTGATTGTTATTGTATTTTTCTTTGACAATAAGAATCATTGCCTAGAAAGCCTTTTTGGTACATGAAACACATTTGAAAGGAATAACATGACCTGGTGGTAGAAATTTAAAAATCAGTATCATGCTTCTCAGTTCTTTGAGGAAACTGTGATGTGACAGAGACTGACTTTAATGGCTTAAAAATGTGCTGAAATGGCACATCCCAGCCAGCCTCCCCTAGTGAATCATCTCTAGCTAGTGCTGGGAAAGCTTTATCTAAACCCTACTGGCACACTGCTCTCCTGGTGATGTAACTATATTTAGAATCCATAGCTAGAGCGCTCAGGGCATTTTGGGATGGTATTTTTAAATGTGTCATCACCCTAGACATATTCTCCCTCCCTCTCCAACTGCTTCAGCTGCCTCACACTTTCACACATCCAAATAGAAAAAAATCAAGAAAAATCACATTCAGAAAGAAATTGCAACACCAGTCTTTTCCAGAATGTGATACATTGGGCTTAGTGGTACACTAATAGCTCCCATCTCTCATGCTTAGTGAAATTTATATTCTCTGATCAGGCAATGATGTGATGTACAACATTCTCTTGGGCTCCTTCTTCAATTGTAAGTCCCAAGGAATAATGGACGAAGAATCAATGGATTTTCTTTCCTCTGTTTTTCATAAGATTTGCATGCTAGGAGGGGAAAAAGTGGCAATTCATAACTATTTCTCGAGCTGTTTCTGGGTCTACTAAATATGGTGGCCTATTCTTCAGGAATCCAAGTCTTTGTTCCACCTCTGGACTCACAAAGTCACCTAATGAAATCACAAGAAATAGGAATAGAAATTCTGTCCACTGAACCTACAAAATATGAAATCATGGTACATGTCATTGGGATGAGAAATGGGTTTGGAAGAAAATATCTTTTTTGTAGAAAGTCACTTTAAGTCCCTGGGGTATGCTTAATAAAGCAACACTATTATGTAGACTGTTCTGAATTAAAATGACCTTCATAGCATAGGTTCAATGTTGAAGTGCCTATTAAAAGTTTCTTCTTCTTCTTCTTCTTCTTCTTCTTCTTCTTCTTCTTCTTCTTCTTCTTCTTCTTCTTCTTCTTCTTCTTCTTCTTCTTCTTCCTCCTCCTCCTCCTCCTCCTCCTCCTCCTCCCCCTCCTCCTCCTCCTCCTTTTTCTCCTTCTCCTCTTCCTTTCTCTCCCCCTCATTCTCCATTCCCTTCCCCTTCTTCTCGCCCTCCCTACCACTCTCTTTCTTCTTTTCTGTTTCTGTTTGACATATATCCACTTTATTAATGTGTATATAAAACATTGCACATCATAACAGAAAGAAAAACTGGTATATAATCCATTATATATAGATAGGAAAAATAAGATATCTATGACAAATAAACCTCTAAAATGATACTCTAAAATGAAGATAACATGACATAACCAAGAACTGAGTAGCTAAATGTTGGTTGATAGGTAAGAGAACTAAGAGTTAGCATTGGCTTACATTACAAGGAAAGTTCAAAATTGACGTAAAATAACAGAGGGCACCAGCAAATAACAGATGGAAATGAAACTAATAGAAAAAAGACAAACACTATGCTAAGTAAAGGAAATGAAAATTCTGTTCAGAGGCAGCCAAAACTGCTAGCACAACAAAGAAAATCAGGGAAGGACAGTGTCCTTCTGTGAAGCACCATGTATCCAGAGGATGGGTTGCTGCATTAAATGTTTAACACATTGCAGTGATGTTGTATGAATGACTTTTGGATAGATGTCAGAAAGAGGTTAAGACCAGGCTGGAGAGAACCACTGAAACAGCTGATCTGAACAAGGGGGACCTCATGGACCCCAGATTGAGAGCTGTGAAACCAGCATAGGACTGATCCAGTGCCCCTGAAGTAGATGTCAGTTTGAAGTTCTGGGCAATCTACAGGGCCTCTGGTAGTGGATCAGTATTTGTCCCTAGTATAAGAATGGACTTTGGGAACTATTCCACATAGTGGAATACTCTCTATCCTAGACACGTGGGGAGGGCCTAGGCCCTGTGATATGACAGACTTTGAAGATCCCACATGGAAGGCCTCACCATCCGTGGGGAATATCAAGAGAATGGGATAGGGAGTTGATAGGGGGAAGGGGAGGAGAGGAGGGAGGGGGAACTGGGATTAACATGTAAAACAAGCTTGTTTCAAATTTAAATTTTAAAATGGAAAAAAAAAGGATAATTTTGTATTTAGAGCTGTACCCCCATCTTTTAATTGGATTATTTGGTATTACGGTTTGTAGTCTTTTGAGTTCTTTATCTATTTTGGAGATCAGGCCTCTGTCAGATGTGGGGTAGGTGAAGATCTTTTCCCATTCTGTAGACTGCCATTTTGTCTTACTGACTATGTCCCTTGCCTTAAAATCTCAGTTTCAGGAAGTGCCATTGTCTAACTCAGTGTCTGTGATACTGGAGTTACATTCAGGAAGTGGTCTCCTGAGGCAATGCATTCAAGGATACTTTCCACTTTCTACTCTAAATGGCTCAGTGTGACTGGATTTATGTTGAGGTCTTTGATCCACATAGGTTTGAATTTTGTGCTTGGCAATAGATTGGGATATTTTTGCATTCTTCTACATGGCAATATGCCAGCACCATTTGTTGAAGATGCTTTCTTTTTTCCATTGTATAATTTTGACTTCTTTGACAAAAATCAAGTGTTCATAGATGTGTGAATTTTATGAAATATTGCCGTTAATAATACAACCCCACATAAAATGTATTTTTAATTTATTATTTTATTTTAAAACAACAATGTTTTTTTGTTTGTTTTTTGTTTTTGTTTTTGTTTTTCTAGACAGAGTTTCTCTGTGTAGCTTTGGAGACTATCCTGGCACTCGCTCTGGAGACCAGGCTGGCCTCGAACTCACAGAGATCCACCTGCCTCTGCCTCCCAAGTGCTGGGATTAAAGGCATGCGCCACCAAAGCCCAGCAAAAAACAACATTGTTATTTTATTTATTTTTCTAGTTATCTCTTATGTTTTTAACCAGAATATAGATAATAAAATTGCTGCCTAACCATTTTCAATTGTATAAATCAGTGTGTTAAATGTTTACATTGTTATACAATCAATCCCCAGGATTTTTGTATGATGAAAATCTTAAATTCTGTATTCATCTAGCATTCATTCCCATCCCCCTTCTTTTCAGCCTATTGTACTTTAAGTCTCTATATATTTGACCATTCTACCCACCACTGTAAAAGGATTCCTATGCTGTTAATACTCCAGTGTCTGCCTTATTTCACTTAACATAGAAAATTCTGGGTTCCCTTGTGGTGTATTGTGTGTCCAAATCTCCTTATGAAGCCTGGGGAATGGATAAACGAGGTATTGGAATTGCTGTGTTGTGGGGGGGACAGAAAGGTGGAGCCACAAAAGAGATATCTTGATAGAGGGAGCCATTATAGGGTGAAGGAGATACCTGGAGACAGGGAAACTCACAGAAATCCACAAGGATGATTCCATCTAAGACTCCTAGCAATAGTGGAGAGGGTACCTGAACTAGCCTTCTTGTGTAATCAGATTGGTGACCACCATAATTATCCTCATAGAACCTTCACCCAGTAATTGATGGAAGCAGATGTGGAGATACACAGCCAAGCACTAGGCCAAACTCCAGGAGTCTATCTGAAGAGAGGGAGGAGGTATTGTGTGAACAAGGGGAATCAAGAGCATGATGTGGTAACCCACAGAGCCAGCTGATCCAAGCTTGTGGACTCTCATGGACTCTAGACCAACAGTTAGGGAGCCTGCACGGAACTGGCCTATGCCCTCTCATGTGGGTGACAGTTGTACAGCTTAGTCTGTTTGTGGGGCTCCTAGCAGTGGGACCAAGATCTGTGGATGGGGGATAGAAAGTAGGGAGAAGGAGGGGATGGGATGAGAGGAAGCAGAGGAAACTGTGGCTGGCATGTAAAATAAATTTAACAATTTAATAAAAAAGGACATGAATGACAGAATCTGAATGTTCTAATACACAATGAGACTAGAAGATGGAGGACTTCAAAATGTCTGTGGGCAAGGGAATAGAAATATACTATTGTGAGAAAAATAATAATGAGTAAAATTTCACTGAACATGAACAATAAGGCGCACAGACATTTTCTATATACTTGATGGAGTCCCTACAATATCTGAATTATTATTAGCAAATAGAAAGCAATAATGAATACATAAGTAACAGAATAAGTCAATAGACAAATAATAAAGGCCCTAAGATAGGATATAGAATGAAAAAAATTAACAGTAGTAGCAGCAATAATTTATTGAGTTCTTATCAAAGAGAAATGGTGTGTTGTAAATTTTATATTCATGACTTCACTTGAACTCTAGCATCCCATGAGGGAATTAATACTACTTTCTTCAATTCAGAAATGAGAAGCTAAAGAGCAATTTTTCCAAAATATGGAATTTAAAATCATGTGTTTGTCAAAACATGGGAGCTTGTCTCTAGCAATATTTCCCCAAAATACATGCCTATATTCTTTTAATGACATAATCTAAGCTTACATTATTATTTCATACTACTGTTCTTTCAACAACTCACAATACATATTTTCTTTACAAATTGACTCACATATTTTTAGTTCTTTCTTTTAAGACTGAGCTGTGCTATGTATACTTGATGGGCTTTGAACTCAAATCCCCATGCTTTGCATGTGGACTGCTGAGAGTAAAGAACATTCACCACTGCAATGAGTTAGAGAAACATTTGTTCCCATTTTCTGTCTCTTTGAGGAAGTTTTATATTAACTCATTGAGTTCATCAAAACAAATCAGTCCATCTTAAAATGACCTAGAGTTGTGAGAATTATATAATATGAAGTGTTAATTATCTTTGTTAATATCATCAAAATTTCACATTTCTTTTTTTTCTTTCTTTTTTATTCTTTAATTACTACTCATATTTACATGTCCATCCCCCAATTCCCTCACCCTCCCATCCTCCCATGTTCCCCACCGACCCCCCCAACCCATCCCCAAACTCCTCCCCAGGTATACTGAGGCCTCCACCAGGGACCTTCAAAGTTTATTATATTGTTTGGGGGAGGGCCTAGGCCCTCCTTGCTTTGTCTGTGCTGCAATAGTATCACTCCTTAGGGAATGGGCTCCCAAAGTCCATTTGTGCTCTAGGGTTAAAGACTGGCTCCACTGTTATAGGTCCCATAAAACTGTCTTGGCCTCCTAGCTGGCACCCACATTCAGAGGACATGGTTTATTCTAATGCTGTTTCTGAAGCTTTATGTCTAGGGTTTCCATGCTCTCACTAAGTCAGGGCAACTGTTTCTGCTGGTTTCTGCAGCACATTCTTGGCTTCTTTCCTCCTCCTTCCTCCTCCCTCTCCACAACTGGATTCCAGGGGTATGGTTCAGTGCTTAACTGTGGGTGCCTGTTTCTGCTTAGAACAGCCACTGGATGAAGACTCTAGGAATGGTAACCAAGGTAGACACCAATCTCATTACATGTTTTAAATATTAGAATCCAGGACACTAGTATTTAAAGAACTTAAGAACCCATTAGTAATTTTTTTTTTTTACAATTCATTTTCAAAAGAGTTCAGGATCTATTTACCTAATCACTTGTCCTAAACTTTGGCATTTATGTCCACACAGACAGACACTGACAAAACATGCATACATAGGAATACATAAAATACCCTAGCTTTTTAGCTTTGCATAGACTACTGCTTCTTAAATGTTTGATATAGGATTCTTTTTCTCAAAATTTAATAGGCCTTCTTTCTAAAAATTGAATTGAACTTTTTTTATTAGTTCGAATTAGAAATAAGCTTGATTCACATGTCAATCCTTTCTCCCTCTCCCTCTCCCATTCCCTCTCCCTCCCCTCTCCCAAACCAATCCCCCCTCCACTTCACAGGAGGGTAGGACCCTCCACAGGGGCTCCCCAAAGTCCACCACATCATCCTGGGCCGGGCTTAGGCCCTCCCCCATGTGTCCAGGTACAGAGAGCATCCCTTCATGTGGAATGGGCTCTCAAAGTCCCTTCTTACACCAGGAAAAAATATTGATTCGCCACCAGGAACCCCATAGAGTGAGGAGGCCTCCTCATTGACATCCATGTTCAGGGGTCTGGATCAGACCCATGCTGGCCTCCCAGACAGCAGTCTGAGGTCAATGTGCTCCCCTTTGTTCAGGCCAGCTATTTCTGTGGGTTTCACCAGCCTGGTACTGACCCATTTGATCTTCATTCCTCCCTCTCTGCAAGTGGGTTCGAGAGTTCAGTTCAGTGTATATCCGTGGGTGTCTGCCTCTGCTTCCATCAGCCACTGGATGAGGGCTCTAGGATGGCATAAAAAGTAGTCATCAGTCTCATTATAGGGGAAGAACATTTAGGCCATCCTCTCAACCACTGCCTAGATTATCAGTTCCCGTCATCCGTACAGATATCTGGAAATTTCCCTCAGATCTCTCCTCAGACCTATAAAGGCTCTCTCTGCTATGGTATCTCTCATCCTACTCTCTTCCCCCAACTCAAGATTTCTGCTCATCCATTTCCCTCTCTCCCCTCTTCTTCTCCTCCTCCCATTCTGCCAGCTCCCTCTCCCCTACCCTCATGCTCCCAAATATCTCAGGAGATCCTGCCCCTTCCCATTCTCCGGGGTCTATGCATTTTTTTTTTTTTTTTGGTGAAGAGGATTGTAGGCTGGTAATCCTTGTGCTGTGTCTAAAATTCATATGAGTGAGTATATACCATGTTTGTCTTTTTGTGACTGGGTTACTTCACTCAGGATGGTTTCTTCTAGTTCCATCATTTGCCTGCGAATTTCAATATTCCATTGCATTTTTCTGCTGAGTAGTACTCCATTGTATAAATGTACCACATTTTCTCTATCCATTCTTCAGATGAGGGGCATCTAGGTTGTTCCCAGGTTCTGGCTATAATAAACAATGCTGCTATGAACATGGTTGAACATATGTCCTTGTTGTATGAACGTGCATTATTTGGGTATATGCCCAAGAGAGGAATTGCTTGATCTTGAGCTAGACTGATTCCCATTTTTCTGAGCAACCGCCAAACTCCCACCAGCAATGGAGGAGTGTACCTTTTTCTACACATCCTCTCCAGCATAGATTGACAATGGTGTTTTTGATTTTAGCCATTCGGGCCAGTGTAGGATGGCATCTCAGACTTATTTTGAGTTGCATTTCTTTGATGGCCAAAGATTCTGAGCACTTTCTTAAGTGTCTTGCAGCCATTTCAGATTCCTCTGTTGAGAATTCTCTATTTAGTTCTGCACCCCACTTTTTATTTTCATTGTTTGGTGTTTTAGTGGCTAGCATCTTGAGTTGATTGTATATTTTTGAAATCAGCCCTCTGTCAGATGTGGGGTTGATGAAGATATTTTCCCATTTTGTGTGCTGTCATTGGTTTGGTGCATACTGCTTTTATCATGTTTAGATATGTTCCTGTTATTCCTGTTCTCTCCAAGATCTTTATCATGAAGGGGTGTTGGATTTTGTCAAAGGCTTTTTCAGCTTCTAGGGATATGGTCATTTGGTTTTCCCTTTTCAGATTGTTTATTTGGTGGAATACATTGACGGATTTTTGTATGTTCAACCATCCTTGCATCCCTGGGATGAAGCCTACTTGATCATAGTGGATGATTTTTCTGATGTGTTTTTGGATTTGATTTGCCAATATTGTGTTGAGTATTTTTGCATCGATGTTCATGATGGATATTTGTCTATATTTCTCTTTTTTAGTTGTATCTTTGTGTGGCTTTGGTTTCAAAGTGATTGTTTTCTTGTAAAAAATAGTTTGGTAATGTCCCTTCTGCTTCTATTGTGTGGAAAAATTTGAGGAATACTGGTATTATCTCTTGTTTTAATTTCTGGTAGAATTCTGGAGTGAAGCCATTTGGCCCTGGGCTTTTTTTGGTTGGGAGGCTTTTGAAGACTGCTTCTATTTCATTAGGGGTTATGGGTGGATTTAAGCTGCTTGTCTCTTCTTGGTTTAATTTTGTAAGTGATAACTTTCCAGAAAATTGTCCATTTTCTTTAGATTTTTTAATTTTGTGGAGTACAGGTTTTTAAAGTATGACATGATGATTCTCTGGACTTCCTCAGTGTTTGTTGTTATATCTCCCATTTCGTTTCTGATTCTGTTGATTAGCATGCTCGCTCTTTGCCTTTTGCTTAGTTTGGATAGAGGTTTGTCTACCTTGTTGATCTTCTCAAAGAACCAACTCTTTGTTTCATTGATTCTTTATAATGTTTTCCTAGTTTCTACTTTATTAATTTCAGCCCTCAGTTTGATTATTTCCCGGTGTCTACTCCTCCATGGTGAGTTTGCTTCTTTTTGTTCTAAATCTTTCAGTTCTTCTGTCAATTCTCTAGTGTGCCTATTCTCCAGTTTATGTGGGCTCTTAGTGCTATGAAATTCCCCCTTAGCACTGCTTTCAGAGTGTCCCATAAATTTGGGTATGTTGGGTCTACATTCTCATTAAATTCTAGGAAGTCTTTAATTTCTTTTTTTTTATTTCTTCCTCAACCCAGGAATGGTGCAATTGTGTTTATTCAATTTCCATGAGTATGTAGGTTTTCTGCAATTTGTATTGCTGTTGAATTCTAACTTTAATGCATGGTGATTTGATAAGATTCAGGGGATTATTTCAATTGATTTTTATCTCTGGAGGTTTGCTTTGTTGCCAACTATGTGGTCAATTTTAGAGAAGGTTCCATGTGGTGCTGAAAAGAAGGTATCTTCTTTTGTGTTTGGGTGGAATGTTCTATAGATATCTGTTAAACCCAGTTGGGTCATAGCTTCTGTTAGATCCTTTGTTTCTTTGTTAAGTTTCTGTCTGTTGGTCCTGTCTAGTGGTGAAAACAGGGTGTTGAATTCTTCCACTACAAGCTTGTGTGGTTTTATATGTTGTCTGAGCTTTAGTAATGTTTCTTTTACAAATGTGTGTGCCATCATATTTGGGGCAAAAATGTTCAGGATTGAGACTTCATCTTGATGGACTTTTTCTGTGATGAGTGTGAAATGCCCTTCTTCATGTGTTCTGATTGTTTTTCGTTTGAAGTCTAATTTGTTAGATATTAGGATTGCTACACCATTTTGATTCTTGGGCCCTTTTGATTGGAAAATCTTTTCCCAACCCTTTACTCTGAGGTAATGCCTGTCTTTGATGTTGAGGTGTGTTTCTTGTATACAGCAGAAGGAATGATTCTGTCTTCATATCCATTCTGTTAGCCTGTACCTTTTTTTAGTCAGGTAAAGACCGTTTACATTGAGGGATATTAATGTCCATTGATTATTGGTTCTTGTTTGATTTGGATTTTTTTTCTTGGCATGTCTTTGTGTGTATATTTTACCCAACTGTTTATTTTCATTTTTGGTAAAATTGGATTATCTATTGCCTATTATTTTTGTGAGTGTAGTTGTCTTCGTTGAGTTGGAATTTTCCTTTCAGAACTTTCTGTAGTACTGGATTTATGCATATGTATTGTTTAAGTTTGTTTTGTCATGGAATATCATATTTTCTCCATCTATAGTGATTGAAAGTTTTGCTGGGTACAGTAGTTGGCATCCATGGTTGGCATCCATGCTCCCTTAATGTTTGTAGGATATCTATCCAAGACCTTCTGTCTTTCAAAGTTTCCATTGAGAAGTTGGTGGTGATTCTGATATGTCTGCCTTTATATGTTACTTGGCATTTTTGCTTTTCTGCTCTTAATATTTTCTCATTAGTCTGTAGGTTTGGTGTTTTGATTATTATTTGTTTAGGGAACTTCTTTTTGTGGTCCAGTCTGTTTGGTGTTCTGTAATCTTCTTTACTTTCATAGGCATATCCTTCTGTAGGTTTGGGAAGTTTTCTTCTATGATTTTGTTGAATATGTTTTCTGTACCTTTGAGCTGCATTTCTTCAGCTTCTTCTGTACCTATTATTCTTAGGTTCGGCCTTTTCACAGTGTCCCATATTTTCTGGATATTTTGTGTTAGGGATTTGTTGGACTTGAGGTTTGCTTTGGTTGATGACTATATATCCTCTAATTAGTCTTCAACAACTGAGATTCTTCCATCTCTTGAATTCTATTGGTTATACTCACATCTTTAGTTCCTGATCGTTTACCCAGTCTTTCTATTTCCAGCATCCCCTCATTCTGTGTTTTCTTTATTGTGTCTATTTCAGCTTTCATGCCTTGAACTGTTTTGAGTGTTTCCTTCACTTGTTTGGTTGGTTTTTCTGGGCTCTCTATAGATTCTGCAAGAGATTTGTTTATTTCTTGAATTTTTTGGTTTGTATTTTCCTCCATTTCATGTAATTTTGTGCTGGTTTTTTCTTCTAATTCTTTAAGGGATTTTCTTGTTTCCTCTTTAAATGTCTCTATCATCTTCCTGAGATAATTTTTGAGGTCTATCTCTTCTTCATCCTCTGTGTTGTCTTCATACTCTGAGCGTTTCAGATCTTGCTGGTGTGGAGTCCCTAGATTCTGGTAGTGTCATATTGGTCTTTCTGTTGTTGAGTGTGTTCTTATCCTGTCTTCTTCCCATCTCTTCTTCCAGTGGGTGCAGGTGGGGTCTCTCTATCTCCTCTTGTCACCCAGTGGTGTGTGTGAGCCAAGACTTCAATGTCTGCAGCTCTGGATGGTCTTGCCTCTCCTGGTAGTCTTCTCACTCAGTAGGGGTCTGGCCATTGGCAGAGGAGGGAGAAGGAAGAGTGGCAGGAGTAGGGCAGGAACAGAGGGTACACTCACCTTGTTAGGATTTGGCCGGTGGAAAGAGAAGGAAGAGGATTGAACTTTTGTAAAATATTTGTATTGATAATGCAAGTCCACCTGAAATGTAATTTTAATTTATTATTTTATTTAAGAATAGTAATGTTACTTTATTTATTTTTATAGTGATTTATTAAGTTTTTAATCAGACTGTAGATAAAAAAAATGCTAACATTTTGAAATGTCTAAATCAGTATGCTAAATATTTACATTATTATACAACCATTCTCCAGGATTTTTGTATGATGAAAATCATAAAGTCTGCATTCATCCAGCAATAATTTCTATCTGTTTCTACTCGGCCTACTGTATTTTAAGTCTGTATGGGTTTCACTGCCCTGTGCACCTCCATAAGAGGATTCCTATGCTATTAATATTCCTGTGCATGGCTTATTTCACTTAACATGAAAAATTTCAGGTCCCTTTGTGATTCATTGCATGTCAGAATTTCCTTTTTGAAGGCTGAGTAATCAGAACTGCAGCCTCTCTTCACCATATTTTAGCATTCTCTCCCCATTCCTTTAGCAGTAACTGAGGCTGAGAACTCTCCTTTGCAATTCCTTCATATTCTACAGCATAATCTCTGGGTGATGAAAGCTAAATCTAGGTCACTTAGAAATCACCTAAATACCCCTCCATAACATTTAAACCAAAATCCTTTTAGCATAATGCTGTATGTACCCTCTAGTCCTAAATGCTCATTGAGGAGTTTGAAGAACTCAACTCAACTACAACAAAAACAATGAACAAACAGCAAATCCTCTTTCAACTGTTGTTTGCTTGTCTCTGTTTTCAGAGAGCTAAATATTCTGCTTGGCTTTAACTTTTTTTAGGTGTAGCTCTCAAAACACTTCCATCTGGCAAACAGCAGTATGATGCCTGAAAGTAGTCACATTTACACCAGTCACAAATGCGGAGACCTTAAATTCTTGTTTTGTTTTGTTGCTTTAATGTAAGAAAGTTTTACTTAAGTTAGTACTACAGTTACCACCATTAGATAAAACCTCTCGAGCTAAGCAACATGAAAAAGCTGACATACTGGTATCACATTAATTAATAACATAAGAATGTTCTCCTTTCATCCCAGAGAAGAGAGGACCAAGGGTTAAAACTATGAGTAAAGATGCCTTGAGTACAACAGTAGCAATGTCTCTTATCTTGGTAATAAGATATAGTTCAGCTCTTGTCACCTGTTTGAAAAGGGATGAAGTACTGGACTTGAGTTTATAAAGGGATGCTTAAGACCATGTATTAGTTAATATCCTTTTAAGTCTAAGCCCAGGTTCATGCTTAGTTATTATGACAGTTACCAAATACAGAATAAACATTATGTTAATTAAACTTGAAGCTAGGAGAATAATTAGAATAGGCAAATTGTCTAGGCACAGATTTTATTTCACAAAAACAAATAATAAAAGTAAATTAAAAAAAATGAAAGAAGCTACTGAAGGACTTTTAAAATCCCTAGCATTTGTTTTCTTGGTAGGCATTCTCACTTTTCTGAGGCTTACTATAAAGCCTCCAACTCTTGGTTTTTCTGCTGGGTTATATTAATGGAGGAGTCTGATGGCATATTTATCATCCATGCTCTTTCCTCTAAGTACTCGGGTAGAACTAGAGAAGAAATTTGCATCTGTGAGGCAATTGGTTCTACTAGCAACAAGGCATATCTAGGAAACATAGCCTCATGGATGTCCATTCGTACTCTGCAGCATGGTGTTAGGTGAAGAAAGGCAGGCTCTGTGTGTGCGTGCATGGGTATGTGTGTGTGTATATACATGTGTGCATATGTGGGTGTTATACATTGCACCACAGTGTAGTCTGTCAGCCTTGAATATTCCTTTTGCACCCCACTCTGGCCTCACTTGAAACTCATGTTCATAATATACAGGTGTCTGGACATGTAGTAATGATAGTGGAGATCAGGCTTAAAGACATCAATAAGTAGCAGTGCAGGTGTCTCCAGTTCTTAGAAACCCCCTTCCCCAAGAAATCTTTATGCAGCTCTATAACCAAAGATCTTCATGGATTGTCAACAAAGATAATTTGATGTGATCGTAAGGCACAGCAGGAATTTATTATTGTTATCAATGATCTAATTTCCATGTATTAACAGTGATCTGTCCAACAACTCAACTCTTCTAGTTACATGGGAGATTTATTGAATATGGTTTATGTCCCTCTAGAATCATTGCATTTAAATCTTGGTCTCAAGTGTGGCACTTGTGAGGTAACTTGTCTTTGGGGAGGCAATGGCTAGGAAATTATAGACTCAAGATTCTTCCCCAGAATCCTTTTAGTTCTTATGAGAAGGTTGTGTGAAAAGAAACAAAACTAACCCCACCTTCTGTCCTGTCACATCTTTCTCTGTCTTTGTCTGTGTCTTCTCTCTCTCCTATCTTCTTTTACCCCCTCCTAGCACTCTTTTCTCCCTAGCTATGCAAGTTAAGGCTTTGCTCATGTATACACTCCTTCAATGATATAACATTTTGTTCTGCTATCATCTTAGGGGCTCAGGCATACCAACCTCCCATTCTTGGACATTAAACCTCCAAAGTTGAACTAATTATGTTTTTATTTCTGTTGGATATACACCTGGTATTATATATCTTGGCTATATAACTTTTATTCAACATTTATTAATAATACTGCCTTCCAGTAATAAATCAAGAAATTATACCTTCTGTTCATGAAACATAACTTGAATGAGCAATTCCATTTCTTGTTATTCATATGGAGAAAATAAAGACAGAAATTTAAGCAAATTGCTCTAAGTTATATAACATGGTACTGATAGGGTAAATG
Source organism: Cricetulus griseus (assembly GCF_003668045.3). NCBI lineage: Eukaryota > Metazoa > Chordata > Mammalia > Rodentia > Cricetidae > Cricetulus > Cricetulus griseus. The sequence goes on along the minus strand of NC_048598.1, from coordinate 92,972,653 downwards.
AAGGGCTTGGCCATGTTTTGTTCATCTAATTGATTCTGATTTGGGTGTTTCAACTATCTTCAGAGCAATTAACCAGTGCCTAGTTTTATATTATGGTGTTCCTCCATGAATTTCTAAAAATTAAAGGCAAAAAGCAATATATATGTATATTAAGACACTGACAGAAATATAAAGTGCCAAATCAAACTTCTTTTTGTATAATATGATATAGTAACCTTAAGAAGTATTCATTTATGGGAAACATTTTAAGATTTACTGCTGGTCTGGAGTGATGGGTTAGCACTTAAGAGTTCTAGCTGCTCTTCTAGAGGACCTGAGTTCCATTTACTACAATCATGTCAGGTGGTTACCAACTGCCTCTAAGTCTAGCTCCAGTGCATCCTGCAACAGATTCTTGTCTCTGAGGTTACCTGCACTAATGTGCTATACATTTACACACACACACACACACACACACACACAGAGAGAGAGAGAGAGAGAGAGAGAGAGAGAGAGAGAGAGAGAGAGAGCCATATGCATACATATGTTAGGAAAAAATATAGGACTGACACAGAGTTCATTAAATTGGAATTTAGTTTAAATAAATAACTGTTTATATGTATTCCATCTAAGGAAAGAGAAGAAAATAATTATTTCATAAAATTTTGAAACCCTTTATTGAAGTAAAATTTGAAAATTAAATTTGTGTTCATCATGCATCCATCACATTCATCCCAGGTATGTTGCACTTTATTGAGGGGAGACAATTTAGTATTGTGAGTGCTACATAGAGGGTCCTTTGACAGGAAGTAAAACATATAATCAAATAATCAATTAAAATCATATAATCAAAATAAAGTATAGACACCACTTTCCAGAAGACCAAGACACCACCTAATGTTAATTTTGGTTATGTGTATCCATTTCTTTTTTGACAGACTGTATCATTCATGACTGCTTTTCACCATTTCCTAAAATATCACATATTTTCTTTCACTGGCAGCTTGTTTTAAGAAATTTTTCTAAACACTCAAAAGTTCTTAATATGTTTACTATAAATTCAGGATAATTATTAATCTTTTAAATTTTTTCTTGTCCCATTAAAAATAATTTTATAAGACTTTATAAATTCTTACCGTTTTAACTGTGAATGTTTAATTGCTTCCCAGTTCTATACTGCATGTATTTCTGTTCAGGAACTTGTTCTCAGTGTACTCTTTGCACATTTAGGTCTTAAGATATGATAGTGATAGCTTGGCAAGGAAATGCTTATGCTGATGAAAATACCCATCACCTGACATATTTGAGGAAAACTATTACCTTTCATGAAATTCCAACCTGTTTTAATCTATGTAACTAGTTTTCTGGTTGCTAGAATTGACTATTATTTCTTGTTCTTTCTACATATATTTCTACATATTTTTCTCCTAATATAGTTCTGTACTGAGGGTATAACTTTTCTGGAGTGGCAAAAATGAGGACAAAATTATAGCAGTGACTGCATTCTAAATTCCTAGTTTGCTTTAAGACAGGGTGTCACATGATCTAATTTAACCTTAAGCTTGCTAAATGGCTGTGGTGAACTTAAACTCTTGATCCTTCTGCCCAGTTTCAATCCATAGTATTACAAGCATATGCCATGACATGTGGCCTAAATTTTTAATCTAGTTGTTGAGTTGAATTATCACAAAGTGATGTATTTTCCCTTTTAATCACAGTATAAAGCAGGCTATAAATGACATAATCCAAGAGAAATACAGAAAGAAAAGCAAGCACCTGTCTTATCTGTTTTTTAAGAACTATTTTCAGAATAACCAAAATTCCAATTAGAGAAAATATCAGTACAGAAGGAAAGAAATGGAAAATCTGTAAGTAGTGAATGATATGTCCCAAATGATGTCAATGACATATACTAGATCAAAGAATTACAGATAATATTTTTAAATCATTAAGTACAAGCTGATTAACATTTTAAAATGAAGGTATAAGGATGATATGATTTTCATAGTTATTAAATTAACTAAGAATGTACAACTGGAAGCACTCATAGCAATAAAAATTTATGAAAATATCTGTGCCTGAATCTGAACATATCTTTTGAGATATCCCCCAATTTATAAGCTGGAGGGCCATGTTAAATAGTACCACATTTTACAGAATGTGGAAAATTTCACTAGAGAGATGACCCAGTTCCTGCAACAGATAAATGAAGAAAAGCAGCAGGAAGGGAAATTATTCCATATAAGAAGATCGCAGAGAAAATCAGTTGAACTCAATATATAACCTTGGGTGGAGATTTCAGGACAAACTTGGGCACACTTATTTTGGAAGTGTGAACAATTGAATATCAAGTGTAGCTTCACTGTAAAATTTAATGAATAGTCATATATTTAAGCAGCAAAGAGTTTACATAAGGTAAGTTATGATTTGTACTGAGTAGTTTCATAATATTTTGTTAAGGTTTTCCAAAAAATCACATGTTAAAATACAATATGTGGTTGATGGAATCAGAATTGTAGTAGTTGAATTCATGATACTTTTAGAAAATTACTCAGCCAAATTTAAACAGGGAAAAAAATAAAGCAAGCACCATTGAAAGTGTGTCATGAAATGCTTATTTTACTATCATGTTTGTGGTTTTGTATCTGAGACTTTCTTTTGTTTGCATAGTATATAAGCCACATGGCTCCAAGTGGCTATCTAATTCTTGCGAAGTTTTTGTTGAGTTCTAAATGCAGTTCAAAAATAAGAAAAATGGACTTTGGGGAACTCTCTTGGCAGCCTACAACCTAGGTCTCATTAATACTTCAGAAATCACACCAGGGTTTTCAAGAGGTAGCATGACTACATACTTTATCATCCAGGCCAATGTGTGCTAAATCATATGTAACAAGAGACCAACATCATGAGCAGGCAATATCCCCAATAGCAAATCACAGCAGGGTGGTTTATCAATAGTAGTTCAAAATAGTACTTTACAAATTCATTTGAGAAACAGTGGGAGAAGGGATGGAGGAATCCTGGAGAATAAGTCCCTCCTAATCAACTAAGCAAGGTGCATATGAGTACAGAGAATGAAGCAGCAAGCACAGAGCCTATGTGGGTCTGTAACAGGTCCTCTGTGCATACGCCCGCATGCGCATGCGAGAGCGCACACACACGCTATGGGACTGCTGATTGTGAGAACAAGTGGGCCTCTGTCTCTTTTTTCCTGCTCTTGGACTCTTTTCCTACTGTTGGATTCTTTGTTCAATTTCAATATGATAGATGTTGATTCATTCATTTAATCGTGTTTTGGTGTTATCTCTTAGAAGCTTCTTCTTTTCTAATGAGAGACAGAGAGTGGATCCAGAGGGAAGAGTACTGAATATACTGAATAAGAAAAGAATCGATTTTCAAGCAAAGAGAACAAAGAAAAAGGAAAAATAGCTAGTCTCTCTCTCTAATGCCTAGCAAAACTTACTCTCAGCTTTATTTTTAATTCCCTGCTGTTCTTAACCTGCTTAGTTCAAGTCTGGGGCATTGGAACTTGTATTTGATGACTACTGAGGAAGTATAGCAACTTTGTCATCTCCCTGTATCCTCAAATCCTTGTGGATTGTAGCTTGAGAACAATTAGCTTCAAAGTCACATGCATACACTCTCCCCAGAGGATAAAACAGCCACACAGCCATATAAGGGTGAAAATTATCATACAGTTCAAAATCAGGATATGTAGGCAAGAAAAGCAAACAGAACACATAAATAAACTTCCTGGATGCACAGCATAGCTAGGACATCATAGGTGTGTTCTGTTTTCTGAATCCACTTCTGACTATTTAAGGTTCTTGGAGAATGGACCAATACTTTGTAGTTTATTTCATTATATTTTTCTCAAATCATGTCATCTATTATCACCACCAATTACTGAAATTTGTCTCATGAGAAAAGAAAAACTCCTGTGTTCTAAAGTCTAATTGCAAGAGGAAACCATGGAGACTGATGATCAGAGCACACCTATGTTCTGTCGAGCCAGACCCTCCATGTCATGCCCCCTTCGAGGAGCAAAGCCAGTGGTAGCATGATAACTGTTTCCCAGCCACAGTATAATACTAGGATGTGGAAAAGAAAACTTAGGAGCTATGTGAGCGCTCACAATTGCTGATCAATGATTGACTGCTATTTAAGTTGGTAGTAGAGGTAAATTTAGTTTATCTTTAATCTTTATAATCCTTGTTACTACCCCTTCCTTCACCTAAGAAGTAAGGAAAACCAAACCCTGAGGGATTAGGTTAGCTTTAATGTTTCACTTAAAGGAGAATATTGATAATGTTGTGGTAAAGAATGTTATGTTAGGTACCAAAGCTGAAATCAATAATTATGTCCTCTAGGTTACATAGAAGATCATTGAGTGGAAATGAAAAACATTGCAAAACACAAGAGAAAAGCAATACTTCATCATTCTCTGACTTACTGTCTTTTGGAATATAAATGAAATGACTTTTGAGGTTTTGCAATATTGACTTCAAAAATTAAACAAATTTATCTTGACTGCTATAAACAGACATTCCTGAAAATAAATTTTTAAAAATGTCCATGAAATTCTTTAATAAAGTACTGAAAATTGCATAAGTTAAAATTACTGAGTAGTGATATAATGCTTGCTGTCTTCTTACTAGGAAAAAAATTTCTAGATAAATTCAAGATAATTTATTTATAAATTCAAAATGAAAAGCTAAGGTAAATATTAGATGACACTGAACATGATTTTACACATTATCATAGAAATTTGAGATTTCTATTAACACTGGTATTGTATTTATCAGAACATTATGGAAAATAACTCCCACCCCCCATTAAAAGGAACTAGGAAATGTATCTTGTTCTGATCTGTGGTGATATTTCATAATCTAACAAATAAAGCTTGCTGAAGATCAGAGTGAAAAACTGGCCACACAAATTAGCCATAAAGACCAGGCAGTGGTAGTACACACCATTAATCCTTGCACTCGGGAGACTGAGGCAGACAGATCCCCATTATTTTAAAGCCACCCTCATCTATAGGAGATTGAATCTGTCTAAAAGAGAGAGAGGGTTCACACAAAGGTGATCCCAGCACTTGGGGTCCCATTCTTTTAATGCCAGCACTAGGAAGGTGGAGTAAGGAGTGATATGGCTGGACAGAGAGAGCAATATAAGGTGGGAAGACAGGAGAGATTCAGTCTGAGGAACAGTGAAGCCTGGGGTTATTAAAAGATGGATACAATCCGGGCAATCCGTCTGAGGATTTATTCTGAGGACAGGATTGCCCATTGGTCTGAGCATTGGTAGAGGTAAGAACTCTTTAGTCGCTGGCCACTTGGCTTCTCTTATTTTTCAGCATTAACCCCTATATCTGATTCTGTTATTTTTTATTATTAATACGAATTAGAATTTGTTCTACACTGATCAAACTGAGCTACTGAGAACTAGAGTTGGAAAAAGGGCAGGTAAGCCTATTGGTATTCATTCTTTTCACAGCAAAAGTGTGTCTCTTTCTCTTCCAAAGGCAATAATAGAAAGAAAAATATGGATGGATGTAAATGTTAGAAAGAAGAGGCATTCCTAGATCTTGTGTATTTATTTATTTGTTTTTATTTATTTATTTATATTTGGTTTTTTGAGACACGGGTTCTCCCTTGCCTTGGCTGTTCTGGAACTCACTCTGTAGACTGTGCTGGCCTGGAACTCACAGAGATCAACCTGCCTCTGTCTCCAGAACTGGGAGTAAAGGTATGTAGTAACCACTGTCCAGCAATCTTGTTTATTTTTCAATGCCAGGTACTGAACCAGCTTTAGGAATTCTGTTGGAGATGTGTCCTTTGGGACTAGGCTCCACAACCCTGCATTTTGAATGTTTGTGGTTTTCTATAGTGATCTCTGTCTGTTGAAAACAGAAGTTACCTCAATGGGGAATGAAAACTGCACTTACTTGTGGTTAGACAGACAGATATTTAGGATGTAGATAGAGAGAAGAATAGTATGGGTTATGGCTTGGGGCTAGGGAAGGGAAGTAGAAAATGATGCAATTATATTATATAATCTCAAAATAAAAAGATAACTTAAAATGAAAAAGATGTTAATAAGAAATTAAAACTGAGGCTGCAAACAAAAAGAAAACGATGGTTGAAAACCTCATGATGTGTCTCCTAGAAATAAAGGTGGGCATAAACCCAGAAACCAGTGTCTACTTTTTCCTGATAGTAGGGAAGGTGGGAAGTTGACACAAAGACTTTATGATAGAAAGACCACAACAATCTAAAAATCCCTGCATTTGTTTCTCTTGGGGGAAGAGGATTCCAGGTAAGGCAAATATGGTGAAGAAACTTCATTTGACTCTATCCAAAAAAGGCACCCCCAGAACATCAAGGCTCTCAACCAAGAGTTCAAGGTTTTTGACAGATATTTAAGAAAAATATAGCTGTATTTCCTTGATCAGGACTCCAGAAAACACCAAAATGATGAACCCTTCTTCAGTAATTCCTAGAAGACAAAGAGGAAACCATATGTGAAAATAGTCTGAAAGGGAGGATGTGTTCACATCTCTATCAAGGGCAATACCAGCCTTTGTCAAGTCTTTGATAAGGGGAGGAGAGAGACTTTGAAGAATATAATGACTGAAGCTTGATTTCATTATCTATTAAAATGTATCTTTGCTCATGAATAAAAATAAGGATAGACTATGGACTCTGTTCAAGCTAGAAGATGCCTCCCACAAAGAATGTTTGGCTTAAAATAATATGTAAACAAATAGATGTATTCTGCTTACTAAAATCATAGCTCATCTTCCTGTATATTTTTATTATTAATGTTTGGTCTACACATTTTTGTTATTCTTTATCTTCACATTTTATCACTTATGTGGCACATTAAACTTTTATGACCTACACTGTTTTCCTTATAAAAGCTGAAAATTCATAGTAGTTCATAGGGCTTTTGTCTTCATGTCCAAACACTCATATCAGAACTTAGAGTTCTTTGGTCTTTCTTCCTTAAAACAAAAATCATGGAATAATCCCAGTGGATTTACCCTGAAATTTTTCCTCGTCATTTTATTCTTCATCACTTCTTAACATGTAGCTTTTTTCAACTAACACAAATTGGGAGAGAAGACTACACCAAATTAAATCAAAATTCCCACTCATTTTTATATCCTCTTGCCTTTCACAAGGCAAATAACCTGAGATAATTAGTCACAAATATAGAGTGACTAATTAAGAACACAGAAAAATAAGTGGAACTTGCTGAAAAATAATGACAAAACAAAGTCTAATAAAAAGTACAATGCAATGAGGAAAACATACTCACCAGAATGGTCATGTGAAGAAAATGTTGAGAATTTAAGAAAACCATGGAAAGAGGCAGAAGATCCATCACCCTAAGACTTTACCCTACTTCAACATCAACTTTTTTGTGGATGCATTTAAGTGCTGAGCACCATGACAAATACCCTGAGGTGGAGGTGTGAGACAAAAGACTACATTTATCTTCCTTCTTTTCCTACTGCCCAGAGGAAAGTATGACATGTGAAAACTAAAAACCAAAAACTGTTAAGGAAAAATAAGTGAAATGGGGACTATTAACAATGGAAATTGATTCATCCTAATAGAAATATGAGGCCTAAATTTTTATTAAGCAGAGGACATTTGAATTAAGAATATATTCCCCTATAAAGTTACAGTGGTCAGATATCATCAGGGAAAAAAACTTTTCCAAATATGTGCAAACATAATTTATCTAGAGCATGCTTGCTCCCACTCTTCCACTCCTTCTTCCAGGACTATGATTCTCTCAAGCCCAGACCTATGCAGGTCCCATGAATAGTGTCACAGCCTCATTGAGTTCATATTTGACGAAGTCTTGCTGTGTGTAGGAAACCTTGTTTCCTTTGTGTCCTCCATTCCCTCTGGCTTTTCAGATCTTTCTTCTTCCATCTCCACAGAGGAAGAATCTGATGGAGACATTCCATTTAAGACTGAGTGTTTCCAAGGTCTATAACTTTCTGCACATTGTCCAACTGTGGGTCTCTGTGTTTGTTCCCATCTACTGCAGGAGGAAGCTTGTCTTAGGTTGACTGAGAAAGACACTGATTTACGAGTATACAAGAATGTCATTGGGGTCACTTGTGGCTATTTTCCTTTAGCAAAGAAATAGTATTTGTTTTTTCCTTAGGTCCTTGGAATATCTAGTTTCAGGTTCTTGGCTACCAGAGAAGTGTTAACAATGGGTTCCATCACATAGAGTAGGCCTTAAATCCATTCAAGTATCAGTTGGCTTTTTTCACAAGATTTGTGCCACTATTGCACAAGCATATCTTGCAGGCACATTATCATTATAGAAGGAAAGAATTTGTAGCTTCACTGGTGTTTATCTTTCTGTTTTGGAAGTATGCAGAGTAACTCCCACAACCAAGAATCAGTAGGGGAGAAGGCTATAAGTAGAGAATAGCTTGCCTTCTTTCTATTCAATGAGTTAGATAGATGTTGTATTCAGCAATGGGGCCTTGAGGCTAGTTTGAGGAGAGAAACCAGTATCCTTGGCAATAGCATGGGTTGTTTAGTGATTCCAATGGAGCCCCCTTAAGTAACAGTTACATTAGATGTAACTCATTTCTGGAAATGGAAGCTTCATTTAATAATGACAAATGTTCAGTGGAGGCTGTCTCCCCGTTTTTTTGGTAATTCCATTTATATCACCTTCAGCTATGGTTGTACTCCAAGAAGCTTCTACTATTTCAGATTGACAATGAAGCGTCAATTGGCTTTTAGTTTTAGCTGTCCATATATGTACTTTTCCTTTACACATCTCTTCCCTCTCACTCTTCATTTGATCTTCCTGTTTCAGTCTCTCTCCCCAGTCCATCTGTCCATCTTTAACTATAATTCCACTTCTTCTTTCTAGTATGAACAAACCCTGTCCCATCTCCCTTATTCTATGGTTAACCTCTGAGGTTACTCTGATTGTGTTTTACTTACTGGACTTAACAGCTAATATTCAAATAGAAGCAAATGCAAACAATAGTTGCCTTTTTGGTTCTGGGCTACCTAATTCAGGATGATTTTCTTTTTTAGCTCCTTCCATTTTTCTCCTATTTCCATGCTTTAGTGTTTGTAAGTGATGAGCTATATTTCGTTGTTTAAGTGCACCACATTTTCTCTATCAATTCACTTGCTGATGGACATCTAGGTGATTTCCAATTACTGGCTATATATATACAATAAAGAAGCAATGAACATGGTTGAGCTAATGTCTTTATATTAGGATGTAGAGTCCTTTGGTATATGCCCAAGAATGGTTTGGCTGGATCTTGAAATTGATCTATTCCCATTGGCCAAGAAACCACCACTTTGATTTCCACAGTGGTTATTAAACTTTGCAGGTCCACAAGCAGTGGATGAGTGTTCATTCTCCTTATTCTTCAGTTTCACCAGCGTGAGCTGCCATTTGTTGTATCAATCATGGTCATTCTAATGGATATAAGATGAAATCTCAAAGTAGTTTTGAAAATGAGAACATGACCACTCCTAGGTGTGGTTGAGAAGTTTCTTTTTTTTAATTGTAGATATAAGTGAAAGAAGGCTTACGGGCCAGAGAGGTTTAGTGAAGGGGTCAGGGGTGAGAAGTGTAAAGAGGGTATTTTGGATGCTGGGAGAACCACAGACAGCTTCCATTTTTGTTTGTTAATAGGCACTTCAGTTAGCCATTTGTCCCCAAGTTCTTTGATACCTAGCTTATTTTGGATATCTGTCCTCTATCAGACATGTAAACAGCTATTGTACTATATGATGGTATACTTAGCCATATAGAACCTTTTAAGTTTCATAAGTTCCCATTTATTAATTATTTATCTTGGTGCCTATATTAATGGTATTCCTGTGTCAATGAGTTTAATATTATTTCCCATTTTCTCCCCTATGGGATTCAGTATATCTGGCCTTATGTTATGAGCATTGATCCACTTGAAGTTGAATTTTGTGCAGGGTTAGACATATAGAGTTTTTTTCATTCTTCTACATGTAGCTATCAAGTTTGGCTAAAACCATTTGCTGAAGGTGCTGCAAGTATGCATTTTTGGATTCTTTATAGAAACTTAGATATCCATAGATATGTGGATTTATCTCAGTGTCTTCAGTTCTATTCTATAAATCAGCATATCCATTTTTGCTCCAATAGTAGGCTGGTTTTGTTTCTTTAGCTTTGTAGTATCAATTAAAATCAAGGATGGTGATACTTCTCACAATTCTTTTATTGCTAAGGATTGTTTTTAGCTATCCTGGAATTCAGGTACCTGTAAGAAGCTGAAAATTGTCCTTTCAAGTTATGTGAAGAGTTGTTCTGAAATTTTGATGGAGATTGGATTAAATCTATAGGTACAATATAGACAATTTGGTAAAATTGTCTATTGACTGCATTAACTCTATTGATACATGATCATGGGAGGCATTTCCATCTTCTGATATCTTTTTCAATTTCTTTCTTCTGTGTCTTGAAGATTCAATCAAACAAGTTTTCAATTACTTAAGTGGAATTATGCCAACATGTTTTATTTTATTGAGTCTATTGTGAAAGTTATTGTTTCCCTGATTTCTTTCTCAGTCTGTTTGTCATTTGTATATAAGAGAGCTATTGGTTTTTGTGAGTTAATTTTGTATCCTTGATGAAAGTGGTTTACAGCTGTGTGATTTTTCTTCCTGGAAATCTAGGGTAATTCATATCATCTACAAATAAAGATACTTGGACTATTTCCCTCCCTGTTTGTATCTCCTTAATCTGCATCAGTTGGTTTATTGCTCTGGCTGAAACTTCAAATTCTATGTTAAGTGTGCATGGAAAGAATGGACAACTTTGTCTTCTTCCTAATTTTAGTGGAAATACTTTGAAATGTATATCTAGGTTGACATTAGCAGTGGGCTTGCTGTAAATTGCCTTTATTATTTTGAGATAACTATCCTAGTCTCTTTATGTGGTTTTTCATGAAGGAGTGCTGATTTTTGTCAAAGTCCTTTTCTACATCAAATGAAATGATCACATGGCTTTGTCTTTTAGTCTGTTTACATAGTCCTTTGCATTTATCAATTTGCATAATTTGAACCACTCCTGCATCTCTTTGGTGAAGCAAACTGGGTCATTGTGGATGATCTTTTTATGTAATATTGAATTTGGTTTACAAGTATCTGATTGAAAAGTTTTGATCATTTTTCGTAAGGGAAATTGATCTGTAACTATTTTTTGTGGGATCCTTATGTGGCTTTGGTTTCAGGGTAATGATAGTATTATAAAAATAACTGAGAAATATTCCTTTTGTTTCTTTCAAAAGGTTTTTCAGGCTGACTTCCAACTCAAACATATCAGCCCACTTTTCAGAAGTATTGGCATACTCCAGTTTAAATTTTTGTCCTTGAATTAACATCTCAAGGATGAAATGGAATTTATTAATAAAAGAAATAGTAGAGAGAGAATGTAATATTTTAAATGCATCATAACATTTTGGAAAAATAGTATTCAAGTGACAATTGGCACTATAGTTATTTAATTAATTACAAATAAAAAGGAAGTCAGCATTCAGGTAAGTGAGGAAAAACTATCACCTATTGTGGAAAAAATTTAGTCTCATCTTAGATTTATTCTTCTTTGGCAGCACAAATTTCAAAACTGGAAAAACATACAAATAAAAATTTAGTGGTTAACAAAAATCTAAAAGAAAATAAAAGCTTGAGCCAAGATTTTACACATAACCAAATTGTCCATCCAGTGTGATAAAACTGTACAAAATGACTAATATTTTCAGGCATGCAGAAAGTGAGGAAATATGCATTTATGGACCATTTTTGAAGGAACAAATGCAAACTTGATAAATAACTCCAGTCAACTAAGTGATGAACCAAAGAAAAATAAAATCTGAAATGAAAAGCCTGTCACCAAGGATCCGGTTGAGAACACCAAATCCATTTAAAAATAGAATTAATGCCAAGCATCTCTGGAAATAAGGGCTGTAAAAAAACTATTATGAATTTTATAAACTTTCTCAATGTATAAATAATGATGTAACAACAATTGTCATGTGGTTGTGAGCAGAGGGAAAAAGACACTAAGATCTTACAAGAGACAGACTTTGTTCTCTGAAACTAAAATGGCTGCTGAAAAGCGTTATCTATTCATTATATATTGCAAACAAACAAATCTTCTCTTTTAAGCTCATGGTTTTATGTTCAGGTAAGAAGGTCTTTGCAAATCACCTTAATTCACTGAATTAAGGAAAGCTATTTATTAAAATTAAAATTCACATAATTTTAGAATGGTGCAATTTCTATGAAATTATTTTCCATTTCTCCTTAAATTACTATGAATTCTTTTGCTTATTTTAGAAGCACACTTATTCACATATCGATCCCCCATTCCCTTGCCCTCCCATGCTCCCCACCGACCCTCCCAACGCACCCCTCCAGGACCCACTCCCCAAGGATATTGAGGCCCTCCACAGGGGATCATCAATGTCCATCACATCATTGGGAAGAGAGCCTAGACCCTCTTTCTTTTACCTGGGCTGCAATAGTATCCCTCCACAGGAAATGGGCTCCCAAAGTCCATTTGTGCTCTAGGGATAAACACTGGCTCCACTGTTAGAGGTCCCATAGAAAGCCCTGGTACCCTCCTAACTGGTACCCGAATTCAAAGGGCTTAGTTCCATCCAATGCTGGTTTCCCAGCTTTCTGACTAGAGTCCCCAGGCTCTTACTCAGTCATCAATTGTTTCTGAGGGTTTCTCCAGCACAGTCTTGACTTTTTTGCTCATCACTCCTCCCTCTCCACAACTGGTTTCCAGGAGTATGTATCAGTATTTAGCTGTGAGTGCCTGTTTCTGCTTCCATCAGCTACTGGAAGAAGGCTCCAGGAATGGCAACTGAGGTAGGCATCAATCTCATTATAGGAGAAGGGCATCAAAAGCAGTCTCTCTACCACTGCCTAGATTCTTATTTGGGATCATCCCAGTGGAGCCGCTAACTTTTCCCCTGTGTCAAACCTCTCTCCAAACATATACTGGCTCCCTCTATCAAGGCATGTGATTCTTTGCCCTCCTCTATTCCTCCCATGTCTCAGTCCTCCTCTTCCCACCTCCCCTTCTCCCTCTCTCCCCTCCCCAAAGCCCTCTTGTCTCCCCCATGCTCCCAAATAGTTCAGAGGTTCTTGTCTCCTCCAATTTTGGGGGGGGACAATATGTTCTTCTCTTGGGGTCCTCCTTGCTTCTGAGTTTCTCTGGTAGTGTGGATTGTGGGGTGGTAGTCCTTTGCTCTATGTCTAATATCCATATATGAGAGATTCCATACCCTAATTTTCTTTTGTGATTGGTTTACATCATTCAGGATGTATTCTTCCAGTCTATCCATTTGTCTGACAATTTCAAGATTTCATTGTTTTTTCCCCCACTGAGTAGTACTCTATTGTGTAAATGTCCCACAGTTTCTCCATCCATTCCTCAGTTAAGGGGCATCTAGCTGTTTCCAGGTTCTGTCTATTACAAACAACGTTGCTATGAACATAGCTGAAGATATGTTCTTGTTGTATGAATGTGCATTCTTTGGGTATATGCCCAAGAGAGGAATTGCTTGATATCATGGTAGACTGATTCCCATTTTTCCTGAGAAATCGCCATACTGATTTCCAAAGTGGTTGCACTCCCACCAGCAATGGAGGAGTGTTCCTCTTTCTCCACATCCTCTTCAGCATAGACTATCATTGGCAGTTTTGATTTTAGCTATTCTGGCCAGTGTAAGATGGTATCTAAGAGTGGTTTTGAGTAACATTCCTCTGATGGCTAAGGATGTTGAGCACTTTCTTAAGTGTCTTTCAGCCATTTCAGATTTCTCTATTGAGAATTCGCTATGTAGTCTGCACCCAACTTTTTATTTCATTGTTTGGTGTTTTGGTGGCTAGCTTCTTGAATTCATTGTATATATTGGAAATCAGTCCTCTGTCAGCTGTGAGGCTGCTGAAGATCTTTTCCCATTCTGTGGGCTGACGTTTTGTCTTGCTGACTGTGTCCTTTGCCTTACAGAAGCTTCTCAATTTCAGGAGGTCCCATTTATAAATTGTCCATCTCAATGTCTGTGCTGGAATGACTGTTCAGGAAGCAGTCCCCTGTACCAGTTAATTCAAGGGTACCTCCCACTTTCTCTTCTAATAGGTTCATTGTGGCTGGATTTATGTTGAGGTCTTTGATCCATTTGGAGTTAAGTTTTGTGCATGGCAAAAGATATGGATCTATCAGGAATCTTTTACATGCCAGCATCCAGTTATGCCAGCACCGGTAGTTGAAGATGCTTTCTTTTTTCCATTGTATAACTTCAGCTTCTTTGTCAAAACTCAGGTGTTCATAAGTGTGTGAGTTAATATCAGGGATTTAAATTAGATTCCATTTGTCTAACTGTCCATTTTTGTGCCGATACCAAGCTGTTTTCAGGACTATGGCTCTATAATAGAGCTTGAAGTCTGGGATGGTGATGCCTCCAGAAGTTCCTATATTGTACAGGGTTGTTTTGGCTATACTGGATCTTTTGTTTTTCCATATAATGTTGAGTATTGTTCTTTAAAGATCTGCGAAAAATTGTGTTTGGATTTTGACAGGGATTGCATTGAATCTGAAGATTGCTTTGGGCAAGGTTGTCATTTTTACTGTGTTGATCCCACCTCTCCAAGAGCATGGGAGATCTTTATGTTTCCTGGTATCTTCTTTAATTTCTTTCTTAAGGTCTCAAATTTCTTACTGTACAGGTCTTTCACTTGTTTGGTTAGGGTTACCCCAAGATATTTTATGTTTTTTTATGGCAATTATAAAGGGTGATGTTTCTCTGATTTCTGTCTCAGCACATTTATCCTCCATATCTTTTACGGCTACTAATTATTTGAGTTAATCTTGTATCCTGCCACTTTGCTGAAGGTATTTATCAGCTGTAGGAGTTCCCTGGTAGTGTTTTTCTGATCACTCAGGTAAACTATCATTTAAAGTTTGCCTATATTTTTGTGGAGTGTGAAGCTACAAAATTTTATATATTAGCCTAACAATTATTTAAATCTTATCCCTTCATACCAGTGATAACTTGCCTGGGCACTACAGAAAACCCACCCATCTATATACTGCCTTCTTCCTCCTAAGGCACTGAAGTTCAAGGTTCCCAGTTTGAAGGCTACATTTGCTTATGAATGCCATGCTCTTTGTCCTAAACTCTTGGATATTGAGAACACCCTCTGAGCTTTAATACACATTCTCTGAGAGTGATTACTACTTCAAACTGTTTATTCAACAGCCTCCTTTCCTGGGATTTGAAAATTTCATAATCAGCGAAGTGTTTTCTTTTCTTTTCTTTTTTTTTTTTTTTTTTTTTGGTTTTTTGAAACAGGGTTTCTCTGTGTAGCTTTGCAGCCTATCCTGGCACTCGCTCTGGAGACCAGGCTCGCCTCGAACTCACAGAGATCCACCTGCCTCTGCCTCCCGAGTGCTGGCGAAGTGTTTTCTTATCTGACCATAACACACTGGTTTACATTACCCACCACCTATTCAAATGTAAATTTACCACCATTAAAAATAGAAAATCATTTAACTCTTTATCCTAGGACAACAGCTAGGTAGAGGTCTTATTTCTATTCTCTGCATGCACTTTGAACCTAAATACAAATGTACTATCCATAACACAGAATGTAGAATGCCCTTTATAATTCTTGAGTTATTGAGAAAAAGTATATTCTAAGTAATTAATGAATACATTCAAATCTATCCTCAATTAAATATTGTATAATGGCTAATGAAAAAACACACTTAAGATTAATCCTAAACTGTCTTAGTTCAAAACTCTCTCTGTTTTTGCATTTAGAATATATGTTTTCTTTTTAACAGCACTTAAATTTTAAGGGAAAATTAAAATTTAAATAATAGATAATGTATTTTATATATAATGTATTGTAACTGAGAAGAGCAATATAGAGAAGAAAGGTGACATGTATAAAACTTCATATTTCTATGCAGCATCCATTGCTGTCTTGATTTTTTTCAGTTACTGAAAGGGCAACTGTACTCCATAAGTTCAGAGAGGATCCTAGGAACATCAACTTAATTATCCAGAAAGTTGATGTTTATGCAGACTGTTTAGCAAGTTAAGCAGGTACCAGGAACCTGATTAAGTTTCTACTTCAAAAAAGGGTGGGTAAAACACCAGTCACAAATGTGAAAAGGGGATGGAAAAAATGCCAAAACTGAAGTTAATTTATGAGTACAAGTAAAAAAGAAAAGTGATGACTAGATTGGCTTTAAGTTGGATTCTTATTTTAAAAGTAATAATCTGGAGCCATTAATAAAAAGCCAGGCATGTTTTCAGTTATTCATCAGCAGGTGATTAAAAATGTAACTATTTGTTAATGTCATAGCTGGTCTTGGGGACATGAAAATAACTAATCATACCTGATCAATGTGATGTGATGATATGTTAGAATGTAAAAATTTAAAACTCTTGGAATGGAAATTGAGGTGATAATTTCCACTCAGGCTGTCAGAAAATATTTTCTACAGTATATTGGTGTGCATAATGACATGAGTGCATGAGTGCACGAGTGTGTGTGTGTGTGTGTGCACACGTGTGCACGCATGGGTGTGCAGAGGTCAGGGACAACCTATGTGTCATTCCTCATAAGCCCACATTTTCACTTCTGAGACAGGGTCACTCACTGTCCTGTAGCTTGTCATGTCACAAAAGTTGCCTGGCCAGTTAGATGCAAAATTTGTGTGTCTTCACATCCCCAACATTAGAACCACACAGGTGCACACCATCACAGACAGCTGTGTTTTCCATGTCTTCTGTTGGGGAATCTGTGGTAGGTCTTTTTATATGCAAGTCATTTTAGCTATCTCTCCAGCACCCAGTAAAATGTTTTCAGAAACAATGTTTATCATGGTGAAGGATTGGTGAATCAAAAACCTTTGAGACTACTGCAATACTGCTGAGATCTCAGAAGCAGTGACGTTGGAGGCAGACAGAAAACTCAAATTACAAATACATATAAACAGGTATCCTCCTGAATGTTAGTATGTGCACTAGAAGTTGTCAAGGCCTTTTGTAAAATTCTCCACCTTTAACTCCTTTGGCCTCTTAATGGTGGTGTATGTTTGCATAATTCATGTCCCCTACCCCACATACATACATAGACACAAAGATTTTTAAAGATAGACTGAAAAATACGATTATTAAAAAATTTGTACTAAGAATAATTATGAGTGGTTTCATGGAATCCTGGTTATAAAATTTGTCAGGTCTGATAAATTTGAGAATCTCAGTTTTATTTAGAGCAAAGGCACTAAGCAAGATGAAGTCTAAGGCCTTCAAAAGACAGCAGAATAAGGCAACAGGCCATTACCATTTATAACATATACATCTCTTATCAGAAATATATTTCATAAATAACATAGTGACAGAAAATTGACAACAGCACTCTGCAGTAAATATAATTCAACCTGTATGTCCACACATGCTAATGTGCTTTTATTTACATGTAAGTTTCACATTGAATTTTATGTACACAAAATTTTAGAAGCCTTTGTATTTTTACAGCCCTCCATTTATTTTGTACTGAGAGCCTTATGAATAATACTTTCAGTAGACTGAAGCCTCTGTTTAAGTGTTCCTTAGTTTGTTCATGTCAGTATCTACTGTTTCTGTGTGGCATAAATGGGAAGGTGAAGGTTACCTTGATTTTCATGCTGTAGGAAAAAGCTGTTCAATATGCTCTCAGAACAATAAGAATGAGGCAGAGACGAGACTAGCAAAAACATCTATTCCCCAGACGGTTTAGTGAGAGAGGAAGTAATGCTTCAAAACTGACATTAAATCAGCACAGCTTGGAGGAGGCCTCTGAGTTTAAAACTTTTAATGAGGAAGCTGACTAACAAGAATTGTGGATTAAAATTATAATTGAACACTTTGATATGTTCCTGGTTAACTGTTCAGAAAATCTAAGGTGTTGCAGAGAAGAAAACTTTACCAAAGATGTCATAAGCCTTTTCCCTAGCCTTCCAGGGCTGGGGCAGATTTTCAATTGGCTGACAAAGCAGTTCTAATTTGTGTTCCAAATAGCCAAAATAGAGATATAAATCTATGCACAAACAGCTTTAAAGTATACTAGGAGACACTGCTTCATGGGGCTGTGCAGAACTTGTGGAAATTACTGTTTGCCTGAAAACCAAACTGAATAGTTGACTAAGGTGAGTGCCTTTATTTAGTCACAACAGCTGTACCATGTTTACCTGTTTAAGCACAAGGTGTGATAAGCATCATAAGGAAGAAGGATGCATATTCTCTGCAGTCTGTTTTTCCACTGTCAACAAAGGACTGCAAATAGTATGAACGGGAGATTACACCTGCCATTTAGTCATTAGACACCTAATCCTTCATTAGTTACAAACATTTGCAGAATGCATATAGAACAGAAATAAACACTTTCATATTTAGTTGTGTGTAATATCAACAAAGTAGTTGATCAAAATATGCAATATCCATTATGTGGTATTAGATGCAGTGAAGAAGAATTATAAATGATAAGAGTTGTGTTTAAAACAAACTATTTATAATCAGGTTTTTCAAAAGTAACACCTGTATTTATTTTCTGTTATTGCATGTGTATATTTTTTAGAGAGATGTGCTATGCCTTGGTTATTTGCAAACTGAAAGGTTTCCTGATAGAAGACAATCTGACACACCTGTAATTCACTTGCCTCTGTAATTTTTAATGTTGAAAATGTTATTATTTTGATTATGGATGCTTTGTCTGCACATACAACTGTTTGCACCTGCATCAAGTGCCCATGGATATGAGAAAAAGGAATCAGAGGCCTCAAAGTCAAATGATAGACAGTTATGAAGCTCCCTGTGCTTGCTGGGGTACAGCCAAGGTCATCAGAAAGAGCAGGAAGCACACTCAACCTCAGATGTATCACGCCAGCCTTTGAGGCAAAACTTTACTAACAAATTCATTGTTTTGATTCAAAACATGAAAGTCTAAAAGTGGTTCAAAAAGTTAAATCTCCCACATTTGAACGTCACGGAACCTAACTTAGAGGTTACCTGTTCCACTGCTAATTTGAAAACAGAATCAAAAGTGCCTCTGTAGAAAGACAAGTTTGTTGAATCTATCATTCTAAAAAGTCACTAGACTTCCTTCTTGAGAGCTTGCATATTTACAAATTTTGTTTTTAATATTTTTCATGTATTGAAAATAGGTTGTTTTCAAACATTATATTCTGCTTATTGTTTGCCTTCCTTCAACTTCCCCCAGTGTTTGTGCATAGATATATATCTCTATTTTGTAACTGGACTTCCATTCAAATCCACACCCTTAGTGAATTATCTGAGAAAACAGGCATCTAAATAATGATAATAATAACAATGTAAAGTAGGAAAATTTAATTTCAATTAGATAGAAGAAAGCAAAGAGAAGAGAAAGAGCCAAAGAAGAAGCATAACAAACACATATAGTTTCAGAGATACACATCTTTATATGAACACACTGGAATCCCATAAAAATACAAACCTGGAAGCCACAATATATACATAAAGGGCCTGTGAGATTAAAATAGGAAGAAAGGGAGAAATGCCCTAACAAAACATTAGAAGGCAAAAACCTCCAGAACTTCCATTGAGTTCTTTATGTATTCATCATCTACTGCTGGGCATGGGGCCTGGCTTGAGAGTGATTTGTACCCAAAATGAGACTCTGTTGGGAAGAACTGCTTTTTATATATGAGTGATTATTAATTGGAGATAGCTCTGTGGTAAGGATGACAGTTTGAGTCCACTGATCATCTGAGTGCTGGGACCACATCTGGTGCAGACATGTGCTGCCACTGTGCATGTTGCCACAGTCTTTCAGACTCTGTATGTGCATATATTCTCTTGTATTAAGAAGATCTTAATTCCTTGGCATCCGTGAGCCCTTCTCACTCTTACTATCTTTCTGCTTCCTGTACTCCAGGGTTCCCTGATCCTGAAAGGATGAATTTAATGCACACATCCCATTAGGACTAAGTTTTCCAAAGTTTTTTATTCACTGCATATTGTCCAGCCATAGATCTGTGTAGCTTTTCCCATTGGCTACAAGTGCAAGCAACTCTGACGGTGGCTGAGCTACCATCAGCTCTATATGGAAAGAAACTTGGCTGAGCAAGACACTGAATGAGTATAGCAGAATGTGGTTAGATCTCATTTTATGGCTACTTTAATTTAGTTGAAGAGTAACATTTGGTTTACCTATAGATCCCTGGCCTATCTGGACTTATGAGCTTTTAAATGTGATGGGTTCTGGTTTTATGAAATTAATGTCCTTGTACTTATACCTATATTTAGAATTGCAATATTCTCTTGGTGAATTTTTTATTAGATGAGTATGTATTGTCTTTCCCAATCTCATCTGGTTTGTTGTCATTTGAATTCTATTTTGTCAGGTATTAAAATGGCTTCAGTTCCTTGTGTCTGGTGAACATTTGATTGAAATATCTTTTTCATTCTTTTATCCTAAGATACGTCTTACCTTGATGTGAATATGTGTCACTTGGATACAGCAGAACTATGAATCCTGTTTTTGAAACTCATCCAGCAGTCTCCATATATTTATTGGGTATCTGAGACTATTGCTGTTAAGAGGTTTCAATGTGAGGTCTTTGTTGATTCCAGTTATTCTGCTAAAGTTGAGTATTGTTCTTTCAATGTCTGTGAAAAACTGTGTTGGGATTTTGATGGGGATTGCGTTGAATCTGTAGATTACTTTTGGTAGGATTGCCATTTTTACTATGTTAATTCTGCCTATCCAAGAGCATGTGAGATCTTTCCACTTTCTGGTATCTTCTCTAATTTCTTTCTTTAAAGTCTAAAAGTTCTTATTGTACAGGTCTTTCACTATTTTATGTTGCTTGTGGATATTGTGAAAGGTGATGTTTCCATGATTTCTTTTTCATTGGGTTGATCATCTGTATACAGTAGGGCTACAGATTTTTTTGAGTTAATTTTGTATCCTGCTACCTTGCTGAAGGTGTTTATCAGCTGTAGGAGTTTCCTGGTAGAGTTTTTCGGGTCACTTATATAGACTATCATGTCATCTGCAAATAGTGAAAGTTTGACTTCGTCCGTTCCAATTTGTATCCCTTTGATCCCCTGTTCTTGTCTTAGGTAGAACTTCAAGAACAATATTGAAGATGTATAGAGAGAGTGGACAGCCTTGTCTTGTTCCTGATTTTAGAGGAAACGCTTCAAGTTTCTCTCCATTTAGTTTGATGTTGGCTATTGGTTTGGTGTATATCGCATTTATCATGTTTAGATATGTTGTTGTTATTCCTGTTCTCTCCAAGATCTTTATCATGAAGGGATGTTGGATTTTGTCAAAGGCTTTTTCAGCATCTAGTGAGATGATCATGTGGTTTTTCTTTTTCAGTTTGTTTATATGGTGGATTACATTGATGGTTTTTTGTATGTTGAACCATCCTTGCATCCCTGGGATGAAGACTATTTGATCGTGGTGGATGATTTTTCTGATATGTTCTTGGATTCAATTAGCCAATATTTTATTGAGTATTTTAGCATCGATGTTCATGAGGGATATCGGTCTGTAGTTCTCTTTCTTAGTCATATCTTTGTATGGCTTCGGTATCAAAGTGATTGTAGCCTCATAGAAAGAGTTTGGCAATATCCCATCTGCTTCTATTGTGCGGAACAGTTTGAGGAGTACTGGTATCAGCTCTTGTTTGAATTTCTGGTAGAATTCTGCAGTGAAGCCATCTGGCCCTGGGCTGTTTTTGGTTGGGAGGATTTTGATGACTGCTTCTATTTCATTAGGGGTTATGGGTCGATTGAAACTGTTTATCTGATCTTGATTTAATTTTGGTAAGTGATATTTATCCAGGAAACTGTCCATTTCCGTTAGATTTTCGAATTTTGTGGAGTACAGATTTTCAAAGTATGACCTATAGATTCTCTGGATTTCCACAGTGTCCGTTGTTATATCCCCCTTTTCGTTTCTGATTTTGTTAATTAGCGTGCTCTCTCTCTGCCTTTTGGTTAGTTTGGCTAGAGGTTTGTCTATCTTTTTGATCTTCTCAAAGAACCAACTCTTTGTTTCATTGATTCTTTGTAATGTTTTCCTAGTTTCCACTTTATTGACTTCAGCTCTCAGGTTGATTATTTCCTGGCGTCTACTCCTCCTTGGTGAGTTTGCTTCTTTTTACTCTAGTGCTTTCAGTTGTTCTGTCAGTTCTCTAATGTGTCTTTTCTCTAGTTTCTTTATGTGGGCACTTAGTGCTATGAACTTCCCTCTTAGCACTGCTTTCAGAGTGTCCCATAAGTTTGAGTATGTTGTGTCTGCATTCTCATTAGATTCTAGGAAGTATTTAATTTGCTTTTTTATTTCTTCCTCAACCCAGGAATGGTGCAATTGGGTGTTATTCATTTTCCAAAAGTTTGCAGGTTTTCTGCCATTTGTATTGTTGCTGAATTCTAGCTTTAATGCATTTTGGTCTGATAAGATACAGGGGGTTATTTCAATTCTTTTGTAACTATGGAGGTTTGCTTTGTTGCCTACTATGTAGTCAATTTTAGAGAAGGTTCCATGTGGTACTGAGAAGAAGGTAAATTCTTTTGAGTTTGGATGGAATTCTCTATAGATATCCGTTAACACCCGTTGGGTCATATCTTCTTTCAGATCCTTTGTTTCTTTGTTAAGTTTCTTTCTGGTGGTCCTGTCTAGTGGTGTAAGGTGTTGAAGGGATGTTGAAGTCTCCTACTATAAGTGTGTGTGGTTTTATGTGTGGTTTGAGCTTTAGTAATGTTTCTTTCACAAATGTGGGTGCCTTTGTATTTGGAGCATAGATGTTCAGGATTGAGATTTCATCTTGATGGACTTTTCCTGTGATGAGTAAGAAATGCCCTTCTTCATCTCTTTTGATTGATTTTAGTTTAAAGTCCAATTTGTTAGATATTAGAATTGCTACACCAGCTCATTTCTTGAGCCCATTTGATTGGAAAATCTTTTCCCATCCTTTTACTCTGAGGTATCGCCTGTCTTTGAAGTTGAGGTGTGTTTCTTGTAAACAGCAGAAGGATTGATTCTGTCTTTGTATCCATTCTGTTAGCCTATATCTTTTTATGGGTAAGTTTGAAAGACCCCTGTCCCTTAGCCCTTTCTTTCTCAAGTTTGTCTCCTCTTCCTCCTGTTGGCGGCTTCCCCGATCCCCACCCCCGGTGGCCTTTCCCCACCACCCGCTGCACGCCCGGCCCGAGAACAAGCACCGGGTGGGCCGGCACGAGGGCGAGCACCAGGTGGGTCGGCACGAGAACAAACACCGAGTGAGCCGGCCTGGAGCCCTGCACCTGAGCCCCCGCCCGATGAGAAACACTCCGTCCCAAGGTCTCTGCCCCCAAGGTCAGCCATCAGGAAGGGGGGGGAATTGAGTCTGCTGTACCAGACACCAGACACCAGACCTTGAGAATATGCTGATCTGGAATGGCTCTGTGTCTCATTTGAACCATCCAATGGAAATGATTCTGTATTTCGCCTCATTTGAAAGACTCTGTGTTTCACCTCATTTGAATAACTCTGTACTTTGCCTTATTTGAATAACCCTGTATAGCGCCTCATATACATTGACCAATGGGAATAGCTCTGTATAATGCCTCATTAGAATTATCCAATAGAATCCCTGCTCCTAGCTTGCGCCTTTTTCCCTATATAAGGACCCCTTTCCCTTGGCTCAGGGCGCTTGGCCTCAGAAAAGCTAAGTCGCCCCGGGTACCCGCGTCTCCAATAAAGCCTCTTGTTTTTTGCATCCAGTTCGTGGCCTCGCTGATTCCTGGGTGTGGGTCTCCCTCTACAAAAGTACCTCTTCGGGGGTCTTTCAAGTTAAGACCATTGATATTTAGGGATATTAATGTCCATTGTTCATTGGTTCTTGTTTGTTTTGGATTTATTGTTGGTGGTGTCATTGTGTGTGGATTTTGCCCTCCTGCTTCTTTTTGTGTTTGGCAAAATTAGATTATCTATTGCCTGTGTTCTTGTGCATGTAGTTATGTTCCTTGGGTTGGAGTTTTCCTTCCAGAACCTTCTGTAGTGCTGGATTTGTGGATATGTATTGTTTAAATCTGTTTTTGTCATGGAATATCTTGTTTTCTCCATCTATAATGATTGCAAGTTTTGCTGGGTACAGTAGTCTGGGTTGACATCCATGCTCCCTTAGTGATTGTAGGGTATCTATCCAAGACCTTCTGGCTTTCACAGTTTCCATTGAGAAGTCAGGTGTGATTCTAATTGGTTTGCCTTTATATGTTACTTGGCCTTTTTCCTTTGCAGCTCTTAATATTTTCTCTTTATTCTGTAGATTTGGAGTTTTGATTATTATGTGTCAGGGGACTTCTTTTTGTGGTCCAGTCTGTTTGGTGTCCTATAAGCTTCTTGTACTTTCATAGGCCTATCTTTCTATAGGTTGGGGAAGTTTTCGTCTATGATTTTGTTGAATATGTTTTCTGTACCTTTGAGCAGTGTTTCTTCACCTTCTTCTACACCTATTATTCTTAGGTTTGGTCTTTTCATGGTTTTCCCATATTTCCTGGATATTTTGTGTTAGGGATTTGTTGGACTTGAGGTTTTCTTTGGTTGATGAATGTATATCCTCTAGCGAGTCTTCAATAGCTGAGATTCTCTCTTCTGTCTCTTGGATTCTATTAGTTATACTCATGTCTTTAGATCCTGATCGTTTATCCAGTCTTTCCATTTCCAGCATCACCTCATTCTGTGTTTTCTTTATTGTGTCTAATTCAGCTTTCATGCTTTGAACTGTTTCAAGAGCTTCCTTCACTTGTTTGGTTGTTTTATCTTGGGTTTCTTTAGCTTCTTTAAGAGATTTGTTTATTTCTTGAATTTTTTTTGGTTTGTCTTTTCTTCCATTTTGTGTAATTTTTTGCTTGCTTTTTCTTCTATTTCTTTAAGGGATTTTCTTGTTTCCTCTTTAAATGTCTCTATCATCTTGCTGAGATAATTTTTGAGGTCCATCTCATCTTCATGCACTATGTTGGGCTTTTCAGGTCTTGCTGGAGTGGAGTCCCTAGATTCTGGTGGTGTCATATTGGTCTTTCTGTTGTTGAGTGAGTTCTTATTCTGTCTTCTTACCATATCTTTTTCCAGTGAGTGCAGGTAGGATCTCTCTATCTCCTCTTGTTACGCTGTAGTGTGTGGGGGCCAGGAATTCAATGTCCGAAGCTCTGGATGGTCTTGCCTCTCCTCGTAGTCTCCTCATTCTGAAGGAGTTAGGCCTCCATAGGAATCTGGTGTGTGGGGGTGGGACAGGAAGTAAGAGTGGGGTGTTTCCAGGCTCTCGGGGTTCCTCACTGCCTGGGCAGGTCTACCCCAAGCAGGAGCAGGCCTGGGGAGATCGGGATGGAAGGGGCTTTGATAGGGAGTTGGGTAAGAGCGGTGGATCATTTACCTCCTGGCAGATCGATTGGTGGTAACGGAAGGAAGAGTGGCCTGTACCCAGATTCAGGGAGCTCCTCCCTGCCTGGGTGTGTCTATTTCAAGAAGGACAAGCCTGGAGGGATCTGGGTGAATGGCGCTTAGGACAGGAGTTGGGTAAAAGCAGGGGGTCACTCACCTGGTCTGTGATGAGTCGGTGGAAAGGAAAGGAATAGTGGCCTGTACCCAGATTCAGGGAGCTCCTCCCTGCCTGGGCGTGTCTGTTTCAAGCAGGGACAAGCCTGGAGGGATCTGGGTGAATGGTGCTTAGCACAGGAGTTGGGTAAAAGCAGGGGGTCACTCACCTGGTCTGTGATGAGTCATCGGCGGAAAGGGCTTTTTCTCCCTCTTCTAAGCAAATGCTGAGATCCCAATTCAGACTTGCCCTTAATTTAAGTGATTCATGTTGTAGATCTTTAGACATATAGTAAAGGATTACCAGCCTACAATCCACACTGCCAGAGAAGCTAGTAAACAAGGAGGACCCTAAGAGAGACATACATGATCCCCTGAAAAAGGAGAAAGGGACAAGATCTCCTGAGCAAATTGGGAGCATGGGGGGAAGGGAAAAGGATCTAGGAGAATGAGAGAGGGAGAAGAGGAGGGGTGAGGAAGACATGATGGGGCAGGGAGCCTGAGTTGGGGGAAGAACAGAAGAGAGCAAGATAAGAGATAATATAATAAAGGGATACATTATAGATTTAAAGAGAAATCAGACACTAGGGAAACGTCTTGAGAGCTACAAAGATGACACCAACTAACAGTTTAAGCAACAGAGGAGAGGCTACCTTAATGTCCTCTCCTGATAATGAGATTGATGGCTAATTCATATGCCATCATATAGCCTTCATCCAGCAGTTGTTGGAAGTAGAAGCAGACACCCACAGCTAAACCTTGAACTGAACTGAAATCGAGTTGCAGAGAAGGAAGACAAATGAGCATAGAGGTCCATACTAGGTTGATGAAACCCCCAGAAACAGCTGACCTGAACAATTCGGAGCTCTTGGTCCCCAGACTGATAGCTGGGAAAGCAACACGGGACTGATCTAGATTCCAGGAATGTGGGTGTTAGTGAGGAGACCTTAGAAATCTATGGGGCCTCCTGTAGTAGATCAGTATTTATCCCTAGCATAGGTGTGGACTTTGGGAGCCCATTCCACATAGAGCGATACTCCCTGAGCCAAGACACACGGGGTTTGGCCTAGGCCCTATTCCAAAGGATATAACAGACTTTGAAGACCCCCTAAGGAAGACTTCACCCTCCCTTGGGAACAGAAAGGGTATGGGATAGGTAGGGTGTTAGTTGGGGTGGGGGTCAGGGGAGAAGGGGAAGGAGAGGGACCTGGGATTAACATGTAAAATAATCTTCTTTCTAATAAAAAATAAAAATAAATAAATTTCTTAAAAAAACTATTTTTAAAAATTCTAATAGGTGTAAAAAAATAAAAGGTTGATATAGATTATCATATTTACACTTAAAAATTAGTTGATTACTAAAATTTCTTCTAAACAAAGGGCAAATTTCCCACTTCATAATGTGTCATATATCCTAACAATTTTACTCTTAGACTTTAGTTATCTCCCTGACTAACAAGAAACAAGTAAACTCAATATATAAATACTGAATGATAAATAATTATATAGGATGGACAAACCCAGTTTAAAAAATGAAAAATTTGGTCAGAACCTAATTTTAGCCTCAATACAATGTTTCATTTCAACATTTATTTCAACTACAAGTCATTGAATATAACTGAATTAATAGGTAAAGACATTTTGTGTTATACAGTCCCATCAGCAAACAATTAAGAAGCTCATCCTGTTTCGGTGGTATTAACTACCATCCTTCAGACCTAAATTGAAATTAACAACTACAAAATTAACAATATGATCCAGCAGATATTTGCTAATTTTATCATCTTTTTTTCCCCTGTAGCCTGATGCTCTGCATCAAATGTAAGAATTAACCACATTTGCAGCCCATATTACTGGATCCTGGAAACCTTACTGTGAGCATGATTGGAGAATACATAAATCATTTAAAACAATGACTATCATGTATACATCCAGTACATTTGGGGTATTATCAAACTTTTCTGGCTTTCCTTTCAAGCCAAAGCATATTAAAAATATGAAAATGGCTTTCTTATTGCAGACTTCTGGTTGGCTGTTGATTATTTTATGTATATTCAATTTATTCTGTTTATATATGTACATGTAAACTTTATATTACACTTATGTATGTACTGTAGAATACATTTGTGTGTATATGCAAGTATGTGTATATGCAAATAGGATATTTGGATAATACAGTAAAAAAACAATAAAGTGAAAAATGTTAACAAAATCATAAAAGATAGAGGGACATAAGCAGCTTAAATATGGGATCAGGTGACCCACATACTCAGATGGAGATTCACCAGTAGTCTGGACACTCAGCACATCAGTCATATCATATTCAATGTGAATAGGAAGTTGGTTCCTTGTTCCCACTATGAGGTCTGATAATGGAAGCATATTGGAGGTACATCATCATGGGGTCATTGTAGGCAATGAATAGGGCATTAGTACTTTTGTTTCTACTGTTCTTATATGAAGGCCAAACATTTACCAATATCCATAATCAGACCTTGGTGTTGTGGAATATTATTTTTAAGATGTGTTACATTTCTTTATGCTGTGGAACATTTGTTTAAGGACACAAAGATGTGTTGCATTCTTTCATGTTGCATTTGTTTTACTCTGTGAAGCTGTGTTACTTTGCTGTGTAAAACACCTGATGGGTCTAATAAAAAGCTGAATATCTAATAGCTAGGCAGGAGAAAGGATAGGAAAGGGCTGGCAGGCAGAGAGAAAAATGGAAAAAAAGGAGCAAAGAGGAAGAAGGAGCAAGAAGAGGAGGAGTACATCCGAGCCCAGCATCCTAGTTAAAAAGCCAGCCATAGATTCAGAAGTAAAGAAAGGTACACAGAAATAGAGAAAGGTAAAAGCCAAAAGGATAAAGATAGATGGTATCATTTAAGTTAAGAAAAACTAGCAAGAAGCAAGCAAAGCAATGACTGGGCATTTATATGTAAGAATAAGCCTCCATGTGGTGTGTGTGTGTGTGTGTGTGATTTATGTGGGAGCTGGGTGATGGATCCTCCAAAGAGCAAAGAGTAAGAAACAACCAAACAACACTCAGAGAAAGCTTTATAATTCACATGAGTCTGACCCAGTGAAGGCCCTGGCATTCCTGTGTGTTTGAAGCTTCAGCAGCATCTCATGGCTTAGCAAACATTTGTTCTCCTCAATCATATGCATAGCTGATGATGAAGAGGGCTCCTGAATGAAGAGCTAGAAAAGTAAAGAAAAAAGAACATATGAATTAAAGAGTCTAAAAGTAAAAATAAGATGGGGATTTTGTAATAGTAAAATAGGCATCAGTGTCAGAATATTCTGCGAATATGAATCTAAGGGTGAAATATGAATGAGATCATTGAACATAGTAGTATGACACTGGCATGTATTTTAATTGAATAATTACTAAAGTATCATGATCCGTGTATAGTAGGGCACTTGTGTATTATCATGAATCTCAGGGTTGATCCCAATACTGAAAATTTGTATAATTTGACAAGTTCTGAACTGCTTACAGCACAACACAGAGAGCTTTAATTTACTAAAATGCAATTATATAGGAATAATTAACAAAATGAACAGAAAACAAAGTAATGAAGATAGAAAGTGAAATGTATCTATGACACAGCATGCTGTAAATAAAAGCAGTTTATATAATAGTAACACATAAGTAACATATCAAAGACTCTTCTTTTTACATTGCTTCCTATCTTATCAGGGTAAGTACATAGAGACATGAATAAGCTTTGTATATCCAACCTTGTACTATTTAGCCAGTCCCCTTTCAGATGTCTAATATCCTACCAATTAAAATTCTCAATTTTTTTCATTAGATTCACCCAACCTGTCCCTATGTCATTTTATTTCTAACCATTATTTCTGCTAATAAAATTCTGTTCATTTATTGTCCATCTTGCCCATATGTTTGCTTTCCTTGTAGTTAGGAAACTACACTACACAGTACGGAAGAAATTCTATAGGGTGGAATCACAAAAATTTTACCTATACTATTTTATCTATTATGTATACTAAGCTAGAAATAAATTAATCTCTTTAGGTTTCATTTTAAAGGGAGAATTTGACAGATGGGCCATCTTAAAATAATTATGAAAACATTAACATTTAACATATAACCTTAACTGTGCTTTACAGAACAACCAGTTTTCCTTTGTCTCTATCTTACTATTGTTAAATCAAATGACTTCATAATATAAGGATTTCCTTATAAAACCCTGTCATTTTAATCCTGGTCTTTGACCTAACAATAGTGTAGCTGGCACTTCCTCAGAAAAGTAACATCAAATAACAACCACACAAAGCATTTCAAATCTACATGAGTGAAAACTAAAGAGTGAGAAGTTTTGCATATAAATTGCAGAGGCCTACAGTTCAGAGCAACTTCCTGCTGCTGTGGCTCATTGTCCTCTTTTATAATTTCCCTGTTTTATTTTTAATAACTGAAATTAATGCAGTTATATCTTTGCTTACACAGCATGTATCCTCTGTGTATGTAGTGCAAACCTTTTGAGAATAAAGACATTTTCTTTCCCCTCCATTCATTGTGTAATCTCAACTACTTAGATTTTTCTGGAAGATTAGAGACCTTCAACCAAACATTTGCTGAGTGCATGAGTCAATTTTAGGACACTTTCCATCAGACATCATATGTGACGTGTTTCTCAAAATGTTCTCTTTGTAGGAAGAATATGCATTTAAACAGTAAAATGTAATCATCTTTTCTTAAAATATATAAACAAATAACTGGGTCCAAGCAGTCTATATGGAAAATGGTTGGTAATACTTTCAATGTCATTAACATAAGAAGAGTAATCTACTTGTATTGGTACAAAGGGGAGGTCCAACAGGCTTGGCAAGGTATTAGCTAAAGCAGAAAAGTTCAACAATGTCAAAACCTATGGGTGTCATATTTGACAATAAGTGGAAAAATGAATTACATATGTGAAGCACAGATCTGTGGATGGATAAAAGAGTCCTCTTTCTGCACATAGTTTGATTGCCACCTCCTGAAATTATAGCAATTGTAAAAGTCAAAGAATAATATTTTTCCAATGCAATTCCACTCAAATTCCACTCAAATGTTCATGTCCATATGAGGCAATGGGTAATCTTAGATTACATTTTCTTACAGTATAGGATTTAGTTGTAGGAACTGAACACAAGAATCTAAATGTTTAACAAGCTCTCAGATGCTGTCTTTAAACTGTACTTTGTATAACTTGGAACACTGACTGTATTTAATCCATCCAATATGTTAACATAAATGTGAAATACACAAGGTGAAGGCTGGATACTTTTAGTAAAAATTCTTTAACGTATTTTTATAATATTTATTGAATTAAAACATAATAACATCATTTACTCCTCCTTCTCCTCCCTTCAACTCCTTCATGTGCCCCTTCCCTGCTCCTATCAAATTCACATCCTCTTATGCTTTAATGATTATGGTTATGCACATGTACTTAAGTAAATAACTATAAAATTGCACACCATTTAGGGTTGATCTAATCTATATTTTTAGGTCATCTACTTGACATTGGATAATGATTTAGGCTGTTCATCTCTGAGAAAGAAAATTAACTTCTAAACATCATTTAATGTATTTTTTATTTTTATAATTGCAATTAGACCAATTTTAAATTAGAAACAAGCTTCTATTAAATGCCAATCCCAGTTCCTTCTCCCTCCCCTACTCCCCTGACTCCCCCCCCCAATGCCCAACTCCTTTCTGCTCCCTAGGGTGCAGGACTTCCATGGGGGATTGTCAAAATCTGTCATAATTTGGAGCAGAGCCTAGAACCTCCCCTGTGATGTAGGCTGACAGAGTATCCCTCTATGTGGAATGGGCTCCCAAAATCCATTCCTGTACTAGGGATAAAAACTAATCCACTATCAGAGGCCCCATAGGTTGCCTAACTAACATCCACATTCAGGGGTTATGGGTCGGTCCTATGCTTGCTTCCCAGCTATCAGTCAGTCTGGAGCCCATGAGCTCCCCATTGTTCAGGTCAGCTGTTTCTGTGGGTTTCTCCGGCCTGGTCTTGACCCCGTTGCTCATCACTCCTCCCTCTCTGCAACTGGATTCCAGAGGTCAGCTCAATTTTTAGCTGTGGGTATTTCCTTCTGCTTCCATCAGCTATTAGATGAAATCTAGTATGGCATATAAGGTAATCATCAATCTAATTATTGGAGAAGAACATTTAAGGTAGCCTCTCAACTATTTCTTAGATTGTTAGTTGGGTTCAAACTTGTAGATCTCTGGACATTTCCCTAGTGCCAGATTTCTCTTTAAACCTATAATGGCTCCCTCTATTATGGAATCTCTTTACTGCTCTCCTTTATTCTTCACCCAACTAAATCTTCCTGCTTTCTCATGTCCTCCTCTCCCCTCTTCATCTCCCCTTGTCTTCTTCTAGCTCACTCTCCCTTCTCCCATTCTCCCACTTAGCCCAGGAGGTCTTGTCCTTTTCCACTTTTCCAGGGGACCATGTATGTCTCTCTTAGGGTCCTTCTTATTTCCTAGCTTCTCAGGAAGTGTGGATTGTAAGCTAGAACTCATTTGCTCTACATCTAAAATCTATATATGAGTGAGTACATGCCATTTTTGTCTTTTTGTGACTTTGTTACATCACTCCAGATGGTTTCTTCTAGTTCCATCCATTTGCCTGCAATTTTCAGGATTCCATTGTCTTTTTTAGCTGAATAGTATTCCACTGTGTAAATGTACATTTTCTCTATCCATTCCTCAGTTGAGGGGCATCTACATTGTTTCCAGGTTCTGGCTATTACAAACAATGCTGCTATGAACATGGTTGAACAGATGTCCTTGTTGTATGAATGTGCATCTTTTGGGTATATGCCTAAGAGTGGAATTGCTGGATCTTGTGGTAGACTGATTCCCATTTTCCTGAGAACCACCATACTGATTTCCAATGTGGCTATGTGAGTTGGCACTCCCACCAGCAGTGGAGGAGTGTTGCCCTTTCTGCACATCCTCTTCAGCATAGGCTGTCACTTTTGTATTTTTTTTTTAATTTTAGCCATTCTGGCAGGGGTAACATGGCATCTCAGAGTTATTTTGAGTTGCATTTCCCTGATGGCAAAGGATATTGAGCACTTATATGCCTTTCAGCCATTTTAGATTCCTCTATTAAAAACTCTCTATTTAGTTATGTACCCCACTATTTAATTGGATTAGTTGGTGTTTGGGAAACTAGCTTCTTGATTTCTTTTCATATTTTGGAAATCAGCCTTCTGTCAGATGTGGGGTTGGTGAATATCTCTTCCCATTTTGTGGGCTGCTGTTTTGATTTGTTTACGTGTCCTTTGCCTTACAAAAGCTTCTCAGTTTCTGGAGGTCCCATTTATTAATTGTTCATCTTAGTGTCTGTGATACTGGTGTTTTGTTCAGGAAGTGGTCTCTTGTACCAATTGATTTGAGGGATCCACCTACTTTCTCTTCTAATAGGCTCATTGTGGGTGGGCTTATGTTGAGGTCTTTGATCTATTTGGACTTAAATTTTGTGCATGGCAATAGATATGGTTCTATCTGCAGTCTTCTACATGCCAGTATCCACTTATATTAGTACCATTTGTTGAAGATGCTTTCATTTTTCCATTGTATAACTTTAGCTTCTTTGTCAAAAATCAGATGTTTGAGGTGTGTAGGTTAATATCAGGGTTTTCAATTGGATTCTATTGGTCCACCTGTCTATTTTTGTGTCAATACCCAGCTGTTTTCATGACTATAACTCTATAATATTGCTTGAAGTCAGGGTTGTTGATGCCCCTGTATGTTCCTTTATTGTGCAGGCATCTTTCTTTTTCCATATGATGTTGATTATTGTTATTTCAAGGTCTGTGAAGAATTATGCCAGGGTTTTTATGGGAATTGCATTGAATCTGTAGATTGCTTTTGCAAAGATTGCCATTTTTACTCTGTTTATCCTACCTATCCAAAAGCATGGGAAATCGTTCCATTTTCTGGATTCTTCTTTAATTTCTCTCTCTAAAGATTCAAAGGTGTTGCTATTCACATCTTTCACTTCTTTGGTTAGAGTTACCCTAAGGTATTTTATATTGTTTGTGGCAATTGTAAAGGGTGATGCTTCTCTGATTTCTTTCTCAGTCTACTTATCATCTGTATACAGTAGGGCTACTGATTTTTTTGGAGTTACATTTTTATCCTGCCACTTTATTGAAGGTGTTCATCAGCTGTAGAAATTCCCTGGTAGAGGTTTTTGGGTCACTTATGTAAACTATGATATCATCTGCAAATAGTGAAAGTTTGACTTCTTCCTTTCCAATTTGTATCCCCTTGATCTCCTTTTGTTGTCTTATTGCTCTAGCTAGAACTTCAAGTGCAGTATTGAAGAGATATGGAGAGAGTAGACAATCTTGTCTTGTTCAGCCAAGCAGCAGTATTAGGTTCTTGACCTGGGTTCTAAGATAACTTTGGTCATAGGTTTCTGGAAGGTTTTTGGACCAGGATTCCAGTATTATGTATTCCCTCTTGAAAAGAGTTTCTCACATCCAATCGCAGAGGAATTAATTACCCCAATAAGAGTTGTGTCATTATTGAACAAATGGGATTATGGTACCTGACAGGTTGGTGTCATAGTTCTGTCACACTTCCCATCATCGTGGTACTATGAACAAAAGCTAGAAGAAAGGAAATTCCCAGCTCAGTTCCATATTAATTTCTATGTATTTTATATACAAATAAAATCATCTCTTCAGTAATAGGAGTCTTAACAACTGGTTCTGGTGGGTCACCAAGATGAATGGCCAAAGCTTATATTCATTTTCAGACTTCTGAGCCTTTCCTGACCAACAGTGATATCCCACATCTGACACTGCATTTCTTATTTAATGACCCATTAGTAGTGTGGACAGCATAAACTAATGTTTTCCGAAACTGTCTTTAAATTGATTTTTATGTTTTTAAAGTGGGTTATCAAATAGTTTTTAATTCTTATAATTGTTTTAATTCTTCATTTTGATTAAGTGTGTTCCATTTCTCTAACAAGCCTCCCAAAATAAAATATGTTTTAATGATGTATGACATGTTTTTACACACATATATTATACAGTAGCTAAAATGGAGAAATTATAATATGTGTACATGTTAAAAGTAACTAAATATGCTGCAACAAATACCTATAGGCAACAGTTGATATAAGACCCCTGAAGGAAAATGTAGTTATGATTGCTGTTTCATTCATGCATAATACTTCTCCAGGTAAAGGAGAAGGAACAAATACTACAGTAGCAGGAGGAGCCATTTAAGCTTCTAAATGAGCCATTAAAGGTTCTAATTGTTCTATCTAGCTATGACACCTGTGAACCACAACAATGACCAGCATGCACAATAACCCTAAGTGTGCAGTAGTGAATTGTATACCACTGTCATAACCAGTATCTCTCTAATCATACTTAATATATTCTAACAAGAAGGAAATTATGGCTTTTGAGAACTATTAAAATAAATGAGGTAAATTGAGTTAATGGAGACAAATCATTTTGTAAACTATGGTCTTTTTGCAAAGAGGCTTCAGAAAAAAAGGAGGGGGATAGGCCAAGAAGATATAAGTAGTAAGTTCTATGCTTAATGTAAAGTCTCCTTTGGATAAAGACAAAGTATTCTTTCTTCTCAATTCTTATTACTAATTAATAAAAGGAAACTGAAAAGAGCCAAGTATTTATGAATTTCTACTACTAGCTACACAGTTGAAGAGGAGATCAGCTAATGTTTTCTTTTTAATTATTCTGATTTGTTCCCAAATAAATAGGACATAGATGCTATTCCATTCTTTGTCTGGCTCTGGATCAAACAGAGGATACCTGTGTTGTTGTCTTAAGTTTTGTTGAGAACCACCACTCTAACAAAGAACCAGATTTAAATTTCATCCTCTACTTGTTATAAGTTAAAGCCAGGTTCTTTCATTTCTAGCATACGGCATTTGCTCAGACCTCAGAGAACAGTGTGTAAGTACAGGGTGGCTGCAAAGATGGAAAAATCTTTTGAGTGTTCAGTAAATCAGGATGGAAAGCAGAAACCTGTATTCTGCTATGTGTGGAGGAAGCTTTCTTGAACTAGAACATGTAGCAGATGAAGAGATACCATGGGAAAATATTTAAATCATTTATATTTTTGATGCTGTCTTTGGAACTTCCCTCATTTTTGTTTTCAAATGGATTGTCTTTGCACAACTACCTAAAGATGACCCAGCATTTAGAGGTCTTAATCAATATCAAAATTGTGATTAACATGACATAGAGCTTAATTGATGTCCTAAAACATTCTTAGAAAAATCATCCAGATCATGCAATTGGAGCTAGAATATGGAATCATATGTATCTGATATTAAAAGATCATATTGTTCAATAGAACTTTCTCTACTATCCAACCTTAAAGCCACAACCTACATGTAGCTACTGAGTGCATGGTATATGGCTAATACTTGAAGAAACTGAATTTGTAAGTCTACTTCAAAAAGTGCAGGCGATTCCATTTTACCAGTAATCTACTATAAGATTCATTTATATTTAAAGTTCAGTGACTACATATGATTAGGAGCAATGCAACTGAACAACATATCTCTGTGCTATATACACTCTGTTTAATATTGAATTGTTTTTTTCTGAAAGACATTAAAATATCTATAAATCTTTTGTATATTATAAAACAATTTCCCCACTAACCCATCATAATAATTTATATAAGTACACAAATCACAAACAAACATCTACATCAATAGTCATGTAGCATCATATATAACATCAGTTTAAGAAAAGTAGTTAAAATTATTTTTATTTAAATTAAAAAGGTGTGGACTTTGGGAGCCCATTCCATATAGAAGGATGCTCCCTGAGCCAAGACACACGGCAGTGGGCCTAGGTGCTATCCCAAAGGATATGATAGACTCTGATGACTGCCTATAGAAGGCATCACTCTCCCTGGGGAGCAGAAAGGATATGTGATAGGTAGGGTTTTAGTTGGGGGGGATGGTAGGGAGGAGTGGGATTGATATGTAAAACAATCTTGTTTCTAATTCAAATAAAAGAAAAACCAATCCCAGTTCCCTCTCCCTCCTGTCCTTCCATGCCTAGCACCAAACTCCCATCCTACTCCTTCCAATGGGGAGTCATCAAAGTCTGTCACATTATTTAGGGCAGGACATAAGCCTTCTCCCATATATCTAAGATGAAAGAGTATCCCTCCATAGGGAATGGGCTCCCAAAGTCCATGCATTACGGATAAATACTGGTGTCACTGCCAGAGGTACCATAGACTGCCCTGGCCTTCCAACTGACACCCACATTCAGGGGCCTGGTTTGGTCCTAAGCTGGCCCGCCAGCTGTCAGTGTGGGGTCCATGTGCTCCCAATTGTTCATGTCAGCTGTTTCTGTTAAAATTATAATGCAAATTAATCTTAATTAGGGTTATGGCATTCAAAACTGTTAGGTTTTGCAGCTAACTAGTACTAGAATAAATGAATCCAGAATAACAGAGTAACAAGAATTAATTACATTTATTCTACTATGTGAATTCACTTATGTATTCACTTATGCATTACTATAAACCTTCATATATAGCTTTTTGACAGAAAATTCAGAAGCTTTTTAGTCACATTTAAGCAGTGAAACCAGCTTCTCTTTAGCCTCCTTGGAAATAAATTTTGTCAGATTTGAGATATGTTTACATGAGGAACACAAGGCATTGCACCATTTATGCAGGATAAACATTACAGTAACTGTAAATCCACAACATTAGAGGGTACAAAAAAAGCAAGTGTATACTTATATTGAAAAATAAACAAAATTTATTTCAATAATTTGTATATTGTGTTATTAGAAGGAATGGAAAGTGATTAGTGTCTAGGAATTGATATCACCATGTCAGTAGGCAAAGTTAAAACTGAGAATTTTGTCAAGAAATTATGTCCAAATCCATACCCTTGGCAACTCTGAAAATGACATTATAGACATTATACTTCATTATCCTTCATCTGCTTTTGTGAATATCAACTCTTTTTACATTGAACTAAAACTCAAAAATGCATTGGCAGCTCCCACAAGGGATACAGTCCAGGTATAATGTGAAGAATTTGAATTTCAGATTCTTCTGGAGGAAGAAAGCTAGCAGGAGAAAATCCGGTGTTTCTGTGTAGATGTACCAAATGGAAATTTATCAGATATTGGATTTGAGAGACTACCTGTGTTTTAAAGTCTCCATTATCATTGAGGCAAAAATGAAAAATAAAAAAAGAGGTTGACACAGTGAATGATTTGCTTCACCTAATAAAGCAGTACTCATTCACCTAGATAGAACCTCATCAATCCCAGTTGTACCCATTTCAGGGTCATTCCACAAAAGAGCTCAGGCTTGTTACTGCAATGTAAAGTGCATTGCTAGCAAAATGTCACTCCTTATATTCACGGATGACTTCAGCAAAGAACAGCAACCATTTGACAGAACAATTGAAACCCAAATTGTGCAGTTACAAATATATATAGAGTGATTCACATAAAATCTGAATCTGAATGTTTCAAGAAAAATGTATGAAAAATAAAATTTATAGCCCAGTGTAATGCTCTCAGAAGTGTTATGAAGTCAGCTTTGTTTTCAGGCTACGTTGTTCACATAAGACATCTTTTCACTTTTACTGGGAGACACATCTGCTTGGAAACCAGATAGTGAAACAAAAATATAGTTTCAAAACAAAGTGTGTGGGAAGATAATACATTATATAGACTAGTCAACTGTGAATAACTTACACCAATTACAGCAGATTTATAACTTTCTCCCTCTTTCTATAATGAATAGGTAGTCTTATTCTCTCCATTATGAATCTAATCTTAAAGGAAAAAAATCATCAGAAACTTATTATGAGCTATTGGCAAGCTCCATTATCTGACCTTCAGAAAGGCTTTATTTTTATAAGCAAGATATTACCACATATCCCCCTTTATTGTCTAAAATTTTTAAACAAGGTTATAAATAATTTTGGCAATAAGCATGAAGCTAGACTCTCAGAAAGTCAACAAATAGGTTGGAGCCAGCTGCCACTTTAATATTAGCCATGCTGTTTAGTAGATTAAAGACTCATAAGGTCAGAAAAAGAGATATACAAAAATGACATATTCAAAGGAAAACCTCTAAACACTTTACGGTGTGTTTGAAATGTATGAAGGCTTTGGAGAAAAAAGAGAAAAATGATACAGAAATTCCTACCGTAAATGCACTTCTCTGATAATGAGATTGATGACTACCTTATATGCCATCCTAGAGCCTTTATGCAGTAGCTGATGGAAGCAGAAGCAGACACCCACAGCTAAACACTGAGCCGAACTCTGGAATCCAGTTGCAGAGAGGAAGGAATGATGAGCAAAGGGGTCAAGACCAGGCTGGAGAAACCCACAAAACAGCTGACCTGAACAAGGGGTTTTTCAGGACCCCAGACTGATAGCTGGGAAACCATCAGAGGACTGTTCCAGACCCCTGGGATGAGGATGTCAGTTTGGAGAGCTGGGCAATCTATGGGGCCTCTGGTAGTGGGTCACTATTTATCCCTAGTGTAGGAACCGACTTTGGGAGCCCATTCCACATCGAGTGACACTCTATCAGCATACTCACATTGGGGAGGGTATAGGCCCTGCTCCAAATAATATGACAGACTTTGTAGGTACCCCATGAAAGGCCTCACCCTCCCTGGGAAGCAGAAAGGGTTTGAGAGGGGGGGTCATTGGGGCCAGGGGAGGAGTGGATAGAGGGAGGAGTGAGATTAACATGTAAAAGAAGCTTGTTTCTAATTTAATTTTGGTCTAATTACCATTATAAAAATAAAAAATGAAGTAAAGTAGCTGGGTATACTGGCACATGTCTTTAACCTGAGTAATCAGGAGGCAGAGGTGGGCAAATCTCTGTGATTTCAAGGCCAGGCTAGTTTATAGAGTGAATTCCAGGACAGCAAAACCTACACAGAGAAACCCTGTTCAAAAAACTCAAAAAAGTAAAAGAAATAGAAATATTTTTGAAAAGCTTTGTAAAGCTTTAAAATCTGGATATGTTATTGTGTTTGAATTATTTGATTGCTGAAGAAAGAGCAACAGCTTCCAAAAAATTTTATTATAAATGCTGCTGGAATAATTCAATTTACATATTTTGAAAATGCCTTGACTCTAAAATTTAAATGTAAGGGCAGGATACTTTGGAAAAGAGATTCTGCTTTCGTTTCCACAGAAGATGAAAAGCTATGAATTCCTTCCAGACTGATGTGGTTGGAAAAAGCAAGACCCATCAAAGCAGTGGCCCAGGTGATACTACATCCAAAACAGCTGAGATGATGCAACTTCACAGACTGTTACAGCCAGGATTTGGCCAGGGTTCTGGGTTTTCACTTGATCCCCTTGGGATTGCCAGCTACCACAAACAACAAGAAGCAGTTTGGCACACATTCTCAAATATTGTTTATAAATGTTTGTATCATTTAAACAGGCTTGGTTATAAAGGGATAATGATCACAGTCAATTTCTTTCTAAAGAATAAAAGGAATATGATACAGAAATGTGTACTTTGCATTGGTAGGGATTTTGGTTTATTAACACAAATTTAAGGTCAATTTCAGCAATATGTATATTGCTACACTTGTTTAGATATTGTGTTTATACAGCTCTTTTAAAAATGTAATGTAATGGGCTGGAGAGATGGCTCAGAGGTTAAGAGCACTGACTGCTCTTCCAGATGTCCTGATTCAATTCTCAGCAACCACATGGTGGCTCATAATCATCCGTTATGAGATGTGGTGCCCTCTTCTGGTGTGCAGATATACATGGAAACAAAATGTTGTATACAAAATAAATAAATAAATAAATAAATAAATAAATAAATAAATCTTTTACAAAATGTAATTAAATACAGATTATAGTCACCAATAATAGTCAAAACTTATAGCTATGTTAGTGTTTCTAGATATACAAAGATACATTTCAAATTGATAGGTATTCTTCAAAACCTTTCAAAGACCTTCAGAATATGGCATTTAAAATGGTTTATTAGGCTTTTTCATGACAAACACAACTGCTTCTGGCAATACTAATTACCTCAGAGAGGATATTGGGCAACAAAGAAACTTGTGGCGTTTGCCTTCAAAGTGGCATAACTGGCCTACTGAACAAGAAAATGTTCTTTTCTGGACTGCTTGACAGCGTACTATCCAAACTGGACATGAGAGACCCACAGGAAAGTGATTGCTGGACTTGTCAAAACAAGATGGGACAGTCCTTCAGGGTTCCTGCTTCATGGAAGAATCTGCCAGATATTCTGCAGGACAAAGAAGAAAATGACTGACAACCTGCAAATACATGTTGAGACAGTTTCAAATTTCCTGCTTTGTTGAGAAGTCTGCCAAACTCTCTTGGCCTATAGCCTTAAGATGGATGCCCCAACATTTCAGAAATACTTTGGATGACTGTCCAGGCAGCGAGATATCTCTGTCAGTTTAAGAGTTTATATATTATCCTTCTGAGGTCTTTGATGGAGTTGAAGACAGATAATTATGGTTATTGTTTTCCTTAGTTATAGTAAAATATAAGTTACACATAAAACTTTAGACTCACAAAGATAGGATAGATTCTAGAATGTTGTCTTTAAATGTTTCCAAATGCTAATGGACTA
This sequence comes from Cricetulus griseus, assembly GCF_003668045.3. NCBI lineage: Eukaryota > Metazoa > Chordata > Mammalia > Rodentia > Cricetidae > Cricetulus > Cricetulus griseus. The sequence goes on along the minus strand of NC_048598.1, from coordinate 92,931,313 downwards.
AATATTGTTAACTATAGTCTTGCTTGATAATTGTTTTGTTATACATAATTTTACTATGTTAAAGTTTTAACTAAAATGAAATGGCTATAAACACTGTGAACATTTTAACTTCTTACCAGTGTTCTTAAGAGAACTGATAGCATCACTGCAGAATTTCAGAAGAATGACAAAGAAGCAGAGATGAGGCATTCAATGGCCATTAACCAGAAATTTTTCATGTGAATTGGCCTTGGTTAGTAAATACTTCAATGATATATTAGTTTTCCAGGATCAAAAACATTTGTATACTTAAAATATTCCTCTTTAATTCCTACACAAGGACATAGTTTATTGGTTAAAAGCAAGTCTATGATGACTATGGCAATTTATCACTTTAAAGTGGTTGAAAATTTCTTTTTTTAAGAGCAAAGTATGTTGGTGAAGGATAAGTCATTCATTCAACAAATACTCATAATTACGAAACAAAACTGTGCATCCTGAGATAACTACAAAGCCAAACTTGAATTCCACATGAAAACTTTATAATCTAGTAGATAACATGAAATATGGTAAGGATAGTTTAAAGACCTGCCTTTACAACTGGACCAATGTTTTTATAGTAGTGCTTAGTTTGTTAAAGTTTCTCTTAAATGTTTATCCCCATACTTATTTATTGAATAAGCCATGTTGTATAGGTATAAATAGATGAGGATGCCTTTAGTCAATATACAAATACTGGATGAAGTTCTCAGTCAATGTTATTGTTGACTTAGACACAGGGTTTTCAAAGACCAATGCTCAGACCCATGGGAATTTGGCAAAGCCTTCCTTCTTCTGGTTTTAAGCTCACAAGGATGGTAAAAGCTTTCTTTGGTCCAACTGAGAATTTTGACAAGTATGTATAAGTACAAGTGTTTAGGATCAGTGATATATAGGGGGATTGGGGACAATAGTACTGGAAGGGTTGAATGGGGTGGGGGAAGGAATAGAAGAGCAGAGGTGGTAGTATATATATAGAGAGAAGTAATATATATATATATATATATATATATATAATATATATATATGCCCACAGCTAACATTTTAAAAAAAATCCTAGTGAGGTGAGTGGGTTTCCTCTTTTGTAGTTGTTAGCCAGTCAGATCCTAGAGAGAGGCCAAATATTACAAATTATTGCCATTCTTTTTCATGATGGTGATTCTTGGTACCAACTTGACTACATCTAGAATTAACTATACCGAAGGTATAGCTATGAGGAAGCTTTCATAATTAAACCATTTTAAGTGGGAAGACACAACTTTAATTCAAATCTTGAGAGAAGACAAAACCTTAATCTGGGCCACACATTTTGGTAGCAGCCTATATAGAGACAAGATAAATAGGAGGTATTTTTTTGCTTTGTTTTGTTTTACCTACTTGCCCTTGCTCTAGGTTCACTGATATTAGAGTCCATTTGGGGGGATTTCAATGCATACCGAAGACCAACTCATGCATGTAGCCTCATATACTGAACAATTACTACAATCTTGACTCTCTTTTGTGACATACCTATTGCTGGAATAATTGGACCATATCCTGGAAGCCACTCTAATTAATTTGCTTTTTATATAAATCTGATCATTCTATCAATTCTTGTCCTCTAGAGAACCCTGGCTAATACAGTCCTGGTTACCTTGCAGAAAATAAGATCCTAGTGTTGAATATACCACAGGCTTGAGCTGTGGCACATGGAGAATCTAGCTTGTACAGATCTGGAAGTTTCAACCTTACTGGCTAGCTTTCAGTAGTGGAAGGTGTAATGCACAATTTAGTGGTAGAAATAAATCATCAATGTTACTCATCTAAGAACCCTACAAAATACAGTATTGACAGACCAGAGATGAGTATGATCAAGACACATTTCATGAAATTCTCATAAATAACAACATTAGTTTTCAAAGACTTATGGAGATTTCTCTGTCATGCCTAATTGCCTACTGTGGTGACTTCAACATTATATGCACAGTGAATAAAAAAGAGGAATCAGTTAATCCTCTAAGATCACTATAGAACAAACTCTGTATGAATCTTTCATTTCACTTTTAGGTGTTTATATTTTTAGTATCTTTCATTCACTTAAACATGCCTTTTGTCCCTTAACTAAGAAAAAGTACACCAGCTTCATCCAATATCTGTGACAATACTCTGGCAAAACCAAGAGTATTTGAAAATAAGAAAACATTTTCTTATTGGGCTTATACTTTCAGGTCATATCCGTTATCAAAGGAATTAAGACTAGGACATGGAGGAGAGAACCATAGAGGAACTGCTTGATAGCTTTCTCCCTGGTCTGCTTTCTAGATTACTCTGATAGCTTATTACTTTTAATAAGACAGGAGCACTTGTCTACATTTGGCACTGCCCAAAGCGCTACCTCCTGAATCAGTTACTGATCAAGACAATACTCAACAGACATGCCCACATGATCTGATGTAGGAAATTGATTGATACAGAGTTTCTTTCATATGGCTCTTCTTGGCTGTGTCAAGTTCACAATTAAACTACCATAGTCCCCACTGGAACTTTAGTTCATGTAATAAAGAACAGAAGAGACATAGCAGCCCATCTAAACTTTTATTGTTGTAGGAAAGTGAGATTGTTCCAAAATATACAAAAGAAATAAATAACTACAATGTGGTCTAAGTTCTAGAAATCAAATGTGTGCTAATGAGAGGATGTCACTGACAACATGGTAAATGAGGAGCTCTAGCTGCTGAGTGTCATAGAGATCAGTGCCCTCTGCATTTGAGCAAGGAGAATTGCATTGTGGGAGCATCAGTGCAAGAATAGTCTTGGTGATTAGTAGGAACTGGAGTCCCTGGAGCAGAACCATACCAAGAAGATCAATCTGAAGAAAATTAGTATAAAGAATTGACTATAACAGAGCTGGTGGTGTTTTTGAAAAGAGTGATTAGCAGCATGATCAAAGCTCATATGAACTCACAGAGACAGAAGCAGCAAGCACAGGGCCTGCAAAGTCTGCACCAGATCCTTTGCATATATATTATGGCTTCCAGTTAAGTGTTTTCATGATATTCCTAAGTGGTTGAACAGGTGAGTGTGTTACTTGTGATTTCTCTTGGGCTCTTTTCCTAACATTGATTTGTCTTGTTCAACTCCAGTGTGTTATCTTTTGTTTCATCTTATTACATTAAATTTTATTATTAAAAAGAGAAAAGCATTACTAAAATAACAGAGACCTAGAAAAGTGTGGGTAGCATGTAATATATATATATGACCACATGAGTCAAATCTTCATTAAATGTTGCCCCATCATTACCACTGACAACTTCTTTGCTAGAATAAGAACTTTTATTTGTTTTGGCTACTTCCTTCAACACACTCTCCTACTTTCTTTCTTTCTTTCTTTCTTTCTTTCTTTTTTTCTTTCTTTCTTTATGTGTTTTTCGAGACAGAGTTTCTATAACTCAGACTGGCCTTGAACTCACAGAGATCCACTTGCCTCTGCCTCCTGAGTGCTGGGATTAAAGGCTTGCTCCACCATTACCAGGTCAACACTGTCCTTTCTTTCTCTAAGATTTTACATTTCCAAATCTTGATTAATAGCAATGAAGTCCCATGTGCATTTCTGGGTAATCCAATAATGGGAGCTCATAATACAGATATAAATAGCTTGGGGTGGCAGAATCTTTGTTGCTACTGGACATTACCAAGTTCAGACAGGCTGGAGCACTAGAGTTTTCTCTATCTGCTCTTCCTCTGTGACTCTCCTGTTTGGAATAAAGATACACCTTCAGACTTATGTAGGTCAGAAGGAAGATGCAAAGCAAGTGTTAGAACACCAAAGGCTTAAAAATATATGAGCTCCATCCAGAGAGAATCAGGAGAGATAAATCCGTGTGTGTGTGTGTGTGTGTGTGTGTGTGTGTGTGTGTGTGTGTGTATGAGAGAGAGAGAGAGACAGAGACAGAGACAGAGACAGAGACAGAGACAGAGAGTATGCATGAACATGTGTGTGTTTTCATGAGCTTCAAAATGTATGAGAAATAAGTAGTAAAATACTTAAAAAGAATAGAAATTGAAAGATTATTTTTTCTTTCACAAAAGTCACCTTTTTCCAAAACAAATGCACAATAAAATGCAACAGAAAAATCATCTTCATATTTTGTTTTGTTTGGATCTATCTTACTACAAACTCGATTATAAAATTGAGAGATAAATACAATAAAGGAACTTCTGGAGGCATCACCATCCCTGACTTCAAGCTCTATTACAGAGTTATAGTCCTGAAAACAGCTTGGTATTGGCACAAAAATCGACTGGTAGGCCAATGGAATAGAATTGAAAACTCTGATATTACCCCACACAACAATGATCACCTGATTTTTGACAAACAATCCAAATTTATACGATGGAACAAAGAGAACATCTTCAACAAATGGTGTTGGCATAACTGGGTGCAGACATATAGAAGACTGCAGTTAGACCCAAGCCTATCACCTTGCACAAAACTTAAGTCAAAATGGATCAAAGATCTCAACATAAATCCAGCTACACTTAACCTATTAGAAGACAAAGTGGGAAATACCCTTGAATCAGTCGGTACAGGAGACTGCTTCCTGAACATTACAACAGTAGCACAGACACTGAGGTCAACAATTGATAAATGGGACCTCCTGAAACTGAGAAGCTTCTGTAAGGCAAAGGAGACAGTCAGCAAGACAAAACGGCAACCCACAGAATGGGAAAAGATATTCACCAACCCCACATCTGACAGAGGGATGATCTCCAAAATATACAAAGAACTCAAGAAGCTAATCCCCCAAACACCAAACAACCCAATTAAAAAGTGGGATACAGAACTAAATAGACAATTCTCAATAGAGGAATCTAAAATGGCTGAAAGACACATGAGAAAGTGTTCAACATCCTTAGTCATCAGGGAAATGCAAATCAAAACAGCTTTGTGACACCATCTTACTCCTGCCAGAATGGCTAAAATCGAAAATACCAATGACAGTTTATGCTGGAGAGGATGCGGAGAAAGAGGAACACTCCTCCACTGCTGATGGGAGTGCCAACTTGTACAGCCACTGTGGAAATCAGTATGGTGACTCCTCAAGAAAATGGGAATGAGTCTACCACAAGATCCAGCAATTCTACTCCTAGGCATATACCCAAAAGAAGCACATTCATATAACAAGGACATATGTTCAACCATGTTCATAGCAGCAACATTTGTAATAGCCAGAAACTGGAAGTAGCCTAGATGCCCCTCAACCGAAGAATTGATAGAGAAATTGTGGTACGTTTACACAACGGAGTACTACTCTGCAGAAAAAAAAACAATGGAATCTTGAAATTTGCAGGAAAATGGATGGAACTCGAAGAAACCATTCTGAGCGAGGTAACCCAATCACAAAAAGACAAACATGATATGTACTCACTCATATGTGGACCTGCTTTATGATACACAGTAGTGACCATGCTTTATCAGAGCTGTTTTTAATTATGTTGCTCAGAATGGTTTCCTCCCAGATGATGACTGAAAATTAATTTTTAAAAAAATGGTGCCAAGTACCACAAAAGTAACAGAACTGTGCTGTCTTCTGGGATTTTGTTTTTTTTTACTTTTTTGTTGTTGTTATTGTTTTGCTTGTTTGTTTTTTTGTTTTGTTTTTTGTTTTTTTAAAAATGGAGTATGCTGGATGTCTCTACAATTTTGTTCAAAGGACTACAGAACCTGGAAAAGCTGTTGCTGCTATTGATGCATAACATATTGCCATACTTGCTCTTTTTATATAAATATAAATATATACATATATATGTATATATATAAGCCCAAAAAATTGATCTTATTAAAACTGAGAAGATAATGTCAATTATCAGAGACTGGGGAGAGTGGAGTAATGAAGGGATGTGAACAGGTTTTTCAGTGTTGACTGTAATGGTTAATACTGATTATTAATTTGGTATGTTCTAGAATCATCTAGGAGACAAGCTTCTAGGCCTAGTTCTAGGACAACTTCTACATGAGGTTCACTTAGATGGGAAAACCCACCCTGAATGTGGCTGTGACACCATTCCATGTGTTGAGGTCCCTGGCTGAATGAAGAGGAAAAAAAAAATTGAGAGGTAAAGTTAACTATTATTTCTTTCTCTAATTTGCCTTTATTTTCTTTTAGAATTATTAAATCCAAGTTTCCTAAAATGATTACTTATAAAACTGATGCTGCCTTTATTTAAAATTCACATTTTTGTTTTTATTTCTCTTCTCCAGTACTCATTGACTCCTCTTTGCTATGCATTGTCTGATGCCTATTTAAGTTTCTTTTGTAAGCACTAAGTCTAGACCTATGTCATTGATTACAGGTAGAGTTGGCTTCAGAAGCCAAAATAATCACCGGTATTTGAATGGGAACCTTTTACAAGCTAGGTGTCATTTTAAATTCTTTAAATAGTTTCCGTGAGTCATACAGGGCCCTCTAACCCTCTACTGACCCCATCAAAGAAGAGAGTCATGGAAAGGCTACAGGTGAACCTCAGTCTATCCTCAAGGTGCATAGTCATAATAAATAGGATGTTATAAGAATTGACAGCATGTTGTAATTAAGAGTGTAATGTGGTCATTCTTCTTAAAGTGCACAAATACAACTCATTTCCATATCTGTAATTTAAATCTCTACATCCTTCCTCCCTCTGCCTTTCTTGAAACTTTATCTCCTGTCTTCTCAATTGTCTTTCCAGCAAGGATATAACAATCTCTGTTTCTCTCATTGCAGTGGGAAATCCTTCTTGCATATGTATCAAAACTGATGCAAACTCCAGTTTGGCTATTACTTTCATGGGCCAAATCTCACCAGTTTCTTGCTTGAAATACTGTAATTACCTCTTAAGGGTTCTTTCTGCATTTTTCTTTTCACCTTCTTCCAGTCTTATTGTTCACAAACTGTAGCCTCAGTGATGGTTAAAATGTGGATTGATTTCTTCAATCTCTCTTTGAATACAACTTTGCACTAGAATGAAAAACTCCTTAAGCTTGGCAGCTTATCTGAAGCTGCTCTTCCTCTTATTCTTTGCATTTTACTTACACTGGCTCCTTTTAGGTCTTTTAATGAATCCTCTCCATTTATTTTGACTAACTATTTTTTTCCTTATATGTCACAGTATAGTTGAATTGCTACATATGCACAAAAACCTTAAGTGATAAAATAGACTGGATTCTAAATATGTTCATTCTTTGATGTCACCTACCTGTTTTTTTAACAACTTCAACTTTTTATTTAATTATATAATACTAGTATAACTACATGATTCATTGTAAAATTAATTGTAGTTTATACCCAATCCCAGTTAAAATAAATGATGTAAGAGTAAATACTCTGTTACATTTAACGCAATTCTTTTCATCTTTCCATAGTAAAGTCTAAAATCTGTTGAATTCATAATAGAAAAATATGAATTCCAGAATTAAAGACTTTTGATGACATCCTCCTAATGGTATTTTTGTAGCTGTTACTTCTATGTGTTTATCTCACTTCATCTCTTTATGTTTTTATCTCATTCAAGCTTTTAACCCAGGGACCACTAGAAATTTAGACTAACACCTGTACTCTTTTTTCACTCAACCTATACTTTAATAGTGAGTCTTTCTTTTTTCAGTGCCTTGGTTGTCATAGAATGTCATTGGCAGAAAGAATCTTATTGGCTTTCCAACCAGTTTAATACCTATAGCTTCTTCACAGAAGTAAAGCATGGGTATTTTGATTAGAAATTCCACTTATGTTGAAGCAAAAATCACCACTTCAGTCATTTTAATCATAGACTTGTTTTCTTTTTATTTTTGAGTATTCCAAGCATTATATTTTTATCATATTCTTTCATGTGCTCTAACTCTTCTCAGATTCTCAACCATTCCCTCCCACCAAACTTCATATTATTTTTCTTTCTAAAGCAAAAACAAAACAACTCCCCAAAAGCACATGTGGTGTAATTTGTGTCAGTTAACTGCTAACCACAGACCTTTTAATGGTATTTATTCATCCACAGACTTTGCCTGCATGTACCAACTCTGCATTTGAATACAGTTATCAATACCACTTTGCTTTTGTTTTCTAAAGCCATCCATATTCAGTATGCCCTGTAACTGTCTTATTTGTCTTTGTGTTCAAAGACATGGCAAGAGTTATGGAATATGAATTCCAGCTTTGGTCTGCCCACTTACAATCTCCTGTTTTCAACCACACTCCCAACATCATTCCTCAGAATCAGGAAAGCACTAGCAAGGTGTCTCTCAAGTTGTGTATGTTATTTTCCTCTGCACAGAATTGGTCAATTTTTTTGTTAAGAACTCTGTCCACATTAAAAAAATAATTCTAATACAACAGGTATTATGCCTCACACATTTCCTTTCAAAATGTGTTTTATCATAATTTCATTCTTATCCTCAACATCAGAAGTACATGTGATTAGCTGAGTAAAAATTGAGCATTATTGGGTATGGTAAAGTATCATGTGGTAAGTGCACACTGATATTTTCTTTATGCTCCATGCTTTAGTCACCAATGAAACTGTTTTCTCTTTTATTGCATCTATGATCTATTCTTGCCATTTCTCTACTTTTAATTGGTAGTGATTTTTCACCTTATTTATTTTGTACCCTCCAATATTTAATATCATACAGTTCTGCAAATGTTTCAATTAATACAATAGTATTGCTTCTTTTTTTGAAACAGGGTTTTACTGTGTAGCTTTGGATCCTGTCCTGGAACTCACACTGTAGACCTGGGTGGTCTTGAACTCACAGAGATCTACCTGCCTCTGCTTTCCAAGTGCTGGGATTAAAGAAATGCACCACCACTGACTATGCCAGTAGTCTTACTTTTTATAGCATGAAGTGTACACAAATATTTCCTTTTATGTGGAAGAAACCAGGAATACATAACAATAACTACAAAGCAACCTCAATTACTTCCTTGTAGGACAACCATAAACTATTTAAATTATTAACTATGAGAGAACACTGTGAAACAATAAATGTGAAGAAGTAGTTAATAATGTGGAGCTTATAGCTGAAGTACCCAAGATCAAACCTTGTCTGATTCTCTTCATCTAATATTTTTACATTAAATAGAAGAGTAATTGAATGGGAATTATAATTATATACCAGAATTTTCAAGTATGGCTTTAGTATGTATACTTTCAATAAATTCTGTTTAGCAGAAAAAACAGATGTTTTTTCATATGGACAAACAGGAGCTCTGAGAGCCTATCAGCAGTACATCGATTGCCTAACAAGATCAAGGCCTTTGATTTCCACCCCTAGCATGGAGAATGGACACAAGAATGTCTCAAAATTACATAAAATCATTAAATATCTAATTTTATGCCCTGAAATAAGTCTTTTATTTAAAAAAATAACCTATAAATTAAATTATAGCATTTTATTATACATATTTATTTTTTCAGACTTCAAGATATTTTTAACTTTTCCATAGATTTTCTTTTTGAGTAAATTTTTAATAAAACATATTCTAGACATTTATAATTTTAGTATCTTCAAATGATCCGACAATTCTTTTTGTGGTTTAAGTTTTTCATCATTTGATTCTATGATTAACCATGCTATGTAAATATAACTTTAACTTAATTCTAAAGTATTAATGCTTAAAGTTTACCGTGAAGAAATGAATGAAGATGTCACAGGAGGAACAAATATGTTTAAGTCAGATGTTTACAAATGTATCTTGCATAGAACTAAATAAATCTTAAGCATAATAAAAACAGACTTGGATGAGAAAGTGTTTCTTGAAACCACCACACAATGCCAGTTTCCACATACATGTAATGAAGTGTGATTTAAAATTACACATTTTAAAGGTAACATACTGAAAATAGTCTTCCTTTTCCCCAATATTTCTAAGATTTCGCACACATTAAAGTCATTAGGAAGATTATTATTATTTTTGAATTAATGGAATAACTTTCAGTGTTCTATTATTTTCTTTAGCTTGCAATCAGAAAATATATCATATTATCTTCATACTAGTATAATCCATTTAATTTAATTGAGTGTGTCAATTATCTGTTAATATGATAAGTGAATGAGAATAAAAATTAAGTATCTCATTTATCTTTGGAAAGCTAATATTTTAAACCCTTTGAAAGAATAGTGCAATCATATCATTTTGTTCAATGCATGGACATAAAGTTAAATGCTCATTATTGATAATATCCTGTAAGAATGGGTAAAATGTGTTGATTCTATATCAGATCTGATAATTGTCCTGCAAATATGTTTGAAATGCAATATTGATATCACAGGTATGTGCAATATCTAAGATTTTACCAAGTAGTAAATATAAAAAAAAGTACTAGAGCATATGACCCCAATCGGACATCTGGGGAACCAGCATAGGACATAAGAAGGACCCCTGAATGAGGGTGTCAGTTGAGAAACCAGGGCAGTCTATGGGGCCTCTGGTAATGGAACCAGTATTTATATCTAGTGCACGAACTTTGGGAGCCCATTCCCTATGTAGGGATACTCTCTCAGCCTAGATACTGGGGCAGCCTAAGCCCTGCCCCAAATGATGTAACAGACTTTGATGATCCCCCATGGAAAGCCTCACCCTCCCTGGGGAATGGATGGGGGTGGGATAGGGGGTGGGTGGCGGGAATAGCAGGATGGGAGGGAAAGGAAATTGAGATTGGTATGTAAAATAAGATTGTTTTTAATTTAAATTTAAAAGTATTCAATAAATATATAATAAGTACTAGTTTCAAATGAAATATGAGGAATCCTCTTGGCCTGTTTTCCATTATGACATTTGCATTTAAGCAACATTTCACAAAGTCCCAATTCAACTGCCATGAATGATAAGAATGTCAATGTTCCCTTGCTTTGCTCTCCCTCTCCCTTCCTTCCTCCCTTCCCCACCCCATTTTGTATCTCTGAATGCATGCACTGGGGATTAAACATGGGTTTTCCTGAATACAAGCAAATGTTCTGAAACTGAGCTACATCTCCAGTCCTCTCAGATTCATATATAAGGCAACACTAATCATTTACAAAGGTACTTGTCACTTTTCTTCATACTTTTCTTACTTCAAACAGGTACTTGCTTGTTATGAATTTTGTAAGATAAATTAATTACTCCCTCATAATCCAGTCTTTCAAATATATGAAGATGGCTGCTGTTTCCTACTGAGCTTTCTGTTTTCCAAGAAACCAATGCCTAGTTATTAAATTCTTCCCATGAGATTTTTTATTTGTTCTCCTGTAAAGAGCTTGAGGTATGTCACCAGGTCTAATAAATATGCGATGAGCTATTGAATGAGTTTACCCAGATATTGACTGAGGAAGAAAATGTTTTGTTTGTTCTCTAGTACTCAGCACATTGAGAAAAATTCATTATTTAGACTAGGAGAAATATGATATATGTGTAAGGTAGTTCACAAATTTATTCATTTCAACCACTATTATACTAAAAGAATATATGTAAAGTATATGTATGCATGCACTTGTGGGTGCCTTCTCTTTAATATACATCCTTTTATTTCATAAATTGGAAAACTGTTTCTCAGGCTATAAATGGTAAAAAGAAAAAATGCAGTAGTTTAACATTTTAACCAAGTATGTTGAATTGACTATTAAAAGAGTAGACCATGCCAAAATAAGGGAAATTAAGCCTAAATCTACTTCAAATCTATTATCAGAGTGGCAGAACAGGAAAGTGAAGTGAACATTTCAAAAATTTGGCATTTGACTTATAGACATAAGCAGTGGTGCACTTGTCTTATAAATCATTCCTAGTGTGATCTGGAAACAGTGGTGTTCTTTTCTAAAGTTATGAATTTAGATTGTTTGATTGACTTTGATTTGAGTACAGACAGCTACAGCACTGAGATCTCAAGTGAACCTGGTGTTGGAGCAAATTCAGTTGGAGGAGATGAGCCTGATGCATATGCACAGCCTCAACAGCTGTTGACTCATTGGCCATATTGCTGATCTGTTTTAAAATAATCAAACTCCAAGCCTCATGTTCATAAATTAATTATATTGGAAACCCTTAGAGAAGGCAAAGTAAGAACTTGAGAAAAAAATGAGACCGACTGAACTCTACAGTGCAATCATATTCACTGGAAAATGACAAGTTAAACCTTAATTCATGGGACAGAGAGATAGTTAGATGGTATTTACCTAATAACAATATCATGAGTAATTATTTAGTGAAGCCCATTCAAAATCACGCATTTGTATCATCATTCTGGGTCCTCTATTCTTAGTCATGAAGACAGTTTACTAACAGATTGCATTATGCGAACTATATATCCATGGATTAAAACAGCATGTTATAGTCCCATGGAACACAAATATATTCTGAGGCATGCTTGAAAACTATGTTAGTTCAGAAAAGGAATTTTCTTAGAAAAGCATTATGATGGTGGCAGGACTTATTTATAAAGCTTTGAGTCCTAGAGGATTAAGGTCAACAGAAAGAGGAGTCATTAGAGTCTGCTGGAAAATTTCAGTTCTAACAGACAGTGATAATTACACTGAGGGATTCCTGGCCAAGGTGTACTTGCTGGAGGGAAGCTTGTCTGACTCTATTTAAGAAAGGAATGAGCTGAAGGTGACACAGAGTCACAGTGTGGCTAAGAGGGAAAGTCTGATGCTTATTCCTATGTAAAGAGGAACGAGCCTGGCAACCCCACAGAGCTGAAATCAGTTTACTCAGTGAAAGGTTTTCAGTCTTTCTTGTTAATACTCTTGAAGAATGTACAATATGCTTAGGCTTTGATCAGATATACAGCCTTTTAGCATATCTTTGAGGGACTCCACCATTTTTCTCCTTTAATATTCCCCTCTAAGGTGATATCAGAAAGCCTCAATGGACCCAAAAGGAAAAGGAGACAAACAAACCTTGATCTGCTCCTAGTTATTTGGGCAGGGGTGGCCAATGAAATCCTATTTCTTTCATTGCTGGGATGGTGGCACTCAGTCTTGAATGCCCAGACCTTCCTAAAGAATCTAGTGGGATTGCTTTTGCTTAGTGGTCTTTGTGTGGCCCACCATGACTTGGTGACTTTTCATCAAGGTTAATTTCGACCCACTGTGAGTCAGGAATCTTGCACTAGGGACAAATCTTCAAATGTCCTTATATCAATTTCGATATCATTATTGGAGAGAATTTTTCACCCTGATATGAGTCCAAACTCTTAAAGCTTCCTCACATGGTACCTGAAACACCATCTGAATGCCCTCTCTTAACCTTGATTGCCCTATATTTATGTAGGTATTTCTAAGCCTTTCTCTCCTAAGGTGTAATCTTATAATAGAGTGGAGTGTAGGAAGGCTGAGATGGTACTTGTAGAAAGCACATTGGTACCTTGAACATTCTTTTAGTCAGTGCCCTCAAGTTTGAATTAGGACTTTGACATATCAGACTGGACTGCAATGTTCAGAAAGTTAAATTTTCAAGGAAAATCTCTTTTTAACTATTTAATCAAACAAATGAACAAAAATGGTGGGATATTTTCCAGATACTGATCTTTCTAAAACTATTTACAAAGTAAAGGTGTTCATAAAACTCTGAGCTACATGGGTTTGTTCTTTTATTTGATTTGATTTTGTTTTTTTTAATAGCATGTTGTATACAAATTGAACATGGAAATATTCAAGAATCCAATATTCTAGTGAGAATGAAATTGAGTTGTTTGAAAAAAATATCACTCAATTGTCTACTCATGCTAGTTTATCAGCTTGGGTGTAGTTTGGTGAAGTTCCTTTCTTTCTGTTGTTCTCCAAGGAAAAATGAGAGTGCTGACTGAATCCATGCCCTCTGCATTGACTGTAGATCTACTAAAGCTCCAAAACTCCCCAGCCAGTTCCCTCCATCAATTACCTAAATGTTCATTTCAGGCTCTTCCTCTTACACCTCCAACAACTTGTCTGTCCTCACACAAGTGTTTTGCTTTGACTTCACTGGAGACATGGAAAAATAAGTAGCAATTTCCATTTTCTAAATGATACTGCTGCTTTCATGCCTGTCTACCACTCTAAAGTCAATCCTGTAACATTCAGTATGACCTTGTTTGTGTTTTTAAATATAAACCAGATCATGTTAGTCCCTAAGTGCCTTGCTATTGCAGTTAGGGCACAATTTGATCCTCTCCACCATTTACGAGGCCAAACAAGATCTTTTATTAGAAGGCTGGGGAGATATCAGACAAATACATGTACAGAGTAACTGTATATATACACTAGTCCTCAACTCTACAACTCAAATGTGGTAGTACATACTTATAAACACAGTGCTAGGAAAAAGTGGCAGGTGGATACCTGGTGATGGCTAGTCATCCTATATAGCCTAATTAAGGGCTGCAGGGCTGCACTTGCACACAGGTTCTTGCCCATTAAGCTCTATAACCTAATGTACTCTGTTTCTTGCAAGCAAGTGAAATTGCAGCTATGCCATATACTTCAAAGTCATTCTTCTTTCTAGCTGTAATCCATTTTTTTTCTGAAAGTTTAGGTAGTTTTTTGGTTTACAAGAAAAAATTCCTTGGAGTATTTCTGCCTGTGTCTCTATTTCCTAATAGCACCTACTGGTAACTTATTTATGTTACTACTATAACCAAGTAAAAAAATTATCTGGTCTGTAAAATGTTTCTGAGAAATTTCATTTTTTATATAAATTTTAAGTCAATTTTACTGAAAGATTAGACCATGTGACAATTAACCCATTACAAGTAAGTGAATTAAAAATGGTAGAACCATTATTTAGTGAAAGCTTTTAATAAACATAATTTGTCAATGTTCATGGTTATTTGTAACTGGCTGGGATCCTCATGGGGCTCAATTGGTTTTAAATATTTTGTAGCCATAAATTGACCATACCTCACTCAATCATTTTTCAATGATTTCCCCTTGTTCACATTAGCTGAAATAATACTTACATTCTCCCAGTAAAAGAAGACTGCCCCTTATTGAGTGATGTATAGTACCAGGGAAATTAAAACAGAACATATTAAAAGAGGAAGTTCTTTTTTACCAGCGACTTACCCACACACAGTGGTGATTTGGGGAATTCATTTTGAGCAAGGCAGCCCAGTTCTGTCCTAAATCAAGAAAGAGACCACTGGGTTCCCTATTGATTTCAGACCAACCTGCTACAGTCAGGGTTCCTTTATTATCCCCCATGTAATTTTTGGATATTAGCTTCCTGCAGAAGCCAAGGGTTGATGAAATAATAAGGCAAAAGCAATAAGAAAAGAGAGATCATATAATGTTCAAAGCTGAGGGGTCTGCTGTAAGGTCACATCAAACTCAGGTGTCATTCCAGGTGGATCTCTTATGTTCTGTTTACTGCATTGCTGGAAATTGAACTTGGCAGTTAAGGGCCCTTTTTGTCTTCAGATCAGCTGTGGTTTGAATCCATTCTTCATCCCAAAA
Organism: Cricetulus griseus; assembly: GCF_003668045.3. Classification (NCBI taxonomy): domain Eukaryota; kingdom Metazoa; phylum Chordata; class Mammalia; order Rodentia; family Cricetidae; genus Cricetulus; species Cricetulus griseus. The sequence goes on along the minus strand of NC_048598.1, from coordinate 92,915,877 downwards.
AATAGTTAGACAATATTTTAGATGCACAGAATTCAAGCCTGAAAAATGGTTTTGATGCCAATTGTTTTTGAAAAGACCCTGTGTTTCAAATGACTGCAATTTAACTGTGCATTCACTTCTCAACAACTGCAAATAAATTATAGATCTTTCTATTTTACTTTAAATGTCATTATTCAGCCCAATTTTATTCACATTCAAAGTAGCTTTCAACATCTTACATGATTAGTGTTATGGATTAATGATTTTTTTTTTGTTTTTCCTTTCTTCACAGAATGCCTTGTTGGCTTTCTAAAGATATTTTATCTGTGTGCGTTTGTGTGTGTGTGTGTGTGTGTGTGTGTGTGTGTGTGTGTGTGTGTGTGTGTGTGTGTGATACTGGTGGTGGTGGTGGGTTTTTTGTTCCATTTCTTTCCCAAAAGAAAATGATACCATCCTTCAAATGCATCAATTTGTCACAACTTTCATAACTGAAACTTTACAACCAGTTATGCAGTTATGATATAATTTCATTCTAGCATGGACACAGTTAAAGCTGGCCAACTGATCTTCCCCGGAGTCCTGAGGTGCTGATTAATTATGCATATTGCTTACACCTGTGGAAAAATCACCCCACCTTCCTGTAGCTAATAAAATTAAATGTTAAATTGAGACTGCAGAGAGCTGGCTTTTTCATTTGTGCTTGCCATATTCAATCCTACTTATTCTCATGCAGATGATTGTATATTGCATGAGTCAGATCAAAAGAGAATATTTTCCTAGGGATCTTAAAGCTGTTCATCTCTATAATACAGTGCAGAGAAGCATGGGGAAAGTCTGCCTTTTATCTGTGGAAATGTGGCCTACAGTCCATTGCAAAACTGTAGAGAATTACACCATGACTATTTTCCAGCCATAAGAAATAGCAATTACTTAGGAGTAAGGAGAAGAATCTCACCAGTTCTTACAAGGTTTCTATGTTGCTTTCCATATTTTATATTAGTATTTATTGTTGGAAGAATCCTATCTTTGCTATGAAGTAGTAAGTGGAGAAAGTAAGAGATTCTTTTCTGAAGGTGTTTCTTAACTTCACAGCCCACCTGCTGCTCAACATCTGTGTGAGCTTGGGGAGTGTCCACAGCTTCACTTGCCCCATCTGTAAAATTAAGTTAATGAGGCTAACAATATCTGCACAGTGAGGAGGAAGTGCAGATGACAGCCCATCATTACTTTTGCAAGTTTCCCTGAGTGACTGAATCAGGCAAAGTGGATGTTCACTAAAGTCTGGTCACCATTTGTGGTCTGTTGTGCTCCTTAATCTATCTATCCTCTGTCCCTACAGAGCAAAATTCAGTCCTCTGTTATCAGGGCTTTTAATAGAAACATTAGATAGGATAAGCCCAAATTTCTTTTTGGAGTAATAGTTCCATGGGAATCCTGACCAGTAATACACTTCCTTACTAAACTCTTCAGATAACACCTCTTTGTTCATATGAGACATAACCATATGAGTCAGAAAGTAAAGCCACAAATCTGTGAAGAGCACACCCAGTGACTAAGAGATTAGACAAGCACTAATTTATCAGAGCAAGCACATTATTTTTCAAAAGAGAAAAGGAGAAATAAGTGCAAAAGAACTCAACAGTAAAATGCATGTTTGCACATTTATAGCAAAGAGATAGAAAGTTTATGCATCAAGGTTATGTCTGTGGTCACCATTGGAAAGAATATAGATATTTGATCTGTAGTCAAAGTGAGTCCCTTTTTTTTCTCTGTTGCAGTTCATTTTTAGCATAAATTTGTTTATAATTAAAATTATTTTTGTGTACTCAACCAAATTCAGGAAAGCTTACTTAAATGTAAAGATGGATCACATAACACTATAATGTTTATGTTTCATGTACCAATTAAAGTAAAAAGTAATTTAAATTCTGCTACATTTACATTTAGAATTTGGTACATTTACAATTAGAATCAAAATAAAATTTCTGTTCTGCACTACATTAAAAAATACCTAAATAATGGATAAGATTTGCACATGCTGCTGCAATTTTAAAATAGCAGCACTTGAGAGAAAGATACCATTCAACAGAGTTCAAGCAGAGGAGTTTTTAATTAGGTGAAAAGGATCATAAAAAGGGGAAGGAGGGGAGACCAGCTTCCAGAGACAGGAGCAGCAGGAGAGAAGAAAGAGAGGCAAAGAGAGTGAGAGAGAGAAAGGAACAGACAGACAGGGAAAGAAAGAAAGAAAGAAAGAAAGAAAGAAAGAAAGAAAGAAAGAAAGAAAGAAAGAAAGAAAGAAAGAAAGAAAGAGAAAGAAGAATGGGAGGTAGGCAGGGCCCTTTTACATGGGAATGTAGTCAATGTGCACAGGTGGTGCTCTTAGTGGCAGCAACTGAGAGTGTATCCTGTCAGAACTCCAAAGTTAGGCCAGTACAGATGCCTAAATACTAACACATGCTGTCTTATCAAAACGAAAATTATCTTCAAATATATGTTTGTGTATCTTGATTACATTCCACCTGTCTCAAAAGTAACTTGAAATTGTTCATTAAATAATGACAATGAAAAAATAAAACTGGAAATGTCTTTTAAATGTTTCTAATCACCATTATAAAAAGCAGAGAAAGGCTTTTGAGGCTGTGTGTCTTTAAGATAGGAAAAGTGGGAACAAAATTACTAAAGTATGAGGGCTTTTTATGTCTTTACCACAAAATGTATTAATTTTCCATATTTTCTGGCTTTCTTTACTCAGCAGTAAGAATCTATTTCTCCAAAATATTGGCCATTTCTCCTCCCTTGTGCCTGTTATACCACAAAGGACAGAGGAGGTTGAGATGTCCATGTTTACCCCAGCCACCTGCAATTCCACACTCATGGATGGACACAAACACCAATCCTTACTGGAGAGAGACTTCAAAGACATCTTTGGACGAATGGAAAAGAAGAGCAGCGTGAATTGCCAGGTGGAACCACTAACTCTAAGTGAAAACATAAACTGCCTCAGAACCAGTGGTTTTCCAAGTCTGGCAGGATTAAGAAGCAAGAAGTTGGCTGGCGTTGATGGCCACAAGAAGACTGGTTTCTGTCTTGCCTGTCCCTGCAACACTTAGTCACAAATAAAAATACAGAGACTTATATTAATTATGATCTGCTTAGCTGATGTGTCAGGCTTCTTACTGACTAGCTCTCTCTTAAATATCAACCCATTTCTATTAAACTATGTATTGCCAAGAGGCTATGGCTTACCTGTAATGCTCACACATGTTAATCCTTCAGTGGCTACATGGCATCTCCCTGGCAACTCACTTTCTGCCTTCCTCTTCCCAGCATTCTGCTAGTCTGGTCACCCCACCTATACTTCCTTCGTGGCTAATGGCCAATCAGTGTTTTATTAAACCAATAAGATAAACATATAATCACAGCATACAGAAGGACCTTCCCCATCAGCAATGCCCATCTGAACCACCAGGTTGTAATTCAGCTTAGTGCCTGCCTGCCTGCCTGCTGCATATTGTTCAATTGTCTTCTCAGGTAATGAGTGTGCACATTGTTAGACTTTTCATGTGGGCAACTCTTGTCTACTTGTATATTCAGACAGAGAACCATCACTAAAGACCCCAATTTTATGACTCTCCAAATGCTAAAATTTTAAATCAACAGTGAGCATTACCATAGCAAAATGAATGAGGTGCTTCTTGCCTGTGATATGGGTACCTCAAAGGCTCTTAGGAATAGAGCATCATGACCTTGGAACTGGTTCATAATGTGTAGTTTTGAAGTCTACCTATACTAGAGAGTGATATTGATGCAAATTATACATATAGAAACATTGACTGTAGGTATTCAAAATGAATTGAATAGTAATTAAAAGATAATAACATAATTTCATGTAAATTATTTTCTAATTTAAAAGTCTGTGTTTTATATGTATACAAATTGCATAAAAGAGCAATGTATTCTGTGGCAACTGTGCTAATGGGACGTACCCTTGTAACTCTTAACCAGCAGTTTCCACACTTTCTGAAGTTGCTGGACAGTATCAGGGAGATAGAAATGTGCAGGATAATTATGTGCAGTAGTAAAATATTAATGTGACATCTGAAAATGCCCTATCCGTTTAAAGAGAAATCTGAGTGTTTAGATGATGGAGTGAAGAAAAATGTCTGCCAGAAACTGAACCTTTTTAATTTTAATTTTTTAATTAATTTAATTTAGAAACAATATTATTTCACAATCCCAATTCCCTGTCTCTCTCTCATCCTCCCATACCCCCCACTGACTAACTCATCAAACCCCCATTCACTCCCCAGGGAAGGTGAAGCCGTCCATGGGGGATCATCAAAGTCTGGCTCATCATTTGGGGGAGGGCCTAGGCACACCTCCTTGTATCTGGGCTGAGAGAGTATCCTTCCATAAGGAATGGGCTCCTGAAGTCCATTTGTACACTAGGGATAAATACTGGTTCCACTGTCAGGGAACCCATAGACTGCTGAGGCCTTCTAACAGGCACCCACATTCAGAGGGCTTGGTTTTGTTCAATGCTGGTTCCCCAGGTTTATGATTGGGGTCAGTGTGCTCTTACTTGGTCAGGTCAGCTGTTTCTGTGGATTTCTCCAGCATGCTCTGGACTCCTTTTATCAACCCTCCTCCCTCTCAAACAACTGGATTCCAGGAGTATGGCTCAGTGCTCAGCTGTGGGTGTTTGCTTCTACTTCCATCACCTACTGGATGAAGGCTCTAGAAGGGTTTCCATAGTTCAGTGTTTATCATGCTTACCTAAACACACAAAAACTGAATCTTACATAAATAATTGAAAGGATGGATCCACATCTGATAATTGAAGAACAGCAAATAACTCAAATTTATGTCAGTTGTTTTAGGAGTTAAAGTTTTCAGGATTCAACATATTTTACTGTGTAAAGTTGAGAATTGTCCTTTAAATGTCTGTGAAGAATTCTGCTAGGATTTTGATAAGGGTTGCATTGAATCTGTAGATTGCTTTTGGTACGATTGCCATTTTAACTATGTTGATCCTGCCTATCCAAGAGCATGGGAGATCTTTCCACTGCTGCTGGGAGTGCCAACTCATACAGCCACTTTGGAAATCAGTATGGAGATTCCAGAAAATGGGGATCAGTCTACTACATGATCCAGCAATTCCACTCTTAGGCATGTGTCCGAAGAATGCACATTCATACAATAAGCACATCAGTTCAACTATGTTCATAGCAGCATTATTTGTAATATCCAGAACCTGGAAGCAACCTAGATGCCTCTCAACTAAAGAGAGGATAGAGAAAATGTTGTACATTTACACAATTGAGAACTACTTAGCTGGAAAAAACAATGGAATCTTGAAATTCACAGGCAAATGGGTGGAACTAAAAGAAACCATCCTGAGTGAGGTTACCCAGTCACACAAAGACAAACATGGTATATACTCCCTCATATATGGATTTTAGACCTGGAACAGGGGATTGCCAGCTTACAATCCCACTTACCAGAGAGTCTGCAAAACAGGGAAGACCCTAAGAGAGACATGCATGGTACCCCAGAGAAGGGGAATGGGACAGGATCTACTGAGCAAGTTGGAAGCATGGGGGCAGGGGATAAGGAGCTGGGAGAAAGAGGGGTGGAAGAGGAGGGGACAGGAGGACATAAAAGAGCAGGAAGGTAGAGTCAGGGGAAGAATAGAGGAGAGCAAGATAAAAGGGAGCCATCATAGTTTTAAGAAGAAATCTGGAACTAGAGAGATTTCCAGAGATCTATAAGGATGACCCCAGCTGACAATCTAAGCAATAGTGGAGAGGCTATCTTAAATGCCCTTCCCCAATAATGAGATTAATGCCTACCTTATTTGCCACCCTAGAGCCTTCATTCAGTGGCTGATGGAAGCAGAGGCAGACACCCACAGCTAAACACTGAACTGAGCTCCTGGAACCCAGTTGAAGAGAGAGGGGACGAATGAGCAAAGGGGTCAAGACAGGGCTGGTGAAATCCACAGAAACAGCTGACCTGAACAAGGGGGAGCTAATGGACCCCAGACTTATGGCTGACAGGCCAGCATAAGATCCAGACCCCCTGAAAGTTCGTGTCAGTGAGGAGGCCTTGACAATCTATGGGGTCTTGGATAGGAGATCAGTATTTATCCCTGGTGCAGGAAAGGACTTTGGGATACCATGCCACATGGAGGGATGCTCTCTCAGCCTGGACACATGGGGGAGGGCTTAGACCTCCCAAGGCTATGACAGACTTTGAGATTCCCCCATGGAGGGCCTCAACCTCCCTGGGGAATGGAGAGGGGATGAGGTAGAGGCTTATGAGTGCTGGTGGGGGGTGGGGAGGAGGGGAGGGAGAGGTTTTGGGATTGCCATGTGAAGCAAGCTTGTTACTAATTTAAATAAATTATAAAAAAACCAAAATACTTCACCAATAATCTTATTTGAGAATGTATGTTTCTTTCTAACATCAAAGCTTTTCTGATGTCTTCCCTGAAATTTAAAGGGAGGTCACACATTTGTTGCAATCCCGTTGTGTGAGCAAGAGAAAGGGTGTGGTATATGTGGTGGGCAATCCTGTGTTACAGAGTAAATGTGGGCATCAGAGGAAAAGTCTGTGTAGTCAGTTTTCTCCCACTGTTCATGGATTCTGGGCATGGAATACAGGTGGACATGTACAAGTGACTTTACCAGCTGAACCATCTTGCTGATATGAATTTACTTCTTCAATCATAGCCATATATTTGTGCACATTGCTGCAGGTAACCATATATCTACACTGCTTATCAAATTGATAGTTATTCATCTAGAGTGTACTTTGAATGCCTGGCAGTCAATTGAAAGGCAGAAATATTAAATTCAAATTGAATACTGAAGTTTGGGGGTTTTGATGCCCCATATGGGAGCCATGCCATTATTACAACATAAGGCCCAAATATACCTAAAACTCATGGAGCTACTCTTGATGTGGAAGCAGTAACAAGTATGAAATACTTTTGTTATAGAAATCAATAGGATTTTTAATCAAAGACTTTAACACTTTTAGGGAAAAATAATGTGCTGGGGATAATATGATATGCTGAAACTTGTATGATCTTTGCTAAAATTAAGAAACAAAGCAGGAAAGCTATATTTTTTTAAAATTTCAAATGAGTGAGAAGGCTGGCTCTATGTGGAGTATATTCAGAAACTTATTAATTTTAAATGTTCTGAGAGATTTTGCTCCCATGAATTCAAAGAAACAGGATGACTATCGTTGAAATTTTTAGTATTTTCCCTCTAGCAGTCAATTTAAGTGGAATATATGTTAAGTCTTCCCTACTGAGATCATATTTAATTAGCTGTCAGGAAATTTGAATGATAGAGGTGTATTGCTGAATCACATAAATGGTTCAATCATAAATAATGACTGTACTTCTGAATTTTTTAAAGTCAAACTCTATACAAATATCTGTACATGTGTGTGCATAGTTTTTTGAAGTCAGAACCCAAAACATATCACTTAAATCTGCTACTATCACATTATCATTCTTAAGTTTGAAAACAATCACTTCCTGATAGTTTTTAAATGACATCTAATTTCAGAGTTACTTCCTAATTTTATGGAAATTTGAAGGAAAGTATAGAAAGAAATTGTTAACAACCAAATTTAAGATGACCTATTGGGTAATTTCTACCTATTGGGTAATCTGTCTGTTCATTTACTACGATGAAACCATTTCCTCTGATGCAAATTAAGTACAGTGGTCAGTTCAGTACAACTCTTTTTTCCACATTAAATTCAATCTCCCTACCCCAATACTGATCACTTCCATACAATGAAATGTCAATAACCAACATTCCATGGATAGTTTATCATTTTCAAATCTACTGCTGACAGGCAAAACCCATTGTGGCCTCTGATGCCCACCCATTGGTTTTTAGTGTAGTTTGTCTGAGGATAGTCTATGTCCTAAAAAATATTTCCCGACTTTCACATACACAAACTGATTTTCCTGCTGAAATGGTTGCTAGATGTAGAATAAAGGCAATCATCTTGAGGTCTGAAAAAAGCACAAACTCCTGGATTCCTGTCTCCTCAGTTGACTTCACTGATTCCAGAAATGTACACTCATTTTAAATCGGTGAGGGCACTGGGAGAAGAACCAATTTGCCAACCATAGACAAAGTTATCATTTGGGTTGTCAAATCTTAAGCAGCTAAACATATGATAACTTTTCTAATATAGAGCTCAGCATAATACACTTAACCATATGTCAGTTTCTGAACTATGGTACACAAAAAATGGAGTACTTTGTGGAAAGATAATGCATTCTATAAACCTAAAATATTTTTATGGAGACACTTTTAAAAAGGTTTTGGTGGTCACTGCTAATAATATGAGACAAACAGCCTACTCAAAGATACATAGCTATTGTAAGTTAAGTCCGAAAGTTTCCTCCATAGGCTCAGGGTTTTAAAACACTCCTGGTGTTCCATTGTTGGGAGGTTCAGTAGCTTCGGTGGACAGAGTCAATTGGTGGATATAGGTGTGCCCAGGTGCTCAAAGTGAAGGTACACTATCCCTGCTTGCTACCACTTCTGCTTTCTGTCTTCTATGAAGTGAATAGCAAGCTGTCTTCTGGCATTAGCTCCTAAACCATGATGTTCTTCTCAAGCACATGGCACTGAGCAATAATGGACTGAAAATTCCTTCTTTAGGTTATTTCTGACAGGTGTTTTGGTTATAGATTCTCAAAATTAGCAAACAGAAAATTATTTTTTTCATTACTGGTTTTATATTTTAATTTTTTTTATTAGTTCAAGTTGGGAACAAGCTTGTTTCATATGAAAATCCCTTCTCCCTCTCCCTCCTCTCACCCCCATCCCTCCTCCCCAACCCCCAACCTATCCCCCACCCCATGTACCCTCCACTCCCCAGGCAGAGTAGTGCCCTCAACAGGGGCTCTGCAATGTCCACCAAATCTTCCTGGGTTGGTCCTGGGCCCTTCCCCATGTGTCCAGGGCCAGAGTGTAACCCTTCATGTGGGATGGGCTATCAAAGTCCCTTCTTACACCAGGGAAAATTACTAATCCACTACCAGAGGCTCCCTGGAGTGCAGAGGCCTCTTTATTGACATCCATGTTCAGTGGTCTGGATCAGTTCAGGGTACTGGCCTCCCAGACAGCTTCTGGGGTCGATGTGCTCCCCCTTGTTCAGGCCAACTGTTTCTGTGGGCAAACAGAAAATTATTAACAGTAGTTAAAATTAAAAATAGTACAAAATTCAGCTTCAGACCATCATAACCAATTGTACCACTTGACAATCAACGTGACTCAAATCTTCTGATCTTCCCCGCTACAATCTTGTTTCCAGTATGATAACATTTTCTACAAATGGTATCACCATCCAATTAGCTGTATAGTCCAGGATCCCAAGATTTGTCTGATACCTTCCTACTTTCCTCATCCAGTCCTAATCCAGGAATTAGGAAAATGTACTTTAATATCCACCCACCTCTTCATTTTCATCCTCACTGCTTTAAGCAAAGATGTGTACTAAGATTATAGGGATTTGCAAAATACCTTTCCAATGATACAGCATGTATTCACTCTTCTCATGGACTATAGCTTTGCATTGACCTAAAGACTCCAATGAGGTCTAGCCTTCCTTACTTCCCAGGACTTCCCTTGTCTGTTCCCTTGATGTACATATTGGCTTTTATTCCTTTTCCATTTTCGTTACCTAAAGTTCTTTGCTCATGTATTTGTAGTTTGAATGTCTCTAATCTAAATCAATGATAACTTTCTTGAAACATCCAAAGACTCTCTTTCTGAGCTTCCTCTTTCATTATTTTCATGACCCCAAATAATATTTTTGTCATCTTCAACTCTAGATTAATTTACTTTAGCCTTTGCCACATCTGTACCTTCTGAGTTGCTAGACTAATTATTGGAAGAACCCGTCTCCTTTAAAATATTCTAATCTCAGTGACATCAGAAACAAAGGCATTACAGCATTCCTAATATTACATCACAGTACTTTGCGAGCATCTCATATACAGAATCTGTTCTTGTGTAATTTTTGAAAAAAAAATAAGTCAATAGGTAAATAAATGCCAAGGATTCAATTAGGCAAAGCAAACAAAGGAAAAAAAAAAACAAAAATGAAATCAAAAGAAAAATTGAACACTCTAATTAAATGAAAACCAACCTATAATCATAGTAAATGAAAGGAAGAACTTTTGGGAATAGGTAGCAAATGTATAGATGCGGATGTATGTATTTGGACAAAGAAAATTATACTCCTAAACTTTTTGTGATGCTGGAATTATAGTCAGGAATGATGACACTGATTGCAGAATTATTCCATGCATAAGAAAATGCTTCTTAGGGTAATTGTAAAGTAGAAAGTAAATCATCTACCTGAAAATTATAAAGTGTGAAATATTTAAATAATGTAAAATAGAGTGTTAGCAGTCACTTCCTCTGCTGCATGGTACCACAAAGATGAAACTTAATAACATTAAGTTAATTAAAATAAGCCAAGCATTTAAAAAAAAAGTGCTGTCAGCCTCAACTCTTTTCAGGTACCTACATTAGTGAAATCCGCAGAAACAGAAAGTAGATAGTACTTACTAAGGGAAAAAGAAAGCTGAGTGTTTGTTTAATGGGCATAGTGCTACAGTTCTGTAAGCTGAAAAGCATTCTAGCTAGGATTTCATGACAATGGGAGTATACTTAACACTACTAAGTGATATACTTTAAATGGGTAAAATGGCAAATTTTTATCATGGGTATTTTATCACAATTTTAAAACTGAAATGCATTTAGATGATAGAATTGCTGCTTTATTCATTTTTAAACACTACATTAGTTCATTTTCCTCTTAGTGTAAGGAAAATAGCTCTATTATAAATGCTTGAACAAAGAATCAAAAAGAAATACCACATCTAAGGGAATGCATCATTGTTAGTTACTGTGAAGAAATTAGAAAATCATAGACCATTAATATATATTTGATGAATAAAAACAAATGTAGAGATATGTTAAAGGTGTTGTTAGTAGACAGAAGTACACATGGAATTTTCCTTTGAACTTGTCCCTACTATGGTTGCCAGTTCAGAGGATGTTTGGATTTGGAAGGATAAATTATGTTTGCTGGATATTTACTTGTGATTCAAATATAATTACTAAAGAAATGGCCTCCCGGAAATAATCACTATTAAGATATCCTTAAGATGGAGCTCTAGAAAATTACTGTTAAACCTACATTTAACATTTCTAATGTTAATAGAGTCAACCAAGAACACATTTACAGTGAAGTGCAGGTGATTCCCCACACTTAGGAAAGATACAGTACTAAAAAAAAGTCATTTCAAAGCTTACCAGATAGATATTCAGTTTGTTAGAATAATAGATCATAGCTTACTATTATTATTAACATTATTATTATTATTATTATTATTGTTATTTTAAAAAGAAAGCCAGGTGGGGGTGTCATACACCTTTAATTCTAGAACGTGGGAGGCAGAGACAGGGCTGTTACACAGAGAATCCCTGTCTCAATAAACAAACAAACAAAAAAAACCCAAATAAATAAAAGGAACAAAGTCTCTATATATGCCATCTTTTACTTTAACAATTTATCTTTTGATGAAATCCAGTTCAATAAACAGAGTTTGAATTTTCCAGACCAAGTTTTCTGAACTGAAATATTTTCCTTACTGGATAACAGGTTTAAAAAGAAATGGAGTAAAATCTGTGTATGTAGACAGGACAATGGTTAAACCTCAGAGAGAAAAAAAGAAAAAAGCCATATGGTGGGGTTAGATTCAATTAAATAATGAATCTTGCCAGTACTATTTAAAAGTAAGTACTGGGCCCTGAGAGATGTTCAGCAGTTAAGAGCACATGTTGATATTGCATAGGACCTGGGTTTCATTCCCTGAATCCACAGGGTGGCTCAGAACCATCCATAACTTCAGAAAATCAAATGCCCTCTTCTGACCTTGTGGGCACCAGGCTCACATATGCTTCACAGAGATCCGAGCAAGCAAAACACTCACATACATAAAATTTAATAATTTAAAAAATCTATCTGAAAAATATTTTTAAAATAACTTTTAAAATAATTTTCCTTTTGTTTTGTAAAAGTGTGAAAATTCTGTTCAGTGAAAATGGATGACTGCAACATCCTTCTTTGTATATAAACATGTGTAGTTTTCACTAATCTGATAGGAGGTGAAAATAACAGAAATTTCCTTTTCAAATGCAGGTCTGACCAACATCAACCATTCTTTGAACAACTGTGGGCTGGCTTTGTTGAATATCTGTGCATGCGATATATGTACATTTTATTACTTTTTAAATTAGGCAACAAAATATTTGATGTCATTAGGGCACTTTAAACAAGCATGTTTTACGAGATCTTCCTATCTGCCCCCCCTCTATTCTCCTGCCTCACCCCACTAAATCCTTTCCATTCTCATTCATCCTTTTTCAGCATTTACATCACTTGTCCTTTTGCCCTTTCCTTCTTTTTAATTTTTTTTTGAAATAGGGTTTATCTGTAGCTTTGGAGCCTGTCCTAGAATTCTCTGTAGACCCAGCTGGCCTCGAACTCATAGAGATTTGCCTGCCTCTGCCTCCCGAGTGGTGGGAGTAAAGGCGAGAGCCACGACCACCCAACTCTGCCCTTTCCTACTTCTACAGTGTTTTTTCACTGTTTTCCATGTATTTAGGCTTCACCTACATTTACATCTCTTCATACACATTCATATACAAATTGTAAGCTTGAATCCACATTTGAGAGCGAATACATAGCATTTATCTTTCAAATTTTGATTCACCATAATTAATAAAAGAATGATCATAGCAATCCATTTTTCTGAAAATATTTCTTTATAGCTAAATAAAATTTCTTTGTCATATAGACTATAGTTTTCATTGTCTAATTTACCTGCTACCATTTCTTGATATTTTGAGTAGAAGTATATATTAATAAATATTAAAGAGTAAATAAGTAGAGTTTTTGATTAATGAAAGCCAAATCTCAAGTAAAAGGAAACGCTTTGAGTCTCTATTTTTTTCTGGACATATTTGAACTAATAGATTTTTCATGTACAAATATATTTAAATTTGATAAATCCTTGAGAAGAGTATGGTGAACTTGAAGAGATTAATGGTCAGGTTGTTTTAAAGGGACCCGACAGTGAAGGGAAGGCAGAACACAGAGGGCAAGTTTCTCAGCTCTAGTTTGTAGGAGTTATCTGTAAACTAGATTGGAAGTTCCAATTATAAATATATTCTCTTTCTTTGGCTGCTAAAGGTTAGTGGTCTAAACAGAAAATATGATTTTGAAATATATTTTAAAATAAATTATCTCACTTGGTAAGTTGATTAGGAATGATCCTGGTCTCAGGCACTCTCTACATGACAGAGAATGAATTCTTGTGAGGCACAAGAGTCAGTGTAAGTATCTATATAGGGATTACTGGTTAGTAACAATGGCAGACATAATAGAGAACTAATTGCAATATTGATTTTAAGGACTAGAGAAAAGAGTGGGCTGGGAATAACAGAACACTTGGAAGATCTTTATATGTTTATTTATCTTTTTTTATGGTGTGTGGTGGGCAGTGCAAGACAGGGTTTCTCTGTGACATTGGAGGCTGTCCTGGAACTAGCTCTTGTAGACCAGGCTAGTCTTGAACTCACAAAGAACCTCCTGCCTCGGCCTCCCAAGTGCTGGTATTAAAGGGGTGTGCCACCACTGCTCTTTTATAGGTTTATACTGGTGTTGTTTTCAACCTTCTTCTAGAGACAGCTGTACTGAAAGAGGGATATTTATGATTTAAATATTTCATTCTCCAATCTTAGAAGGTCTTCTCAAAGTCCCATGTTCTCTGGGGGTATGCATGCTCTGTTTTTTCCTTTGGTTCAGACAAGAAACCTAGATTTCCCCTTCCTTCCCTTTCTTTAGACATTGCATTTAGGAATTGAGCACTATATGGGTTAAATGCATAATCTACTGTTTTGCTTCTCAACCTCCTGTCTCCCATTGAATATATTTTAATACTTTAATAGACATTAGAGATGACAAATGGAGATTTATAGCAGGGAGGGAGCATAGGATCAACTTTAATTTCATAACAACAACAAAATAGAATTATATGTATAAAGGGAAAAGGGGGATCCTAGGTAGACAGAATATTCTAGAGGAGTAATATTAGAGTAGAGGAAAATATAGCTGAGATAAGTTGACTTATTTTTTGTTGATATTAGGCAATGTGAAAAGTGATTGGGAGCTGAACCTTGTGAGTCAGGCCTGTACTCACAGCTACTCCAGAATCTGAGGCAGAAGGATCTCAAGTTCAAGGCTGGACTGGGAACTTAATGAGGCTCTGTCTCAAAATAAGGTAAAAACTGGTTCACCTAGGTTTAGAGCCCTTGCCGGGCATCTGCAAAACACTAAATTCATTAACCAGTACTTCAAAAACTCATCCAGCTAAGCAATCAATAAGATACACACACACACACACACACACACACACACACACACACACACACACACACACACATTGCTAAGGATTTTCTTCATTAGAAATAAGGCTGGAAAAAGCAGATAAGTTTTAGGTAGAAAAAAAATTTCATATCACTCCTTTCTCTTGCTCAAGAAATTAGGACATATTCTTTCTATTGGCGGTTATAAAGTTCATTTTTAATTTAAATACTTTTACTTCACTAAGAGCAAGTACCTGAGCCATTTGTGTATCTTCTTCTTCATTACTTAGCCTAATGTCAGTCTTCACACTATACAGCTATTTATCTTTTTATACTATTTCTTAGCTCAAAAAAAATCATCAACATACTTCCTTCAAGGAAAAACAAAATAAAACAAGTTTATAAAACATGTTATTTTGACAATGTGAACACAGATTTTTTTCCTTCAGATTTTTTATTTAAATTACAAACAAGGTTCTTTTACATGTCAATCTCAGTTCCCTCTCCCTCCTCTCCTACCCTGCTACACATCAACCACCTATCCCTTTCCCTTTCTGCTCCCCAGGAAGGGTGAGGCCTTCCATGGGGATCTTAGAACTCTGTCATATCATTTGGAGCAGGGCCTAGGACTTCCAACATTTGTCTAGGCTTAGTTAGTATCCCTCTGTGTGGAATGGATTCCCAAAATCCATTCAGATACTAGGGATAAATACTGATCCACTGCCAGTGGCCCTACATAATGCCCAAGCACCTAAATGTCATGCACTAATAGGGGGTCTAGAACAGACCTATGCTGGTTTGCCAGCTATTAATCTGGGGTCCATGAGCTCCCCAGGTCAGCTCAGGTCAGCTGTTTCTGCGGGTTTCTCCAGCCTGGTCTTGACACGTTTGCTCATCACTCCTCCCTCTCTGCAACTGGATTCCGGAAGTATAGCTCGGTGTTTAGATGTGGGTGTCTGCTTCTGCTTTCATCACCTGCTGGATGAAGGCTCAAAGATGGCATATAAGTTAGTCATCAATCTCATTGTCGTGGGAGGGCATTTAAGGTAGCCTCTTTTTTGCTTAGATTGTTAGTTGGTGTCATCCTTGTGGACCTCTGAACATTTCCCTAGTGCCAGATTTATTTCTCTTTAAACCTATAATGGCTCCTTCTATTATGGTATCTCTTTTCTTGCTCTCCTGTCCTCTTTCCCGACTTAAACTTCCTGTTCTCTCTTGCCCTCCTCTCCTCTTCTCTTCTCCCCTTCTCTTATTCCTAACTATCCCTTCTTCCCCCCAATGCTTCCAATTTGCTCCAAGAGATCTTTCCCCTTTTCCCTTTCCCCTTTCCCCTTTCCCCTTTCCCCTTTTCCACTTTTCCCCTTTTCCCCCTTTCCCCTTTCCCACTTTTCCCCTTTTCCCCCTTTCCCCTTTCTGCTTTCCCTTTTCCCCTTTCCCCTTTCCCCCTTTTCCCTTTTTCCCTTTTTCCCCTTTCTCCTTTCCCCTTTTTCCCCTTTCCCCTTTCCCCTTTCCCAGGGACCATGTATGTCTCTCTTAGTGTCCTCCTTGATTCCTAGCTTTTCTAGTGGTGTGGATTATAGGCTGGTAATTCTTTGCTCTTTGTCTAACAACCATATATGAGTGAGGGCATACAATGTTTGTCTTTTTGTGACTGGGTTACTTCAGTCAATATGATTTCTTCTAGTTCCATCCATTTGCCTGGAAATTTCAAGGTTTCAATGGTTTTTTTTCCAGTGAGTAGTATTTTATTGAGTAAATGTACCACATTTTCTCTATCCATTCTTCAGTTGAGGGGCATGTAGATTGCTTCCAGGTTCTGGCTATTGCAAATAAAGCTGCTATGAACATAGTTAAACAGATGTCCTGGTTATATGAATGTGCATCTTTTAGATATATATATAAGAGTGAAATTGCTAGATCTTATGATAGATTGATTCCCATTTTCCTGAAACTCAATACTGATTTCTAAAATGGCTGTAGGAGTTTGTACTCCCATCAGCACTGGAGGGGTGTTCCCCTTTCAACACATCCTCTCCAGTATACACTGTCATTGTTTTTCATTTTAGCCATTCTGACAGGAGTAAGATGTTGCCTCAGAGTTGTTTTGATTTGCATTTGCCTGATGGCTAAGGATGTTAAGCACTTTCTTAAGTGTCTTTTAGCCATTTTGTATATCTCTATTGAGATTTTTCTATTTAGTTCTGTACCCCACTTTTTAATTGGATTGTTTTGTGTTTTGGTGGCTAGCTTCTTGAGTTCATTGTATATTTTGGAAATCAGCCCTCTGTCAGATGTGGGATTGGTGAAGATCTTTTTCCATTCTGTGGGCTGCCTTTTCGTATTGTTGACTGTGTCATTTGCCTTACAGAAGCTTCTCACTTTCAGGAGGTCCCGTTTATTAATTGTCCTTCTCAATGTCTGTGCCACTGGTGTTATGTTCAGGAAGCAGTCTCCTTTACCAATTCATTCAAGGGTATTTCCCACTTTCTCTTCACCGAGGTTCATTGTGGCAGGGTTTATTTTGAGGTTTTTGATCCATTTGTACTTAAGTTTTATGCATTATCATATATAGGAATTATCTTCAGTCATCTACATCCCACAATCCAGTTTTGCCAGAACCATTTTTTGAAGAAGCTTTCTTTTCAATTGTATATCTTTAGCTTCTTTATAAAAAATCAGGTGTCTGTAGGTGTCTGCGCTAATATCAGGGTTTCAATTCAATTCCTTTGGCCTACCTGTCTATTTTTGTGCCAATACAAAGCTGTTTTCAGGACTATAGCTCTTTAATAGAGCTTGAAGTCAGGGATGGTGATGCCTCTGGAATTTCCTGTATTGTATAGGGTTGTTTTGGCTATCCTGGGTCTTTTGTTTCTCCATATAAAGTTGATTATTATTCTTTTAAGTTCTGTGGAGAATTGTGCTTGTATTTTGATGGGGACTGCATTGAATCTATAGATTGCATTTTTACTAGGTTGATCCTACCTATACAACATCACAGAAGATCTTTCCATTTTCTGGTATCTTCTTTAATTTCTTCCTATAAAGACTCAGTTATCGCTATACAAGTCTTTCATTGTATGGTTCACCTTACCCCAAGATTTTTTATGTTTGTGGCTATTGTAAAGGGTGATGCTTTCTCATCTGATTTCTTTCTCATCCCAATTATCATCTGTAAATAGTAGGGCTACTGATTTTTTTGAGTAAATATTTTATCCTGCAATTTTCTGAAGGTTTTTGTCAGCTGTAGAAATTCCATAGTAGAGTTTTTGGGGTCACTTATAAAAACTATCATATCATCTACAAATAGTGAAAGTTTGACTTCACTTTCCAATTTGTATCCACTTGATATCCTTTTGTTTTCTTACTGTTCTAGCTAAAACTTCAAGCACAGTATTGAAGAGATATGGAGAAAGTGGACAGCCTTGTCTTGTTCCTTATTTTAGAGGAATTGCATTGAGTTTCTCGACATTTAGTTTGATGTTGGCTGATGGTTTACTGTATATTTGTTTTATGATACTCGGGTATGTTCCTGTTATCCCTGATCTCTCCAAGACCTTTATTATGAAGGGGTGTTGCATTTTGTCAAAGGCTTTTTTAGCATCTAATGAGATGATCATGTGGTTTTTCTTTTTCAGTTTGTTTATATGGAGGATTACATTGATGGATTTTCATATGTTGAACCATCCCAGCATCCCTGAGACGAAGCCTACTTAATCATGTTGGATAATTTTTCTGATGTGCTCTTGGATTTGGATTGCCAGGATTTTATTGAGTATTTTTGCAACAATGTTCATGATTGATATTGATCTATAGTTCTCTTCCTTAGTTGTGTCTTTGTGTGACTTGGGTACCAAGGTAATTGCAGCCTCATAAAAAGAGTTTGGCACTGAACCTTCTGCTTCTCCTTTGTGGAACAATTTGAGGAGTATTGGTTTTATCTCGTCTTTTGGCTTTTGGTAAATTAGGATAATCTATTGCCTATATTTTTGTGAGTGTAGTTGACTTCCTTTTGGAGTTATCCTTTCAGTACTTTCTGTAGGGCTGGATTACTGAATATGTATTGTCTAAATCTGGTTTTTTATGGAATATCTTGTTTTTTTTCCATCTATAGTGATTGAAAGCTTGATATAGTGATTTGCTGGATATAGTAGTCTGGGCTGGCATCCATGGTCTCTTGGTGTTTTTGTAATCTATCCAGGACCTTCTGGCTTTCAGAGTTTCCATAGAGAAGTCAGGTCTAATTCTGATAGGTTTGCTTTTATATGTTACTTGGCCTTTTTCCTTTGCTGCTCTTAATATTCTTTCTTTATTCTGTATGTTTTGTGTTTTGATTATGTAAACACAGATTCCATAAGGAGAATTTCTACAAAAATATAGGTAAAGGAAAGATCAGTAAATCCAGTTTTTGAATTAAGAGGACAGTCAAGGCATACTAATAGATGCTGGCTTCGTGTTCCCTGTGGCAATCCAGAGATTTCTTGGCTTGTCCTCTGGATGACTGATGATAACTCTGATATTGGTGCAAAATTCTTAGTGACCACATAGCAAAAAGCAGTTACATTTTACATGATTTGTTTTAATGTGGTTTTTGTAGTTTGATTGAAGGCAGATTCAGCTTAGCGAGATTGGGGGAGGAAGTAAAGGGCAGACTAAATTCTAAGGAAACACAAATATAAACTGGAAATATTAGCTCAAAAATTGTAGTTGCACATGGTAGGATAAAGGACCAGATTTTAAGTTGTAAATCATGGGAATGCTGTAAATTACCAGTGAAGCAGGTAATTTCTTCCATAGTTACAACATCTGCTTGGATTCTTGAATGAAAATTAAATCTGAATTCATTAGATTTTAATTTATCATTTGAGTAGGTGCAACAAGAATGACATTTGACTAAAAGCACTTCTAGATTTGTATGACTGACACTGGTGAGTGTAAGACTTACTTAAGATGAGTTAGAATTAATATGAAAAAATGACTGTGAATAAACTGTTAAAATCGCAGGCCTTTTATCTTGGATCTTGGTTAGATATTCTTATAGAGAATTGGAGATAGCTATAATGTAATTCAAATTCAGCTTAAGATTCAATGTGTGAATTTTACATAGAGAAAGAAAACGAACTGGCAAGATCAAAGTATCCAATCAATATCTCTTCTTGAACTATTCACTGAAAGCTTGGCTTGTTTAGTACTTGTCATATTACACATGAAACATAAATGCTCAGTACATATTTGCTGAGGTGATATGCAGAAGGTGGCAAAAATGAAGGTAACAAAAAGCTTACTGCCCACATGGAAACACCCAAATAAGCATACTTTACACCTAATAGATATTTTAATACAGAATATTTCATTGAAAAGTGGTAAGGTTGACATTGCTGCCATTGCAGTCTATCTAAATAGCAGTGCAGAGCTGAGAACAAAGTAAACCGTGCTTAAGAAATTGCAGATAGCAGCCAATTCTGTCTGAGGAAATGTCCATACCCTTTCATCAACAGTCACCCTCTAGCAAAAAACTTTAAATACATGATTAGATTTCCTTCCCAGGGATCTCAGCTTGCGTGAGACTAAAGAGCAGTAATAAAATAATCACAGGATGGTAACTCCATCCAGCAATTCTATTTGCCCATAATAATGTACCATGGAAGTTCATTGTGTGCACTGACAGAGGCTTTTTAGGAGCACTGTTTACCCTGTGTTTATTGAAGCAGACTGTGTTGAAAATCAACTGGTCGTTGTAAAAGGGAACTTTAAATGGAAATCAGAATAGTAACATTCTGTCTGGCGTAGCCTTTGCTCTACTGAAAACTAACATTTAGTTGCATACATTATAACCTGTTATTTGATGTTTGCAAATTGTTTTTAATCAGCATAACTCTTTCTAATTTGGTCTTAAGACACATACCCCATATGTTCAAGGTCTGAAAATCAAAGGGATGGCACCTTGCATATTCTGAACAGGTTTTACAGTATTCATAGAAGATATATAACTTTTTTTTTCATTTCACCTAGTTTCTATATTGCAGAACTCTAGATTGAGAGCTAAGGGGACTGTTTCTATTTTCTAGAAATTGTTATTTATAACGTATGCTTTTAACAAAATTCTGTTTGTTTTCTTTTGAGTTTTGGCACAAGATCTTACTCTATAGCTCAGACTGGCATACATTTATGATCCTCGTGCCTGCCTCCTGGGTTTTGAGATTATAGGCATGAGCAATCTTGACTAGTTATTTGCTTTAGAGTGAAAGAAAAGTTATTATTAAAGAAGATGACTTATTTTATGTTTGGAGTTATAAATAACTTACTTTGGTTAACTTAATAATATAATATTATCTCTCAAAGAAGAAAAAACTGATTTTATTGATCTTCTTGAAGAGATTAAATATACTGACTGGATTATCAGAAATGATTAGCTTCAAAAATTTTGGTTTTAACCAGACCATATTCCAAACCTTGTCCACTGGAATTTCACATGAAACTTTTATAATGTTAGAAAAAAAAACATACCCAACAAAATTTTAAATATTAAATTCAATGCTGTAATAGTTTAAAACAATTTTTACTTTTACAAGTTAAACCAAACCAAGTTAAACATAAATTTTACAAGTTAAACCAAAAAAAAAAACCCAACCCTTTTTATTTTTAACAAACCCATTAGATTTACCAAATACTCCATGCTGTAATATATCTTGCTATGAAAATTACACAATTGTAATTGTGTAAAAGACTTTAAAGAAATTATTTACATTCTAAACTAAAAGCAGATAAGAAAAATTTTACTCAGGCTGTTACACAAAATTTCAAAACACAGTATTTTCCTTTCTCCTCATCGTTGATGATCCCTCATGGGAAGCCTCACCCTCCTTGGGGAGTGGATGGGGTGTGGGATGGAGGGTTGGTGGCAGACATAGGAAGAAGTGAGGGAGAGAGAACTGGGATTTGGTATGTAAAATAATTTTTTTTAATTTAAATAAAAGTTTATTTTAAAATGAAACAATAACCCAATTTAAAAAAAAGTATTATACAATATACTTACTTTCTTTATGTCCAAAATCTATCTTGCTTAATGGGAAAAAATCCCTCCAGTTTATTTTAATAACAAATTTGATGTCAGTACTTCTATGATCATGATATCCCTATTAAGTTAATTTTTAGTTCATTAATTTATCTCTACCCTTCAAAAATTATGATTACATCACTTATAATTTGTCCCCAGAATTTTATTGTTTTGTTTGCTATGAAGATTAGTATTTTCATTTCATTTATATTGAAAACCAGATGTTAGCTTCTGAAATACAACACAAACAGTAAATCAACCCCCATGCTGGAGCTGTAGCTGCTTCTCCATTACATTTGTTTGACTTTCTTTCTGTTTGGCATGAGTTCATTTTTCAATATGCTATAACCAACTTGATGGGATTGATGCTTGAAGAACCCTACAGTCTACATATCTTCATATGACTTTCCTCTTCACCTTTTCAAAATCTGCCCAAATTATACTTCAGTGAGTAAAGCGACCCCTGTATACACAATGGTGAATATCAATAGGAGATACTCTCAGTCATATTACTCCACTGAATCCTGGCTCTTCTTGAAGTTATCCTTAAGAATTAATTTATATATTTACTACTTTTCCAGTCATTTCATCCTTGTGCCCATTCCTTCAGTCACTGACACATGAATACACTGGAATATAGTTCCACAGAACCAGAGTCTTATAGTGCCCAACTAGATCATTGGTGTTGACAGCAAAAACTGTTACTTAAACAACATAGGAAAAGTAATTTTCCTTTTTGCTATATTATTCCTTTTATTGAAAATAGTTTTTTCTCAATAATGCATACATATTACTTTCCTCTCCCTCTACTTCCCAAATTCTCTCCATCTCCCCTTCCTCATCCATTTCCCTTTTGCCTCTTATTAGAAAACAAACAAGCTCCTAAAGCAAAAATAATAAAATAAAATATAATAAGATAAAGCAAAAATTGACACGTTGGATTTGGACAAGGCAAACATAGGGGAAAGACCCCAAGAGAAGACACAAGAACCAGAGACCTGCTTGCTCACACATCAGGAAGCCCAAAACCAGTAAAATTAAAGCCATTATACATATGTAGAGGACGCAGTGTAAACCCTTACAGACCCTGTGTGGGCTGCCTCAGTCTCAGTGAGTTCCTATGTGCTTTACTTATTTTAGAGGTCATTATTTCTCTCTGCATATTGTCTGTTTGTGCATCTCTGTATTTGTTCTCATGTGCTGCAAGAGACAACTTCTCTTGATGGCTGAGCATGATACCGATGTGTAAGCATAGCAGAAGGTGTTCAGGAATCATTTTATTGCTATGTGTTTTCCCTCTTTTAAACTATAGAATTTGGTTTTACCATAGGTCCACAGATTATCTATCTCTGGGTCTTGATCACCCTAGCAATGTAGGGTATGGGTCCCATCTTGTGGAGTAGGCCTTAAGTCAAATCATATATTGTTTGGTTGCTTCCATAAGCTTTGTGGCACCATTGTCCTACCATATCTTCCAGGCAGGACACTATTATAGATAAATGTTTTGTGGCTGGATTGGTGTTTACACTTCTCTTTTGCTAGCATACAAAATATATTCCTGCTCCAATTGATGGCAGAACATAGCTGGCGACATTCTTTGTAGGCAATTTTCTCCATGTTCAATGAATTCTAAGGGTAATGTCTTCAGCAATGGACCCTTACTGTCAGTTTGTGGGAAGCAAACTATATTCTTGTCAACAACTTGGATTTTTGAAGAAATCCATGGGACCCCTTTGAACAACTCAATCATATATAGTCCATTCCTGGTACTGGATGCTTTATTTGGTGACAAGAAATGACCATTTAGAACTGTCTCCCAAATTATTTGGTGATTACATTTAGATCTCCTACATACATGTATATACTTTAGGAAGCTTCTAATGTATTATGTTTCCAAACTTACCATCAAATGGCCCTTAACTTTAGCTGTCATTCCCATAATGCCTTCCGCCTCTCCCTCTACACTTGTCCCATATTGATCACAACATTCTAGCCCACATCCATACATATTTACCTATTCTTTTTAACTTTCCTAACGAGATATATCTATACCTCCTAGTCTCTTACTCTGTTCTTAACCTCTGTGGTTCTATAGATTGCAGCTTATTTATCACTGAGTTAACAGCTAATATCAGCATAAAAGTGAATATATTCCATATTTTTCTCTCTGGGTTTGGGTTTTTTCCTAGTTCCATCCATTAGCCTGCAAATTTCATGATGCCATATTTGGCAACAGCTGAGTAATACTCCAATGCAAAAAAAATATACAGTTAAACATTCTACATTTTCTTCTTCTCTTCTATACAGGACTATCTAGGTTATTTCCAATATTATTGTTAATAAAGCAGCAATAAACATGCTTGAATAAATATCTATATGATAGGATGAAGCATCTTTTGTAGTATATGCCCAAGAGAGATGTAGCTAGATCTTGGAGTGGATTTATTTCCATCTTTCTGTGAAACTGCCACACTGATTTCCATAGCTATACAAGTTTGCCCTCCTCCCACCAGTTAATGAGCATTCCACTTGTTCTATATCTTCACCAGCATGAGCTGTTACTTGTATTGCTGAGCATAACTAGCTGACTGGTGTAAGATGAAATCTCAATGTAGTTTTCAGTTGCATTTCTGTGATGTCTACAAATGAAGAGCATTTCTTGATGTGTTGCTCAGTCATTTGAGTTTTCTCTTTTGAGAATATTCTGTTTAGTTCTCTTCCCCATCTTTTGCTTTATTGATATCTACTTTTTTGAATCCACTATATACTTGGAATATTAGACCTCTATCAGATGAGAAGTTGATAAAAAGCTCTTCCCATTTATTGGCTACATCATTTTCCAAATTACTATGCATTTTGGCATACAGAATCTTTTCAGTTGCATGTGTTCCTGTTTATTAATTGTTGATCTTAATGCCTGTGCTAATGTTGTTCTGTTCAGAAAGTCTTTTTTTCTGCCAATGAGATCAAGGCTATCCCACACTTATTTTTCTATCAGATTCGGTGCATTTTGTTTTATGTTGAGGTCATTATTCTATTTGGAGTTGAGTTTGGTACAGGGTGTTAAGTATCCTCCTAAATGGATTCATCTATGTGTAGCCATCTAGTTTGACCAGCACCATTTGTTGAACATGATTCACTATTGCAAATATGTGTTTCTGGCCTCCTTATTAGAAATAGTTTGCCCATAGATGTGTGGCTTCATGTTTAGGACTCCAATTTAATTATATTAATTAATGTGTCTGGTTTTGAGTCAATGCTATGCTGTTTTTGTTACTCTAGATCTGTGAACAAATTGAAATCAGGCATAGGGATGCCTCTCAGTTATTTTAGTCTTCAGAACTCTTTTCAGCTGGCCTAAAGTTACTGTTTTTCCATATGGAGCTGAAAATTGCCCTTTCAAGATATGTGCAGAATTGTGTTAGAATTTTGATGGGGAGTGTATTGAATTTGTGGATTGCTTTGGATAGGATGGCCATTTTTACTATATTGCTTCTACTGATCTGTAAGCATGGGAGTATTTTTCATCACCTGATATATTCATCAATTTCTTCCTGCAAGGACTTAAAGTTATTTCATAGAAGTCTTTTACTTGCTTGGTGAGAATTAGCCTAAAATATTTTATATTATTTGGGGTGAATATGAAGGTATTATTTCTCTTATTTCTTTTCAGACCATTTGTCATTTCATATACAGGAGTACCACTGAATTTTGTGAGTTAATTTTGTATCCAGCTACTTTGCTGAAAGTGTTTATCAGATATAGACATTTTCCTCTGGAATTGTTAAAGAAACTTATGTATACTATCATATCTTCTACAAGTAAGGATAATTTGATTTTATCCTTTCCAATTGATATCCTCTTGATCTTCTTCATTTATATTTTTCCTGTAGCTCAGACTTTAAGTATTATATTGTACAGATATGGAGACACTGTCTTGTTTTGTCAAGTCTTCAATTGTCATCTTCCTGATATCAGTGGAATTGCTTTGAGTCTCTCTCCATTTAAGATGATGTTATTTATGGGCTTTTTGTAAACAGCCTTTAATATGTTGAAGCATGCCCTTGTATCACTGCCCTGTTTAAGACTTTAATCATGAAGGAGTGTTGTATTTATTCAAAATCATTTTCATCCCATATAATGAACATTTGTCTTTTTTCAGTTTGTTTACACAGTGGATTATATTTATCAATTTAAATATATTGAACCATTCCTGAATCTCTGGGATGAAGCCTACTTGATCATAGTTTGTGATCTTTTTTATGTGTTCATGGATTCTGTTATCAAGTATTTTATTCAGTATTTCTGCATCCATTTTGATAATAGAAACTGGTCTGCAATTCTCTTTTTTTTTTTTCTTGGATCTATGCAGTTTGGTTATCAGGGTAACTGTGACATCAGAAAACAAATAGGGTAATGTTCTTTCTGTTCCTATTTTCTTGGTTTTGGAGTATGGGCACTAATTCTTCACTGAAGATTTTGATAGAATTCTGTGCTAAAGTATCTGCACTGCACTGGGCTATTTTTTTGGTTGATACTTATAATTACTACTTCTACTTCACTATGCATGTTAGGTGTCTTTAAATTGCTTATTCAACCTTGATTTAACTTGGATATGTTATGCATAAGTTACTAGTATGAGATCTCTCTAATATTTGTGTAGACACAGTGCTATACACTTGCCTCTTAGAACAACCTTTTCTTGTGTCCCATGAGTTTGGGTTTTCTGTGAAGTTATTTTCATCCAATTCTAGAATGCCTTTAGTTTTTTTTCTGAATTTCTTACTTAACCATTTTTCATTAAATAGTGCACTGTTCTGTTTCCATGAGTAGGTAAACTATCTATGATTCCTGTTCTTGTTGATATCCAGTTTTAATCCCTGGTGTGTCAAGATTTTCAGTGTTACTTCAATTTTCTTGTATCTGTTGAGACTTGCTGTATACTTGAGTATGTGCTCATCTTTGGAGAAAGGTACAGACATTCCAAGAAGAAGATATACTCTTTGAGTTTGGATGAAATGTCCTCAAATATCTGTTAGCTCCACTTGATTTATAATGTCAGATAGCTCATGAATTTCTCTGTTTAGTTTTTGTCTGGATGTCCTGTGTATGAGAGAGGGATATTGAAGTGTCCCCCTATAGGTGTTTGAGGCTCAGTCTTTGGTTTAAGCAGTCATGATGTTTCTTATATGAAGTTGTGTTTGGTGTGTAATTATTAAGGCTTGTAAGGTACCTGGGGTGAATTTTTTCTTTGATAAATACATACTGTTCTTCCTTCTCTCTTCTTATTAGTTTTGATTTGAAGAATTTTTTCTTTTTCTTTTTCTTTTTTTTTTTTTTTTTTTTTTTTTTTTTTTTTTGGTTTTTCGAGACAGGGTTTTTCTGTGTAGCTTTGGAGCTTTGGAGCCTGTCCTGGCACCCGATCTGGAAACCAGGCTGGCCTCGAACTCACAGAGATCCACTTGCCTCTGCCTTCCGATTGCTGGGATAAAAGGCGTGTTCCACCAACGCCCAACCAAAAATGTATAGCCCATGCTGGCCTCGAACTCGTGATCCTCCTGCCTCAGCCTCCTTCAGCAAATCCTACCAGCGTGCGCCACCACAACCAGCTTGAAGAATATTTTGCAAGATAGTGAAATTACTACACCAGCTTGCTTCTTAGGTCCATTTTCTTGGAATATTCTTTTCCATCCTTTTACCCTGAAGTGCTGTCTCTCTTGTTTCTTGTATGCAGTAGACAGGTAGAAGCTGTCTCTTTTAATCCATTTTGTTGGCTTTTTTTTTTTTTTAAGTACTGAGACCTTTGAGGCTTCAAAATATCAGTGAGTATCATTTGTTGATTCCCGTTACTTCGCTGGTGTGTGTGTGTGCGTGCATGTTGCACCCCTTTAATTTGCTGGTCTGGGATCATTTACTCCTGTGTTTTATTCACTGTAGTTAATCTCTATAAGTTGGAGTATAGCTTCTAATGACTTCTAAAGGGCTGGACTTGTAGATAGATATTTCTTAAATCTGGTTTTGTCATTAAATTTCTTATATTCTCCACCTATTATAACAGACAGTTTTTCAGAGTCTTAGAATCCTTTAGGTCTCCTAGAGTCTGTCAAACATCTTTCCAGTCCTTCATGGTGTTCAGAGTTTTTAATCTAGAAATCTGGTGTTATCTTCATAGTTTTTTCATTATGTTACTTGGTCTTTTTCCCTTACATTTTTTACCATTATTTCTTTGCTCTGCCCATTTACATTTTGAATATTATGTGTCAGGGAGATTTTGATTTCTCATCTCATCTATTTGGTGCTAGCTATGTAAGGTTCTTGTTCTTTGATAGGCATCTCCTTCCTTAGGATAGGGAAATATTCTTCTATGATTTTGTTGAGAATATTTTCTGTGTGTTCAGCCTGGTTTTCTTCTCCTTCCTAGATTCTTATTAGTCTTTGATTTGTAATGCATTTCCTGGAAGTTTTGTGCCTTGATATTTTTAGATTTAACATTTTATTTGAATGACATAACCATTTCTTCTATCAAGTCTCCAGTGTCTAAGATTCCCACTTCCATCTCTTGTATTCTTTTAGTGAGGATTGACTCTGAGGTTCTTGTTCGAGTTCCTAAATTTTTCACTTGCATTTTTTCTCAGGATTTCATTATTATTGTTGTTATTGATTCTTTTTCCACTTTCAGGACTTGAACAACTATATTCATTTCTTTCCATTGCTTGTTTGTGTTTTCATACATTTCTTTAAGAGATTATTCATTTCTATGTATCATATTTGGGAAGGATGATTTAAGGTATTTGACTGGTTCATTCATTATGTCGCAATACTAAGGACTTGCCACATTTTGGCTTGCTTGACTCTAGAGGAGATATGTTGTTATGACTGTTGATTGTGCTTTCATGCTGGCATTTAGGCAACTGGAATGGGGAAAATTATACTTCTAGGTGCCGATATCTGATTATGTTTTCTTGGGTACGTTTTGGGCTTAGGTTTTGCCTTCTAATTCTCAAGAGATTGTGGTGGCTCTGTGTTGCTGGTAGGAAATTCTTCTAGGGATCTGATAGATGTAGATACCATCTACATCTGATAGATGTAGAACCCCATATAACTATGGGGTTCTAGTTAAAATGTGTTTGTAGGTGTTGGGATATGACACTTAAAAATAAGGTGAACGAGGAGGGGGTTAGTGAGGGAGTACAATGGAGGAAAGAAATCAGGTTATTCCACCAGGATTGCTCAGTCCCCTGGGAACAGGGGCTGTGCATGAGCAGAGGCCATAACAGAAAGTTTGCTAAAGGTTGGAAAATTGACATTGGAAGAGGAGTAGGGGAAGCAGTGATGATTTCGTGTGAGCCTACTGGCTTCCATGATCATATTGGCTTGTGGATTTACAGGGAGTGAGCACTGGATTTGAGGGGTGGGATAAAACAATGGGTGGAGGTGGGAGATTGGCAAGGGAAGATCTGTGTGATTACTGGAGATGGGTGCACAGAATGAGTAGAGACTGCCCCAAGTGTTTTGTTGTAGATCTGAAGATGAGACCATGGTCTTCCTTTGAATATGCAGAGGAAGAAGTGAAGATGTGTAGTCAGTCTACCTGTTTCTCTGACCGAGAGGTTTTTGAGTCCCCATGAGTGTCAGCTTGATTTCAGGGCTGGGATAAAGATGTGAATAGGTGAGAAGTAAGTTTCTTAAGCATGTGTAATGTAGATAAAAATCATAGAGGAGGGTTACAGCAAAACAGAAGCACCAGCACCAATATGACATCTTCAAAAATTTGCTGATGTCATGGAGTTTATGCATTTATTTTTCCATATTTGCTTGTGGGCCAGCATTTGTGTGTATATAATAGCATACTTTCTTAATCCTGTTATCAAATAACTTCTAATATGAATAAACACAGGCACCTGCATTTGGTCCAGCATTCATAATTACTCTTATAAATTAAAATTCAAAGAATAATTTGGTGGGGTCTGTTATTTGAGAAGTTATACACATATTCAATAATGATATGGAAACAACTGAAATGAGGTGTAGAGATTGCTATCTCTTGGCACTACCTTTAATTAAAGTGATTACATTTAAGTTATTTAAAAAGAAAACTAATTTTGAAATAAATGTGATGTGAAATGATTGAAAGAACTAACACAATTTAAATAAAAATAAGGACTTCACAGGTTCACAAAAGAAGCTGAGATAATATCAATCTGTATTTTATAGGTTTTGTCACATATTTTCATGATGTTGTTCTTCCCAGGAACTCTAAGCATTTAACTCTACAGCATCTTTATGTAGACCATACTCCTGATTGAACTATAATTTAGAAAAGATACCAATGTATGTTGTGTTGGATATGATGTGCTAGCAACCTACCTGGTAGATATTCTCACCTTTTACAGACTCACATGATCGGAGCAATAGGTGTCAGTATTGTGGTTAGATTGATAGCTAAAAGTCATTTTAAAAAGTAATTTTGGAACCATTTCACAATTATAAAAGTGAAATGAGTATATTGGAAATAAGGATAGCTAATTAAATAAGAAGACTGTGGTGACTACATTTCTATCAATTTTAATCTCATTTATGCTTTACCAAGCTTGAAGGCTTACATTGTCATCATCAGAATCTGTTCAAATTCAACTTTAAGATCAAGAAATTTCCTTTTGCTTAAGTATCAAATTTCTTTTGGAGACACTAAAATGAGACAGTAGAAAAGTGAATAATATATCTATTGTGCTGTGTTAATAGTAATATCTTCTCATTTAAGTCAAGTCTTTTTTAGAATAATAATAATTATATTCTGTTGTTGTAGTTAGTACAGACTTTAAATAATTTTTGGTCTGGTAGCCTTCATGTATTTCTTTTCAAGAAACAGAGGTCATCTAATAAATAGCCTATTAGCAATAGAAAAATAGCTACCTATGTTTAATTATAGTGCTCAAGATTTTGAGCACAAAATTCTTAATAAAAGCATTCAAAATATTTGACAGATCCTGATAATTACAGTGTTTTTCAGAAACTAACAAATTATAAAGTGAATATTTTCCATTTTTTAAAGGTGGATTGGATTGGTCACCAGAAAAAAATAGGTATTAGTCTACCACAAGACCCAGCAATTTCACTCTTAGGCATATTCCCAAAGATGAACATTCATACAACAAGGACATCTGTTCAACTGTGTTAAGTTTACTCATAACAATTCAAAAGGCATGAGAGTCACTCATATCAGCTGGACACCATGTAGCATTAACATACATTCTAGAATGTTTCAAGCATATTAAACACATATATCTCTCCAAGTTATTAAGAATACCTATGAAATCCATGAAATGTTTTTTTGTCTTAATGTGTGAATTGTTTAGTATATTATTGTTGCCATTTGTCATGAACACTCCATAAAGAGAAAACTAAAACTTTCTACTCATTCATGCCCTACCCCACCCCATGCCTGCTTATATCCCTGGCCTTCCACAAGGCCAGGACACTGTCATCTTCAAGGAGTATGATTTCCTTCACATTTATTTCAGTCCCATGCTTTCTCCTTTAATTTTTTTTGTCATGCTTGCTACAAGGATCATTACCTCACAATTCTTTTTTTTTTTTTACTTAGTTGTCTTTTTGTGTTTTTGATTAGGACATCTGTACTCAGATATATTCAACTTCACAGATTTTCATAGTTGTGTCTACTCCACTGTGGAGCCTGTTCATTTGTGTTACAGTTTCCTTGTTGGCTGGCTTTTCTCCTTCTTTCTTAATTGCCATGTCTCTGCTCAAATTCTCAGTCTAGTGTTGCATTTTGTGAACCTTTTTCACTAGCTACATTGGTGTATTACTCTGCATTATATTAAAATTCCTGCCTAATATCACCATAATTTCTGATGAGTTTAAGTTTAGTACAATTGCTTGCTTTCCCTTTGTATACTTTGGTGTTTTTCCTGCCTTTTTAAAGGTTTCAGTGTTTTGTTTTTGTTGAAAATAGGACATGAAGTGTTATGTAGTGGGAACTTGTGTGTGAAGGCCTTTAGGGTGGACTCCTACTGCTAAGTCAAAACATCAGACTATAGTAGCTGTTCACTGTCACCACAGGTGTTCAGCTCTGTAGTTTCTAATAACCATGCTTTTATAACCCCAGTTTTCTTTGAGCTTTCATAGAAACTCCCTGTAACATATAACTTGCATACTGCCATACTCTTAGTTGAGACTCACTGCTACTATGTGCCACAACCCTATGAAAATGATGGTGTGATGTGAGAAAGAAGAAATATTTTATGATATTATATGACTAACAAGAAGAGATGCTATGAGAATGAGAAGGGAAGAAAAGGAAGGATGCAGAGGTTATGAGGGGCCAGAAAGGTTGAGTCAGGTGTAGATTAGAAGAAAGGATATGTGATAGGGTTTTTAGTTGGGGGTGGTGGTAGGGGAGGGAGGGAGAAGGAAATTGGGAATGTCATTTAATTCAATCGTGTTTGTAATTCCAATAAGAAAAGAAGAGTAACTTAGCCCTCTGTCTTATCCCAAGAGTAAGACAGCAGGTCACAGAGTTCTCCAGTTTACCAAATGATGTTTTCTATGTTAGCCAATCCTGTACAAAAGTGACCTCTTTGAGGACATGCACATGCACTGAATTCTCTGGTTATATTTTAGTAGGACTCTCTTCATCTCTGCCTCTTTATTCTTTCTGTCTCTCCATTTCAGCTTCCTTTTATCTGTGTCTCCTTCCTCACTGCTTTTGTTTTGTTTATTGTCCTTTTTTTTTTGTTATTGGTGCTGTTTTTGAGGCAGGAGTTCATTGTGAAGCCTAGGTTGCTCTATAACTCAGTGTGTAGCTCACACAGGCTGACCTCTCTCCATAGTGAGTGATATACCTGCCTCAGTTTCTCAGGTGATGGCATTACAGATATGAACCTGACTTTTAACATTCTTCACATAAGAATACTTCAGCATGGATTCTTCCCCCTTCATTAAAAACATGAAGGGATTTCTCTGTGTTCATTTCCATGAAAACTTGGAGGATCCCAAAAAGGAAAATTCAGTGAAATGTAGACCCTTCCATCCAAGTAACAAGGAATTTAGTAAAATGTAGACCCTTCCATCCAAGTAAAAATGAAACTTACAGGCATTAATTATGAAGTCCGTATACATTCAGACTCCAGAAATTCATCATCCAACATTTTGATGCTTCCCTTAGATTATGACTTCTGTTTCTAATTATGTAATTTGTTTTTCTGTATTCTCCTGATAGTTCAGCTTGCCTTGTAATTTCAGTTATATATTAAAATGAAAAGTGACTTTTTCATTTTCTGAATTAAATTTTTTTAATTTTTGCCATATTTTTATTGAGCTGTACATTTTTCCACTACTCCCCTCTCCTCCTCCCCTCCTCCCACAGCCCCACAAAACCATGTCCCAATTTACTCAGGAGACCTTGTCTTTTTCCCCTTCCTAGGCAGATCCATGCATGTCTCTCTTAGGGTCCTCTTTGTTACCTAGGTTCTCTTGGGCTGTGGCCTACAGGCTGGTTGTCCTTTGCTTTGTGTATAATATCCACTTATGCGTCTGGGTTACCTCACTCAGGATGGTTTTTCTAGTTGCAGCCATTTGCCTGCAAATGTCAAGATGTCATTGGTTTTTACTCTGAGTAGTACTCCATTGTGTAAATGTCACACATTTCCCTTATTCATTCTTTGGTTAAGGGATATCTAGGTTGGTTCCAGATTCTGGCTATTATGAACAATGCTACTTCTCAATTTCTCTTCTATGAAATTCAGTGTGGTTGGTTTTATTTTGAAGTCTTTGATCCATTTGGACTTGAGCTGTATTCATGGTAATAGATATGGATCTACTGGCATTCTTCTACATGTCAACATCCACTTATGCCAGCATCATTTGTTGATATGCTTTCTTTTTTCCATTTTATAATTTTAGCTTCTTTGTCAAAAATCATGTCTTTGTTTAATATTCTCTTTCAGGGTCTGTGAAGAATTTTGCTGGGATTTTGATGGATATTTCATTGAATCTGTAGATTGCATGGGGATACAAATTTGAAAAGAAGTCAAGCGTTTGCTATTTGCTGATGATATGATAGTATATATAAATGACCCCAAAACTTCTACCAGGGGACTACTACAACTGATAAACACATTCAGTAATGTAACAGGATACAAGACTAACTCGAAAAGAATAAGTAGTCCTCCTATATACAGATGATAAATGGACTGATAAAGAAATCAGAGAAACATCACCCTTCACAATAGCCAAAAATAACTTACAATATCTTGCAGTGAATCTAACCAAACAAGTGAAATAACTTTATAACAAAAACTTTAAGTCTTTGAAGAAATAAAGATCTCACATGCTCTGTGATAGGTAGGATTAACATATTAAAATGGCAATTTTAACAAAAGCAATCTAAAGATTTTCTGCTAAATTTTTCTATTGTGATGATCATGACAATAAAAATCTCTAAGCAGTTTGCTAAAATGTAAATTAGCTAACTGATTAATTTTAATATTTTCAATTCTATAAATACATGTATTTCATATAATTAATATTATATACATATATAATATCTGTGTGCTTATTTATTAAATACATGTTTTATATATTTTCTGTTCTAATAAAAATTAAAGGAGACAACTTAATCTCTTCTTTTATCCTAAATACATTTTTCCTAGACTTTGAAAATCATGTGTCATGGATATGATAATGAGGGCAGCAAAGGAAAAGAGGGCAAGAGGCAGCTCTTTATCATATCTTGAAATTATGAGGCACCAGGTGGTGCTTCTTTTCTATAATTCATCATCCACTAGAAAACAATTAGAAGCAAATGGATGTTAACAAATGGTTGACATGATCATTTCTATGATGGCTATTTCATGTAAGAATCAGAATTTCCTATAATACATTTAAAAGACTTTTGGTTGTTCATTTGCAATTTTAGTTAAGTAGGTTGGTTTTATTTTTATACAAATTATGAAAATGGTCTCAAACTGATATTCACAAGGCTTCAGACATTAACCAATGAGTAAAATGTCATCCTAGGTACAAAACACATAAGATATTATATGTTTTTTTTTTTTTAACTCAGGGTGCATTGGGACAATAAGCACATTTCTTTCTGAGCTAGGGAATATGAGCTTTGTGGAGATTCATTTGAAATCTTTCTTTCCCAGCCCTGGGAGAATACAGTGATTTGCTTGCCTTACTTTGTGTTATTTTAAATTTATAAGATAACTTATTTTAAACATAAGCAAGATTTTTGTCTTATTCCACTCCATCATTCTCTGGTGGCTTTACAGTGGTAACATGTGTCTTCTAGATTCAATTAATTCATAATTGAGTTAGTAATAGATTAAATTTGGAAATGTCTGTATGTGTGTATGTGTGTTATTCACTTTATGACACATATTTCTATAATTAGTAGCAGGTCTACCATAGAGGTGCCTTCTGGGAGGATCTATATATGAAAAAGACTTATATGAGTGAGTGCTGTATGTGTCTAGCCTAGAATAAGTGAACAAAACAGAGTATTAAGTTCACAAACATTCTTGTTATTATTTTAAAGACATGATAAAGTGGATAGGTAAAACACATGGTATCCTAACCTTGCAGAAAGAATGTGAGGCAACTAAGTGATGCTGAGAAAGGGAGAAATGGTTTTCCCCAGGGACAAACTCAACAATTGATTATCCAATACCCTCAAAATGTACTGAAAATTAACATTATACAGACTGAACAGGTTGCATTTAGACTATATATGTATTTACATATACATTAAGTATAATTAATGTTGAACAAAGGCCATGAAGTTGTCATAGAGTAAGGAAACACATATAGGAAGGAGGAATGGAAAGAGACAATGAAGTCATTACA
Organism: Cricetulus griseus; assembly: GCF_003668045.3. Classification (NCBI taxonomy): domain Eukaryota; kingdom Metazoa; phylum Chordata; class Mammalia; order Rodentia; family Cricetidae; genus Cricetulus; species Cricetulus griseus. The sequence continues at coordinate 92,880,492 of NC_048598.1, read as the reverse complement.
ACATAAATACAAAAATAAAAGTAATAATAAAAATTAGGTAAAGCCAGAAACATGTCTATGAAACATGATTTACTTGCCTATAAAATTGAATTTCGTCTTGAATTGTTATTGGGATTACAAACTGAAAATTGCCTTTGTATCTTAAATATACTCAGATATTTACATATTGGTAACTAGTGTATTCTCCAAAGTTTAGTTGAACTCACTTATTTTACCTAGGCTATGTTGTCTGGGTACAGCTCCCACATAGCTTTGGTATCTGATGTGCCATCAATCCATGACATACTAAAGGGTAGGATATATACCACAATGGCTCAGCCTGACAGCTGTTGGCAGGAGCCCTCTAGTTTTCATTGCATGGACCTCTTCGTGGAAATTCCTGAGTGTCCTGGTTTAATCTAGAGAAAGTAATGAGAGAGGAGGAAGACTCTGGTAGTGTCTCCTGTCCTTAGTTCTAACAATCAGACATGAATGGTAAAAGAGGTTCATGTTCAAAGTAGTGGGGAAGCAGTGAGAAGGGTTAGGTTCAGAATAATGAATGGAAACTTGCAAAGAATTTGCAGGCATATTTTAAAACTATGGTTGATTTTAAAACTCTGGTGTGGGGGGATGGGATTCTTAGAGATGTTAAAACAATTTATTTTAGGTACTTAGATCAGATGTATTTTTGTCTCATGGTTTCGGATGCTAAATTTCTAAAGTCAAGTTTCAACCAGGATAACACATTATCTAAAACACATGAGGGTAAAACATCTCTTTCCAACATCTTCCTTCATGCAGAGACTCCACAATCCCAGACTAAATTTTGAATGTGAACTAAAATCTATGACACATAGTCAGTGAGAATTGTGTGCTGTCAGATTTCTAGGGTCTTTCCAGGGTTCTTAGATATCAATCTCTATCTCTGCCTCAAATGGCTTTCTTTCCTCTACCTGTTTCTTGTTCATTGCCATGTTCAAATTCCCCTTTCCTTCTTCCCTGAAGATGGTATTTATATTAGCCATCTTTTTGCTACTATAAAATACACTTGAGATAATCGAGTTATTTCGAGAAATTTTACATCAGTTTACAGTTTTGGAGATTGCTTCCATGATCCACTGACTTTATTTTTTACCTTGAGTAAAGTACCAGAAAGCATAGTAATGAAGCAAGCAGCACAGGTCCCACCACCCTCTTTGTGGAATATTTCAAAGACTCTACACTGTGTCTTCTGTGTCTTGCCTTTCAGAGTTTTCACTATACCACAGGGACAACCAGCTGTGGATCAGGCCTCTAATATTTTGGCCTTTGGTGAGCACTGAAAAGACAAACCTTAGAACTTGCTAGTAAAATTGGCACCTAAACTACTCCAGCATGATCTCAGAGTAATGGGCTTACATCTGTTCCCTTTTATCTCCAAGTAAATTCATATTTACTTATACTACAAGTCAAGACTTGAACATATGTGTGCAGGAAACAACTCAGCCCTTTACACATATTAGATCAGACAGTATTCATTGGAATTCAGTTTCATTGTTGGTGCAGATCTGTAGGCATGAAAAAGTGTGGTCAGGAATCTAACAGTTTATGGGAAAGAGCATATTGATAGCCATTTTCTAATCTAGCAAAAATCCTACAGGACATGGATGTAGTGTGTTTGGGATATTTGGAAACTACTCCAAACCCCCAAAAATGGAAAAAGCAAGCATGATATATTTTTTACCAACAATGCTCAAAGAAACATATATTTCTGTTCTTTATTTTCATAGAAATTATGGCACTAAAATTACAAGACAGAAATAAAAGACAGCAAAAAAGAACAGAAAATAATCACCATTAAAACTAGAAAACCCAACCAAAAAAAGAGAGAAGAATATATAACCAAGAACATTTTTAAAAGGGTCTACAGAAAATAATTCAAACAGATTTATGTGTCATGAGTTATTTTTATTTAGCTTTGGACTTGTAACATTTTGTTACTGAAAGAGCTTTGCCATTTATAATTCACCATCCTTAACATCTTATATTCAGAGACTTGCACTTTTGCATTTAATTTTGTGTTAATTTTCTTAAATAAGGTTTCACAAATGTTATGAACTGAGGAGGCCTGAAATATGGATTGGGTCCTCCAGGGCACCCTACCTAATGAACTTTGGATTACAAGTTTCTGAATTAAGGCGATGAAAATAATGGGCATTCCAATGTGTGTTAGTTGGTCATACATTATTAAAACAGGTGAGTGAACTTATGAACCAACAGAACATACCCTGCATTATGAGCAGGCCATTGTAAGTAATGTTCAAACATGTCAATTTTTCTTAAAAAAAAAACCTAGAGACTGTTTTGTATTTTCCCATGGTTTACCATCCTGAACTTGATGAGTAAAATATGGGATATGCTAAGAAGCTGGCAATGCTACAAACATTTAAAGGAAACTTTCAAAATCCTGGTTTTCCAAAGTAGTTTCTCAAGAAAATGTCTTTTCAAAGGCCTAAAGTAATAACTCTATAACGGCACTGACAACTCTTAAATACAGACGAGACTGCATGGGATTTTCAAGAATATGTGGCCCTTGATAGTCAGATTTAGGTTTGCTAATTATTCTATAAGATAATGTAGGACAAAACATGTAATTTACATAATATGGTATTATTAAACTTGAAGTCTATATTAGCTTATACTGACATGCAATTTATTTTTTATCATGCTTACTGCATTTGAATTTTCAAAATTGAATTATTATTTATCATTTATATAGATTGTCTTCAGTTTTGATTTTATTAATTGAATAGCTGTGCCAATATAATGTAGATTCTCTTCGAAGTAAAAATAATGTACATCTCTGTTTTGTGCAGTGGAGGAGACATGCATGCTCAGGGAAAAACAGGCACCAAAGACAACAGGAAGGGACCAGTAACATGAAATCTCCATTAAGAATCATATTATTTTGTGCTAATTTAAATGTCACTAATTTACAAGTCAGTTGCATATATGTAAAGACCAAACTCATGGCTGCCACTATAAACTTAGGTGACTATCTGAGCTTGGTGAATTACTAGAACTTAACAGAAAACTAGCCACTGCCACTTCCCTAATCCAGTTGAATTTATAACTGTATCTAAATACTTTTACCAATGGCAACTATAGCTGACACACCTCATCAAAGAAGTATTTTCCCAGCACATGGAGATACTTAAAGAAAGCCACTACAGCTCAAAATGCAGTGGAAGAAAAATTTATACAAGATGCCTGTCCCCAGTCAATCTATTTACACTCGTACACCTGCAATCAAGGTTACAGAAACATCACAGAAAACGGTAGAATGATTATAAGAGCCAAAAAAATCAGGGCATTTGCTGTGAGACTGTGGATATGGGTAAGGAAGTGTAGATCGTTTAGGAATTAGAGGGTTTAATATTATAAAAAATGCCATTTGTGTAATTCTCAAAGCATCAATGAAAACATATTATTTTAAAGATCATAGCTTATGAACTATTCAAGGTAAACTCCCCAATACTGCATCTGGCCTCAATTTGGTGAGAATGTATTTTCTCTATCTATTTACTCATCTGCATAATAGAACAATAAGTAAACTATATTGTAGTAGATGTTAATTATTAGACTGCTGGAAAACATTTATCATCATTTCTGAAGTTTCCAAAAGTCCTATCCTACTTGTGTATTATGCATGACTTATTTGACCACTCTTGTATCAAGATTCTTTTTTTAAAATAACAAGCCTTGAGGCTGGAGAGATTCTGGCTCAGGGGTTAAGAGCACTGACTGTTCTTCCAGAGGTTCTGAGTTCAATTCCCAGCAACCACATGGTGGCTCACAACCATCTGTAATGTGATCTGGTGCCCTCTTCTGGCACACACTGTATACATGATAAGTAAATAAATAAATCTTAAAAATAACAAGCCTTGTTGATATAAAAGGTATTAAAACTTTATATATGGACATTATCCTAAATCCCACTGCAAAGTCTAATGACAAGTGACCAAGATGATGTTGAATGATGGGAAACATATGACAGGGTGATAGTCTATAAATTGAAGAAAGATTAACCAAGATTTCAGTCTTGTGGTGAGCAATAAATTGTACTTCGGTTTTGTGTCTGAGATGAAAATAGTTTGCCAAGTCAGTTGAAAAAAAAATAATGTAAAGATTAATTTAAATCTAAAGGCCATGAGAGGCTTATTACTAAATAAATAACTCACAGAAATTTAAACATGCCAAGTATCAAAGTAATCTGATAAATAAAAAAAGCAAAACTCACAGAAGAAAATAAAAAATTCTTCATGTCACTGTAGATTTTAAAGCATTTAAAGATGGGGAGGGCATTTAGGTTATCTCATTCATCCCCATGACAACCCAAAATTGTATTGTCCTGCCTTGAATGGAATGTCCTAGATTATTTTTAATGGCTCAAGAGGTTGGAAAGCCTTGTCACTTTGCCTTTGTGGGTCAGTTTTATCATTTGTACTCTTGCTTTGAAAGTTTTAAAATACTCTTTTTCCTTCTCTCAAGTTCCAAGTTTGTATTTAATTTATAATTTAATAAACGATACCACATTTTATGTTTAAAAATACGTGATTTAGAGTTTAATATGATTAAGGCCTAATTAAGATGCCAAGTAATAGCTTCTATTACCAAATACTGATAACACAGCTGCATTAGATACACTGCTATTCCAGCTTGGGGGGGGGCATTATTATTATTCAAGTTTCACACAGTTGAAAGGAAGCTCAGTGAGACAAAAGATGCTTGTTTGCATGACAGGCAGCATCATGGGTACTGGTCTGGCTGTGTGAATTTTCCCAAGAAAGTCATAAAAATGAATTTGTGTGTGTGTGTGTGTGTGTGTGTGTGTGTGTGTGTGTGTGTGTGTGTGTGAACATCTTTATCAGTGATTCCTTTCAGCTGTCTTCATATTTCTACCTCAGGAAGAAACTACACATTATGGCATTCAAAAGGGAAAGGGAAATTGGAATAAAACACAGTAACAAAAAAGAAGTCTCAATAAGACAGACTCAGTGAATAGCTAGTTCCATTAGAGAACATGCAAATTTCACTTTTTCACTCATTGGGAAGAAATTTTGTTGTAAAAGTTTTGTGCTTAAACAAGCATGACTGCACCAGATAAAACATTTTTCCAACCTTATACTAACCCTCACTTATTTTTGATAAAGGCCTGTAAGTTTTCTAACTTGTTCCCCGTTTTTTATTTGAATTAGAAACAAGATTGTTATACATGTCAATCCCAGTTCCCTCTCTTTCCCCTCCTCCCCTGCCCCCCACCCAACTAAAACCCTACTTATCACATACCCTTTCTGCTCCCCGGGGAAGTTTGAGGCCTTCCATGGGGGGTCTTCAAAGTTTGTCATATCCTTAGAGATAGGGCCTAGGACCACCACCGTGTGTCTAGGTTCAAGGAGTATCCCTGTATGTGGAATGGGCTCCCAAAGTCCATTCCTATGCTGGGGATGAGTATTGATAGCCTTGGAACCCACTAGGGACAGGCCTTTCCTTGATAATTAGCCCCACTTCACATTTCCATGACAACACTAGTGAGGGGAGTATCAGTTTGCCTCTCCTTATTAGAATATGATACTATCTGTGCAGATATGTCGGATTTGTTGAAACCCATTAAAAGAAAATTCAATCCTCCTGTTCAAAAGAATAGAATCTAAATAAGAACATAGTAGTGATATACAATGGAATATATTCAGCTGTAAAATATAAAATTTGCAGGTAAATGGATAAAACTGGAAAATATTAAACTGAGTAGAGAAACCCAGGCCCTAAAAGACAAAGGCCATATGTTCACATCCATATAAGGACTGGTGCCTGGGGAGAGAGTTAAAGAGATTCCATTGGTTCAGTAGTTGGGACATGGGGCAGCTGTAGTGCCAGTAGGCAGATACCGTGGGAGTTGATGACAACCAGACCAGATTGTTGTCTGGGTCCTCATTCAGAGAGACTGTGGGAAGCTTATGCCCCTAAGGGTCCAAGGTTTGTGCTTAGCCAGTTCTGTCCAATGAGGCCTCTCCTCACTGGTCTGCTCTGCCCAATTCCCATCCACCTGATCAGGGCTAGTAGCCATCTTTAAGCCTACCCATTGATAATTTCGAGAAACCTCTGGTTACCATGCATCAGTCAGACAATATATACTCCTCAAATTCAACTTGTATAATTTTTAGATAAAACAACATTATTGTAAAAAACAAAACAAAAAGTCATGTATGTCTTTGTCTCAATACATAGAGATTAGACATTCTTCTTATGAATTTTATAGTTCTTTTATATTTTTTCTACATTTCTGTTTTTATGTCTCTGCAATGCAATTTGAATTTTTTTTCAGAATTTTTGTCGATGGGATGGAACTTCTTGTCCTTTTGTTGGGACCAACAAAAACCTAAACATTCTTTTTATAGTTGTAAGCACTTTTTTTTTCAATGATCTATAACATTTATTTTCTTGTAATTTTTTATTAGTTCAAATTAGGAACAAGGTTGTTTCACATGTCAATCCCTTCTCCCTCTTCCTCTCCTCCCCCAAACACTCCCCCCTGCCCCAACCTACCCCCTGCCGCATCTACCCTCCACTCCCTAGGCAGGGTAGGGCTCTCCACAGGAGAGCCCCAAAGTATACCACATCATCCTGGGCCAGGCCTAGGCCCTCCCTCATGTGTCCAGGCTGAGAGTGCAACCCTTCATGTGGGATGGGCTCTCAAAGTCCCTTTTTACACCAGGGAAAAATACTAATCCACTACCAGGGCCCCCCTAGAGTGCAGAGGCCTCCTCATTGACATCCATGTTCAGGGGTCTGATTCAGTCCTGTGCTGGCCTCCCAGACAGCAGTCTGGGGTCCATGTGCTCCCACTTGTCCAGGCCAGCTCTTTCTGTGGGTTTCACCAGCCTGGTACCGACCCCTTTGATCTTCATTCCTCCCTCTCTGCAATTAAGTTCCAGAGATCAGTTCAGTGTATATCTGTGGGTGTCTGCCTCTGCTTCCATCAGCCATTGGATGAGGGCTCTACGATGGCATAAAAAGTAGTCATCAGTCTCATAATAGGGGAAGGACATTGAGGTTATCCTCTCCACCATTTCCTAGAATGTCAGTTTGTGTCATCCTTGTAGATCTCTGGAAATCTCTCTAGTGCCAGATCTCTCCTGGGACGTATAATGGCTCCCTCTGATGCGGTGTCTCTCATCCTGCTCTCTCTCCTCTATTCTTCCCCCAACTCAACATTTTTAATCCTCCATTTCTTCCTCTCCTCTCCTATTCTCCTCCTCTCATTCTGGCAGCTCCCTCTCCCCTACCCTCATACTCCCAATTATCTCAGGAGTTCCTGCCCCTTCCTATTCTCTGGGGCCCATGCCTTTTTCCCTTAGAGTCTTTCATGTTTCCTAGTTTCTTTGGTAAAGAGGATTGTAGGCTAGTAATCCTTTGCTCTATGTCAAAAATTCTTATATGAGTGAGTGCATACCATGTTTGTCTTTTTGTGACTAGGTTATCTCACTCAGGATGGTTTCTTCTAGTTCCCATCCATTTGCCTGTGAATTTCAAGATTCCATTGCTTTTTTTCTGCTGAGTAGTACTCCATTGTATAAATGTACCACATTTTCTCTATCCGTTCTTCAGTTGAGAGGCATCTAGGTAGCTTCCAGGTTCTGGCTATTACAAACAATGCTGCTATGAACATGGTTGAACATATGTCCTTGTTGTATGGACGTGCATTATTTGGGTATATGCCCAAGAGAGGAATTGCTGGATCTTGAGGTAGACTGATTCCCATTTTTCTGAGCAACTACGATACTGATTTACAAAGTGGTCTTACAAGTTTGCACTCCTACCAGCAATGGAGGAGTGCCCCTTTTCTCCACATCCTCTCCAGCATAGACTCTATTTGGTGTTTTTGGTTTTAGCCATTCTGACAGGTTTGAGGTGGTATCTCAGAGTTGTTTTGAGTTGCATTTCTCTGATAGCCAAGGATTTTGAGCACTTTCTTAAGTGTCTTTCAGTCATTTCAGATTCCTTTGTTGAGAATTATCTATTTAGTTCTGCACCCCACTTTTTAATTTCATTGTTTGGTGTTTAGCTTCTGTAAGGCAAAGGACACAGTCAGTAAGACAAAACAACAGCCCACAGAATGGGAAAAGATCTTCACCAACCCCACATCTGACAGAGGGCTGATTTCCAACATATACAAGTAATTCAAGAAGCTAGCACCAAAACACCAAACAATGAAGTTGTGAGCACTTTTAAGGTGAGAACTACATTTATTCTTTTAGTTGTGCAAAGGAGCCAGTGGAACTGCCTGTGCTACATTCAAACAACCACTCTAGAACCAAGAAATCATAGAAATGGATTTACAAATAAACTAATTACTATCTGTAGTCATGCTCTTTTTCTTTTCAAAGAAATAAACAACAGTATGACTAGCTTACATTATTAAAAAAGGAGGTGATTAGGTTTAAAATAGAAGCGCAAAGCTATTATGCTATCTATGAGCTATCTCTAAGAAGAAGCCTACACAGCTCTAAGCTTGGCTATGCTTTGCTTGGATGTTTCTACTTGAAAGAAAACAATACACCAAAGTAAGTTATAATCATAGTCTATGATTCAATGCAGTTTAATATTTTTAGAAATAACTCACTATCCAGTAACAGTGGAGTATGAAAGAGAAGGATAAAAACAGATCATGCATCTGAATATATGAAAATAAGCTAAGGGAACATCTTCAATGAATAAAAATGAACAAAGCTACTTTTATTAACAGGTCAGTTATATTTTAGGATTGTATTTGAAATGTAGCAATTATTATCAACCTGCTTCTAAGGGTGTCAGTAGATAATTAATAATGTGATTTATTAGTACCCCCAAGCATATGTCCTGATAGGTAGGAAACAGTTATATTTTAACTTTCAAACTTCAGAATCATATTTGGACAGAAATAATAAATTTCAGGCTTTCAGGTCCTTCAAATTGCATACTAGCTTGATCAAAAAGCATATGCATTGTGTGGTTTTAATTCCAATTGTTCTCACTTTTATGGTGATAGCAATAATAAGCATATTGATAAAAGTAGCAAAAAGGTATTTGTGGAGCAGTTTGGGCAAGAATATTGAAAAGAGTATCTTGGTTTCTGGAACTTGATAACCAGTTTTTCTGGGCCAGAAGCCAGAAGTCCTTGGTTTTGAAGGCAGTTTTTTTCCTGGCTGGAGGCCAGACATTCCAGAAATGTTTTGCTTTCTTGTTATCTTTCTTTTCCCTTTTATATAGCAACCTACCATTCACAACTGCCTGGTCTCTAGGAACTATTGAGTCAGTAATTGGCCTTTAAAGTTGTGTGGAAACTGCAGTCCAGCTACCAGGAGGGAACAGCCTATGCATACATTGTGGAGATCTATACAGTTGGACAAGCTTGTCTGACCACTCACCCAATTATTCACAATACATCCCTTCACACACACATACACATAAAACACATTTTAGCCCAGTACAGAATTGTTAATCCATAGACCACGCAATGATATCCTTCTTTCTTTGGGACCCATCCTGCTTGCTCTATTGGATCATAAGATTGCTGGTTATTTATTTTTTAAAGCTCTTTTACACACATGCATGAGCTCTGGCATGCATGAGTGAGCACGCATGTGCGCATGCGCGCACACACACACACAACGCACACACACACACACAACACACACACAACACACACACAACACACACACACACACACACACACACACACACACACACACACACACACACACACACACACACACACACACAGTGCTACTTTATAAATACCATGGTTCCATCATCTCGGAAATTAATTCAATTTTGGAGACAAAAGATGTAGAAGTGTGTAGCCAGGTGGAGAGTAGGGGTTTTTAGTTGCAGATGAATGGCTGCATTCAAGGACTCTAGAGTCCCACGTTATGCTCACCTGTGATGAGAAATTTTCCATTAGTAACTCCTTCCAAATTCACCCAGAATTACTATAGAGTTTGCACTGTTCCAAACATATTGCATAAGCTTCATGTTGGTCATCATTAATGTCCTTGTTTTACAAATGATCTAAGTAAATTTTCCAAAATCACTAAAGAAGCAACTTGTAGAGGAGTCAAAGCAAAACAGTTTGATTGGGGTGCTAAGTCATTGCCATGCAACTGCCACTTTTAAAAGTATAAGCATGAACTAAAGCATTGTAAAAGGCACTCATTATAGAAAATGCTGCAGCAATATGGTATCAGTTACAGCATCTTCTTTGTTGCCATCATCAGTTTTATCTGCAGCTGCCTCTTTAGAAGCCTTTGTATTTTCAGAGAGCTAATTCTGTGGACTAATTCTTTCATTCATGCCTCCAAACAGTGCACTATTTAAATACAACAACTTCATACATCACCCTTAATTTTGAAGAACAGCCACTTTAATGCTCCATATGTTGACTGCCTTACCCACAGTCTGGCTTTGTAAGCCCTGGGAATATTTTATCCTTGATCATAGAGTAAACCTGTGTCTCCTTGATACTTTGAGAGCATTAGTTAGTGGAACATAGGATAAGCTATGTGTGAGCACTTACTTAAAATGATTCAAACTACCCATACAAATGTCTTTTCTCTTCAAGAAGCCCAGTTATAAATGGATTATATGTTAAACACATGTTATACAAACTTTATGGAATAGAATATTTCTTGGGAACATGAAGGGAGAACTGAAATTTAGCAATAGGAGTTAAAGTAACTCAGATTTAGGACAGGTGAAAACACTTAAAATAGAAAGAAAATGTTCATGGCTGAAGTCTCTGCCTTGGCAACCTTATCTATAGTCAGGTAACTTGAATAAAAAATTCCAGTTGGAATTGCAATGCAGTGGAACTTGTGACATGGAAGAAGATTCTGCTAGTACCTCCAAAGATATTATGGCTACAACACTTAAAGAACATTTTCCCCCTATGGCTGAAATAGTACAGTGTTGACAATTGAGGTGGGGGGTGGGGAGCACAGCTGTGCACAGGCAGTAATTGCTTCTGAAATGGAAAGGGAATGCTGCAGCAAGATAAAGTATTTGCATTTAAATAAGAGAAAGATCAAGTCAATGCTATCTTTGAATCATGATTTCTGAACAGCACTCATTGTATTTTTCTTATTTAAGGTTTATTTTTCTAACTTGCTGTAGAGATATACAAGAAAACAAACTCTGTGATGTGATATTGTGTTGTGCTCACCTTTTGGAATAGCGGTTATGGGAAATGGGGAAGGATGGCTGTAGTAATATCATGTTTATACTTTAAAAATAGAACTTGCCTGAAGACCAGAGTTTGGAGCTAGCCACTGTTTAACCATAGAGATCTGGAGGTCTATAAAAATAGATAGCAATTGATATGGCTGGGTGAAGAGAAGTGGTAAGGCAGGAGGAGACTGGGCTGGGAAATTAGCAAGGGAAGGTGTGGCTGTGGCTTGTACCTTCCTCTCTCTGGTCTTTCAGCATTTTCCCCTAATCTGACTCCAGGCTTTTATTATTAAGACCTATTAGAACTCATAATGCAGGGAAACCATCAGACAGTAATATACTAATACATGACTAGGAGATATTTTGAAAAATGACTGTGATGATTCCAGAAGACAGATGATTTCCATGATCAATATACCTCTCTTTCGCATTAAAATTTTGAATTGACATTTACTCTTTATGTTCATAAGAGTTCATTTTATATCTGAAAATTATGCTTGAATTTGCATATGTGATAAAAGGAATGAATTTATATTAAGTGAGTGAAACAAAATTGTAAGCAATAGCATCCTTGGCATTTATGACTGAGTCTATCACATCAAAGTATGAAGGATATTATATCAGTACAGCAGAATACTCATCAGAAAATGATATGCAATATGTGATTTATCAGGTTGATTAAAATTTAAGAATTTACAGTATTCAGAATAATATTTATTGTTTTTTTTGTTTTTGTTTTTGTTTTTTCAAGACAGGGTTTCTCTGTGTAGCTTTGGAGCTTATCCTGGCACTCACTCTGGAGACTAGGCTGGCCTTAAACTCACAGGCTGGGATTAAAGGCTTGTGCCTCCAATGCCCAGCTTTTATTGTTCTTTTTTGAGTAAACTTTTTTATTTAAATTAGAAACAAGCTTTCTTTAATATATCAATCCCAGTTCCTTCTCCCCCCCCTTCTTCTCTGCCCCCCACTGCCCCCTTGTCTCATCCTCTTTCTGCTCCTCACAGAGGGTGAGGCCTTCTATGGGGGATCATCAAAATCTGTCACATTTGGAGCAGGGCCTAGACTCTCCCGGATATGTCTAAACTGAGAGAGCATCCCTCTATTTGGAGTGGACTCCCAAAGTCCATTCGTGTACTGATCCACTACCAGAGGCCCCGTATATTAACCAGACTTCCAAACTGACATCCTTGTTCAGGGGGTCTGGAAAAGTCCTATGCTGGTTTACAAGCAGTCAGTCTGGGGTCCATGAGCTCCCCCTTGTTCAGGTCAGTTGTTTCCGTGGGTTTCTCTGGCCTAGTTTGCTCATCACTCCTCCCTCTCTGCAACTGGATTCCAGAGTTCAGCTCAGTGTTTAGCTGTGGGTGTCTGCTTCTGCTTCTGTCAGCTACTGGATGAAGGCTCTAGGATGGAAAGTAAGGTAGTCATCAATCTCATTAATAGGGGAGGGCATTTAAGGTAGCCTCTCCACTGTTGCTTAGATTGTTAGTTAGGGTCAAATTTGTAGATCTCTGAACATTTCTCCAGTGCAAGATTTCTCTTTAAACCTATAATGGCTCCTTCTATTATGGTATCTCTCTTGTTGCTCTCCTCTATTCTTCCCCTGACAAGATCTTCTTGCTCTCTCTTGTCCCTCTCTCCCCTCCTCTCCTTTCTTTCTCCTAACTCCCTCTCCCCTCCCCCATGCTCCCAATTAGCATGGTCTCTTCCGAGAGACCATTTATGTATTTCTTAGGGTCCTCCTTGTTACCTAGCTTCTCTGGCGGTGTGGACTGTAGGCTGGTAATCCTTTTATTCTTGTTTAGGTAAGATATTTTAAAGCTTAAGACAGTATTTACCTAATACCAAAAGCAAATTTAATATTTTACTTCTTAATTTTATGTCAGAATGTTAAAAAATGCAGAAATCAAAATTAACAGAATGTGTAGTTTATAACATGCTGTTCCTCAAATTAAAACAAAATAAAAGAAAAATGAGCATGTATTATTTGATGAACGATTTGAAAATTATTTCAGTATTAATCCCATGTTTCCTAAAATAACATAAAAGTTTTGTGCTTTTCAAAAAAATTGCCCAATATTGATAGGTATGAAGAAATAATAATAATTTGTGAGAATTAATCTGCAAGTCACAAGCCGATGAATCAGCGAAGGCAACTGGGATTAACCCTGTAGAAACAATAACAGAGAAGAGACAATTTAGGACAGAATAACTCTGTGTTTCAATGTGTCCATAAAACTCAGGAGGATGCCTTCTGTGATTGCTGGATTCCATTTCTACCAAGGCTCTTTAGGACCTTACACTGTCGGCACCTTATTAAAATGCAAAGTAATTCTTGTTTGTAGACAGGCAAATTCAGTACTATCCAGGAAGAGATTCGCTCAACTTCTGTCCATGTAAAATTCAATATTATTTGCATATTTGTATGATCTTCCTGACCTCTGGCTGTATCTGCTCACCAAAACCTCTCTTTAGCCATTCAGTTCATCTACCTGGCTCCCACACTGATTAGTCAGTAGAACAGTCTTTTAAGAATGTATTCCTTTCTTACAGCTCCAAAAAACCGATTATTTTACCTTTTATAAATCCAAAACAATAAAAAAAAACATACCATGGCAAAGTCCTTGGGAAGAATGGTACTCTTTTGAACTAGTAAAAGGTAGACAAGACATATATAGCTAAGGCTGCTGCCAATCAAGCTGGAGTGGATAAGAGTGACTAGTTTCAAGGAAAACATTAGAAAAAAAATATTATACTAACTCTTATTTCTCTCCAGTTTCCTATCACATTCAGATAAATTTTGTCTAGGTTATCAATGAAGCAAGAAATGACTTACCCCCATTCCAGAAAAGAAGCAAAATCAAGGGAACTTAGAACCTAGAGTAAGTGGATATCCCAGCTTCACATGGGGAATCACTAATATTTTACACTAATCATTAGTTACTATATTTCTCACTATTAACATGCACAGCGATCCTTGAGAGAAGTAGTATTTGTGTAAGACTGAGAAGATAGATCAGCAGGTAAGGTGCTTGCTTACAAGGATAAGGATCAGAATTCAGATTTTTCAGCACCTATGTAAGTGTCTGGTATACATGGCAACAAATTCCACTGCCAAAGGCAGAGACATAGGATCCCTGAAGCAAAGTGCTTAGCTAGACTAGCTTTATTAGCAAGTCCTGAGTTTAATTGAGAAACCATGCCTCAAGGAATAAAGTGTAGAGCTATCAGTGAAAATTACCAATGCCAGTTTAAGGTTTCTACATGCATGTCCACAAACACAAATACAAGCACATATGCACACAGGAAAACCACATAAACAGATAAACAACGTACAGGGTAGTATTTAAATAAGAAATGAAATGATAAGGCTAAGATAAATGCTGCCAGAAAACTTCAGTGTAGGAGAATATATAAATGCATAGGAAAAGTTTTGTTTTGTTGAAAAATAATCTATAAAATTATTCTAAAGAATATAAGCATGAACAAAATAAATGATGTGCTAGAATAAAATCTTTAGTATATCAAAGTAATTTAAAAGATCAATATAGGTATAAATCAAACTTATACATAATTATCTTCATGCTAAATGTTGACTTCTGGAATCCAATGTTCATGTAATACCTACAGGTTTGCCTGTTTCTTTTTCTTTTATTTTAAACATGATCACATCCCTTTAAACATGGACAATTGCTCATTTATACTTCAGCAAACTCAGCACTGCTCTGAGGCTCTAGGGAACAGCTTACTGGAGATGTGAGTCTCACCTGCTGCATATCAAGCTGAGCTTATCCTTCCTTAATCATATTAAACCTGGACCCACATTTAGGAAAGCCGTTTAAGACATCTGCCTATGACAAACTTTTAGATCTCTCCTGTGATTTATGATGTCCAGTTTGAAGCATGATAAGCTAAATATTTGCATGAATATTCATTTCAAAATCACACAGCTAAAAAGCACATTGGACCTGAACAAGTTTGAACACTGAATAGAAGTGAATTGTTAGATGGAAGATTGCTATGATGACAACATCAACAACTTCAAAATGAGGCTAATGACAAGCTGATAAAAGACACAAATACACCATCAACTGAAGGTCCATGTGGCATAGACTTCTTCTTCAGAGAACACCAAGTTTTGATTACACATTTTTTTCTTCCTTTTGCATTTTCCTAAGGCAAATAAGAGCACCTGTTTCTTCCGGCTTTGCCAATCTCTCATAATTCTTATCTACATATTCTAATATCACTATGCTATTATGGACATAAGCAAATGCCTTCATCAAGTTTGCTGTTAGTTTTCTTGTTTCTTTTTTTATTATTTTAGAAGTACTCTTATTTACATATCAATTCCCTCCCATCTCCCCATGCTCCCCACAGACCCCCCAACACACCCCCACCCACTTCCCAGGGATAATGAGGCCCTGCAAGGGAGACCATCAAAGTCCATCACATCATTTGGAGGAGGGCCCAGGCCCTCCTTCCCATATCTGGGCTGCAATAGTATCCCTCCATAGGGAATGGGCTCCCAAAGTCCATTTGTGCTCTAGGGATAACCTCACTGTTAGAGGTCCTACAGACTGTCTTGGCCTCCTCCTGACAGCCACATTCAAAGGGCTTTGTTTGGTCCAATGGTAGTTCCCCAGCTTTACGACTAGAGTCTCCATTCTCTCACTAGGTCAGGTCAACTGTTTCTGGAGTTTTCTCCAGCACTGTCTTAGCTCCTTTGCTCATCCATCCTCTCCCGCTGCAACTGGATTCCAGGAGTATGGCTCTGTGTTTAGCTGTGGGTGACTGTTTCTGCTTTGATCAGCTACTGGATGGATGAAGGCTCTAGGAATGGTTACCAAGGTAGTCATCAATCTCATTATAGGGGAAGGCCATCAAAGGCAGCCTCTCCACCACTGCATAGATTCTCAGTTGGGGTCATCCCTGTGGATCCCCTAACACTTCCCCTGTGCCAGACCTCTCTCCAAACCTATAAAAGCTAGGTATTTCCATTTCTTCTGCCTCAACTCTTTATCCTCCAATTCCAGTAAATTCTCATTGAACCACTTCCTGCACTCCATCAAGCTCACAAACAGCCATTTCATTATTGTCTGATTTCAGCACGTTCCAGGGCACTAATAACTGGTTCTTCCCTATTTCTTCAACAGCAGAATCTTTGAAAGCCTTTGAATGTATTCTTACAAGTCATCAAAATGTCTTAGCAATGTTGTTTATACTTGACTGTGTGACCTTTCTGGGGCCCAGTGATACTCTAGCATTTAGAATTCTAAAGCATTTCCCAAACTCTCAAAACATTTGGTCAGATTCTGTTACCACAACAATCTGCATGACTCTTTGCTGTAAATGTTAATATGAACATGTTGTTTGGGTCAGTGGTCAAATGAGTGGTGTGGGCTCAAAACAAAAGGCACAGCCAGTATACTGGAATGAATATTACTACTGTTCCAAACATGCTCACAAGCTATGCCTAAATTGACAGAATGATATCTGTGTCTGTAAGATGCTCTTACCTACAGGCTAAACTAATTCAATAATTAGTTTGCAAATAATGCTAGTGTCACTGGGGTTTGTGTTAAAAAACAAATAAATGGAAAATATGAGTTTGTTAACAGTATCAAACGGACTAAAATTTTTTGAGAGATAGGTCACAAAGAATAATGGGAATCAAATTTCAATCCAAGGGCAGCATTGCAAGGTTATTGAGTACCTTGGTTTAGTCTTGGAGTCAATGAATGTACATATTCTATGGTATAATTCCATAATCTTTGCTTTTCATTGATATTAGGTATTAGTTATAAAAATTACTTTATTTAAAACATTTTACTTATTCCTTGATAATTATATATATATATATATATATATATATATATATATAGAGAGAGAGAGAGAGAGAGAGAGAGAGTGTTCTCATATTCATCCACTATTACCCTCTTTGTCTCATTCCTATTCCTTTGGTCCCTTCTTCTCAACAAGTCCCTCACCTAATTTCATGCATTGTTAATGACCCCTGAGCTTAATTAATGTATCTTGGAAGGGGCGGGTATGCATTTATTACCTGAAGTATGGGTAACTTAGTGGTTCCACTATTGAAGATAATAGATTCTTCTTCCTCCAGCAACCAATAGCTCTTCAGCAAGAAACCAGGCCTCCTGAGCCTCTCTTACAAATATTTCTCATCAGCATTTTATGCAGTTCTTAATTAAAAGCTTCAGTACTTTCAGTTTTGACACTTGCTGTCTAATTGCTCAGTTTCACCTTGTGAAAGTACAACACTTTAAAGTTCCAAAATCATTTATGACTAGCAATCCCACTTGCATACATGTATAACCACTGACAAACTATTAGCATGTCATCAGCACTTAGTGTATTCATGTGTTTCATCTGTATCCTCTGTTAACAATCATCTTTACTCATATATACAGCCAACTTCCATGCAAATGGTAAACATTTTCCCATATTATCAATTCATTCAAGTCATTTCTTGATGACTATAGTCAATAGAATGGATTGAAGTAATGTTGACATTTTCACTGATTCACTGACTCCTTATCCTTTAAGATGATCAAATTACAAATTGGAGACACCTAACTCAGATGCAATAGTCATCACTGCCTTGCTTCCCTGCAAGGTAATTATCTTGAGTTTCATCTAAATAGAAGTTGCCATCTTTTCATCAGACAAAGAATTGCACACAGTGGTTTGGGGGACATAATAAAAAGGGTGCAAAATCCTTAAACATAATGTCAAAAAAATCTGGCAACAGTTGTGTGTGTATTCATTTTTTATACTTGTAACTGCATTGATGACTAGAAGTTTCAGCCCACTCACTGTCAATAGTAAATGAAGCTATCTTAGCTGTGGTACAGTGGCCACCAGCCAGCTAGCAGGTGAGTGGCATGCCTGCCAGTTCGCTTGCCACCACCCACTTGATTCTGTTTCTCGAAGACCCACTTCAAAGCACAACACCACTACCAACTGCAACATCCTCCTGTGGCCAGGTATTTCCTACAATTCCATAGACCCAAGTACAGCCCACACCATTCAGAGGAACAGCACGCCCTCCTCTGGGTTCCATATTTTCATCTACAACATCAGAAGAAGACTTTGGCTTTACATGAGGCCAGGCTGAATCTAGGCACCCAAGGCCCCACCACAGCAGAAACCTCAGCAGAAAAATCATACTGAGCCAGGCAGTGGTGGCACCCACCTTTAATCCCAGCACTTGGAAGGCAGAGACAGGTGGATCTCTGTGAGTTCGAGACCAGCCTGGTCTACAAGAGCTAGTTCCAGGACAGCCTCCAAAGCCACAGGGAAACCCTGTCTCGAAAAACAAAAACAAAAACAAAAAAAAATACTGAACCTAAAGACTTGCTAGTCACCAGTTAGGACAGAAGGCCAGAGAGGAAACATAAAACAAAGGAACAAAACACCCATCTAACAACGGCAAACTTAACACTCAAAAACTACACTTATAATGATCCCAAATTCAGATGCCTAAATGACAGTATAAGAACTCGTTCAATAACAGAAAGGGAAGTATGTCACCAACAGAGCCCAGTGATCCTACAACAGCAAGACCTGAACCTTTCAATTTGGATGAAGCACAGAAAATGAATTTTAAAACATTATGAAGTTGATGGAGTCCATTAAAGAGGAATTGAAAACCTCCCTTAAAGACACCAAATCAAAGACAAAGAAATTCAAAGAAATCAATAAATCCCTTAAAGAATGGTAAGAAAAACATAATCCAACAGGAGAAGGAAATTGATCAAGAACTGAAAATTGAAATAGCAATAACAAAGAAAACACACACCAAGGAAACTCTGGAAATGGAAATTCTGGGTAAGCGAACAGGAACTACAGATGCAAGCATCACCAACAAAAACAAAAAGATTGAAGAAAGAATCTCAGATATTGAGGACACAGAAAGGAAATAAAATGTTAGATCTCTAAGATTCCTAACACAAAATGTCCAGGAAATCTTGGACACCATGAAATGGCCAAACCTAAAGGAAAAGGAGGAGAAGTATCATACATCATAGGCCCAGAAACTATATTCAACAAGATCACAGATGAAAAATTTCCTAAACTAAAGGAGATGCCTATGAAGGGACAAGAAGCTTAAAGAACATCAAATACAGTAGTCCAAGTAAAAAATACCTACACCACCTAATAGTCAAAACACTAAACATATAGAATAAAGAGAATATTAGAAGTTGCAAAATAAAAAGGACAAGTAACATATAAAGGCTGAAATATCAAAATATGCCTGACTTCTCAGTAGACACTCTTAAGGCCACAAGGACCACAACACACATGTCACAGATACTAAGACACCATGGATGCCAGTTCAGACTACTATACCCAACAAAACTTTCAATTACCATACATGGAAAAAAAATGATATTTCATGACAAAGCCCCAGGTAAACAATACCTATCCACAAATCCAGCCATACAAAGGTACTAAAAGGAAAACTCCAACCCAAAGAAGTTATCTGTACCCAAGTAAACACAGGCAATAAATATTCTCATATCAGCAAAAGTTAGAGAAAACACATACACACACACACACACACACACACACACACACACACACACACACACGAACACACAAACAAACTGTCATCACCAACAAAACAAAATAACAGGAATAACAATCACTGGTATTTAATATATTATAATATCAATGAACACAACTCACCAATAAAAAGACACAGACCAAAAAAAAAATGGATATGCAAACATGATCCATTCCTTCGGCTGCATGCTAGAAACACACATTGACTTCAAAGACAAACATTCTCTCAAAGGAAAGGGTTGAGAAAAGATATTCCAATCAAATGGATATAAGAAGCAAACTTGTATAGCTATCCTAATACCTAATAAAATAGACTTCAAACTAAAAGTAACCAAAAGAGATGGACAAGGATTTTTAATATTAATCAAAGGAAAAATCCATCAAGATTAAGTCTTAATTCTGATCATCTATGGGCCAAATACAAGTGCACTCAAATTTGAAAAATAAACATTACTAAAGCTTAAATCATACAAGGAACCCCACACATTAATACTGGGATAGTTTAACACCATGCTTTCACTAATGAACAGGCATTCCAGACAAAAACTAAACAGAGAAATAGGGAACTAATAGATGTTATGACTCAAATGGACCTAGCAGATATCTACAGAACATTTCACCCAAACACAAAACAATATGCATTTTTCTCACCACCTCCTGGAACCTTCTCTAAAATTGACTACATACACAGTAGCAAAGCTAATCTCAAAAGATAAAAAAAAAAAAAATGGAATAACCCTCTGTATTTTATCAAATCACCAGGGTTTTGAAGGAACCGGCTTCCCTTTTGGCAGCCATAATGGTCGAACATGTGCTTCTATGACCTTGTCCTAGAAACCAGAAAGTCAGATGCCTGTCTCGTGACAAGGAACCAATCAGAAGTTAGCTGGTGGCGCTATGCTTTATGGCTCTGGGTGTGCTTTACGGACAAGCGCACAGCAATGACGTAGAGAGCATAGCAACCACCCTGGGAGGGCCTATGAGCCATAACAACTAGTTGACCAATCAACACAGGGCAAGCCCTCCAAGCCTGGAAGCACACCAATCGTGAGCCTGTGCGTACCCCTAGACACTCCCCTTACGCTGCCCTATAAGATCTTTGGGGAGACCTTAGGAGCCGTCTTTTTCTAGCCGTCTGCCATGGCGGGTGGGTGAAAGACCCGAGCTAACATGGGGTTAGTTCGTTAAATTACAATAAAGCCTCGTGCAGTTTGCAGCAAGCTCTCGAATCCGCCTGGTGATTGGGGTGACCGCGAACCTGGCCTGAGACCCCGGATACTTGAGTTTTCGGGGGTCTAACAGTTTAAAGTTTGAGTTCACCAACAACACAAATTATATGGAAACTGAACAACTCTCAAATGAATTACCCCTAGGTCAAGAAAGAAACAAAGAAAGAAATTAAAGACTCCCCAGAATTCAATGAAAATGAAAGCACAACACACCCACACTTATGGAACACAAAGCAATGCTAAGAGGAAAGTTTATAGCCCTAAGTGCTTGCATAAAGCATTTGGAGAAACCTCATACTAGTGACCTAACAGAATACCTGAAAGATATAGAACAAAAAGAAGCCAACACACCCAAGCAGAGTAGATGGTAGGAAAGAACCAAACTGAAGGCTGAAATCAATAAAATATAAACAAAGAGAACAATAAAAGAATCAGTGAAAGAATGGTTGGTTCCTTGAGAAAATCAACAAACTAAACAAACCCATACCCAAAGTAATGAAGAGTCAAAGAGAGAATATCCAAATTTACCAAATCAAAAAGGGGGGGGGGGACATAACAATAGACAATGAGGAAATATCAAGAATTATTAGGCCATAAGTCAAAAACCTGTACTTCACAAAATTGGAAATCTAAAACAAATGGACAAATTTTTTCATAGGTACAACATACCAAAATTAAATCAAGAGCAGATAAACAATTGAAATAGACCAAAAACACCTAAGGAAATAGAAGCAGTCATTGAACGTCCCCCAACCAATAAAAGCCCAGGGCCACATGGATTGAGCACAGAAATATACCAGACTTTCAAAGAAGAGCTAATACTGAAAGACTTAAAAATTAGCAAAGAAATATAGACCAGAAACTGACCAAGGCTACTACTATGACCTAGTGCCTGGAATTTACCAGCCACCAGCAATTACTCCCTTACAAGGCCATAAGATTACTGGGTACGAAGAATTCCCAGATGGCCACCCTCCTCCAGGGGCTCATGAAGGAAACAGATTGCCCCACAGGCCAATGTGTCAATAATTAACAATTAAGGGTCCCTATGAAACAAAGAGATAGCTACTATTAGCTAGCACATCCTGAGGTCTGCAGATTTTACAACTAATGGGGTCAGGAGGCCATCTGATTCATGGTGATTGGGGTGATTGGCCACAGTCCTGGGACAAGATACTGGAGGCCTGAGTTTCCGGGGGTCTTACAATACCAATATTCCTCAAATTATCCCACAAAATATGAGGGATGTTTCCAACTTCTTTTTAGGAGGCCACAAACATCCAGAAACACAAACCACACAAAGATTAAACAAAGAAAAATAATTACAAACCAATTTCTCTCATAAATGCCAATGCAAAAACACACTATAAAATCCTCAGAAAACAAATCCAAGAACACATCAAAAAGATAAACATCTACCATGATCAATAGTCTTCATCTTTCAATGTCAGGAGCCAAATATTGTGAATTAGAAAGTGTGTTGGGATCCAAACCTCTGGTTCCAGCAACCAGGAGCTCAGGTCTACAATTGTATTGCAGATGCTAGCTAATCTGCTATTGAATGGGATAGCTTCAGTGGAGAATGCCTCCTAGTTTGCATCTCTACCGAACTAAGCATTTGAATAGGCCTGCACCAGGGCACGAGGGGGGTTGGGGAGGCTAGTGACAAGTGAGGACAGAGAGAGTTAGGAGCTATCTGGCCAAGAGGACCACTGGAGGAGAGAGAAATGGCCTCTTGGCCAGGGACGCATTACAACCAGGAAAATCCTGAATAAAAAAGAGACTCCAGTTTTGCAGCATGGAACTGAGAGCTCTCTAAAGATGACAAGATGCCTGTCGCCTGTGTCTGGTCTTTATCGCCGATGGGTTACTAGGAATTCCCAAGTCCATGCTCCCACACTCAGGCCAGATCTTGTGGCTTCTGTGGTTTGGGGCTGAGACATGCTGGGCCACAACATTTCAACAAATGAAAATCTATCAATGTAATTCACCAAATAAAGAAACAGAAAGGGGAAAACATGATCATATCATTAGATGCTGAAAAAGTCTTTAATAAATTCCAATACTTCTCGCCAGGCATTGGTGTAGCACACCTTTAATCCCAGCCCTCAGGAGAGAGAGGCAGGAGGATCTCTTTGAGTTCGAGACCAGCTTGGTCTCCAAAGAGAGTGGCAGGATAGGCTCCAAAGCTACACAGAGAAACCCTGTCTCAAAAAACAAAACAAAAATAATAATAAAAAATAAAAAAATTCAATACTTCTTCATGATTTGGAGAGATCAGGGATACAAGAACTTTAACTAAACATAATAAAGGCATTATGCAGCAAGCTTGTGAAGGGACCAGCTCCCCTTTCGGCAGTCATAGTGGCCGAACACATGCTTGTATGACCTTATCCTGGACAGTAGAAAGTCAGATGCCTGCCTCGTGACAAGGAACCAATCAGAAGTTAGCTGGTGGCACTATGCTTTACAACCCTGGGTGTGCTTTATGGACAAGCACACAGCAATGATGCAGAGCATAACATCCACCCTGGGAGGGCCTATGGGCCCTCAACCAGTTGGCCAATCAACACAGGGCAAACCCTCCAAGGCTGGAGGCACACCAATAGTGAGCCTGTGCGTACCCCTAGACACTCCCCTTATGCTGCCCTATAAGATCTCGGTCCTGTGGCTTCTCAGAGTCTTTGCTAGCCATCTGCCATGGCTGGTGGGTGAAAGACCCGAGCTAACATGGGGTTAGCTCGTTAAAAAACAATAAAGCCTCATGCAGTTTACATCAAGCTCTTGAATCCTCCTGGTGATTGGGGTGACCGTGGTTGTGGCCTGGAACCCCAGATACCTGAGTTTTCCGAGGGTCTAACACTGGTAGCCAAAATCAAATTAAATATAGAAAAGATCAAAAAAATTCTACTAAAGTAAGGAAGAAGACAAGGCTGTCCACTTTTTCCATATCTATTCAATATAGTATAAAGTTCTACATAGAACAATATGACAACACAGGGATATCAGGGGCTACAAATTGGAAAGGAAGAAGTCAAAGTATCACTATTTTAAGATGGCATGATAATATACATAAGCAAACCCAAAAATTCTACCAGAAAATTCATACAGTTGATAAACACCTTCAATGATGTGGCTGGGTACATGATTAACTTGAAAAATTCAGTAGTCCTCCAATCTACAAAACATGAATCAGCTAAGAATGAAATCAAGGAAACAGCACCCTTAATAATAACCACAAGTAATATTAAATATCTTGGGGGTAACTCTAATCAAGCAAGTGATAGACCTGTATGACAAGAACATCAACTTTTTGAAAAAAGAAATTGGAGAAGATATCAGAAGATGAAAATATCTCCCATGGTCATGGATCAGTAAGATTAACATAGTAAAAATGCTGCTTCTACCTAAAGCAAGCTACAGTTTCAACACATTCCCATTCTAAATTCCAACACAATTCGTTAAAGACCCAGAAAGAACAATACTCAACTTCATATGGAAAAACCTTAAGACCAGGGTCGCTGAAACAGTCTTGTAGAATAAAGGAACTTCTGGAATTATCACCATCATTGATCTCAAGCTCTACTACAGAGCTCTACTAATAAAAAAATCATAATGTTTTCATAAAAAGACAGACAGGAAGATCAATGGAATTGAGTTGAAGACCTCAAAGCAAATACACACACCCATTAAAACCTGATTTTTGACAAAGAAGTCAAAATTATAAAATTGAAAAAAGAAAGCACCTTCAAAAAATGGTACTGGTATAATTTGATTTGGGCTTGTAGAAGAACACAAATAAATCCATATATAACACCCTGCACAAGATTCAAGTCCAAGTAAATCAAAGACCTCAACTTAAATCCATTTACACTGAACATAATAAAAGAGAAAGACAAAAGTAGGCTTGGACTTATAGGAATTTCCTGATTATAACACCAGTTGCACAGACACTGAGGTTGACAATTGATGATAAATGGGACCTGATGAAACTGAAAAGCTTCTGTAAGCAAAGGACACTGTTGAAAGGACAAAACAGCAGCCTACAGAATAGGAAAAAATCTTCACCAACACCACCTATTACAGAGGTCTGATCTCCAAAATATATAAAGCACTCAAGAAACTAGACATCAAAATACCAAATAATTCAATTAAAAATGGTTACAAATGTAAACAGAGAATTCTCAACAGAAGAATCTAAATGCCTGAGATGTGCTTAAATAATTGTTCAATATCCTTAGCTATCATGGAAATGTAAATCAAAGTGACTCTGAGATTCTGTTTTACACCTGTCAGAATGGCTAAGATAAAAAACATAAATGGCATCTTATGCTGGAGAGAATATGAATTGAGAATGAGAGGAATACTCCTCCTTTGCTGGTAGGAGTGCAAACTTGTACAGCCACTTGGAAATCAATATGATGCTTCTTCAGAAAATTGGGAATCAATCTACATCAAGACCCAGGGATATCACTCTTGGGCATACACTCAAATAATGTCCACTCATACCACAAAACACTTACTCAGCTATGTTCACAGTAGTATTTATTATTCATAATAGTCAGAACCTGGAAACAATCTAGATTCCCCTCATCTGAAGAATGGTGAAAGAAAATTTGGTACATTTATACAATATAGTATTACCCAGGTGTTAAAAAAACAAAGACATCAGGAAACTAGAAGGCAAACTGATGGGACTAGAAAAAAATCATCCTGAGTGAGATACCCCAGACCTGGAAAGACAAAAATAGTATGTACTCACTCATAAGTGAATATTAGCTGCTAAGTAAAGGCTAACCATGGTACAAAATCACAGACCCAGAGAGGCTAGGTAACAAGGAATTTCCAGAGGAAAATTCCTGGATCTGCTGAGGACATAGAAAAAATCTCCTGGGTAGCCTGTGGAGTGGGGATTGTAACATGAGAAATGCTTCTGGAGGATACACACAGGGGAGAGTAGTGAAATAGATGTCTTGATATTGGGGAGATGTTTTGGGGTCAGGTAAGAAAACTTGTCTAAGGGAAACTCCTAGGAGTCTACAAGGATGACTCCAGCTAAGGTTCTTAGCAATAGTGGATATGTAGCCTGGACTGGGCATCCCCTGTAACCAGATAGGTGACTATTCCAATTGTCACCAGAGAGCCTTCATTCAGTAACTGATGGAAATAGATTCAGAGACCTATAGCCAAGCACTGGTTGAGCTCAGGGAATCCCATAGAAGAAAGGGTGGAAAGATTAAGAGCCAAGGGAGTCCAAGTCATTACTATCAAACACACAGAAGCAACTAACCTGAATACATAGGACCTTCCAGATTCTTGCCTGGCAGCAAGGGAGACTACTTAGGACCATCCTCAGTCCTCTACACATATGTGACAGTTGTGTAGCTTGGTCTGTTTTTGGAACTCCTAGCATTGGGAGAATGGCCTGTCCCTAAAGTTTGGCTGGCTTTTAGGAACCTATTCCTCATATTTATTTTCTTTGCCCTGCCTTAATACAAGGGGAGGAGCCTAGTCTTACCTCAACTTGAAATGCCATACTTTAGTGACAACCATGGGAGGTGAATTGGGGGTAGGGGATGAAGGGGGAGGAAGTGGGAAGAGAGGATAGTGAGAAGAGTGCAGTTGGGATGTGAAATAAATAAATAAATTTTATTTTAAAGATCTATCTTATCACAGGTCACAGGAAAATATCAAAATTTAAAAAATGAAATATTTTTTTTTACTAAATGAAAATGGATCTTACGTGAATTTTTTTAAATATGATGAATTTTTTTATGTTATTTAACAAATGACCTCAAAGGCGTGTCTTAGGAAAACATAGGTATACTATGTTTCCACAATAAAGAGCCCAGGAAAAGTAGAGATCTCCCATTGATTTAGGACATCCCAAAAAGCAAAAATTAAGGTTCTGTAAAGAACTAAGGTCTTAGCTGATGATCTAATGGGAAAAGATCTGGTTCCTTGATCAAAGTTTTGATGGAACTTGGCTTTTAGGGATCATTCAGTATTGAAAACTCTAATTTGTTTCTGTTAAGAAAGAACTCTCTTTGGTTCCATGTGGCATGGGGCTATCACATATATGGTCCTTTAATTGATGCCCGAAATATATAGAGTACTTAGCCAAGACAGGCATTACAATCTTATGTAATATGATCACAGAAGCAGCATAAAGTCACCTTTGTCATTATCTGCCATCCCACCCACAGGCAATAGAAGGATTTTATGCAAGACCATGAATAGTGGGAGGTAGTGATAAGTAGAAGTCATCTTAAAATCTGTCAACCACACTAATTAAGCTCTGAAAAATGTCACAAATGTCTCATAGAAACTTTTATTTAATATTGTTATTACTGAAAGGAAAACATCATGACAGATATGCCAGATAGTTTTTGACTCTACTGAGGATATGACTCTTTAGCAAATGTTAAAAAGACTCACCTGGAGGAAATATCACATATCTAAGTGTGGACAAAGTAAACAAGGAAAGAATTTATGTGATGGTCATAGCAAACAGTACATTCTACCATGCTATGACACAAGGTTATTTTAGGTTTTTTGTTTGTTTATTTGTATGTTTGTTTGAGACAGGATCTCTCTTTGTAGCTTTGAAGCCTGTCCTAGAACTCTGTAGAGCAGGCTAGCCAAGAACTCAAAAATGAACTGCTTGCCTCTACCTCCAGAGTGCTTGGATTTAAGGCTTGTGCCACCACTGCCTGGTTGTCATTTTTTTAAAACTAAAATTAATTACATCATTTCCCTTTTTAAATCCAGGCGTATATCAGTGTATGTGTGCGTGTGTGTGTGCGTGCGTGCGTGCGTGCGTGTGTGTGTGTGTGTGTGTGTGTGTGTGTGTGTGTGTGTGTGTGTGTATGTGTTTATGTGTATGCAATCTACAGAATCCAGATAATGTTACTTGTATTGCATAATTTCTGGGATAGCATTATATTTAGGAGAACCAGTTGGGGCCCTCATTTCTGGGAACAGTATCATCCCCACTCTCATCACACACTAGTTGCTGTTGTTTTGGGCCAAGAAGAATTTTATTATAAATTCACACTTTATGAACAAAATCATGAGACCAAATTTCTTGGCCTGATTTCTCAATTGTTAATCTTAGAAGATGTTATTCTGGGGGCTAGAGAGATGGCTCAGTGGTTGAGAGCACTGGACTGTTCTTTCAGAGGTCTTGAGTTCAATTTCTAGCAACCACATGGTGGCTCACAACCATCTACCATGATATCTGGTGCCCTTTTCTA
This sequence comes from Cricetulus griseus, assembly GCF_003668045.3. Taxonomy (NCBI): domain Eukaryota; kingdom Metazoa; phylum Chordata; class Mammalia; order Rodentia; family Cricetidae; genus Cricetulus; species Cricetulus griseus. The sequence continues at coordinate 92,852,198 of NC_048598.1, read as the reverse complement.
GTGTGCAGGCAAATGTGCAGACAGAACACTATACATGTAATAAAAATAAGTAAATAAATTTAAAAAAGAAGATGCTATTCCAGCATAACCAGAAACAAAATGTAATACCAGAATATATCTTAGCATTGGGTTTAGGCTGCATATGGGTCTCTGTCTAGAAAAAAAAAGATATTTTTCACTCATAATGCTTAGTCTGGGCCTTTTATATATCATAGTTTTCAACTTTGTTTTTATGGCTTTTCTGTGTGTGTGAATGTCTCTGCATCCATATGTTTTTCATGTATCTCGTAGTTTTTATTTGGCTTTGTTTTTCCCTGTTGTTTATTTTGTCCTTTTCTGTTTTATGTTTTTATTTAATCCTTTTTAATTTTATTTTTTCAGATACCTGTCTGTTTTCTAATGAAAAAGAGGAGAAAGGAATACAGAATTGGGTGGGTAAGGAGGTGGAGAGGAGCTGAGCAAGAAGTAAACATAATCAGAATACATTATATGGAAAAAGTCTTTTTTAATGGTTTTTGAGACAGTGTTTCTCTTTGTAGCCTTGGCTGTCCTGGAACTTGCCTTAATTCACAAAGATCTACCTGTCTCTGTATTTTGATTGCTAGGATCAAAGGTGTGTGCCATCATGCCCTGCTTAAAAAAAAAAAAAATCTATTTTCTTTTTAAATTTTTTAAATTTAAATTAAAAGCAATCTAATATTACATACCAATGCCATTTCTCTCTCCCTTTTGTATTCCCACTCTCCTCACCATCTCCCCATCCCAACATCTACCCACTCCTCAGAAAGGGTGAGGCCCATCATTTGCAGCAGGACCGAGCCCCACACTGTATTTAGGCTGAGAGAGTGTGCTTCCATAGGAAGATTAGTCTCATGAGTTTTACCGTTTTGTGCAACACTCCAGAACAAGTCCTCAAAAAGTACTGATGGTGCCTGAACACCTCTGATGTGGCCCTCATCTATTGAAGCCTTCCATCCTCCTCATTGCTCTGTGTCTATCCACTTCCCAAAACAGTATCCTCCCATTGAGTGCAGGCTTTTTTTGGGTTTGCCACTTTCTCTTTCTTATCTGCTCATTTCTTCATTTTCAAATATCAATCTTTCAGGAATGTTGGTGGCTAACATACATAATCCTCCCCTCACCAAAAACCTAATGCTTTCCTCATTTTAATAGACTCTTTAATATTATATCTATCTCTGAACATGGAAATAACATTTATTTGCAAATTATTATTCCAATTCTTTATAAGGCAAAGAATTCCATAAAAGAAGGGAATCTTGTGGTTCTGCTTCTTCCTCCAGAACATTGATTGTATTGTTCCATGAGGGAGGAGCAAACAGAAGTAGGAAACAGGGTTAGAACTGCTGTGGATGCCACAGAGACAACCCTCTGGGAGACAGACTTTGGTGATTCAGCTCTACTTTATTTATCCAAAATATAAGGAATATATAGGATTGGGGAGCCTGAGAACAAATCTTAATTTGCATTAACGGGCACACTCCTATCACAAAGCTTTGTATATGGCAGTGGGTTCCTATAGTAGAGATCCTAGCACAAGTCTTCTTAGCAGAAATCTGTGCCAAGGGTGAAGCTAAAGATGCAGCAGACATCTTGCTTAGAAACAGCTTTCAAATAAGGTCAGTTCTCTGCCACAAGGAGATTCTGCAAATAAGGGCAGGTAGAGGTAGGAAGTTTTGCTGGAGGGAGGGAACCCCAGGTTGACCAGCTAATGAGATAAGCTGTCAGAACATAGTGAAACTGCAACCTCTACCACTCAGCCAAAACCCTTCCAAAAGAAAATCTTCTTTTACCTTACATCAGCATCCCAATCCTAACTTTCCTAACTTTACTTGTAGTCTCAAGAAATACTTTCCCACAAGATCAATAAATATGTACAAGGAACCATGCATTTATTGACTTTTGTGTAAGAAATATGACATTTTCAACAATGGTGGGACATATAAACTAATAGACTGTCAAAAATGGGAAAAAATAGGTTACATACCTATAACCAGTTGTATTAAAAATATGTGCATAGAAATGAAATTTAAGAAATTTCATACATAACCCTAAAGTTCTAAATAATAAAATGACATAACTACCATATTTAAAGTCTGTCATGTGCAATGTTGCCTGCCAACCTGGAAAATATGTGTCATATATCATAGAAAATTAAAATTCTTATTAATATATGTTTTAAAAAGACAATAAACCATCCTATTGCCAAAAGCATAAACATTCTAGAGAAATATACGTGACAAAGTAAGAAAGTTCAAAGCATTTTAACAATCCAGATTAAGACGAGATGCAAATTCCTTTATAACAGACTAGCACAAATTAGATTATTAATAGTTGAGAAGGTCAATATTTAGGTTATCAATGAGTACTCATATTTTGTTAATAAAGCTTTAAAAGTCTAGCTGGTTTAGACGTTATCCTTTAAAAAATAAAGATACTAGTTATAAATTGTAATTTTATATAAGTAAGAGCAATAGTGTTACATACATAAAAGGATAAATATATTTAGAATATTTACTGCAGAACTTTATAAAACTTAAAGTTAGAAGCACTTAGGAATGTGACATTTTATTCTATGGAATATTATCTAACCATTGAACAGAGGTAAGCCTAAAGTAATTGGATAGAAACGTTTCCAACTCTCATTGACAAATGAATACAATAATCTTCAAAGAGATCTATAATAAGTCTCAAAATATTTATAAGTGTATGTATGCATATCAAATATGTAATTATATCTGTGGGGAGTTGGAAAAAGAGGGATTTATGGTTTCTTGAGCAAATATAATTGAATTTTTAAAATTTTTAAAATATTTTTTGAGATTGTAATATAATACTATCATTTTTCCTATTTCTTTCTTTCATATAAATCTTACATATACCACTCCTGGTACTTTTTAAAAATACATAGCTTCTTCTTTCATTAATTGTTGATACATGCACATGCTTATATTCCTAAATACATAAATACAACATGCTCAGTCTGTATAAGTTAACTTGTATGTATATTATCAGAGCTTATATTTGGTATTGGATGACCAAAAAATGTTGTACTCTTCCCAAAGAAAGACTATTTCACTTGCTCTTTGTGTTGATTTGTTTCTTGTTGTTCTTTATGTGGGACTGAACACTGCTGGACTTTCCCTGTCTAAGCATGTCTATTGTTCTCATTCAGCTCCTGTTTAGGCATTCTTGTTGAGACTTCCAGGATGAAATGCCCTTCAAGTTTTTTTAACAGACATTGTCTGGGACATTCATACAATTGTTTATTACAATTAGCTCATTGAACTTTTTTCTAACTTTTCTCTAGTGTTCATCTGGTGACCTATGATAATAGGTAATATAATTTACTGATAAGATGTCAAATACTGTTAGTATTCAGGCATCTGTACCGGCCTGCCTTTGGGGTTCTGACAGGATGCATCCTCAGCTGCAGCCGCTAAGAGCAACACCAGTGCACATTCACTCTGTTCCCTTTTAAAAGGGTCTCTCTTCTCTTCTGCCACTCCTGTCCCCAAAGGCTGCTCTCCACTTTCACCCCTCCTTTTCTAACTCAACTTTCCCCCAATAAAACCCCCTCCACACAAGATCTGTTACATGGTGTCTTTCTCTCCCATGCAGCCCTTTTAAATTATAACATTTTTTAATCCAAAATCATCATATATCAACATAATAGACCCAATATGGTTTAAAAGCATAAATAATTTTGTGTCCTTGAGAAGCTACTTTAAAGCATTATATTACCTACTTTGAAATGTGTAAATATATGATATAAAATAATTACTCCCAAAAGCTTTGTGCCATCACAGCACTACACTAGCACATCTTGCCTGCAGGACACCATTGTCAGTCAGAGAGTGTTACGATAAATCTTTCTGCCAAAAGCCGCCTGAGTCCCACTGCCACGTGTGAGCTTTACGACAGCCGCCTGCCCGAGTTAGGCCCAAATGAATACACAGAGAGACTTGTATTAGTTACAATGCTACTTGGCCAATGACTAGGATTCTCATCTGTTAGCTCAGTCTCAATTATCATACATCTATATATTTTATAAGACTTATCTTATCAGATGCCTTATTGGCATCCTTCCTAGCTGGTGGATCACATCGTGCCACTAGAGCAGGAGCCAAGGGGAAAAGAGGGCCCTTCCTGTTTCTCTTTCGCTTAAATATGAGTCTCCTTGCTATGTCACTTCCTGCCTGGATCAGCACTTCTCTACTACATTTCCCAGAATCCTCTTTAACTCCTAGTTCCGTCTAACTTGCTGTCTCATTGGCCAAACAGTATTTTATTCGACAATCAATAAGATAAGCATACACAGTAGTACATTCCCCCATCAAGAGGGTTTGTATTTATGTTTCTCTTTTGGTAGCTTGCAGAATACCACAGAGGCTGGAACGCAGGGATAAAGGCTCTATGTAGGCACCAGCTTGACATGTCCATATACAATGAGTTGTGTAGGTGCCATCTTCAGTAACGGAGAGTTGCCATCAATTTGTGACAAGTAACTTATAGTCTTGGCAAGAGTCTGGGTAGTTTGTGGATTCCAATGGGTCCCCTTTGGTCAAAACCTCAGTTACATGTAACTCAATCACAAAATTGGCATCTTCATTTGGTTTCAAGGAATGGTCAGCGGCGGTTCTGTCTCCCGGCAATTTTTATTTTACATTTTTATTTAGATTACTTAAATATATTTATATATTTTAGGAGGTTACTGCTATATTAGGTTTCTATACTACTCACATGTTCCTCAACCTTAATTTTCCCCTCATGTTCCTTCCATGTCCACTCTTCACTCTCTCAATCAAATAGTCTAACATTATGCAGAGAGTGAGAGATCCCTATCAAATCCTTCTCCTGTGGGCTCAGGGAACACTGCAGTATTGAAGGCAGAGGGGCCAGAGTCCACAGTCTGATCCAGTGACTCTGTTGCAAGTTTCCAGTTCTGGGCCCAGTCCAGCATTTGTCTCTTGTTGGGATTGCAAGTCTCACTTAACTAAGCATGGACATCCTTCCAGAGCTGGGCAGATGGGACCATCTGTTCTGGATACTGCTCGAACAGCTAGTTCTGCCTTATCATCAATGTCTCTGATGTTCAAACTGTAAAAGACTTATTAGAAACCCTCAGTAACCTCCTCAGGATGTCAAAAGAGATGTATGTCCTGGCATGTCCCATGTGAAATGCATCTTAGACAGTGAGGTCCAAACAGTACCAAGTCACCATCTCATCTTGAAGTATAAAAACACCCTTGTTCTGGGTGAGCATATTGTACATGTGGAGCTTTCAGGGCTGAGTCCTGCCTGGGAAGGGTAGACCTCTGAGGCTACATTCTGCAGCATTTGGCCTCCTCCTGCTCCATAGAAGAACCTTCCATCACTGGAAATCCTGAAGTGCAGCTGCTGCCAATGACATCTTTCCAGAATTGCTTGTTTCTCCTTTATTTGTTTTTTTGTTTTTCGAGACAAGGTTTCTCTGTGTAGTTTTGGAGCCTATCCTGGCACTCATTCTGTAGAACAGGCTGGCCTTGAACTCACAGAGATCCTCCTCCCGAGTACTGCGATTAAAGCGTGCACCACCAATGCCCCTTTTCTTTTATTTTTTAAATCAAATTTTTTCATTTATTTTTACATCACAGCTGCAGTTCCCCTCCCTCCTCTCCTCCTCTCCTCCTCTCCTCCTCTTCCCTCTTCTCACCTCCACTCTGGTCCTCCCATTCCATTCCTTCTCTGTTTTTGTTTAGAAAGGTGAAGGCCTCCCATGAGTATCAACAAAATATGGCATGTCAAGTTAAGTTAGGACTAAGCTCCTCCTCTTGTTTTAAGGCTGGGAAAGGTGATCCAGTATGAGGAAGAGGTTCCCAAAAGCTTGCCAAAGCAGTAGGAACAACCCTTGCTCTGAGTGCTAAGAATCCCACAAGTAAACCAAGCTACACAACTAACTGTCACTCATATTTAGAGGGCCTATATTGGTCACGTGAAGGCTCGGTGGCTGTCTGTCTGGAATCTGTGACCTCCTATGTGCCCAGGTTATTTGTTTCCATGTGATATCCTTGACATTAGTTCTTACAATCTTTCCTCTCTCACTTCAGCAGGATTCCCCTAGCTCAGTCCAATTCTTGTCTGTGGGTCTCTGCATCTGATTCCATCAGTTACTGGATGAAGGCTCTCTAATGACAAATAAGGTTGTCACCAATCTATGCACATAGCAGTATATCAATAGACATCTTTACAATGGCATTTTTTCCTAATATTTGTTTCCATCCTAGGTTTCTGTGCTGTCCAGATTCTGGGTTCTGTCACCATAGGGAGTGTCAGGGGTGGACTCAATCTCATGGTATGGGTCTGAGGCTAGACCAGTCATTGGTTGGCCATACCCATAATCTCCTTGCCTCGCTTACTCCCCAACACATTCCCAAAGGCAGAACAAACTGTACACCAAAAGTTGTATAGCTAGACTAAAATCCCAGTCCCTCCACTGGAAGACCCAACAGGCCACAGGAGATGACCATTTCAGGCTAGGCATCCACCATTGCTAGTAGTCTTAGCTAGAGTCATCCTTGTGGATTCATGAGACTTTCCCTTGTACTAGGTTTCTCTATCTGAATCCAAACACACAACTTTTCTAGTCATCTCTTTCAGTGTTTTTCCCCTCCATCCACTACCTCAAGCCAATCCTTCATGTGCCTATCTTCACCTGACCCGAGTCCACCCAAAGATCTCTTCTATTTACCCTTCCCAGGGACATCCATGCATCCCTCCTAGGGACCTCATTGTTACCTTGCATCTTTGGGTTTGTGGGTTATAGAATAGTTACCTTTAACTTCACAGCTAATACTGACTTCTAAGTTTGTCTTGCTTGGTCTGGGTTAACTCACTCAGAAGGATTTTTTCCAGTCCCATCCATTCTCCTTCAAATTTTATAATGACTTTGTTTTTAAAAAGCTGACCAATATTCCACCATGTAAATGAATGACATTTTCTTTATCCATTCTTCACTTAAGGGGCATCTGGGTCCTGGCTATTGTGAATAAATCTGCTAAGAAAATAGTTGAGCAATTTCCTTGCATTAGGATTAAACATCATTTGGGTATATGCCCAAACATGATACGGCTGAATCTTTATTTTTTTCAACTTTTTTTTTTTATTAGAATTAGAAACAAGATTGTTTTACAAGACAGTCCCAGTTCACTGCTCCCACCCATCCTCCCCTACCAGCACCATCCCAACTAAAACACTACCTATCACATATCCTTTCTGCTCCCCCTGGATGGTGAGGCCTTCCATAGGGTGTCATCAGAGTCTATTGTATCCTTTGGGATGGGGCCTAAGCCCACCACCATATGTCTTGGCTCAGGGAGTATTCCTTTGTATGGAATGGGCTCCCAAATTCCACACCTATGCTAGGGATAAGTCCTGAACTTCTACAGGAGGTCCTGTAGATTTCCGTGGTTTCCTCACAGAAACCTATGTTCCTGGGGTCTGGATCAGTCCCATGCTGGTATTCCAGCTATCTGTCTGGGGAGCAAGAGTTTCCCGATGTTCAGGCCAGATGTTTCTGTGGGTTTCACCAGCCTGGTCTGTACCCCTGTGCTCTTCACTCCTCCTTCTCTCAATCTGGGTGCCAGTTCAGTTCGGTGATTAGTTGTGGGTGTCTGCTTCTACTTCCATCAGCTGCTGGATGAAGGCTATAGGATGGCATATAAATTAGTCATCAATCTCATTATCAGGGGAGGGCATTTAAGGTAGCCTCTCCTCTGATGCTTAGATTGTTAGTTGGTGTCATCTTTGTAGATCTCCAGACATTTTCCTAGTGCCTGATTTCTCTGTAAACCAAAAATGTCTCCCTCTATTATGATATCTCCATTCTTGTTATCATCTATTCTTCCCCTAACTAAAACTTTCTGCTCCCTCATGTTTTCTGCATTCCTTCTCTTCTCTCCTTCTCATTCCCCTAGCTCCCTCTGCCCTCTTCCTGCACTCCCAATTTGCTCAGCAGATTTTGACCCTTTCTCCTTCTCCAGGGGTCCATGTTTGTGTCTCTTAGGGTCCTCCTTGTTTATTAGCTTCTTTGGCAGTGTGTATTGTAGGCTGTCAAACTCTTTTTATGAGGCTACAATAACCTTGATACCTAAGCCACACAAAGACACAACTAAGAATAACAACAGACCAATATCCCTCATGAACATTGATGCAAAAAATCTCAATAAAATACTGGCAAATCAAATCCAAGAACACATCAAAGAAATCATCCACCATGATCAAGTAGGCTTCATCCCAGGGATGAAAGGATGGTTCAACATATGAAAATCCATCAATGTAATCCACCATATAAACATAGTGAGAAAAAAACCCACATGATCATCTCACTAGATGCCAAAAATCCTTTGACAAAATCCAACACCCCTTCATGATAAAGGTCTTGGAGAGATCAGGGGTAACAGGAACATACCTCAACATAATAAAAGCGACATACAGCAAGGCAACAGCCAACATCAAATTAAATGGAGAGAAACTCAATCCAATTCCTCTAAAATTGGGGACAAGACAAGGTTGTCCACTCTCTCCATACCTCTTCAATATTGTCCTTGAAGTTCTAGCTAGAGCAATAAGACAACAAAAGGAGATCAAGTGAATACAAATAGGAAAGGAAGAAGTCAAATTCTCACTATTTGCAGGTGATATGACAGTCTACATTAGTGACCCAAAAAATTCTACCATGGAACTCCTACAGCTGATAAACACCTTCCGCAAAGTGGCAGGATACAGCTGAATCTTAAGACAGATTTATTTCCAATTTTTTTGGAACCATCATGTATGTTTCCAAAGTGGCTGTACAAGTTTGTACCCTCACCAGCAAGAATAATGTTCCCCTTCCTCCACATCCTCTCCAGAATAAACTGCCATTACTGCTTTTGATTATAGTCATTTTGACAGGTGTAGGAAGGAATCTCAGGGTTATTTTAATTTGCATTTACCTGAGTACTAAGGATGTTGACCATTTCTTTAAGTAATTCTCAGCCATTTGACATTCTTCTGATGAGAATTCTCTATTTAGATCTGTACCCCATTTTTAAGTCAGATTAATATATTTTGGTGTCTAGTCTTGAGTTCTTTATATATTTTGGAAATCAGCCCTCTTTCAGATGTGGGCTTGGTGAAGATTTTTACCTATCCTATAGGCTGCCATTTTATCACTTTGACAGTGTCATTTGCTTTACAGAAGATTTTTAGTTTCAAGAGGTTCCATTTACTAATTGACAACCTCAGTGCCACTGCTAGTTGTGTTATACTCATGAAGTTGTCTACTGTGCCAATGAGTGCAAAGCTCTTTCCCACTTTCTTTTCTATCAGGTTCAGTGTTGTTGGTTTTATGTGGAGGTCTTTGGTCCACTCCACTTGTGCTTCATGCAGAATGATAGATAGGTCTATTTGCATTATTATACATGAGTACATCCATTTATGCCAGCATTATTTGTTGAAGATGCTTTATTTTTTCCATTGTATAATTTTGGCTTCTTTGTCAAAAATCAGGGTGTCATGGGTGTATAGATTTACTTTGGGGGTCCTTTATTTGATTTAATTGATCCACCTGTCTGTTTTTATGACAATACCATGCTGTTTTTATTACTATAGCTCTGTAGCAGAGCTTTAAATCAGAGATGGCAATTTCTCAGGAAATTTCTTTATTGTATAGGATTGCCTTAGCTATCCTGGTTTTGTTTTTGTTTTTCCATATGTAGAATATTGTTCTTTCCAGAACTGTAAAGAATTGTGTTGGAATTCTGATGGGGGTTGCATTGAAACTGTATTTTGCTTTTGGTAAGATAGGCACTTTTATTATGTTAACACAACCAATCCATGAGCATGAGAGATCTTTTCACATTCTGATATCTTTTTTCAAAGAGTTGATGTTCTTGTCATACAGGTCTTTCACTTGCTTGGTTAGAGTTAACCTGAGATATTTAATATTCTTTGTGGCTATTGTTAAGAGTGTTATATACTTGATTTCTTTCTCAGCCCAGTTACCATTTGTATATAAAAGAGCTACTAATTATTTTTTAGTTAATCTTGTAGCCAGTCAAATCACTAAAGGTATTTATTATCTGCAGAAGTTCTCTGGCAGAATATTTGGAGTTGTTTATGTATACTATCATATCATCTACAAATAGCAATACTCTGTACTTTGACTTCTACCTTCCAATTTGCTAGAGACGAAAGGGAAGGATCAAATAGGAGGGGGGTGGGGAGAAATTGGGAGGAGTAGAGGGAGGGGAAAGCATAATTAGGATATATTATGAGAAAAGAACAACTATTTTCAATAACAGGAAAAATTATGAAATGAAATGTTTTACCTTCCTTGATTTGTATATGATTGTCTTCTTCTGTATCAAATATTCTTCTAAAATTGAAAGTTCAAATTACATATGATGCTATGAGACTATGTGTGACTTTGCTCCCACAAACAAGAACTATATTTAAACTGTACATTAACTCCCACATGTTGCAGACCCAGAATGAAAAGATGAGCCAAGGTGATTCATGAAATATTCAGCCCCTTTTGATATCAGTAGAGCATGAGCAATGTCACAGCCTATCTTTTCACATCCCAGCTCTCAAACGTGTTATAATGCTTTGACAGGTTTCATCTCTGACTGGAAAATGACTTCAGAGTCCCCTGACATTTTAATGTCTGGATTTACATAAACAGACAGTTTTTACAAAAGGAATAGAAAAATGAAGCGGAGCTTAAGAGCTCTTTCAATTTTTGCTTGGTTTGGTGTGTGAAATTGGCTGTCTGATTTTAGAATACCAGGGAAAACTAGAGGCCTAATGATCTTGGTTCCCTTAACAGTTTTTTTTTCTTTTTTTTTAATATCTAGAGAATGAACAATTGGTACTTCCTGGAAATTATGCATAAAATTGATATAAATTCAATATCCAATTTATAAATAAAAATCTAGAATAACAGTTTACAACCAGAATTTGATTCAGTTTCTCTCTCTCTCTCTCTCTCTCTCTCTCTCTCTCTCTCTGTCTCTCTCTTGATATTCTAAGATAGGGTCTATCTGTGTAGTCCTGGCTGTGCTGCAACTTGATCTATAAATCATTCTGGCTTTGAACTCCTAGAGATCCACCTGCCTCTGCTTCCTCAGTACTGGGAATAATGGTGTGCACCACCACCACCCAACTGATTCATTACTTTTCAAAAGTCTGTAAAATAAAATACACTCTTTTTTAAATCTATATGTTTTCAGAATAAGTCAAAATCATGCAATTATATTCTTTCACACTAATCACTTCCTTTTCATTTAGATAACAACTATTGATAAAATTGCATATGTTAATTTAAAGTCACCATTTTATAAAACTGCCTTCACTTTTAATAAAATATTGCAAAAGTAAAATACTAAATGATTTTTTTGTTGCATATATAATTTGGAGTTTGAGTTAAACGGTCTATGTTACTGTCTTATAAAGAGTCTATCAAAGCATGGAGGGAATGATATTACATTACCTTCAAAGTTAAAATGTTTATTGGAAATTGAACAAAGGAAACATTATTAGACCCAAATAATTATTTCCAGTAAATGGTTAGTAACCTGAGGTAGTTCAGTAAAATCCAAGAGGCCATAGAGGCAGCCTAGATCATTATGCTTTTCTTATGATTTTAAGCACAAAGACCACCTGTAGATTATTCACAATTGTCTATATTCACTGTAATGTGACAAAGTCAAGAAGTTTAGACATCAAAGTTGAACCAAATGACAAGAATATAACTTGATATTAATATTTATAGTGCTGTTGTTTCAAATTCCCTTTACAAATTCTTGCTTTCCTTTTTTGTACTTTGGGCAGTTTTTGTGTATAGACTAAATTTCAGGTTGTCATTCAAGATAACATGGTATTTCAAGAAGCAGGCTTTTTTATATTACTAATTAAGTGACAATAAAAATTACATTCATATTTGTTAAAAGCTGAATGAAGAATATAGCCAGTTTTGTTACTCTCTCCAGAAGAAAAGGTACACATAGTCATTTGTATGTAATATGCACATTGGCTTTTTATAGCAGGTATTAAAATTTAGCCTTGGCACAGCTTTATCTCAGAGACACCTGATTTTTTTTTTTTTAATTTTATTTTATTTTATTAGTTCTAGATAGGGAACAAGCTTATTTCAAGTCCCTTCTCCCTCTCCCTCCCCTCACCCCCAAACTTTCTCCCCCACCCCCAGCCCATCCCCCCAACCCCATCCACCCACTACTCCCCAGGCAGGGTAGGGCCCTCAACGGGAGCTCAGCAAAGTCCACCAAGTCTTCCTATGCTGATCCTGGGCCCTTCCCCATGTGTCCAGGGCCAGAGTGTAACCCTTCATATGGGATGGGCTCTCAAAGTCCCTTTTTGCACCAGGGAAAAATACTAATCCACTACCAGAGGCTCCCTGGAGTGCAGAGGCCTCCTTATTGACATCTATGTTCTGGGGTCTGGATCAGTCTTGTACAGGCCTCCTGGACAGCATCTGGGGTCGATGTGCTCTCCCTTGTTCAGGCCAACAGTTCCTGTGGGTTTCTCCATCCTAGTACAGACCCCTTCGTTCTTCATTCCTCCCTCTCTTCAACTAAATTCCCGATTTCGGCTCATTGTATATCTGTGACACCTGATTTTTTATCTAAGCTCAGATATGTTACTCCAAAGATATATTTGGAGAACTCCCATATAATATTATCTCAAAAAGAAAGCTATATAATTTTAAAAAGTTATATAGAAATGATAGTTAATATCATTCAAGTACCTTCACAATCTGATGCCAATATACTTTATTAGAATCTATATTCCACTATAAATCATTAACTGCAAAAAATGTGATAGTCAACAATGAGGCCCTTCTCTTTGATTGTAGTCAGTTCTGTGGCCTTCTCCCCCCCTGCCTCTCTCTCTCTCTTTCTCCCTCCCCCCTCTCTCTCTCACATACACACTCTAAATGTTCTTATTAATCTGAGAATTATTTTTAATCTCTTTGATGAACCCTAATAATTTGGCTGTAGAAATGCATCAATCTGAGCTCTTTGGTTTTAAAGTCTTTGGTCGTTGGGAACACTTCTGTTCAAAAAGTTTCTGTTGAGTGAATGTTCTAATGTCCCTAAACTCCTCACCAGAAAAGAAAGAGGTAGAGAGAAAGAAAGAAAGAAAGACAGACAGACAGACAGAAAGAAAGAAAGAAAGAAAGAAAGAAAGAAAGAAAGAAAGAAAGAAGGGAGAGGAACAAAGGGAGCAAGTGAGGGGAGGAGCGGAGGGGGGAGGGAACAAATATCTCCACTACTCACAATCACTTTTCTATAACCAGTAAACAGGGTTGCTAAAATAAATGAAGTTAGGGGAAGACAGAAAGCAGTTATATAGGAAATATCAAGCAAACTTCTCAAGGTTTTCAATGAGTAAAAGTATATCGGTGTGACATTATTAGATCAAAACTATTTTGGCATTTTGAAGTGTTACTGAATGTTAAATTGATAAGGGAAATAAGGAGCAGCTCTCTGGTACCAAATCCACCTCCTACCACACAGCATATGGTCTAAAATATTTATTGCATTATAGCATATATGCTAATAGACAAAAGTGGACATTTTGGTAAGCTGATATCCTACATATTGAAACAAGGAGGACAACAAAGACCCAAATACATAATTGATAGCATGAATCTCTCATTCTATACTTAGCATTCATAAAGAATGACAGTCATAACATTCTATCAATAAAAGTCATGATAAAAATCTCAAAATAATCAAATCTTTAATAAAGGCTCCAGGCAAAAACTGTTATGTTATACTGCCTTGCACACTGAAGATCCTTGCTTATACATAACAACAATTGTGGTTGTTATAAATAGGTTGCTCAGGGAGATGCTTTGAAAAGGGACTTCAGTTTGATGACAAGGCCTTGTTGAAAATAACTGGCGGATATTTTTTTCTGACATTAGTGAGAGTATGATGTTTCAATGAGGTCCTCTAGTTCTGCAAGTTCTCAGCTGTGGCTGATCTAGCTTCTAAAGGATTTTCCAGTTTCATATGAGGTCAATAGCATGGATATCTGTACTTGTCCCAACCTGCAGGACAGAAACCTAGAGCAAGAAGTCCAGGGAGGGGAATGGGGACAAGAGACTTGAGATAATGACCATAAGACAGGATTCTGATCAAGTGGCAAATTTTATTTTTTCCAGGCTAGCTTATATAGTCAGTAGTATGGGGTACAGGGGAGGGGGAGAAGAGGCCAAGAGCCAGGAGTTAGTTCAAGCAGGATGTTAGAAAACTATAGAAAGATGATGTTGTTGGGGTAAAAAGTTCATGGGTGGTGGGGAGAGAGAGTGTTACTTAGGTGAGTGGTGGGATGAGGGAGGGTTGCTTAGGTAAGTGGGCCTGTGGTTGGAACAAAGGATTGACGTCTGGATCATGTTGTTCCTTCTGAGTGCTCATGCTTCTAGAAACCATTTATAATCAAAAGACAGTTCTATAACCATGTGGCTTGCCAAGTTTGGCCTAAAGGCTCATGCCAAGCTGTATGACTCCCAACAGATATCATTAACTGGAGTGGGCAAATGTTTTCTGTCATTTAAAAATCAATTTGATTAAATATTGTGGTTTGTAAATGGTGCCAGATGTTTAAAAACACTGCGAGAAAGTACACATGGAATCTCCTGAGATTTCACATATAACATGCAGAATAGTGATATAACTGATTAGTCTTCAAATCTCCTCTTTCTATAAGTACAAACTAAATAAGAACCTCTTCTTTTTAAAACCTTGGCTGTCTATGGGGGATGTCCTTCTGTATATATGTTTCTCTTACTGGTTGATGAAAAAACACTATTTGGCTAGTTGTCAAGCAGGAAGGATAGGCAGAACTACCCGACTAGGAGACAAGGAGAATTCTGGAAAAGTTAGGCCAGGGGAACCCTCCAGAGAGTCATCTTGTAGACCACAAAGGAGTAAAAGTTCCAGGCATTCTCCACATGGAAATACATAGATTAATAGAAATGGGTTAATAATTAAAATGGAGTTAGCCAACAAGAAGTCTAAGACATCGGCCAACAGTTTTATAATTAATATAGTGTCTGTGTACTTATTTGGGGCTGAGAGTGGTGGCAGAACGAGGCTGGGACAAGATAATCCAGCAACAGTTGTCAACATTTTGTAGCTCAAAATACTCCACACTAAAATTACCTTAATACCTTCCGACCTTTATCCACAAATTGGTCTCCAAAGGTATGATTAGACAACCACAGAGTATACTAGTGATGTCTTTCAAAGGCAACAGTGTTAGCATGCTCCACTAAGACATTTGTTATTAACATGTAGCTATAATGCAGTGTGGTGCTTGGATGATGATAAGGATTTAAATTTTGTGCTTTTTACAATAGGATTTGAAAACAATCCATTGTCAATTCTTGACCATTTAAGTGAATCTGAGAAGGGATATATTTGTATGTATGTTTTGGTGCTTGTCTGTCTGTCTGTCTGTCTGTCTGTCTGTCTGTCTCTCTCTGTGTGTGTGTGTGTGTATGTGTACAAATATTTCATCTGATAATTATGTTGACATCAGTGAACACACATTACGATGTATTACATTGTTGCCCATCAATTCTTTCTCTTGTCCTTCTATGAACTCTTAGTTTCTGTATAAAAGCAATTTAACTGACAATAGACAGGGTCAAATTTTGTAGCAAGTGAGCCTTTTATAAGGCCATTTAACCTAATGTAAAAATCTGATAATTGACCGATTCAGGTCTAATGTGTCTTAATGCCATTATCTGCTAAGAATTTGTTGAGATATGTAATTATCTATTTCACAGCAGCTGGCAACCAGTGAAGTAAAGGACCAAGCTACAGCAAGTCCACCCTATGATGGGTTAAGCAGTTTCTATATGTACTGCACTACATTTATATAGCTAAATCAAGATTTTTAAATGTCTTTTTAAGATTTTGACATAATTTCCATTAGCATTTGTAAGTCACGCAAGAATAAAGTGTATTTTTTTCAATGAAGTGAAGAAAATTACATATTACCAAGTCAACAAATACTGTTTTAAACAATTACATATGTTTAGAATAAAGGGTTGTGACTTGAGTTTGGAGCTTCCAAATTCAAAGCAATGGTCATGTTTGAATTCTTGGTATCAGCAACAGCTCATATATTTATAGCAATATTACTATTTGAAATAATCCAACATCCACAATCCAGATAGTTCCAAAATTATCATCAGACTTTTTGGAGAAACATAACAGTAAATTTAAGAGCTTTTCAAATTAATTAGCATAATTACAACTTTTGAACAACATGTATCTAGTATTTGGAGAGACTACAAAAACTGCATTCAAATATTATGACAAAATATACTATGTGTTCACCCAAAATTGTACAATTAGCTATAATGTTTACTGACATAAATCAGAGATTCATCTAGTATTCAAGGTAATCTATGTTTTAGAATATTAATAAATTATGTTTATTTATTTCCCTCCATAAAAATAAAATGAAATTACCATTTTTTGAAAATTCCAGCATATGTCCTAATTAATTTTATATTGATTACTAATTAAAATCTACTTCAGGGGCATATTTATTGCCAGATAAGATCAAATGTCATCAAAATTATTATTTTTTATTTTCTATGTGTTCATTTATATATGTAAATACAGGTGAGCTTGTTTTTTTACTTGATATTGGGAATTAAAATATAAACAATTTAGTGAAAGTAATTTGATGTTTAGAGACTTTCAACAAACTCCTTTAGTTCCTATATAGTGTCATGTAGCATTTACCTTAGTGTATCATCTCAGGTGATATATATATATATATAATATTTTTATATTTTGTATAATATTCTTCTAGCTGCTTTTATTGTGCCTAATAGGAAATGGCCTTCATTCATTAGCCCTAGCAAGAGCTTCAAGTTCCAATGCTCCTATTTTAGAAATATGAAGGAAATACCTCCACAATCCTACCTAGTACACACATACAAAAGTCAAATTTACTTCAGCCACCTGACTTTCTGCCCAAGCTTACATAATCTTAGGAGATAACGAGGGTAACTTAGTTAAGGTCTTATTGCTGTAAGGAGACATCATGACCATAGCAATTCTCATAAGAAAAAATATTTAATTGGTACTTGCTTACACTTCAGGGGTTTAGTTCATTATCAGCATGGCAAGAAGAATGGCAGCATGCAGGCAGTCATGGTGCTGGAAAAGGAGCCAAGAGTCCTACATCTACTTCAGCAGGCAGCAGGAATAGATAGACACACTGGGCCTGGCTTGAGTATTTGAAACCTCAACAGCCACCCTACTGACATACTTCCTCCAACAAGACCACACCAATTTCAGCTAGACCACATGTTGTAATTCTTTCAAATGGTGCTGTTCCCTATTAGCTCATGGCTGCCATTTTCATTTAAACCAACAAACAGGCCAAGGCTTTCTTTATCTGGTCCTATTTCTGTAATATAGACTGCCTAAACACACCCCAAATTGGAAAGTCTTTCAAGGCTTACCTAAATCATGAACATCTAATGTTCTTAGGAGGTTGGTATAGTAGCAGTCTCTGTCTATACATGAAAAATGTCTTTTACATGTTTAGGTTCTGTGCTGATTCAACTCCCCCTTCTCTCTCACTTTGAAAGATCTTAAATTCTCTGTCTTTACAAAATGAAGGAAGAAAGAATATGAATGAGTAAATTTTATTTTTATTTTGTCTAATAAGTTTGCAAAGAAACAGAACACTAAAAGACAACATGTCAGAGGAAAGATGGAAGAAAAATGTAGAATACACCAATCACCATTTGATCAATCTGCAAGAGCAAAATCTAGAATAAAGATGGTAATTTAGTAAATACCCTGTTATAACTGCAGTTGGTTCTCTTGCTTCCTTCTTCTAAAAACAATTGAACTATATAATCTTCTGGTTTTAAAAAAATGAGGTTGCAACTATTTTGCTACACTCTTCTGAAAAAGTTCTCTCTGAGGCCTAGAATACGGTCTTCTGTTTCAGGTAGCTTCTACTATGGCCATCTTTTGTCAGATATCAGTTGAGGGGAATCTTCATACCCGACTCTCCTACAATTGGATACAAATTCAATTGTTAGAACTTTGCCCTACCTCTAGATTACTACCAAGCTATGTGTAATAAAGTTGAGATCGGAGGAAAATGAGGAAGCATAGAAGAAGCAAAATCAAAGATGAAAGACAATAGTAAAGAAAATCACCACCACCACTAACAGCAAAAGAAATACAAAGTTAGCTCTAACATATTAATTAGCTTACTCACTGTTTGTATCAGTAGAAGTAAAATTGAAGCAAGTGGCATTTTTATAGTCTCCCTATTTCCTTCTGCTAGCATATTAATTATTATTATGCTTAAGCAGTGATTTGTTACTAGGTTGCTTTTAACAACTTACTAAAAATAGGAAATGCAATGTCTGGCATAGTCTTAATTTGGGAATTTTTGTTTGTTTCAGCAGTTGGAACTGCAGCCAATGTATTTAATGAAATTATCACAAAGACTTAGAGGCGAAAATAGAGGTAAAATGATTAACATTATATTTACAGGAACATATAAATGAGATAAAACCCTGTGTTTTATTTACATTATTACTCTGTAAGTTCAAGAAAATGTTGATTTTATTACCAATACTAATATATATCATATAACTGAGCAAATAAAGGCATCAGTAATATTTCATCTCAATGTAAAAAAGAGACTTACTGTGATATCATAAAATAGTGTGCATTACAGGATCTTATTTTCACAACTCACTTCATTTTATTGAAATCTTATATTTGGAAGAGACCAAAATGTCATGAAATGCCAATTATATAAAAAATACCTTTCTTTCAGCTACAAGTTACTCAACTTGTGCTTGAATGCATTATTGATTGCCAATTTAAATTTTGTCAGACAGTACACTCTCTAATGGGCCACAATTCCAATAGCCAGCAAGGCTACCATTTTGTTTCAACTACATTGGTTCACCCATGTATATATAAGCACATGGACCTTTGTGTAAGATCACATTGCTGTTTCTTCCATCTGTTAACCCACTATCAATCTGTGAATTACCTTCTAATCATTCATTGGAAGATCCATCAGTTAATTCTAAATTACTAATAGGAAACAAGTTTCCCCTCCCTTCAGCACAGCAGTGCCTAATATTTGAGCATGTACAAATGTTATAATACATAAATATATATACAGTACACAGAAATCTCATGAGTTAAAAATGTGAAATTTTGTGAGAAGTCACTAGAAAAATGATATATGCTTCTGGGAAAATTGCTCGTAATACTTTGCTTGGGTTTCTCTGGTATCCCAAACAATAAAATAAATATTTGTTACTATATTGCATACTATAAACATTAGTTTTCTGATTTTTCCTGGTCCTTCTCCATAATTATGGAATTAACAAGATATATCATTATTCTTGGCTCTATGCTTGAGTAGGAAGAAAGTGATAAAAAGAAAAGTGACACAAATAATTAATAATAGGTAAAGAAATATTGGGAGAAAGAATTTTGGGGCTATGCAAGATGGGACAGTTGGTGAAGGCACTTGCCACCCATTCTGACAACATGAATTGATGCCTGGATCTGGTGAAAGGAGAGAACCAACTGCCACAAGTTGTCTTCTGATCACCACCCACATATAAGAGTACATCTCCATCCTTCTCACACACAAAATAAATAAGTAAATATTAAAGAAAAATTAAGTATATTGAAGAAAATTAACGGAGAAAGTAATGTGTATTTGACTTTCTATAAGGCAAAAAAGCAATGATTTACCATTTACATAGTATCCTGGTTTTAATTCTTTGGTGATGTCTGCATATTTAGGTATTGAATTATGTGTTATACAAGCATTCACATATACAAATGGATTACAACTATATATAATGCACCACGAGAGACTGTCTTCAAAAGGCTTAGTGCAGGAAAATGCTGTCACATAATTGCATGAACAGACTGGCTGTTTTAAATGAATACAAATTAGATGCTCAGTTCCCACAGGTCCTAAATTTCCCTGTGATCATTTTGCATGGAATTATAGAAAACTGACTTTCTCTTTACAACGTAAATCTTCAAGACAGAAAAGGCAACCAGACAGCCAGGTGCTTCCATTAGCCCCTCTCTGCAACCCTCTCACATATCAAGCAGAATGACTGGCAGGTTCTTTTATGGTCAACAGTTAAAGAGAGGCTGAGGAAAATTTGTTCTTCTCTATTTTACTATGTATTCACCCATAAAATATAGTGTAGGGAAATTGTAATTTAGGGTGCACATTTTTATTATTTAATTACTTAACTATTTATTTTACTTGTTGAAATTTATTTCTGTATTTACTAGTTATGTCCTGGCTAATGTTATGTCAACTTGGCACAAACTAGAGTCATCTGAAAAGAGGGAAACTTGGTTAAGTAAATGTCTCCATAAGATCTAGCTGAGGGCCAGGTGGTGGTAGTGCACACATTTAATCCCAGCACTAGGGAGGCAGAGACAGGCAGATCTCTGTGAGTTTGAGGCCAGTCTGGTCTACAAAACTACACAGAGAAATAGCTGTCTCAAAAAATAAAAATAAAAACAAAAAGATCTAGTTGTAAGGAATTTTCTAATTTGTGATTGATTCAGGAGGGCCCCGCCTATTGTGGGTAGCCTCATCCCTGGGCTGGTGGCCCGGGGTTCTATAATAAAGCAGACTGAGCCAGCAATGAAAGCAAGCGAGTAAGCAGCTCCCCTCCATGCCTCTGCATCATCTCCTGACCCCAGATTTCTCTCCTATTATAGTTCCTGTCCTTCAATGATGGATTAAGATATAGAAGTATAAGGCAAATAAATCCTTTCTTCCCCAGTTGCTTCTGGCCATGTTGTTTTATTCTAGCAATAATAATCCCAACTAGGACAAGTTATTAACTTTAAACATCATTACCATATTCCTTTTTTAAAATTAAATATATTCCCATAAAGAACAAAAGAGTAATACTTTCACATGAAATGAAAACAGCGAAACATTTGAATTTTTAACACATATTTATGTTTTGGATACTGATATTTGTTTTAGTTTTCATAAAAATAAACCTTAATTTATGCAACAAACATCAAAGGTGGCTTACACAACAATTTAAATTTATGAAATTTGTAGGACTAATTTTATTCTCCTGTCTCTGGGTATTGTATAGTTTTCCGACATTTCATTACATATAATTAAAATATGATATTCATCTCTTTATTGAGGTGCATTTAAGATCACTGCTGTATAAACAATGATGCAGGTTTAAATAACTCAAGTGTGTTATATTAACAGAACCATCTGCTCAGCTCATAAAATGCTTTCCTTTAAAATGCAAGCTCCATAATACAACAAGATTAAATCTGAAATGGGAGAGCATAAAAGATAGCTTTCAT
This sequence comes from Cricetulus griseus, assembly GCF_003668045.3. Taxonomy (NCBI): domain Eukaryota; kingdom Metazoa; phylum Chordata; class Mammalia; order Rodentia; family Cricetidae; genus Cricetulus; species Cricetulus griseus. Next base: position 92,830,737 of record NC_048598.1, on the reverse strand, counting down.
ACCTCATAAATAGAATGCCTTGCTAGATGACTTAACTGAAATAAGGTCTTTGGAACTTTCAGCATCTTCTTGATTTCTGACAGTGCTCTATAGTCTTGGGCTTCTGTTTATGGTCCTAATTTGGATAAAGTTGCATGACTTCTTTTTCCATTTTGACATCAGAACTTTATTTTAAAGGCTGTATAAGGCCAGATTATAAAGGTGTTACAAACCAGGATGATCTGTCAAGGATTTTTAATAACAAAGAAAAAAGTAAGGAGCAAAGAAAGCTTTCCACTTTGCATTTGGTATAATCATCTGCTAGTAATGTAACCATTCAATCTTTTCTCTCTTCACATACAATAATTATCCGTTTGGAATTTTAGCCACTTTCTTTTCTTTTCTTTTTTTGCTCTTATTGAAGCACTTTATTTTTTAAAATTCTTTAATTACTACTCATATTTACATATCCATTCCCTCCCATCCTCCTATGTTCCCCACTAACCCCCCCAAACCATCCCCCAACTCTTCCCCAGGAATCAAAACTTCTTTTTTTGTTCAAACACTTTATTTCTTTAGGTTGTCATATTTCCTTCCTTCTCTTTTTTTCCCCTTATGTTACAACTTTCCCAGATCCACACTGGTACAAACCAAAATACTTGAGACTGATCAATTGCAAAGTCATGCACATATATTCTTCTTACCCAGGTCAGCATACATCTGGATGGTGGGACTGTATACAGTAGAAATGGTGGTTCAGAATGAACCTCACTTTGAGATTAGTGCCTACTCTATTTCACTCAATGGCTCTGTTTCAAAGTCTGACAAAAGAATCCTCTTAATTGTTTCCAAAGTGCCCTACTTAAGAAGTAAGACGAATAAAACCAACAACAGATGTTTTCTGCCTTCTAGAATATCATTTTTGTGCTTGTTGCCATGGTCACCACTTCTTAGCTTTGCCATTTCTCTGTTGTTCACATAGGCACTGGTCCTATTATTGCTCAAATTGGATATCTGCTTGCAAAATGATGGGCCCCAAGGAACAAATTTTATTGATCAGTTAGGAAATTAAACAGCATACTCAAAAGGTCAATGAAGTTTTCTACCGACTGCCTGGCTTCAGAAGAATTCAGGAGCATTTGGCTCATTCACAGTTAATGGTTATTTTTCTTTATGTAACATATAAACCAGATCATTTTATCTTAGGATTTACCGGGGACATCTAACATCTAAGGGGTCATCAAAATAGTCATTATTATACAGTTCTGTAAAAGGCTTAATTAGTAGGCCACCATACAAAAATAGCAAATAGGAAACAATAATTCCATTTTCAATAGAAGTCTGGAAGTTCCTATTCATAGGCCATTCTTATAAAAAGGAAATACAATAAAATAAAACATCAAGATTTCAATTTAACTATGAGTATCAACTGTGGTGTGGTCTCTACTTTGCCCTATTAAGCCTTTAATGCATTCTATTTCTTTATTTTCAATGCTGATGATGACCCAACACCTTGTGCAAGCTAGGCCAGTAATACACACTGAGCTAGAGCACCAGCTCTCATTCTACCTTGGAATGGAACCATTTTATATCTGAGATTACTAACGATGGGTGTCATATTACTTTTCTAAAATGTCTAATATTTTAATGTTTCCTTACTTATTTTCAGGGGACTATTAACTCCCTTAATTTTAGAGATCTTTATACTTCCTTCTGGTTTGCAGAATGAGATTGGGAGTTTGCCATTCAACTAATGATGATCTCTTAAAATGAGGACAGTAGGGCAACTCATCTGGTAAGTGCATAGGCTGCTCTTCTGAAGGACCTGGGTTTGAGTCCCAAACTCCACATGGCAGCTCATATATGTCTGTAACTCCCGTTTCAGATGATCTGATGCTGCCTTCAGGTATCCATTGGGCAAAAAGCATACATATGGTGCACAGACATACATGGAGGCAAAATGCCTGTGTAATAATTATTTTTACTGTGAAGAGTTCAGTAATAGAGGGACTATATAATTATGGTAGGCAGGGCTCAGGAGAAAAGAACAGTCATGTTACATTCCTGTTGGTAACAAGCTGAAAAATATGCTCAAGAATTCACTAATATGCATGCACCTGCCTGAATGCCTACTAACAAGGAACTTAGTTAAACAAACTATCATATATGAGTATTATAGAAAATATGATTTTAAATAATTATGTGTAATTTGATGGAAAAAATCTACAAATATTAATGAATGGGAAGTACCCACTGTTACATAACATGTCAGATCTTTACTAAAATGCCCCCCAAAACAGGAAAACAGAGTTATATAGCATATGCTACTATATACTTTTTGTAAATATTTATCAGAATAGAAATTGAAAGGCACAATCTGAAAAAATTAACATGAGTTGAAGTAGTTCTCTTGGCAGAATGTCTGCTTTGGTCTGTGTATTCATTAACATAAATACAAACTTAATGAGCAGAGTCTGGTGATATAAAAATTAAGATACATTCATCATTTATAACACAACAGGAAAAATGAGGGTTTATTATCAAATACCTTCTAGCAAAATTGCAGGCTGATTTCCATGTATGTGTTCATTGAAGTATATTGAAATTTAATATCAAATAACATTTATATTTGCCATGTTTAATATAAACCACTTGGGTAAAATATTGCTATGCAATTTTGGTTATAATTGTTATTATTTTTAAAACAATGTGTGCCACAAAAATATTTAACTTTGCCCTGCCCTAATTATCACAAATACAAAATGAAAATTTGCTAAATTAATTATTTAATTTCCACAGAGCCCAGAAAAATTAATTCAACTGTGTTACAAACAATAAACAATATTGATTTAGTTATTAAAAATCAAAAACCTTAATTAATAATAATTAAGAAGAAACTATACTTAGGTGTTTAATAAAAGAAAGATCAATTTGAAGGAACAGGATAAACTCTAAAGACTTTAGACACTGGTAGAGTACCATATTTTGATAGTCCCTGCTTATTATATGTTTGTCTCTAACAGAAACACATCTTGTACCTCTCCATAGTGGGGTAGGAGTCTAGTTCTAGTCTCTTCTCCTTCATACTCACCTCATAAGTGAAAAGATTAGTGGGAATAATGGAAGACATTAAGGAAAATAGAGGAACCAAAGTCCTGTGTTTACCAGAAAATGAGCAATGGAGATCCAAGAATAACCATCCCACTAAAATTCTGTCTTGAACATAGGATGATCAGTAGTACCCGGAATTCATAGGATCCTGAATGAGGGAATCAGTTTGGATGGTTGATGAATAAAGTACTAGGATATTAGTAATATAGTGAAAGGATCAGTAGCTATATATTACAATATAGAATGAATACTGCTTGTCAGAGTGTTGGCCAGGAAACATAGCCGTGCTTCCAACCCAAGTTTGCTCCTTCATAATGCTTTGATGAATTTGTTCTTTGAATACTTCTTTCTATGAAGCATCGATTTACTCTTCAATTTGTAACCATCTCATATGTTCTTGGATACTTTGACTTCCTCAAACTCAGTTTTAGAAACTCCAGTAGCTCTTGAGCACTGTAAATTAACTTTTGAAATACTAGATTAAGAAATATGCTGTTTTAAATTGCATATATATATATATATGTATATATATATATGCAATTTAAAAATCTAGATATAGTATTTGTAAATATCTCATGGTTAGATAACTTTGTAAGTGTTTTGTGTATTAAAATCAATGACACGTCAAATGGCACATACTTCTGAGAACATAATCCTGGTCAGCAATAAATAATAAATAAATAAATAAATAAATAAATAAATAAATAAATAAATAAATAAAACAAATAAATAAATAAAACAAATAAAGTTGTAGTTCTTTTGGTACAATGATTCCCTAGCATGCACAAGACTCTGTTCTATATCAAGGACTGCCGGAAATCCAAGTGAAGTGGCAAATGTCTGTAATCTCACCATTCAGCCTGTAGAGGAAGGAAGATCAAGAGTTCAAGTCTTCCTCATTTACATCCTATACCTAGTTCAAGACCAGTAGAGATTGAGAGCTTTTTTAAAAAACTAAATAAATAAATACACAGACACAGATACACACACCCAGACACCCAGACACCCAGACACCCAGACACACACACACACACACATACACACACAAACACACACACACACACACACACACACACACACAGAGCCATGCATGTACATACACAAAAGAAACTAATAAATAAACAAATGTCTATCAGAACTGTCTCACTTCAAGAGCCACATTTCAGAACACAAATCCCTTCTATTTTTCCAATGTAGCATATATTTCTCATCACTGGGGTAGTTTGATACCATCAGTGCTCTCCCATTGCTTACCAGGACTGAAGATCTGGATAAGTATATTCCAATAGAGTAGAAGACACAGTCCATTTCCCTCTCCATAAACATCCCAGTCTTGGTATTCTCCACATCTGTTGCTTCTATGTTTGCTCTCAGTTACAGACTTCTTTTCTCCCCTGGGACTCTTCCTAAATACTTCCCCCATCTAGTTCTTTCATTGTTTTGCTGGTTCAAAATGTCAATAAAATTGTTAAATTCTGTATCCCAAGATAAAGACAACATATTCTTGCTTCTCATTCAGCTCCACAGTTCTGTGTTTAGCTAGAAATTATTCTCAGAATTTAAGAGTACCTTTTGAATCCAGTTTCTTACCTTGTACTGATTCCTCAAACTGTGACAGTCTTGTTCTGTCTCCATAAATAAACAAAAAGAAGAGTTAGTAATGCCCAAGTTGACAAAAGTCATCTAGTTTCTTTGGGATCAATTCTACAAAATTGCTAGGTTTGTCAGTATCTTAAGGTACAGTTCATCTTTCATTCTGGCACAGAACATATTATAGCTTGCCTTTTATCTCTCTTTCTGTATCTTCCTCAATTTTCAAACATCCATGTACCACTTTAATGTTTAGTATTTCTCTGTGCTAGGGAAGAGTATGTTTGCTCTCTTTCCTTTTCCTGTCTGGTTTAACTGAAGACTCCCTATATTTTCCATCATATTGTTTACTTTCCTCTTCTCTGCTCTCTTCCGGTGCTGTGTCATCCATTCTTAGACGCTTGTCTTTTGTCCATGTGACTCTAGTATACAAATCACAGTGGCTGATTCCAGCTTGTTCTCTGAAGACTAACAAAGTTTTTTTCAAACTTTCTGTGGAACACAAAGATCTTTAATGAGCACTTCAAATTCTCACTACTTATAAAGCAATAATCATATCACTTCCCTAACCTGCTGTACTTCATTTCCTATTTCTGGAAATGTCATCTTAACTCCCCAACCTTACCAAGTACTGCTGGTACCTTTGCTGGCTGTCTCCTCTCTCAGCCCACGTGCAATTGTTTCAGCAAACAAAGCTTCTATACAGAGTGATTTTTTTTTAATCTTAAATTTTATTCTAGGTGAACTTCCACAGATCATGTATTTTCATACATTATCTCTCAATTTCTTTCTAGGTTTTTTTTTTACATGTTACTTTGCTTTTCCATAGGATCTTCCATACTGTTCCTAGAACTTTCATTCTGTTACTCAAAGTCCTCCCAAGACTCCATCAAAAAAAATCATGTTGATTATATACAATTTATATTTTACCAAAAATCCTATCACTTCTTTCTAATTAAATTTTATTTTACATCCCAACTCCAATTTCTACTCTCTCCTCTGCTCCCATCCCCTCCTCCACTTTCCAATCTACTCATCATCTGTTTCTGTTTAGGAAGAGTCTTGGCTTTTAGGGATATCAACAAAACACATCATATTAAGTTAGCAGAAAACCTAAGCATACACCCCCATTGTATTAAGGCTTGTCAAGGCAACCCAGTATGAAGAATGGGTTCCCAAAATCCAGTCAAAGTATTAGAGATAACCCCTGCTCCCATTGTTATGTAAACCACAAGAAGACCAAGTTACACAACTGTCACAATGTGTAGTAGGCCTAGGTTGGTCCTGTGCAGGTTCCATAGTTGATGGTTCAGACTCTGTGAGCTCCTATGAGCATAGATTAGCTGTTTATGTAAGTTTTCTTATGATGTCCTTGAGCCTTCTGGCTCATACAATCCTTCCTTTCTCTCTTCAGCAGGATTCCCCGAGCTCAGTCTAACATTTGGCTGTGAGTCTTTTCATTGTTTTCCATCAGTTACTTAATGAGGGATCTCTGATGACAGTGGGGTAGTAATCATTCTATGAGTATCGAAGAGTGTCATCAGGCATCATTATGCTGACAATATTATTTTCCCCATGAATGTTTGGTTCTATTCTAGGTCTCTGGGCCATCCAGCCTTTGGGCGCTAGTGTCCCAGGTTGTGTCATGGGTTGGCTACTTCTCAAGGTATGCTTCTCAGACTATGCCAGTCATTGGTTGACAAAATCCCACAATCTCTGAGCCACCCTTACATTAGCATATCCAATAGATGTGACAGATGGTAGGTTAAAGGTTGTGTGGGCTGTTGGTGTCCAGTCCCTCCACTGGAAGTTTTTGCCAGGTCACAAGACTTGGCCAGTTCAGACATGGCCAATTCAGAATGTGTATTCCCTACTGCTAGTAGTATTAGTTTGTGTCATCCTCGTAGATTTTAGGGAGTTTACCTTGCACCAGGTTGCTATCTAATCCTGAAGTGTCCTCCTTCTCTTTTAGGACACTCCCTCACTAAGCACCCCCCCCATGATTCCTAATGTTCTCACCCACACTGTTCCCCAGTCCACCCATAAGATCTCTTCTATTTTCCCTTCCTAGGGAGATTCATATGTCCCACCCTGAGATCTCCTTGTTACTGAGCTAATATCTACTTATAAATTGGTGCATACCATGTTTCCATCCTGGGTCTGGATTACCTCACTTAGGATGACTTTTTTTTCTAGTCGAATCCATTTGCCTTCAGATTTCATCATGTCATTTTTAGCAGCTAATTAATACTCCATTGTGTAATTGTACAACATTTTTATCCATTCTTCATTTGAGAGGCATCTAGATTGTTTCCATGTCCCAGCTATTATGACTAAAGCTACTGTGAAAATAGTAAGAGCTAGAGTCTTTGTAGTATGATTGACTATCCTTTGTGTATATGCTAGGTCTTGAGGTAAGTTATTCCCCATTTTCTGAGTAACCATCATATTACAAGTTTGCACTTCCACCAGCTAATATCTTGTTCTCCTTGTTCCTTGTCCTCTCCAGAACAAGCTTCCATTTGTATTTTTCTTTTTAAAAATATTTTTTCATTTAAATTTAAAACAATCTTATTTTACATGCCAATCACAGTTTACTCTCCCTCCAGGTCTCTCACCTCCCCTTCCCATCCTACCCTCTTCCCATCCTACCACCACATCCACTCCTCAGAGAGGGTGAGGCCTCCCATTGGGGAACATCAATGTCTGTCACATCATTTGGAGTAGGAACTAGGCCTCCCCACTGGATCTAGGCTGAGAGAATATACCTCCATAGGGAATAGACTCCAAAAAGCCAGCACATGCACTAGGGATAAATATTGATTCCACTGCCAGAGGCCCCATAAACTTCCCAAGAACCCCAAATGACACCCACATTCAGGAGGACTAGTTTGCTCTCACGCAGATTCCCTATCTGTTAGTCTGGAGTCCATGAGCTCCCACTTGCTCAGGTCAGCTGTTTCTGTGGGTTTCCCCAGCATGGTCTTTACCCCTTTGCTCATCGCTCTTCCCTCTCTACAACAGGATTCCAATACTTCAGCTCAGCGCTTAGCTGTGAATCTCTGCTTCTGCTTCCATTGAAGATGGCATTTAAGGTAGGTATCAAGGCTATAAGATGGCATTTAATGTAGTCATCAATTTCATTATAGGAGAAGGACATTTAAGGGAGCCTCTCTACTATTGCTTAGATTCCTAATTGGGGTAATCCTTCTGGATCCCTGGAGATTTCTCTAGTGCCAAATTTCTCATTAAGCCCATAATGGCTCCCTCTATTAGGGTAAGTCTTTCCTTGCTCTCCTCTATTCTTCCCCCAAGTCGACCTTCCTGATCCCTCATGTTCTCCTCCCCACTATGCTTCTCCCCTCTTCTTTCTCCTCCCTTCTCCCCCATCCCCATGATCCAAATTTACTCAGGAGATCTTGTCCCTTTCCCCTTCTCAAAGGGTCCATTTATGTCTCTGTTAGGGTCCTCCTTGTTTACTAGCTTCTCTGGGGCTGTGGATTGTAGGTTGGTTATCCTTTGACCTATGTCTAAAATCCACTTATGAGTGAGTACACGCCATGTTTGTCTTTCTATGCCTGGGTTACTTCAGTCATGATGGTTTCTTCTAGTTCCATCCATTTGCTTATGAATTTCAAGGTGTCATTATTTTTAACCTCTGAGTAGTACTCCGTTGTGTATACTACTTTATTTTGTTTATCCAATATTCAGTTGAGGGGCATCTAGGTTACTTTTGGTTCAGCTATTTCAAATAAACCTGCTATGAACATAGTTGAACAGATGTCCTTGTGGTATGAGTGGGCATCCTTTGGGTATATGCATAATCACAAAATTGCTGAGTCTTGAGGTAGATAAATTCCCATTTTCCTGAGGAACTGCCATACTGATTTCCAAAGTGGCTGCACAATTTTGCACTCCCACCAGCAATGGGGCAGTGTTTCCCTTTCTCCACATCCTCTCCAGCATAAACTGTCATTGGGGTTTTTGATTTTAGCCATTTTTATAGGCATAAGATTATATCTCAGAGTTGTTTTGATTTGCATTTCTCTGATAGCTTAGCCTGTTGAGCAATTCTTTAAGTGCCTTGTGGCCATTGACAATACTCTATTGAGAATTCTCTATTTAGATCTGTACCCCAATTTTCTATTAGGTTATCTAGTGTTTTGGTGACAAGCTTCTTGAGTTCTTTTTTGATGTCAATTGTATTTTGATCATAGCCATCTGACAAGTGTAAGAAGGAAACTTAGATGTATTTTGATTTGCATTTCCAGTATGGCTAAAGGATGTTGACCATTTCTTTAATTTTCAGCCATTTGAGTTTTTTCTGAGACTTTTCTGTTTATATCCATACACCATTTTTAAATTGGAGTTTTTGTGTCTAGTTTCTTGAGTTATTTATATATTTTGGAGATCAGCCCTCTGTCAGGTGTGGGATTGGTAAAACAATTTACCATTCTGTGGGTGACATTTTGTCATTTTGACAGTGTCCTTTGCCTTACAAAAGCTCTCCAGTTTCATAAGTTCCCATTTTATTGTCAATATCACTGTCTGTGATACTGGTGTTTTATATAGGAAGTAGTCTCCTGTGCCAATGAGTTTAAGGCTATTTTCCATTTTGTCTTCTATCATTTTCAGTGTAACTGGATGTATGTTGAGATCTTGATATACTTGGACTTCAGTTTTGTGCAGGGTGATAGATATGGGTCGATTTGTGTTCTTCTACATGCCAAGATCAAATTTGGCCACCATTATACTTTGAAGATGCTTTATTTTTTCCATGGTATAATTTTGGGTTCTTTGTCAAACATAGTGTGTGGACTTACTTTGGAATCTTCAATTTATTTCCATTGATCCACCTATCTGTTTTTATACCTATACCATGCTGTTTTTATTACTACATCTCTGTTGCAGACATCAAGATCAATGATGGTTATAACTCCAGAACTTCTGTTATTGTACAGGATAGTTTCAGCTATCCTAGGTTTTTTATTTTTCCATATGAGGTTAAGTATTGCTCTGTCCATGTCTGTAAAAAGTTTGTTGGACTTCTGATGGGGATTGCATTGAATCTGTAGATTGCTTTTGTAAGATGACCATTTTTACTATGTTAATTCTACTGTCCAAGAGCATAGAAGATTTTCCCATCTTCTAATATCTTGTTCAATATCTTTCTTCAAAGTCTTGAGGTTCATGTCCTACACATCTTTCACTTGCTTGGTTAGAGTTACCCCAAGATATTTTACTTTATTTGTGCTATTGTGAAGTGCATTGTTTCCCTGATTTCTTTCTCAGCCAGTTTATCATTTGTAGATAGGAGGACAGCTGATTTTTTTTTTTTTTAGTTAATTTCATATCCAGCCACTTTGTTAAAGGTACAGTATGTGTCAGCTGTAGGAGTTCATGGTACAATTTTGGGGGTTGATTATGTATGCAAATATTGATACTTTAACTTCTTCCTTTCAAATTTGTATCACCTGATCTCCCTTTGATGTCTTATTGATCTAGGTAGAACTTCATGCTCTATTGAATAGACAATGGACAGTCTGTTTGTATTCCTGATTTTTTTTAATTTCTTTGAGTTTCTTTCCACTTAAATTGATGTTGGCTACTGGTTTATGTATATTGCCTTATTATGCTTAGGTATGTTCATTGAATCCCTGATTTCTCCATGATTTTTATCATAAAGAGGTGTTGTGTTTTGTCAAAAGCTTTTTCAGCAATTCGTCAGATGATCATGTGTTTTTCTTTTTCCAATTTTTGAGTACCAGTATAAACATTAAGTTTTCTCGATATCTTGATATTTTCTTGTTAAGTTTTTATTCTATTAGTTGATCTATAAAATAACAGGTATAATTGATTCAAGGAAATTAAAAATCAGTATAGAAATTTTCCAGCCTGAAAAAGAGCTAGTATATAGATGTAGATTATAATAATATGTTACTTTGTATATTTAGAATTCTTAGTGCAATAAGTATACATGTCATGCTGAACATCCTGTGTTGTCCCACACTATTTTATTATGCATATTTAGAAGCAGAGAGAGTGTGAGCATTTAACTTGTGGGGAGGTGTTAAGAGGACTTAAAAACACAAGTGGAGTTGAGTTACAGAAGAATGAATGAATGAAAAGTCAGGTAAAATTATCTGAGGCAGCAGCAAAAATTCCCTTATTTTGTAAAAGTAATACAAATTAATACATTTAAAAAGACCAGAAAAGTCCCAAATAGACCGATAAAAAAAGTATGAGACACATTCAAACTTGCCAAAATACGAAGAAAAAATAAATACATTGGAAAAACATTCTCAGGAAGAAATAAGTCAGACCAAACACAAGAACATGAAAATTAAAATCATTTCATAATTCTCACCAGAAATTGTAGTAACTGGAACAGAGCACAACATCCTTCATAATGTACAAAAATAATTTTAAAACATACCTATATTTTGAAAGATGAGGTTTAAAATAAAACAAAGTTCTATTCCATAAAACAAGTGACAAAATTATATTGGTTTTCCAAAACTGAGGTCATTCAGCTACACACCTTGGAAGTCAGAGGCCACAAGATGTTATTTTGAAATAACACTAAGTTGACTGCAATAAGGCCAACCATTAAATTTCTGTATCAATCATTTGATTTCTATCACTCTTTAGTATATGTTCCATATTACAAAATGATAATTTCATACAAATGTGTTTAACTTTCTGAAAAATTTTTGTGTAAAGAAAGAGTTACCCAGATACTTTTGAATTCCCATAGAGCATTGCACTTAGAAATGATTTAGCAACAACTTGCAGATAACTCACCTTAGCATATGGATGCTGTTATTTTCCCAAGAAAATTATTCTCTAATATTTGAAGTTTTCTGTGCTAATATGATCTCCCCTAAAACATAAATATCCATTGAAATAAGATTAAAACTCAGAATATCACCTAATAAATTGATTGACACATAAGAAAAGATGATAAATGTAGCTTTGATAAACTAACTGGTAACCTATAAAATGTAGAACATGAAATTAAGAAGGGCTAACATTCTGCGTGATGTTAACTTTATCTAGACTTCTTCTTTCATTTCATCAGCCACATTCACTATATCATGCCTATGCCCTTTATTTTTTTCCGCTTGTTTTCTTCTACTAGTAAAGATAACAGCAGTGACCCCCATGTTGGTGTTATAGACAGAAAATCAAAGGGGCAGTTTGTGTCATAATGAGTAGAATGACTGAAATCATCTCCTTAATGATTATGTCTCACCCATTTAATGGGAAAATAATTAAAATAGTAGAGCCTAGTGTTGTAAGGGCACCATGAGCACTGTGCATGGTATATCTGTGCAAAGCCCCTATATAGGGCTTAGCCGATATTAAGACTTTGGTGAATGCTAAATACATTCTCAAGAGTGTGATAATAGTAGATTATGTACTACATTGATATAGACATTTACATATGCAGGAACAACTGAAGCACAGATTCTGCTGGGTTTTTCACTTCTATAGTTTTGAACAACTTCATTTCATATTTATACAAAATATACAAAAGAAGTAATTATGTCTGTCTTCCTACTGCATCCATAGTAGTTATAAGAAAACTAACATGAAAATAATATTCAACACATATCTATTGTATCTTAAAATGATAATATAGTGGATTCTGTAATAGACACTTATCTAAATATACTAACTGGCTTCCTATTAAGGGAAATTTGTAAGTAATATAGAACCTCCATTGATAATATATTTATGTTTAGCCACTCATTAAAGACACATTTTGTATGCATTCTTTAATGTGATTTTAGTATTATTTAATTATTTCTTTCTCATAGTACCCTGAGAAGAAACTCATTAATCTTTTTTTTTTTTTTTTTTTTTTTTTTTGGTTTATCGAGACAGGGTTTCTCTGTGTAGCTTTGGAGCCTATCCTGGCACTCTCTCTGGAGACCAGGCTGGTCTAGAACTCACAGAGATCCACCTGCCTCTGCATCCCACATGCTGGGATTAAAGGTGTGCACCACCAACTCCCGGCCATACAGACTATCTACTTTCATGAAAATTTCAGGTAAGGTAGACTAGATGTAGTCCATATAAGCCTTGGGTACTATTTTCTATATTAGGTATATATTCACATGGACATTTTGCAAGTATATCTTCCTAACACTTTCCAAGTTACAACCATTTCTTCTGAAAAAAAAATGTTAAGGATAAATGATAGACAATAAAAGAGAAAGATAAAAGAGATGAAAATTATTAAATCACTGAACTCATGCTATGCCCAGAAAATATGAACATATGAATTTACAGAGGCCTGGGAAGAGATGACAATTCAAACATATTTTTAAGTTAGAATTAAGAACCCAAAAGGAAGTTTAAGAAGCAAGAACATAAAAGTTAATTTTTGTTAATTCTAAGAAGGATTAAAGCATAACCAAAACTTAACAGGAAGCAGGCATTTCTGTCCCTGTTGAAGGAGCCTATGATTTGCTTTTTGTGGCATCTGCATCTGCTTTCCCAATTGTGCAGGGACTCTGCCGTGAAAATTGTGTAGCTTGTGGCTATCACTCTCCCTATTCAAGTTTTCATTTAGAAAGGTAAAACTTAGCCCCTGGCTTCCTGGACTCTTGCTCTACATAAAGATAATTAGATTCTAAAGAGAACAGAAGCTAATTTGTGGGTTTAATATAGTGCTGCTTTTAGATAGTAATAAAATCCTTTTCTAAAACACTAAGTGCACACTATCATTAACATAAATCAAGTGGTTCCCAACCTTGGATCTGAAGGAAATTCTTTATTATTTAAACCCCTAGAGACAGTACATACGTACCTACCAATTCCCTGGTGTAGACTCAGATAATGCTACTTTACACTTCATTTGGAATCCAAGGGTTTTCAGGAATTAAAACATGTATGCTGACTCCATTGACTTGGACTGAGCTTTTCGCTTTCACTCTTAGGAGGAAAGATACCATTGATCACTGGTTGCTAGGGTTACAGGTGCTTTATGAACAGGTCTGTTTTTACATGATCTAATCCAAAGAAGGTGTCAATTCCATCCCCTAATAAGGTTTGAGAATGGCATGGCAAGATCCACAAAAAAACCACTCACTCTGTACTCTGTACATAATGGCCAATAGCAAGTACTTCAGGAAGGAGAAATAGCCTGTATTCCTTCTTATAGGGAAGGCTAAGAAATAGCTCTCCAATGGTTACTAGCCCTTTTGTTTCTCTTTCATACCTGCTTCAGTCTCCTATTCTCTAGTCTCCCCCTCCTCCATCCTTCCCTCTCTCTCTTTCTGTCTCTCTTGTCAGTGTGTGTTTATTTGTTTCTCTCTCTCTCTCTCTCTCTCTCTCTCTCTCTCTCTCTCTCTCTCTCTCTCTCTCTCTCTCTCTCTCTCTGTGTGTGTGTGTGTGTGTGTGTTATCTTCATGTGCATATTCCTGGGTGTATGCAGTCATGCAGGGGTGTGGAAAGAAGCAGAGAACTGTAGGGGGCAGGCTTCACTTTCCACTGTAATTGAGACAGGGTCTCTCACTGTTTGGGTACTGCATATAACCAGGCTAATTACTCTGCACATTTCTGTGGATTTGTCTTTCTCTTTCCTCCATCTCCTGGTAGAAGCAGTAGGATTGTTTTACATGGGTTCTGGCAATTTGAATTTAGGTCCTCATAGTGTGCAGCAAGTGATTTTTTCATACTTTTCCATTTCCAAATCCCATTTTGATAATCTTACTAAATTATATTTTCATAGGTTTTAAACTGGAGTGTATATATATATATATATATATATATTATATATATATATATATATATATGAAAGATAATGGTTTGACTCGGATTTTTAGATACATCAAAATCTTTTTCATTCTTTCTGAAATGACAACGTACTGCTACAGTTTATCCAGAAGAAAATTCAAGCCCTGGAAGGAAAAACTATTTCCCCATAATGAGTATACTATGAAGCTGCAATCACAGAATACTACTACTGGGAAGTAAAATAAGAATATTAGTGTCATAATGCACATCATGTGTGTGTCTAATATTTTACTTAAAATGCTCCATCATTTAATTCACTACATCTCCTAACATATATTGTTGCGTAAGATGTGCTTCTTACCTCCTTTAACTGATTTTGGTGATGATAACTCTATTCAGTGAACAGTCTATCTATTTATATAATTAGACACGTTTCGAGATAATTATATGCTCATGACACTCCAATCTTTATCTATCCAAGTTCCCTTACATCCCTCTTCTGCCCACCTTCCTCCTTTCTCCCATCCAATCCCCAGGCAGCCAGTGCCTTATTGTTCACTAAGTATTCAGTTCTCACTTTGTGGAATTGCACATAAGTGAAGTCATAAACTATGCACGTTTTTCAGGCTTTTATCTTTCATGGGTCATTTCTTTTGTGACTATCAACAGACTGTTCCATTTTAAAGCCACATAACAATCCATTACACTGATGGGTCCATGTTTTAGCTTACTCAGATACACCTTAGAATCTGGCTTGTTTTCTAGCTTGAGGTTATATATAAGTGATAAGATCATGAACATTGCTTTGAAAGGTCCTGTATATACACATGGTTTCACACCTCTGAATAAATATGCTCCAGCAAGTGGTCTGCTGCAGATCCAGGCATGAGACTAGGGGAGTGGGTTTGGGCAAGTGAAGGGAAAAATGAAGCTCTGCTGTGAGCTTACCTGCTTCAGGCTTGAGTGTCCTGTGTGTCCCTAGGAAATGCCTGCTGGGGTTAGGTTTGGAATAAAAGCAGTGAGTCAGAAGAGGGAAGCTAGGAGTAGAAGGTCTATGTGATGGAAAAGGGGTTGTGGGGAAAGGGAGGCCACAATAGGTAGTCTGCTCCTAAGCAAGGAATGAGACTGAAGGATTGGTGTTGGAGAAGCTGATGGTGAGGTGAAGATCTGAATTTAGCTTACCTACTTTCCTGGATGGAGTGGCCTGAAGAGCCCAATTTTCCATTTTTTTTTTTTTTGCATTAAAACAGACATGGAGGCCTCACCCTCCCTGAGGAGTGGAAGGGGAGTGGGATGGGGACTGAGAGGACAAAAGGGAGAGGAACTGAGATTGTTATATAAAATAAGAATGGTTTTTATTTAAATAAAAATCAATTAAAAAACAAAAAACAGTCTCAGATCTGAATACTAACTAGGATAGGGAGGATTATACGGGAGCTTTGTGAGGAAAGAAAGTCAAGGGGAAAGTATAATTATACTATAATCTCAAAATAAAACTAAAACATGGAAATAATGAAAAAACCCACCTCTGACATAGCATGGGTATTCAGAACATTTGCATAGAAAATATTCATTGACATGTTTACATTTTTTATAATTCTTTTATTCATTTAAAATTCATTTTACATTTCAACCACAGCTCTCCTCCCCACGCCTCCTCTTACCCCTTTTGATCTCTCCCCACCTACCCACAGTCTACTGCTCCTCACAGGTAAGGGCTCCCATGAGGATCAACAAAGTCTGACACAATGGTTTGAGGTAGGACCAAGCCCCTCTCCTGTGCCTTAAGGCTGAGCATGGCATCCCACCACAGGGAATGGACTATAAAAAGCTAGTTCATGTACTAGGTTTGTAACGTGGTCCTACTGCCAGGGGTCCCTTTGATAGCTCAAGCTTCACAACTCTCCCACATATGAAGTGCTTACATGTTTAGTTACCTGAAAACACTGGTTTTCTAATTCCTTTTCCATCATTGGTTCATTTTTCTTGGTTTTGTGGATTTTGCAATACAATAAATATGCCTCATATTGTTGTTTTCTTTCAGAGTTGATGTATTACAAATTCTGTTATTTACATGTCAGTAACATTTATAATATGCATCTTTAGCTTATCATGCTCTAATTTCAGATGGTATTACATCACTTCCTTCACATGAAGCAACCACATAATGTGTTTATGTTCCTATGCATATCTTTTTGCTATTGAATATATTTTATATGTGTTTAAAATCCCATGGCAAATTTGATGGTCATTTAAACAGTATTTCCCCCTAAAGAGATAGAATTAATGACTTTATAGAGTTTGTGTAACTTATTTTCTGTCTCTAAGTGACTACTGATATTTGTTATATGAGGAAGCTTTCCTTAGGAGCCATTAGTTTATGATGTTTACCAACTTTTTGACTGAGATGATCCCTGTTACTCTATCTTAACTGGAGTTAGAGTGACTACCAAGAGTGTCCAACCTTATGCCTGCAGGCCATAAGCAGCTGCCTGGAGCTGAGAATGGCTATGAATGCATCCCATTTCTGAGACTACTTTTATAAATGGATTGTGTGGCTCTCAAACAGTATATCTGTATGTGAGAATGCTGGGACACAACAACAAAACTTTCAGTATGCATTGAGCCACAGATGTCGGAAACTTGCTATGTTTCAGAACCAGTGTGTATTCCTATTATACAACAGCTCTTTGGATATACATTATTTTTTACAGTAATTATACACAAGGCCACAATGTGTCTTCCATGAAATAACCCTACAATTAAAATAAATCTATATTGGATCTAGGCTTTGGGATATCCTACATGTATTACTTTGCCACTTACTTAAATGGACTTATTTAGATTGAAAGTGCTTTTTGATGAATATCTGTAGCATAATTTACTTTATAATGGTATGTTTTCCTTTTAAAATGTATAATTTATCTTCTTTGTATCTGACATTGTGTAAATTTGCATACACTTTAAGCAGCAATGGCAGTAATTTTATGCAATGATTATCTTTCTAAAAATGTACTTTTAACTAGTAATTTATTCAGTAGATAATCAAATTTGTTCACTTCCAGTGAAAAGGTAAAGTACATTGCTGTTAGTTTTATGATAAAAGGTAATCCAGCTATTGAAACAATGATGAAAGTTTATCTCTGTTTTTGACAATAATACTTATTACATTAATCAGAGGACATACTTGAACAACAGTTGGTTTTATGCAGATCAAAAGTAAACAATGTATTCAATGGACTTCATTTGGAAAAACTTGATGAAATAATTATAGTGAATATTACTGATTTATATGAACACTAGTATCCATAAAGTATCTGAAGTTAATGGTGTGTTTCATGTATTACTTTAACTCTATCTTGCTCTTTGTCGTTTATTTTATTAATTATACATAAACCTCTGAATAACGAATTGAGATGTGCTCACAACAAGTACATATGAAAAGGTGCCAAAGTATTGAAACTATTTCCACTGATAATTAAAATTACTAGGCATGATACAAACATATTCTAAATGAACACATTCTGTAGGGAGAAACGCTAGCCCCGCCCCAGGTAACCCGGACAGGTGTGCTGGAACACGCCGATGAGGGTGGGGTGAGGGAAGTCTAAGGTGACGTATAAAGGGTTCTTAAAGGACCGCGGACACGTGGGCCCTCTCTTCCCCATCACCTAACAACATTCTAGTTTATGTTTTAATGCATATTAAAATTTGGTTGGTTCTTTCCCTAGTTAAAAATACAACTCAATATGAGATCATATAACAAAGTTTCAATCTGTGCTTAGGCATTCTTCCCAAATTTCTTTCTCAGTTCAGACAAATTTTCAGAACTTATATTTAGGATTACAAACCTCAGAGGATAAGATCAAGGTTGATTCTCAGTAGTGTAGCTGAATACTTTGGGACTCATCCAAACCAAGTCTTTGGAGAGTTGAGTTTTGTTGCACATTGACCAAAGGCTGGATCATCTTCCTTCTGTGCAGTAATCAAAGCGGGATCCATACAAGCTGAAAGCCAAGAGATACTAGCCCAGTTTTACATTTAAGTGTTGCATTTTAAATGCTTAGTTTACTTTTAAATAATGTCTACTTCATAGTATAAAAGTCATACAAATGAAGGCATATAACAGAGTTATGAAAAATTAAATTACACATAGCTTAACATTAGACATAGTTATCAGAAATATTTTAATTTGTTTATTCTAGATAACAACTTTTTATTGCTTTTTTATTTAATCCGCCTTGTAAATTTTCTGCCTTGTGATATATTTAACTATGCAGCTAAGTAGATTTCAGGAACATAGTTAAGACATACTCCTACAAGTACATTCATTTTTTTTTGGTAGATATTAGGTTGTTGTCAGTATTGTATGGTTAAATATGGATTTCTGGAGAATGAATTTGTACAAAAAATCTTAAGAAGATTAATGCTGTATTTTTAAGATGGCATTTCCAAAATAAGGATTCCTGATCCAAATTTTATGAATATCTTAAAACTGTAACAAAATGGGATAACAATTTGCATGTCCAGCAAAGTACCTTTTCTGTTTTTCACTTCTTAATATGACTTCTTATAAAATGCCCCTCAAAATAATTTGAGGTCATTGTATGCATCCTTTTGGGAGTGACATCAATTTTTCACCGAGCATCATTGTAATGACTTCTTCATCTTTTGCTTTCTCAATATAACTGCTGTCCAATGAATTAATGTACCAATAGAACTTATTAATTAAATCATAAGACAAAAGGTTTCCAACTCTCATTTTTCCCCTGGTTTTGGCTGCTATGACCACTTTAATACTTTTAAGAGTACCGCTTGAAATAATAACTTGGGGAGACTAATACTGAAACCAACCTGTTACACATTTCCAAACATTTAGTATCTGCTGATTGTGACACTGCAAAGCACACATGTTTCTTAAATGTCCATGGTTGTTTGAACACCTCCATTTTCTAATGAACCCCAACCATGTTTATTTCCATACATGAAATTTGTTTCAATTAGCTCTCAGCTTGGTCTTTTCAGAAATCAACAACTCTGTACCTTTCTAAAATTTCTTTCATAGGAAGGAAATCATGATTGTATGTATGGGAAGTCAGAAAGAAAGAACAGCCACCCTAAACTCATGAGGTCCAGATGAAAGTCATCATTATTGTCTCCATCAAAAACTAGGGACAAAATTGCTCACTAAATGTCACTATTTCTCCTCTTCCCTTTAATAACTGAAATCATCATATTCGCAAATGCCACAGGAGGGCTCATTCCCTTTTTACTAGGAGTGCAGGCTTTCATGAAATTTTATTTGTCCTTGCCCGTAAAGCAAAACTAATTTCTTGTCATTTCTTTGAGCTTTAAAACAAACACATCTCTTATTTAGCTCCTGGTCTCTCTTGCTTTCTCACTTCCCTCCAAAGTAGGAAGTTATTCTCTTGAGTCTTTCACACAATCCAGTCAGGTTCTTTTATTTCCATCTTGAACTTCCTTTTCATTCTAGTTTAGGTAAAATTTATAGACTCCGGGGCACAAATACTAACACTGGTGTATTTATCAAACTTGCTGTAGAACTAACCTGAAGACTTAAATGTCAAGTGTGAGGGTTTGGAGATTTCCCCCTCTATCTGCTTTAGCTCTGTCCCTTTCACTTACAGAATTCCAGCTGTTGATTTAATGGCAAGTGAAAGTGAAGCAAGAGAAATTTCTTAGTAAAAGGCTGATTGGAAAATACTGTGCACAATAGAACACAAGAATAATACATCTCCCTTGAAAACATCTCTTGCATATTAGTTTCCTAGTGTGTCCAGTTTTCACCATAAAGTACTCTGACTTGACCCTTTGGGCATCTTACTCTATGCATCTCTGAAAAAGAATTTATCACAGAAACTAAGTAATAGAATCAAGGGGAGTCACAGACAAGATAATTGTCACAAATACAACAAGTTTGAGACATGTAGTTAATAAAGCATTACATTGTCTACTATTCTTAACTAGCAGATTGAAATACAGCTAGTTCTGCTCAATGATTCCCTTACTACAGCCTCCTTTACGTATTTGGATCTATCTTACAACTCTAAATCAATAAGGCTACTTGAATGGATTACCATGACCCCATTTTATCAGTGTTAATATTAGCATTCAACTTTACTAACTCAATATTCAGGATCTGCCAAAAACTCTTTCAGTATTTAAAGCCTTCTTATGCTTATTTGCTCACAAATTCATAGTCATACCTTTTCATCTGGGACCACCAGCTCTGCAGTAATGACACAAAGACTTATTAATTTTGAAAGCTTGGTGGATAGCTTAGGCTTCTTTCTAGCTAGATCTTATAACTTTAATCAACCCTTTTCTATTAATTTACACACTGCCACGTGACTCATGTTACATTTACTTTGTAATGCCTGTGTTGTTTTTCTGCATCCAGTTGGCAACACCTTGTGTCTCCACCCTTTTACTTCCCAACATCCTCCCTGCTCTGAAAATCCTGCCTAGCTATTGACCCTTCAGTTTTTTATAAAACCAATGTGAGTGACAAATCTTCACAGTGTACAAAAAGATTATTCCACAACACAAATCTGCACTTGGGACAGAAGAAATTGTAACTGAGTCCACCTTGCCTATAACAAAACTCATTTATATCACTTTACAAAAAAAAATTAATGATGGATAGGAACATATTGCATATGGAAGAATGTGTTTCAAAAGTCTTTACACAGAACTTTCAAAGCAAAAATTAATCCTCTAAAAACATTTCAAGTGAAAACATTAATCCACACATTATACTGCAAAAGACTTACATAGTTTTCGACCCTTGTCATTTGACCTCAACATTGTTGTCAGATTTATCCTTCTGAAAACTGAGAAAATTCCCATGGAGAATGATTCTTCAAATAATTGCCTTGACTTAAATTATAAAGAATAATTGTTTCCAGCACTTATCTCACATTAATCTTTTCATTTGGTTTACACTTGCCTTTTTTAAAAGACAATTTAATCAATACACTTAAGACATTATATAAAGGGAACTGTAGCAACTGTTAAAAGTATCACAGCTGAAATATGGAAATGAGAAAGATAGACCGTATGTGATAGAGTCCTAGCTAAAGACTGGTTTTGCTATGTGTATCTCTTTTCAAATATATGAAAGGTCTATGTCACTGGCTGGGTATCTTCCTGTGTGTTTAAAATGTCCCCATAAGTTAATGTAATCATACATGCAACTAGTACAAATGCAACCTAAAATTAGGTTGAACAAACAGGAAATTAAAACTTCAAAATGTACCTACAAGTGAAACTTACAAACTTATCTGGTTCTTGGCTCCCTGAAGGCAGGGCAAAATTTCTAGACAGGTGTCCTTATAAGCTTTTATAGCAGAAGCCTCTTCAGATTTCCTTTTCTTATACTGTATTGCCTAGTGGGATATTTTTCTATTTGTTTGCAGGATTTTGTCGGAATTCAACAGTGATTCCAATTATATTTTGCAGGTAGCTATTTGTCTGCCTATGGTCTCCGAACATAGCATTTTGACATTACAACCACTGACAACTATGATCATCATCTTTTACCTTTAAATATAGGTGGAAACTAATTGTTTTGGCCAAAGAAACACCACACAAGAAACGTTGAGCCAATTTTTTTTTGCTCAACTTTAAGATGCTAATAATTTCTACCCGTCTCTTTGAAAACACATCTTTCCCCATTCTATTTGCTATGTTAAGATCAGCAAAATTAGCAAAGATCCATAAGAGAGCATTTGGTGGCTGCTGACAGCCTTGAGAAAGTCAACAGCCAATCCACAGCTCTAGCTTTGTTTACATGTAAGTGAGCCACTCCATTTGAGCCTTCGTCCTTGGTCCTTGCTGAGTGGTATGGTATGATGAGAGACATTCCCTGGATGTGCTTTACCCAAATTGAATATCTATAAGCAAAATGAATTATTGCTATCTCCCTAATCCAGTTAAATTGGAAGGAGTTTGTTTTATAGCAATTGCTTGCCAGAACCACACAGTATCAATTAAACACATTTCAGTATCTTTTCCCTGATACACTTATTCTTGTATGCGATGCAGCAATGTCCCTGAGTAGTGTTAGAATAGCAACCTCATTGTTTGTTCCAAAGAAAATAATAATATTTGGCATAGTGTTTAGTAGCATCAGTTTGCTTTAATCTGGATAAAAGAAATCAATACACTTAATTTAGTATTCACTTTGCTTGCTTCAAAATGACATTGTATCTTGCTAAGTGTCTTAGATCTTTTGAAATATGTATAATAAAACATATGTAAGAGTACATAATGTGTATCATCAAAACAGGTATTCATTAATGACCAAATAATCAGGATTTTACCTGAGATATGCAGACCTTGGAAAATATATTTTTCCAGTTCCTTTCTGCTTAGACAAATTGAGACAGATAACTAACCTTGTCAGAATCATAATAGTGACACTGTATTGCATGAACTTTTGACAAGAGGGATATCAATCAAACTGTCTGCCCAGCATTACACATGGTGAGTGTTGAAGAGCTTCTCAGACTGTGCGAACCTCAGCTTACGTCAAGGATACACTGTCTACATGGACAGTGGCTGGCCCTTTTCCAGGGGTGTTTTAAAGAAGACACTCTACAGCATGGAGTATCAGTATAGAACTTAAGGCATAAGTTCTGTCTGCCAGTGTCTAATAACTGATATTCACGCTACTCAGAGAGCACAAATTCTAGCTTTGAGTGCCTATATGGAAGCATGTAACTTGCTGTATTATCTCATTTTCTGTAGCTTCTATTCTACAAAGCCTAACTGAAGAATAGGCCTTGTTAGGTAGTATCATTTCTTGTGAATTCAGATTGTTCTGCTCTATTTTTATTTTAAAATTTTTAAGGGGAAATTATTTTACCTATCTCTACAATATACCTTCTTTTTTAAAATAACCCAACTAAAATAAAGCACAACTTACATAGATATATTTAAATAAGAAATATGAAAATGAAAAACCTGAAACATTGTTTAAAACTACTGATAACAACACAGCATAGCCTTCTTATTTTGACAACCAACCGTCACCCTGTAAAAGTGTGGAATGGCAAATTTTCTCCTACTTTATCTTTGTCTACAACTGAAGGCTAGAGAAATATCCCTCTTGTTGAACCTGGAGCACAGACACATGTTACATCTATACTTACACTAAGAAACTACATAA
This sequence comes from Cricetulus griseus, assembly GCF_003668045.3. Lineage (NCBI taxonomy): Eukaryota > Metazoa > Chordata > Mammalia > Rodentia > Cricetidae > Cricetulus > Cricetulus griseus. The sequence continues at coordinate 92,807,117 of NC_048598.1, read as the reverse complement.
AGTTAGTCTTTACCATGCAATAACTAAGAGTATAAGCCTGATTTTGAAGCCATGTGTCAGTAGTTATATTAATATCCTATAAAAGCCAATGCATTTTTAGTAGATCAATGCTTGGTAAATAGTATGTATGTGAAACTGTATTAATTAATATTTCAAATGATTAAAACATAGTTTAAAGAATAGATAAGCCTATATATGTAGCTGAGCATTACACCTTATGTGAGGAGGGCTCTGGGTTCAACTCTGAGCACCACAAAATGAAACAATAAATATTGTTCAAAGTAATCTTTTACAGAAACATGTACTTCCCTATGATTTTCATAATATGAATTCATTCTGAAAGAGATATAATACAGATCTACCAAGGCTCCATTCTCATTCTATTATGTGAAAGGGTAGTCACTAGCAACAGTACTTTGGCTAGCCTGATCTTTGCATTTATCCATATACAGGGAACACTAATATTCTCAGAACACATCATTCAGAGAAAAAATTCTGCACACTGTAAAAATAGGTCTAATGCCAAGAATTCTAATTTCTTTTCTGAATTTCATCACAAATATTGATGAAAATGTCTCAATTTTGAAAATATTTGGCCCTTAGTCAAATATTGGCTTCAATAGCATCATAATGGAGATTTGGCACAGTTAATAGGAATTATTCTATTCAGATGTTTAAGAGGCTTTTTTTCATTTCCTTTATCAGGTTCAATCATAAATGGCTTAATCATTCAGAAGACATTACTGAATTAGATTGCATTAACTGCATAATAACAGAAGAAAAGGGCAATATGGAAACAAGCCAAATGTTGTTAGGAAGGAACTAAGTTCATTCTCTGTAATTCCTCTGTTGATTTGTTGAAATTGTGATGTGACCTCAACCAGGATTTATTATTCTCTGTCTTATTCATCAACTTCTTCATGTTACAAATGAACATTTATGTTTTTAAATTATAAAGCATGGCCCTATGTCAGGTTGGGGTTTCCAGATGACTGTAAAAGTGAAAAGCTTAGGTCAAGGTCCATTATTTTGTTTTGTTTTTTTTGTTTTTGTTTTTGTTTTTGTTTTTTTTCTGTTTTTGAGACAGGGTTTCTCTGTGTAGCTATGGAGCCTATCCTGGCACTCACTCTGGAGACCAGGCTGGCCTTGAACTCACAGAACTCACAGAGATCCGCTTGCCTCTGCCTCCCGAGTGTTGGGATTAAAGGCATGTGCCACCAACATTCGGCTAGGGTCCAATATTAATATAAGGACAAAAAAAGTACAAAATTATATACTTGCTTGAATCTTTTCCTGAAGAAATTGTACAATGATTTATTTTTCTCCTCACCTGGAACCAATGAAAAATGAAGTAGCAATTCCACTAAACCAAGAAAAATAACAATGATTTTAAGAGGGCTATTACAAGAGACTGAGTGGGGTTTAAATATAGGAGTAGGATTATTCAAAGAAATTCTCTGGACAGTATACAACACAGGTGATGTCACACAAAAACTAAAACCTGAGAGCTCTCTACATGATTTGCAATAAGCTCTGTAGGTCTGCTAGCTAGGCAGCTCATCGTTCTCTCTGGAAATTATTTCCTCTGTAAACTTCGGGCAGAGCCCTTTGTAGGTTGTAAGTTTTGCAACCTTCTTGAGACCTGTGATCTTTTTTTCTCTATGTTTTATGAGCCTTCTCTCTTCTTCCTGGAGGGAATGCTTCAATTTAGCAAGTTCTGAGCCCTAAGAAGATTCCTCCAGAATGGAATGTTTTAGTTCAGAGAAGATTGCTTTACAAGACTAGACAGGGATTTGTTGCTGCTGTCATTGCTTACATATTGAACCCAGAGCCTTGTACATGCTAGGGAAGTGATGTAATGTGACTGAGCTACAGCCTATGCCAACAGAAACCTCAACATTATCTTAACACATACTATATATAGCAAAGTGTTCTTCTCAATTAAGGTGAGGATTGACTAATTGGCAATTATTAATGAGATAAAAAGTAAAAATATGTAGGGCCTATGATTAAGATTAGATTAAAATTATCACTCATTTAAAAGTTTTTTATAGGAATCAAAAGTGCCAGACTAATTTGTTTATGTCCAGAATATCAAAGGAGAAAAAATGGAATATAAAACTTACTTTCTTATGTACTTATTTCATATAAACACATCCAGATATTCCATGAGTGGCTGGTTCACAACCTGCTCAGCTGTTTTAGCAGAATCAAACCTGTGTCCTCAGGCCTATGGCTGGCAGCGCAAATGGTGTTGTTTGAGATTCTGCTTTTCCTTGCTTCTTCTAAACTGAACACCTTACACTTGAAGCATTCTGTGATGTTCTTTTAGCATCTAGAACTGATATTTCCAGATAAAACCACTGCCTTCATTTACCTCACCATCAGCTCTTCTGTGCCCCTTCTTCATCTCTGCCAAATACCCAGCTTTCTCATATTCCCGTTGGTCCTTCTCACCTCTCTCACAGAGGAAAACTTTGCAATGATTTTCTTTCTAGAGAAAAGTATTTTATCATTATTTTGAATCTTTACCCTTTAAAATTTTGCTTTTGAGCTTCTTTGTTTTGACTACCTTAAAAATACAAGAAAATGGCAAGTCTTGTGCCAAGATTTCCTATTTTGATTCAATAAACACTGAACAGTGTTCTTTATGTCTTCCTATAAGAGTTTCGGTAACTGTAGTAATAAACCTGCCCTTTTATTTCTTTTGCCATCTAACATATTATTAGCATCAAATCCCTTAAGAAAATTGGGGCAGTGTAAATGGAGTTTCTGTTCCACCTGGTTCCACAGCCATTTAGCTCCAGTTCTCTCCAAACTGCTTCCTGCTGTTTGGGGTCACTGTCAATCTCAAGGGGATGCTGAGAAAACCCAGATACCTGACCACATCCTGACTGTAGTAGTCTGAGGCCGCATCTTCTAAGCTGTTTTGAATGTTGGATCACTTGGGCCATTGCTTCAGGGGGTCTTGCTTGATCAAAACATATTAGTCTGGAAGGAATCCACAGCTTTTCATCTTCTGTGGAAACAAAAGCAGAACTTCTTTTCCAAACTAACTTGTCCTTAGACTTAAATTTCTAAGTCAAAGCATTTCCAAAATATATAACTTGGATTAACCCAGCAGCATTTATAATCAAATGTCTTTTAAAAGCTGTTCCTCCTTTCTCAGCAATCAAACAAGTTAAAGGCAACACAACAACATAAGGTATGGAGACTCTGTGTACATTCCATCTTTGCATGGCTTTATTTTTTTAATTATTCTATTTCTTTAACTTTTATCTTTTGGTTTTTTGAGACACAGTTTCTCTGTTTATCTACTGATGTCTTGGAATTCACTACTTAAATCAGCCTGGCCTTGAAATCACTGAGATCTGCCTGCCTCTACCTCGGAAGTGCTGGGATTAAAGGCGTGGACCACCACACCTAGCCCTCTATTTCCATTTCAAATCCTTTTTCTTTTCTCTCCCAAGCCTATGTATTATATTTTTAAACACACTTTAAACCATTTAGAGTTTTTACACTTTCTGAATCTGTCTTTACTGTATATCTCTATCCTTTCCTGACCACATAAGTCTTTAATCTGCATGACTAAGATTCAAGCATCATCTGGCCCTGACCTATTCCTTGGCTTTCTGAGAGTATAGGCTTCATGGAGGAGTTTCAAGGTTTATGTCACCACTGAAAGACCCCCGAAGAGGTACTTTCGTAGAAGGAGACCCGCACCCAGGAATCAGCGAGACCACGAGCTTGGATGCAAAACCGCAAGAGGCTTTATTGGAGATACGGGTACCCGGGAGACTTAGCTTCTGTGAGGCCAAGCGCGCCGAGCCAAGGGAAAGGGGTCCTTATATAGGGAAAAAGGCGCAAGCTAGGAGCAGGGATTCTATTGGATAATTCTAATGAGGCATTGAACAGAGCTATTCCCATTGGTCAATGTAAATGAGGTGCTATACAGGGTTATTCAAATGAGGCGCAGTACAGAGTTATTCAAATGAGGTGAAACACAGAGTCTTTCAAATGAGGCGAAATACAGAATCATTTCTATTGGATGGTTCAAATGAGACACAGAGCCATTCCAGATCAGCATATTCTCAAGGTCTGGTGTCTGGTGTCTGGTACAACAGACTCAATTCCCCCCCTCCGCTTCCTGATGGCTGACCTTGGGGGCGGAGACCTTGGGACGGAGTGTTTCTCATCGGGCGGGGGCTCAGGGGCAGGACTCTAGGCCGGCTCACTTGGTGTTTGTTCTCGTGCCGGCCCACCTGGTGCTCGTCCTCGGGCAGGGCGTGTGGCGGGCGGCGGGGGAAATGGAGGCCGGCGGGGGGTGGGGAACGGGGAAGCCGCCGACCGGAGGAGGCAAACTTGAGAAAGAAAGGGCTAAGGGGCAGGGGTCTTTCACCACCAAGAAGCATACCAGTTGTTGCTTGTAAACACCATTTAATTGTTCAATAGTAGGGCCTCTTAAAACAGCCCTGTATGATTTTGGCAATGCTGTAAGGAAGCCTTTCTTAAAAGAGCCAAGAGCCTCTGCTTGCCTCTAGAAAACAAAGCCCACCTGAGAAAATGCTGCTATCAAGAAGCTGTGCTTGACTTTTTTTGTTTGTTTGTTTGTTTTGTTTTGTTTGTCGAGACAGGGTTTCTCTGTGTAGCTTTGGAGCCTATCCTGGCACTCGCTCTGGAGAACAGGCTGGCCTTGAACTTACAGAGATCTGCATGCCTCTGCCTCCTGAGTGCTGGGATTAAAGGCATGCACCACCAACGCCCAGCTGACTTTGTTCTTTTGGGTTTAGAATCCCTTTTTACATTTTTGACAAGTTTTACAAGGAAATTCTTGCTCCACATTGGGGGCACCATTTATAGTCTGAGTTTCTGTCCAGCCTAGTCCTGCCACCCTTCAGTCAAAAATGAACACACTGATGCTTATATTAATTATAAACTGTTTGGAAGAAGGCTAAGGCTTCTTATTGGTTGGCTAGCTCTCTCTTAATTATTAACCCATTTCTACTAAACTATGAATCTCCATGTACTCTTGGCTTACCAGAGAGTGTCCTGTCCTGTTACTCCATTGGTCTCTACATGGCATCTCCCTGGTGGCTCATATTCTGTGTCCTCTCCCTAGAATTCTTCTCATCTGGTTCCCACCTATACATCCTGCCAGGCTACTGCTTACTGGCCAATCAGTGTTTTATTCATCAACTAACAAGAAAAACATATATTCAGATGGACATCCCCATCAGGGCAGAATATGAATCAGTAAAAAAGTAAATGGCTTCAGAATATGACCAGTGCCATAGATGTCATAAACAAAGTGATGGGACAGAAGAAATTGAGAAGCTGTTCATGTGCACAGTCAGAGAAGACTTCCTGAAATACATTAAGTTTTAGTGAAGACCATTTTTTTATTATTAGTTAAATTCATTCATTTATTTTGTATCGGACAGCCGGTTCCCCTCCCCTCTCTCCTCCTGTTCCCTTCCCCGACGCTGCCACCCCTCATCCACTCCTCTGTTTCTGTTCAGAAAAGGGCAGGTGTCCCATGGGTGTCAACAAAGCATGGCATATCAAATTGAGGTAGCTCCTTTTATTGTATTAAGGATGGGCCAGGCAACCCAGTATGAGAAATAGGTTACTGAAAACTAGCTAAAGCCTTAGGGACAAGCCCTTCATCCACCACTAGGAGCCCAAATCAGATCAAGCTACACAACTTTCACATATATGTAGAGGACCTAGGATATTTAAAGGACCTAGGTCAGTCCCATGCAAGCTACATGGTTGTCAGTTCAGACGCTGTGAGCTCTGAGGGGCCAATTTTGTTGTTTCGGTGTATTCCCTTGACGACCCCCTGCCAGCTCCCACAATCCCTCTTCCCTCTCTTCAACCGGCGTCCCCAAGCTTGGCCTCGTGCATGGCTGTGGAACTCTGCATTTGATGGAAGCAGAGGCAGAGTCACTAGATGAAGAATCTCTGATAATAATTGGTGTAGTTACAAATTTGATAACAGGAGATGGCCAGTTCAGGCTACCAATCCACTATTGCTAGGAAACTTAGCTGGAGAGACCAAAATTTTTTAAAAGGATACAGCCAAGGAAAGGATTTAAATATGAACACTGCCTATTAAAAATGTGCTTGTGCACCACCATGAGGATGAAAAGAATTTTATCCATTTGGGGCAGTTCTCAGATGGGTTTAGAAAAGGTAGGTAAGTATCAAACCCGAAAGGCTTCTGCAAGCATGAGGAAGAGGGTTCCATTTGCTGTAAGTGCAAGTGGTTTTTCAGCCATATTTTAACAACACACCATTTATCTGGCTTACATCAATTCCTTATTTCAACAAACAGATAAATACAAATACTTACTGATTAATGAGTTTGGACAAAGCTAGAGAGTAACAGTAAGACATGAAAGATACAGCCTATCTCAAGCAACCCACTTTCTTATATACTACACAGTTTGGAAAGCATTATAGATGGATATTATCATTTATATTAAATAAACGCAGAAATTATTCTCCGTTAAGTAATGTTAAATATTAACATTGAGTATATAAATGTTAAGTGATGTTCCCAAGTTCACACAACACTCTAGCTAAACAGAGACATATGAAAATTCACCTGCTGTCATGATTCCAGCTGACATAAAACATGTTTGGTACTGTGTACTTCATGCTTCATACTTCATACTTCACACAGTTTCTTTGGGTCAAAGAATCATTACAGTTATAGTTCTTGCTCAGAAAATGTTTCACAGTCACCTAACAGATGTCATACTGACAGAACCAGTGCCACTTGTGATGAATTATTTTCCTACCAGTACATAAATCTGGCCCTGGATTTCATGTGCACATCAGTTACAAATGCACAAATTGGATCTGTTTTCTGTATGTTGTGCTTATTTTATTACATCTTATTTTCTACATATGTGTTAGTTTAAATTTTGGCATGACATGGAGAACTACTGAATGTACCAGCTGTTTCCCTTGCATGTGGAAAAAAGCAGATTGCCTTAGTTTATCTGATGTTTGTTTTGCCTTTAGGAAACAACAAGCTATTCAGCAAGAGGCATGGAGGCATCTTACTATAGTAATGGAAAAGGTTTTCTATCTAGGTACATTTATTGGGACATTCCTCTGTTGCTTCCTCTAATTCTGCAATGTTTTTTATGCCATCAAAATTTATGTCTCTTCACTTTCTTGTCCAGAGTATAATTACTTCAATATACTACATATTTGGGATTTATAACACATAAGATTAACAATAGTCTTAATCTGGTAGAATGTAATTAACACCAAAATAACCATGTCAGCCGACAACCTCATAATTACTAACTCAGGAAGTGAAAAGGCCATGGAGAATGAAAGAGAGTTCTGCAGCCAGCTCAGTAGGTGATGTGTCCATGGTAAGAGTGTGGATGCCTTCCAAGGAAACCACTTTCAAAGCCAGGCTTCACAGAACAAACCTGTAATCTCAATGCTGGGGAAAGAAAAATAGGTTAACCCTATGGCCCAGAGGCCTGCCATCCTAGCCTTCACAGTGAGTTTCAAGCCAGTGGGAGAACTTGACTTACAAAACAAGGTTATGTGCTGGAGAGAAGACACAGAGAGTAAAGTGCTAATGAGCATGAGGATCTGAGTTCAGATTCCCAACATCAATATAAAAATTGGATGTGGTCATGTGCAACTGTAACCCCAACACTGACAGCTGTAAACAGGACCCCTGAATCTTGCTTCCCAACTAATCTAGACAAAACAACTAGATCCAAGATCATTGAGATACCCAGTCTCAGAACCATAAGGTGGAGAATGATAGAATTAGACAGCTGACATCGACCTACAGCTTCTTCACTCACAAGGACACATAAATATAAACATGTATACAACACACACATGTATACAAACATACAGACATATGCATCATACAGACAGAGAGAGAAGGAAGAAGAAGGAGGAAAAGAGAAAACAGATGCAAATGACACACTTAGGGAAAACACTCCAAACCCAGATTGATAGCTATTCTATAACTGTACACCTGCATAGATGTACACGTGTGTCTCTACACATATATCTTTACCTATATGCCCACACAAGTGCATGCAGAAATACAGATACAAATTAGAGAAATATGAAATGTCTTACAACTGAGACAAGAAGAAATTTTAAAGAGTCAATTTGATATGCAGTCTCTTGTTTGACTTTATGAAAAATGATTCTGAATGTTTGTATGTATGTATACTTTCAGGCATGCATACCTCTGGATGCAAGATATGTTTGCCCATATAAGGGCAATAGAAATACACATTTCTCATTTTTATTTTTTTTTAGGTTTCTTTATTGATATAAAATAGTACATATGTTCCCCCCTTTTCTCTCTGAATCCATGAACGTCCCTTGTCCAGTGAATATTGCCACAGTTTCTGTGCATTCATTTATAACATTGGTCCTGCTGTGTTTAGAAGGCCTTTTCACCCTTGCTTTCCTCCATCTTCTCTGGCTGCTACATTGTTTCTGCCTTTACTTCAGCAGGATTCCTTGAGCCAATTTGCTTCATCAGGGCATTGTTTTATTTTATTTTATTTTTGTTATTTTGCCTCATAGTTCCTTGGCATATAAATATTCTGGGTGACTTTTTTTTCTAGCTCCAACCTATTTACCTGTGAATTTTATAGTTCCCTTTTATTTATTTATTTTTCTAAGTAGCTGGATAGTTGTGCAAACCTGTCACGTTTTCTTTATCCATTCATCCAATGAAGAACATCTAGGGTGTCTCTAATTTCATGCTATTATGACTAGAGCTTCAATGAGCAAGGCTGAGCAAGTGTCTTTGTAATTGATGAAATGTTCTTGGGGTGTATGCCCAATAGTGGTATAGTTAGATCATGAGGTAGATCTACTTCTAGCTCCCCAAAGGACTGCCAAATTGGTTTCCATGTTTGCTGTGTGTTTGCATTGCCACCAACACTTGTTTCCTCTTCCTCATAACAGCCAACCCACTCTGGTATTCTCAACAGACACTGCTGAGACTGTTGTACCTGTTTCCTAAGCTCTCTTCCTTCTTTCAATCTGAATGTGTCTAAATCACTCCTACAACAGTTAGTAACCTCTTTAAAGCATATATCTTGTCTACTAAATTTTTTAAGTTTTCCATAATTAACAAAATGAGGTTACAATGGTCCAAAAGGTTTACTCACTACTTGGGAAACATCTAAAATTCCTGGGGAAAATATTTTTATGTCACTTTAAATGTATCAAGGAATATTCACCAGAGATTAAGGCCTAAATAGGCAAGCTGAACATGAAAGCTATAGTTGCTACTGAAAGAATTTGTTGAAACAAGTGAAATTAACTCAGAAGACTCATGTACAAAGAGCCAAATTGAGGATACACCTATATGGAACAGTATTAGGATACTTCGTCTAAAAATTTTTTTCTCTTTTGACACTTGATAGAGGCCAGTCACAAGAGATTTGACCAGCTGACATTCTGTCACTAATCATTCCCTGGTAATGCCTTATAGAGACCAGACTTAGACCAAAGGTGAAGATTTATAGTACCTCCTATATTTCCCTTCTATTCTAGTTCAGTAGGTAGAGCATGGGACTCTTAATCCCAGGGTCTTGGGTTCAAGCCTAATGATGGGCACATATAATAAAAACCCAGAAACAGATATGGGGTCCAAGCTGAACATCAGAAAATCAAAGCAGCCAAGCCACTAGAGAGCTCTTACCTCTACCAAGGCTCAGAACAAAAGGGGGGTAATTGTGTCCTCAGTGTGACCACAGATTGCAATGCTCTCTACCAAACCTCAAACTGCCTTGAGACTGTGCTGAGCTCCTGCCTTATATTCCCCTCTTGTTCTGGTATTAAACACATGTCATCCCAAAGGGGTGAGCTCTGTTTCTTTTTCAGACTGATTCACTCTCATTAGCCCAGGGTGTCCTTAAACTCACAGAGATACATCTGTCTCTATCTCCCAAGTACTGGAATTAATGGTGTGTCCACCATTCCCTGTCCTCTGTGACTAACTAATGGCTTAGTGTGTGTATGTGTGTGTAGCTAACTAGTGGCTTAGATTTTACCTAGGTGTGTAGCTAACTAGTGGTTTAGCTCTGCACTCTGATCTTCAGGCAAGCTTTATTAGATGATGAACAAAATATCTCCACATTAATGCTTATGTTTAAGATGAGATTATTTTTCTTCTACTTACCCACTTCTATGTCAAATACAATTCAATGTCTGATAATCAAGAAATCCATTTAAAAGACTTCTGAATGTACCAAAGCTTGGATAATGTTCCAGATAGTTGATAGCTGAAGATGATATAGATGACAGATAGATAAATAGAGAAATGATAGATAGATAGATAGATAGATAGATAGATGACAGATAATTGATGGGTATGGATAACTCATAACTTTTAATACAAATAAGAGGAGTAATTTCTTACTCTGATATTAATTTTTTTAAATGTAAAAAAATAAAAGCCATAATTACCTGGGAAATATCTTATATGCCCTCAAAGAATTGGGTAATTACATTATTTTCTTTGTTTGTGTTGTTTATCAAGACAGGGTTTATCTGTGTAACAGCCCTAGTTGTTCCAGAATTCACTCTGTAGACCAGGCTGGCCTTAAACTCACAGAGATCAGCCCGCCTTAGCCTCCCAAGAGCCGGGATTAAAGGCATGCACCACCATTACCCTGCTTAGAAACAGATAATTCTATTTTTTTCTTTAAAGTGAAGCTGATAGATTATTCCCCCTATGTTCAAACAGAAGATAAACACCTCACCTATAACTATAGCCAAGTTGAATTACACTTTACCTGCAAAGGCAACAAATTAATCTGATATTTCCTCTAGGAACACCCCTACATTCATTCCTGTGAGTCTCACCAAATAGAATAACTCTGGGTAAACGCTTGTAATTCAATTGAAGAATAGATGGCAGCTGGGGGACAAAGATTTCAATAATCGAGAGTTTCTTTCATTTATGATTTTTCATCCTTAATCTGTGTTGAGTAACTACTCTTCACTAAAGTCCTTCATGTTTTGAGTGTAGTAATTTTAAAATAAGCTTTTAGTTGGATGTAACCAGCATCAGAAATGATAAACTTAAATCTATTTTGAATAATTGACCAACATTGCATATGACAAACTCTCCAAGTCTTATACAGATATGCCATACCTAAGAGGTGAGCCCTGCACTTAACACTTGATTTACTTTGTGTCACATAGGAGTAGAGCATAGTATAGGCATAGTAAATGAGCAATATGCAGAAAATGATAATGTATAGGTTATATTCTCAGTTAAAACTCTGTCATCACAGGAATTGTGATTTCATGGACTGCAATTTAAGAACCCTTGCAGGACTTTGAGTGGGCTGAACTCTAATTGGTATGGCAATCAAATTCTGTAGTGCCTACAGTTAGATACAAAGGCCAGCCTTATACAGGTTATGAGGCATACTCATATGTGCAACTGTTGTACATTCCTATTAAAAAAAGCAAAGTACAATTTATTTCAATTCCTTAGTTCTGTTTTCACTGTTAAGCATGCTGTCAGTTTCGCAAGAAATGGATTCCATTTTTCATTTCAGAAAAACCTAAGCCATGAGGTGTTTTGCCATAACATAGAAACAAAGTATTTAAATCTCATCAAAATGACATCCATAGTCTGCACTGGTTTGTAGCCTAATACTGATCTTTAGAGAGTTGAGAAATGATTCAGTAGAAATTAGAACTACTTAACTCAAAATACTAGACTGGCATCTGTTGGATTGTCCAGAGTAAATTATCCATATGTAGACTATTTGATATGCCTTGAATGGCTTTTCAGCAAAGCTGTATCTATTTTTCATTCATTACTGGCAAACTGTCCCATTTTCCTGTCATCTCTACTATGTTCACATAAAAGTGAGCTTCCATTATGGAGATATGTTCATTGATATGAAATTACCAGCATGTGCAATTCCCTCTGGAAATATCACCACAAACCTCAGAGCTGAAATACTTTAAGGTTCATACTTCAATTAGAACCTAGTACAATTCTCTTCTGCAGATGAAAGTAAAGTAAGTATTGCTTGGAAATTTCAATATCTGTTCATACTTCAACTATTGCTTTTTTGTGGAAATGAACTATTGTCTAATTTATACTAAATTAGAATTATGTAGCAAACAAAGATTAATAATAGTAGAATTATGTGAAAAGCCATGACAGCACAGCATATGGTATTTTGCTTTGTAAATATATCTCTTCTATGCTAAGTTAATTATTATTTAAGGTGCTTTCAGGTCCTTATACAATGTTTGAAACATTCAAATTTAATTTAGACAATTAAACATGTATGAATTTCTGTCAAATATTGTTAATGATTTAACAATAAGGAAATGAATTATTATGATGTGTTCAATTTTTAATATCCATTAAATCCACTTGGTAAATGTAGGTGGAAACAAAGCTACAATTATTATCAACTAAACCTTCAACCATTCCAGGGTCTTACAATAATATTAATCAATAATGAAAAAAGCAAACTATTATTTTAATTCCTATATATGAATAGGCTATTCATAAAATATTGTTCTCTTACTAGGGATAGTGCAAAACAGGACGTCCACTACCCACATTGTAACCAAATGCTTGTACATGTAACACTGGGGTTCTATTTCTGTCTTGGGCCATAGATCATCTTCAGTATCAGAGAGTTATGAGAATCCAATTAAGAAATGATTTCAGCCGGGCGTTGCTGGCACGAGCCTTTAATCCCAGAACTCAGGAGGCAGAGGCAGGCAGGTCTCTGTGTGTTCGAGGCCAGCCTGGTCTCCAGAGCGATTTCCAGGATAGGCTCCAAAGCTTATACAGAGAAACCCTGTCTCGAAACAACAACAACAGCAACAACAACAACAACAAAAAGATTTCAATAGGACATAAAAGTTATTTGAAATAGTCTTCATTGCCTTTCTAGTTTTTTTATATAAATGTCTACTATAAACCTAGCCTTAAGAGGGTGAATACATTTTCTCATATGAATATACAAAGAGATGTGTATTTTGTTTTTCCTTTCTCTTTTAATCAGTCTTATAATCAAACCCAACACATGCAGTAACGGTATCATCAAAATGATTACTTGTGATTATCATGTATAATGCATTTATAGTTGAATTGAACTTGTAGTTTTATGAATCAAAGTTATTTTTAAATACAAGCCTCTCTCACTATCCACAGATTATTTATTTCTATGTGATGATCATTATAGCTCATGCTTCATAGAGAAAAAAATTTTTACATATACAAAGGTGCATATTGCCTTTTCAATCTCATCCCTCACCCATCTCCACACACAAGCCAAGTACCAGGCTTAGAGTCTATGATCCCCTCTTGATTAGGAGCCATGTTTGCTGAGAAGTCATTTCTTCCTTTTCCCATTCTTCCTACGTCTCCCATTCTTACTACAACACTTGTCCATTTCCATGCCCATAAGCTTAGGCCCAGATCTGTGACCTTCCAACCTTCTTTGTTCACTAGCCATCTCTGAATCTTGAAGTAACCACCTCTCCCATCCTCCTCTCTGCTTGCTGGTCTCTCTCTCTCTCTCTCTCTCTCTCTCTCTCTCTCTCTCTCTCTCTCTCTCTCTCTCTCTCTCTCTCTCTGTGTGTGTGTGTGTGTGTGTGTGTGTATGTGTATTTATAACTCTGTATCTATCCGGGCATTGGTGGCGCATGCCTTTAATTCCAGCACTCAGGAGGCAGAGGCAGGCAGATCTCTGTAAGTTCAAGGCCAGCCTGATCTCCAGAGCAAGTGCCAGGATAGGCTCCAAAGCTACACAGAGAAACCCTGTCTTGAAAAACCAAAAAAAAAAAAAAAACCCAAAAATCAAACAAACAAACAAACAAACAAAAAACAAGTCTGTATCTAGATGATTTGGGAGACATCTTTAACATAACTAGTTAAATAACTTGTTGACCATTTTAGTCTGGTCTAGTTAAAGTCACATAGCTCCTGTACTAGCTGCATCTAAAAAAACCCCAGAGATTATAACATCAGACACACAATCAAAAAAAAAGTTCTCATGCCCAATGAAATCACAAAACATAAGCAACACAAACTGCCATGATAACATAATTCCCTTCAAAACCACTAGTCTTACAAAAGTGGTATCTAATGTGAACTACCTAAATAAACCCCAGAACAAAGAATTTAACATAATATTTACAAACTGTAACAAAGGATTCAAGTGATTTAAACAAATTATAGGCAAACACATCAATAAACTCTAAAAGGATAACAATAAGCACTTGGATGATATTCAAGAAATACAAAAACACCATTGAATGAAATAAATAAGATAATCCAGGATTTGAAAACTTAATTCAATGAACAGATTGAAACATTTAAAAGAACACAAGCCAAAATGAAGATGGAAATAAAAAAAATCAATATTCCATTTTAAAAAACTGAGGAAAACTTACAAGAATGATCCCAAAAGAATATCAAATATCAGTATTCAAGATAAAGTAGAGGATCTAACCTAGGCAGAAGGGGTGCGTGACTTTAATCCCAATACTTATTACACAGAGACAGGTGGATCTCTGTGAGTTCAAGTCAAGTTTGATCTATGGAGTGAGTTACAAGACAACCAGTGCAACACAGACAAACCCTGTCTCAAAAAAATTATCAAAAAGAAAAAAATCATGCCACTATTAGGAGGTGAGGCTTTGTTCAAGTGGATATGGACTTAGAGGAAACGTGTCACTATGGGAGTGGGATTTTGGTTTTCCTATGCTCAGGGTGCTGCTCAGTGTATCAGTCGACTTCCTGTTCCTGCAAGATGTAGAACTTTCAGCTGTCTTTCCTATATCATGTCTACCTGCCCACTCCCATCCTCCCCACCATGATGATAATGAAATAAACCTCTGAAACCTTAAGTGCCCCACCCCAATTATTTATTAGAGGAATCATGGTCATGGTGTCTCTTCACAGCAATAAAAATCATAATTAAGACAAGGATCTAGACTAAGTAAAAATAAAAATAATTAAAAGCACAGGAAATGAACATTGGGCAATGTGAGACAGAATCAAAGACAAAATCTTCAAATTATAGCCATAGAAGAAAGAGAATAATTCCAGGTCAATGTCATGGACCAGATGTTTAACAAGATCATAGAAGTAAATTAGCCCAAACTAAGGAAAGACTTACACTTACAGAGAGAAAAGATATACAGAAAAAGCCCCAAGTATATGGTATATGACAATTAAAACAGTAGATATACAGAACAGAGAAAAAAAATCTTCAAAGATTCCAGAAAAAATACAAGTCACAAATAAAGGACAACCCATCAAAATCACACTTGATTTCTGAACTGAAACTCTGAAAGTCAGAAAATGCTGGAGTAATGCACGTCAAATTTTATAAGACCATGAGTACCAACCTAAACAACTGGAGACAGCAAAATCATCTGCTATAAATGAAGGAGAAAGAGAACTTTTCTTTATACAAACAGCCTTAAACAATTCCTACCAAACAACAGTAAAATCATAAATAGAACACTGGAAGCAATACTTCAAACTGAAGCAGGGAGTAAACATATCCATGTGTTGAAAGAAAAGAACAAAGCAGCATTGAACATCTCTGTTCTCATTGTTGCATAATGTCTTGCTGTTAGCATGTTTTTATTAATGGTTGATTGAATGATTACTGGAAGCCTGGGTGCTGCTTACCTGTCATAGTCAGTACAACTCTTTCAACAGTAGCCTCTTCTTTTTAATTCACCTATCAAGAGTAACCCTTTTCATTTTCAAAATGCCTATCTGTAGCGAGAAATTATTCTTTAGATGAATGTGCATCTAATAATCCGTCTAAGAAACCTTCCACTGGACCTTTTCCAAGGCCACTTCAGGCCACAGAGTTATTTTCTCATTTCAACTTCCTCTTTCACTTTCTCTGTTATGGCTCTGATTCACCTTTAAGAATAAAGACATGGATGAATTAGTGACCTTTGCCATTACTTCAGATGAAGAAACTGAAGGTCAAAAAGATAAACGGGCTCAGCTAAGGATCCATTCCACACATAACTGGAGGTGCAGAGCAAATGAAACAATCTTCTATGTCTTAGGGGCACTCATAAGCCCACTCCATCTCTCGTGGCCACTGGAGGTTCTGTCTTTTACTAGTTGTTTGAGTTATAAACTAATCTGTCTTTTGATCACTTACAGAGGATGAAGCATTTTAAAATGACCAGAGTTGGAGGAAACATGAAACACTATGTCATGTTCCCATGCTGAGACTATGGGCTAGAATCCCAGTGGACAGAAGACACCCCAAATTTAAAAGGAGACACTTGTGTCCCTTCCTTCAGCTATCAGAATGTCACCTTTGGTCACCAGCAGAATTACAAAACATTCTACAAAAAGCTTCTTCTCTAGCTATCAAAAGAATGGACCTGGGGCCCAAGAACTTTGTCAGTCCAGAAAAGATCAGGATCTTATATCTACCATGCCATTAGAACTCCTGAGACTATTTTTCTGTTTGAAAACTGGGAAATTTTAAGACAGAATATCTACCCATTTTCCAAAGGCCAGAATTTTTATTAAAAAAAAAAAAACCCTAACAGAAATATCAGTGAAGACCATCCAAGATCAGTCCTTCCTTAGAAAAAATGGGTGCTACACAGTCTCAGAGCCAAAAATAAACATCTTTTGATTGTTTTTTCATGATAGTCTATTCATTTTAAGACAGACACAGATAGACACAACACAATGGAAAAGAATTAGACCCTTTTTCTCCCCAGTTTGGCCAAAGAGTTAAAAGAAATTCATTTCTCCCAACTCATCTATTTTTTTTTTTGAAAGACAGGAAAATGAAGTCAGGGGATTGCTCTAATAGATCTGAGGAACCTGATCAGTACCAGAATCAGTACCAAAAGTTACTGAGCCTCAGAAAAACTGCCTACACCCTTCTACTTCCATTAGAGAGTTATGGAATGGAAATGGTAGCAGGATTTAACTGCTGGCACTATAGCCTTGCCTGCCACTGCCATGCTGTTTGCCAGAGACCCATTCCCAGACTAGAACCTGATGCTTTCCATTATTTCCATAAATATTACATGAAGATTTCAGATACAGATTCCATCAAGGTGTGACCCAGGGTGGGATAAATTCAGCTTCCAGGGATCTAAAAGAATAAATGAAAGTGCCCTTCTTCATTTTAATTATAAAAACTAAAGTGTTGCAATTTCCTCCCACACCTCTTTTTTTATCCTTTATAGGTTAGATATTGAGCCACTATACATAAAAATCAACTAAACAATCTAAAAGTGTTTCAAACAAAACACATTATTATTTATTTATTATGAAATAAAATCATACTCTCCAAAAGTGAACAGGCAAGGAAGAATATTCAACCATATTGAAAAATAGGAAAGACATTTCAGTTCATGTAAACAAACATCTGGAAAGACTATGAGAACTGGAAATAGTTAAGAGAAAATATCCTGAAAGTTAGGGCACAGCTGGTCACTTATTATTTGATATTTATCAACGTTAGTCAAATGATAAATATCTCAGAGATAAAGGCCTTTCTTTTTTGTTTTTACTGTTTGAGGCAGGACACAAGTACCTCCTTTTAGAATTTGAGTATCTAAGGTAGGAAATAAGGGGGACTCTAAGAGAGAAATACATGGTCCATGGAGAAGGGGAAAGGGACAAGAATTCCTGAGCAAGTTGGGAGCATGGGGGAGGAGAGAGAGAGCTAGGAGAATGAGAAGGGGAGAAGAGGAGGAGAGGGGAGGAAGACATAAAGGAGTAGGAAGGTTGTGTAAGGGGAAAAATAGAGGAGAGAAAAATAAGGGATAGCATCAGAGAGGGAGCCAGTATAGGTTTAAAGTGAAATCAGGCAATAGATAAATGTTCAGAGATCTACAAGGATGACACTAACTAATCATCTAAGCAAGTGGAGATGCTACCTTAAGGTAGCCCTCCTCTGATAATGAGATTGATGACTAACTTATATGCCATGCTAGAGCCTTCATCCAGCAGCTGATGGAAGTAGAAGCATATACCAAGAGCTAAGCACTCAGTTGAACTGGAATCCAGTTGCAGAGAAGGAGGAGTAATGAGCAAAGAGGACAAGACCAGGCTGGTGAAACCCACAGAAACAGCTGACCTTAACAAATAGCAGGTCTTGGCCCCAGACTGCTCACTGGGAAACCAGCATGGAACTGATCCAGACCCCATGAATGTAGCTATCAGTGAGGAGGCCTCAGAAATCTGTGGGGCCTCTTGTAGTACTCATCCCTATCATAGGGATAGACTTCACCCATTTCACATAGAGGGATACTCCCTCAGCCTAGACACAAAGGGGAGGGCCTAGGCCCTATCCCAAAGGCTATGACAGACTCTGAAGATCCCCTATGGAAGGCCCCACTCTCCCTGGTGAGCAGAAATGGAATGGATTAGGTAGGGTGTTAGTGGGGGGGACAGGGGAGGAGGGGAGGGAGAAGGAACTGGGATTGACATGTAAAACAATCTTGTTTCTTATTTAAATTTTTAAAAAATGGAGAAAAAAAAAGAATTTGAGTATCTTCTGTCCACTGTGACTCCAGTCCATTTGTTGTATTTCTAGAGTAGGGAATAATCCTAGGTTATAAACTGACAGAAAATTTATATCACAAAGGAACTGACAAATAATTTATGAATTGAACTCTCCACAAACAAATGCTCTGATTTACAGAGAAAGGGGAAATCATTGGCCTAACCACTGGAACAAACCTGCCAGCAGTATGTTCACACCTTCACCCTAGAGGCACATTGTTAATGGGCATGCCCTCCTTCATTCTGGTTGTTGGTAGGCAGAAACTTCTACAGATTTCAGATTACACAATTACCCTTTTGGTCCAAAGCAGCCCAGCCCCTTACTTCTTATGTCCACAGCAGTGTAAGAGGCTCTTAACTAACTGAATGATCACAAGAAAAACACTTTTGGATTCTTCCTTCACAGCCTAAGAATAAAAGCATGTAAGTTTCTGAGAGTGTGAATGAGTAAGCAGATTAAATGGATTTTGACTCAAAGGATAAACAGTCTCAAGTATAGCTTTATTTTTGGTTGCCTAGAGATATTTATAAAGAAAATCTGAATTCTTGTTAACATGTCTATTTACAGAAATGGTGGCAAGTGAAAATCTAATTACGACCAAATTGGTGGTTGACTCCAGTTGCAATTTATTGAAATGTTATTTGTGTACTAGTGTTTAGACTGTTTCATAAAGGGGACATTGATAAAACATTGAAAAATAAACATATTTTCCCTAGCATTGTAAAGAAGGAAAATGATAAACTTGCACTTGTCAATGGAAAATAAAACTGTCATCTTAAGAGAAATGAGATAGTTTATTCCAGACTGTAAATGAGTAAAAATGGGGACACATATGTACCCCAAATTTCATATTCCAATGTGCCAGCAGTTTCATATGTTTATAAGTCAAGACAAATTTAAAATACATTGGTAGACATATTGGAGGTAGTTACAGAAAGAAGGGGAAGCAGTTCTATCAGCCTTGGACACTATCTGCGGTCAATCTTAGATTTTGGGTTGGTGGAAACTAAAGGTCTATTAATTTATATAGATTATAAAAGGTTTTTTTCTGTTAGTCACAGAATATTAATTCTGATACAGATGTTGGCAAACAATGTCTATTGAGTGGAGCTAAATCTTAGTGGAGATAAGGTAATCAGCCTCTGGATCTCAGCTTTCCAACCTCTCAACACCTCTGTAGTTCTATCAGTCAGTATTTGCAGACACAGCTTCTTTTCAGGAATTCTCATCAATGTAAGTTTCACTAAACTAATTTCAGTGAAATAAACAAGGGAAAGGGTCTGTCCTCAACAAAAGAATCACCTATTTCTGTCTAAGCCCCGAGTTGACCTTAATTTTAATCACTACACCAAAACTCTGTAAGAACGCAAAGGTGGGGGGCTGGAGGAGGGATGGGGAGAGAACTGTGTTTGGAATGTAAGATAAAATTCAAAAGAATGAATACATTACAAACAAATAATTCAAAGATAATGCAACTGTTGATCTGGAGCTTCAGATCTTTCCAACAGAGCTACCTGGAAACTTGGAATCCCTGGTGCCAGAGACTCGGAATTCTGCACACACAGACTATTCATTCTGGACACATAGTTTTCTGTTAGGCCAGCTATAGCAGAGACAGGAGACCATCAAAATGAAGGCTGCTAAAAGAGAAGCTATTGAATTCTATCAAGGTGTCTCCGATCTAAAAGGAAAGAATACACTAAAACATTAAATTTATTTTGTGATGAGTGAGTTTACTCCTGGTACGTAAAGACAATATTAAAATAAACTTGTGTGTGTGTGTGTGTGTGTGTGTGTGTGTGTGTGTGTGTGTGTGTGTGTGTATTTAAATACCTTGTTTGTTTCTCTTCCTGGGTTTTACCAAATTCCTAAACAGCAATGTTGGTGTACCCATTTTCATTTATAAACAAATGGTCCTCTGTGGTGAAATGGTTCTTTACTGAGAAACTTTGAAGGACAATATTGGCATGCACGTATGTGTGCTGCAGTCCCTAGTTTTAAGAGTAATAAGATGGTAATGAACAAAGTTGCCTACAAAAAAAAATGAGCAAATACTTTCAGAAAGTTTTCTGTGTGCTTAGAGAATAAACATTGATATAAAGTGTTATTTTCAAGACTGGAAAGATGGCTCAGCAGTTAAGAGCACTGAGTGTTCTTCCAGAGGTCCCAAGTAAATTCCCAGCAACCACATGGTGGCTTACAGACATCTATAATGAAATGTGGTGCCCTCTTCTGGCATGCAGGTAGAACACCATATACATAAAAAATAAATAAATCTTTTAAAAATAGTTTTAAAAAGAGTTCTTAGAAATTTATCCAAATTGCTTAAAAATATAATTGGCATGTAACAGAAGCAATGACATTTCTAATTGGCAATACATTTTAGCTTTTGGTAGATAATCATTTTTTACAGGCTGAATAATTTGAATGCAATGATCATGACATGATGTCTACAGATTAGGTTATATTTTCATTTTTATAAGAAGAGAATACTAATGCCATTGACAAGTGAAAAGGAGAGAACAGCTTAGAAACTGGATGTTGATACTTCATTTACTGAGTTACCACATATAAAGAAGTCAACCTAATGTAAGATGTTTATAGTAAATGCTAAATCATGTGGTTATTATTATCAATAATAGCAGCATGCTTATACTTTGTGAAATCTTACCTTTGAAACAAATTATTTTAAATATTTTCTGACAATTTTCTTATATCACCTTCTCATATTGTCTTTTACACTACTCTTTAAATTACACTAATTTTATGTGTGAGTGTTGCTTTGGTTTCCAAATTAAGTGACATCATCCTAGAGTCTGTTTGTAAAACTTTTCTGTTAACATAATTACATTAACATTTCTGTGTCAGAAAGGCAGCCTTAAAATTTTAATTTTACTCTCACAACTCAAAACCCCATTTCAAAGCTATCAGCGAATTTTTATTTGAAGTATTCATCTGTATAGTACACTTTCATCTTGGTTCCCCTCATTCTGGATTAGACTCTCCCACTATCATACCTATCCAACTCTTTCTCTGTCTCTTTAGAAAACAAACAGATCAATTAAAATAACAAACACATCAGAATAAAACAAACCAAAATGACAAACAGGGAAAAAGAAATAAAAACACATACATACAGAGACACACACACCATATATATATATATATATATATATATATATATATATATATGATAAGCATATATAAGCAAAATACAAATATAAGTATGGTTAAAATTTTCCAAACAAATAATTATGAGGCAGAACATCTCCAGAAAATATCATTGAGGGATTGTGTGTGTGTGTGTGTGTGTGTGTGTGTGTGTGTGTGTGTTGGCCATCTACTGCTGGTCCTGGGTCCTCCCTTAAGTGTGGTTTGACATTCAACAATTATCAATGAATTTAAATATACCAGCTAATAATTAAATTTTAGCTCAATTTTCTAGTCACATTTCTAGTCCTATTTTATTATTTTTTCATTCATGTACAAACTATATACATAAATTATATACTCTATGTCAATTAAAATGATATATTATTGTATAAAGAAAATTCTTTCCTAATTTAAGGTGTATACATCATTACAATTGCCCATTATCATACAATTTATAGTTGGTATGCAATATGATGGCACTTGTATTTGTTTGCATTTTATGGTTGACAACTTTAAAATTAAGATCAAACAAGTGTCTCCCTACATAGGAATCATTACACTGTCTCTACTGTTTCTATGACCGCAGACATGTTATTTAACTTCTCTGTGCCTTGCTTATCTGGGTTTAAAGTGGAGTGGTGCTGGAATGGTTAATTACACAAAGCCTCTAGTGGACTGAGAAGCCCTGGATAATAAAGTCCACTCACTGATGATAACTATGGAAGCTTTTGGTAAGGAAATCCACATACCCCACTGCTGGTATCTACCACTTGGAGATTTGACCAGCAGATAGACTCTTCCATTCCCCCAAATTTCCTCCTCTCCATCCTAAGAAATCCCAATTTCAACACATGATGTTTGCACAGTCTCCACTTCTAAAGAAAGACTGTGGCCATTCAATTGTTCTAATTAAAGAAACAACCCTGCTTCTGGAGATGCCTGCCCTCTTTCTTTTATTTCCAGGTTGCCTTCATCAGTCCTGGGAATAAAACCATACATAAATCTACCTTTGAACATTAAAGGAGTAAATATTTGTGGAATTCTTAGAATAGTCTGTGACTGATAGTAAGTGATGCATAAGTATTTGGTTTGTTTGTTTGTTTTGATTTTGAGACAGATGGTCATGAAATACAGAGGCACACTCACTATGGTGTCAAGAATGACCTTGCATTCCTGGTCGTTCTGGATACACTGTTCAAGTGGGATTACAGTACATGCTGCCATGCTGGGTTCATTATTTATTTTCTTAATTAGAAGATAATTTTACTTTTTTGAAAGTGATATGTGTGTGTGTGTCTGTGCACACACATGATTGGACATGGTCATGGAGGCCAGAAAATGGCATTGGATCTCTGGTGTTAGAGTTAAAGGTTGTTGGGAGTCATGAAATATGTTATGCTAGGCACCAAACTCAAGTCCTCTGAGCCATCAGAAAGTGAACTTAATTGCTGAGTTATCCTTCTAGCCCCTTAATATATCTTTAATGAATAAAATACAATAAGCTCCATTCATAAGTTCTTGATATACAAGACCAAATCACACATTTGAAGACAAAGGGATTCTTTTATTTCCTAACAAACTAATTTAAATTAACAATTTAACATTAACAATTTAAATTAACTATTCATTGACAATACATGCCCAATACACATTTGTTCATCGAAGTAAATGGAGTTCTTAAGTTTATGACTATTCAAATGTAAAACAGAATATAAGAATGTTCTATGTCTTCCACCCCAATAAATTATAAATAAATTATACTTAAACATCATTTACTCTAATCCATTGTATATAGTGTATTTAAATTTACTTTATAACTTATGGAATGGCCACCCAGTCTATTATTAAGATTTGTTTGTTTGTTTGTTTGGTTTTGGTTTTTCAAGACAGAGTTTCTCTGGGTAGCTTCGGAAGCTGTCCTGGCACTCGCTCTGGAGACCAGGCTGGCCTCGAACTCACAGAGAACCACCTGCCTCTGCCTCCCGAGTGCTGGGATTAAAGGTGTGTGCCACCAACGCGTGTATTATTAAGACTTATATGTTGGAAAAAATAACTGCAGCTACAGGCTGTCGTTCCATCTTTTCCATCTCTAGAATCATACAATACATTCTATGTAACTAATCAAACTGTTCTTACCTTTAGCTGAAACTAATAAACTAAATCTCCACTTCATACCTTTCAAATGTATGAACATTTTTTCCAAAGCCTTCTCAGATCTCTCTGTATGTGTTAAACATTCTCATGATTTTTGTTTGTTTTTTTTTATTCAGATATTTTTCAAGTAGGATATTATTTGTAATAGTCTTATATAAGTCATGGAATATAAATCTTTTAAAGACTGCTATAAAACCAATTAGTATGCATTAAAAGTGAAGAAAATGGGATTCTGAACAGGATGATATTGTAAAATTTGTATAATCATTTTCTTTTTTGTGTTTGTTTGTTTGTTTGTTTGTTTAGGGGCGGGGGAGGTTGAGACAGGTTTTCTCTGTGGCTTTGGAGGCTGTCCTGGAACAAACTTTTGTAGACCAGGCTGGCTGGCCATTTTCTTATCTTATGCCACATTTAAATACACAGTAATGACAAATATTAGAAGGAAAAAGAAGATAAAAGGTCTGTTAGAAAATGAGATAAACACTGTTATGTATCATTGCTGTAAAAAGCACAAAACAGAATAAGCATGTAATGCTGATCTCATGGGAGGTTTGGGTCTGACCATGAGTGAAATCAACTGGGAAAATACTTGTTTCTGATCATAGAATCTGATTTTGACTAGCTTCTTGAGGCCAGGTATGTGAAGACAGGTATAAAAAAAAATCAAGATACTTTTTAAAATTTAAAATAGACAAACAACAACCAAAACCCTCAAATTTGTCAGTTATCCTTTTATATTCCACCATATTAAACACACACACACACACACACACAAACAAATACACACACACACACCAAACTAACAAACAAAAAATAAGATGGGAATAAAAGACAAAAGTTAGCTTTTGACCAGAGGGAGCCAAATGGCTCACTGTTCAATGACTGAATCTAAAATGCCCTGTGATACAATTACTGAATAGAACCCACATATTATCAGCCTAGTACAGGCTTTTGAGTTCAGAAAGCCTCTCAGAGGCTACACCACCATTGTTAGGCGAATCTGAATACACAGAAATAGAGAAAAGAAATTGAAGTCTGATAAAAAAAATTATGAGACATATTTTGTAAGAAGAATCCATGAGAAAAACTAAGCACTTGAGAAACACAAAATCAGATAATAATATGTCAAATGAAACATGCTTTGTTTAAATTCCTGAAAAGATAGTATGTGTTCTAAATAAGATACAAGATAATTAGGAAAAAGCACAGACATAGAGATTGAAAAAAGAATAGTGTGGATTTGACATCCAAACGGTGACAATGGCTCCAAAACTCAGAATGGAAAAAAAAAAAAAAAAAAAAAAAAAGATAAGAGATTTTAAACGCCGGTGTTGGAAGAGAAAGTAGTTAATTTTCCAGAACTAAAGAAAGGGGATACACCTCATACACTTTCTAACACTGTGCAAGGAATACAATAAACTCACTCGTGTGGACCCACAACCTGCTTTGACGCCCAGAGCAGGAAAAGCTACACAAACCCTGAGAGCTTCAGACAGAAAAGAAACGACCGAAAGCCAACCAAAAATAGATCGGCAAGACTTCTGATAGACAACTGGTCCTGCAAAGGATCAGCTGACCCTTCAAGGTACTAAAAGACATTGCGTGCAACCTGCAACTTCTGCTGAGAAGAACTCATGTCGGAGAGTGAAGTTAAAAGACGCCTGGCAACTTAGAGACTGAAAGTTTGCGGACATTTTCATAAATGTTAGCAAAATCATAACGAAATTAAAAGTGAAGGTACAACAAACAAAGAAGAGGACTACAGTTGTAAAAACAATGAAACAGCTCTCCTCGATGGCCTCTGCTTCAGCCCCAGCAGGATCCTGACCTGCTTGAATTCCTACCCACATTGCTTTTGATGATGAACTATTATATGGAACTGCGAGCAAAATTACCCCTTTCCTTCCCAGGTAGTTTTTGGTTATGGTGTTTCATCACAGCAACAGTAACCCTAACTAAGAAAACATGTAATAAACTCTAAATTACCACACCCCCCAAAAACCTTAATCTTTAGTCAGTAATAATATGACTTTGTGAATTTTAATTAAAATTGCCTAAAATTTCTGATCCAAAAGGAAATAAATTCTGAATCTATTTAGTTTTTCATTTTTGTATTTTGTGAGCACACACTGGAATTAAGGCTGTCCTTAGCTAATGGTCTGCTCTCAAAGTCATGCTCTCTTCATATATATTTATGTTATATACCTAAACACAGAATGCTGGATCTTTTTAGTGTTGCCTGGATGTATACATGTTTTAGAGCTGACCACCGGGGATTCAATAACTTATCAGCAGGGTCATCCCCTGAAAAGACTGAGTCTTTCTCATAGTAGTCATTAAATTTTGATTTGATTTGAGAGGTTTAAGTCCTTTGTCTTCTTGGTCAGATAAGTTAGTACTCACTCTCTCTCTCTGTTTATCTCTCTCTCTCTCTCTTTCTATCTATCTCTATCTCTATCTCTATCTCTATCTCTCTCTCTCTCTTTTCCTCTCTCTCTCCCTATCTGTCTCACTGACATCGAGCAGTGTTCATTTTCATTGAGTTTCTATTTTCTCCACTATATTATATTTTTCCACACTATAGTTTATTGTTTCCTGTGACCTGTTTATTCTTTGTCCAGGATCTTATGGTAAAGAGTGAGGTTTTTTTCTTAGAGATGATTCATATTCTCCAGACATAAATTATAAATTTATAACTATAAATTCTATCCAGCCTCTTCTTTCACAGTACTATGTATTGTTTAATGCATGGCTTTGTTTCAGTTGAAATTGTTAATAAATTAGACAGTATTTTACGATATCTTTGTAAGGTTTTGACCTCACTGTTTATTTACTAGTGTGTTATTTTATGTATTTTCCCGTTATTATATATTTATTATTTCATTTTACTGTTTGAAGTATTTTTTTCCAAGACAGGGTTCTCTGTGTGGCTTTGTAGACTCACAGAAATCCATCTGCCTCTGCCTCTCAAGTGCTGGAATAAAAGGTGTGCGCCACCTTCACCCAGTGATTGTTTGAAGCTTTTATCCTTAAGATATATTTCATTTTATTCTAGTACTAATTTTTTTCAGTATCAATTCTCAGCATTTATTTGACTATTTTTCTTGTCCATTTTTAAGTTTATTTTACTATTTATTATTTATTAATTTTGTGTACAGATCATCGTAAATGTGAATAAACATGCCTATAGGGTCCAAAAAACATTGTCAGATGTTGGCATTTGTTGGCTAATTGATGTGAGCACAAGTCATTGAACTCACTTCCGCTGCTTAACTACTTGGTAATTTTGCCATTCCAGTGCTTCAATTTGTCTAAAAACTTTTTGCTATGGCTTTCTTACAAAATCTTTTTATGTGTTAGATATTTGAAAATTTATTGATTTTGTTATCATCGTTTGAAATGTATTTACATTCCCCATTTCATCTAATAGCTTTTTTTTCCAACATGGAAAATTGTTTATACTTTGACCTTTTTGCTAATGTTCATTTTGTTCATGTTTTAATTAGGGATTGACATTTGCATCAATCCTACTTTAAAAAACATATTGAGTTTGCTCCTGCAGTTGAATTTCTAGTCATCATTTATGAATACTGAATGCCATTTCAATGTGGAAACATGATATTTATATTTTACTTATCTTTGTTTCTTCACTCATTTATCCACCAGTGAATAATTTGAGAATTGTTTGTTATAAGACTCTTAATATTATATGTTCTCAGTCACTCATCCTTGCCCCTTCCATGGTAGTTACTTTTGGAGAGAAGCTGCCATAGAATTTTATTCAGAAATATCTCATTTAGTAACTCTTATGTAGTGCATTGTGACATATTATGTATTTGCATTTTCAGAATTATTTACTTATTTTATGTGCACTGTTGTTTGACCTTCATGCATATATGTATGAGGGTGTCATATCCCTGGATTTGTAGTTACATACAGTTTTGAGCTGCCATATGTGAACTGGAATTTGAATCTGGGTCCTGTGGAAGAGCAACCAGTGTTCTTAACTACTGGTCATAGGGTCTCTCCAGCCCCTATGTTTGCTTTTAACTGTTACTTTATTATTTATTTTTTCTCAATTCCTTAGCAACAATTTTGCCTGTGAAAGGGGAACAAAACCATCAACTCTTTGTATCTCCCTACCAAGCTTCATTTCAAGGTTTCACTTACAATATGCTAAAGTAAACAATTATGTATTATACACCTTGGGTTTGATTATATTAGTAACACTGTGAACAGAACTATGCATTTCATTTGTATGATAAGTTTCACCCTTAAAACAGTTTAAAGGATAATAACAATTTTAAATTTGATGTTTTTACAATATGAAATATTTTCTAGTATATTTTCTGTATGATCCAGCCAGATAGGTAAATCCAAATTTTGAGTTTATTCATCAAAAATTATTACACTTCTGTGTGTGCGTATATATACTACCTGGTTAATTCAGTGCATAGATTAAAATGAATTTCTTATCTCAGGCTTTGGAGTATGAGTATTCTACTATAATTGCCATCAAAATCATGGAAATAGATTGACACTTCAAAAGAAGCACCTTTAGCTTCTAAAATACTAGGCAACATGCAATGTTAACATAATGTTTGAAAAGAACCTTGGTGAAATAGATTCTACTTTACATTACAAAGTTTTTTTTTTTAAGATTTTTTTTGGAAGAAAGGAAGCACGGGACTTTATAAGCTGCAGATGTGGAGATAAAGAGACAGCCTCCATTACAGCATTTTTTATAGCAGTAACAGCTCCAGCAGATGTTCAATTGAGCATAGTACCAGGGGAAAAATCAGACATTATAATCTGGAAAGACTGTATATTGATTTAGCATGTTTGTTTTTGTGTGACTGTTATTGATGTTAAAGTGTCAACACCTAAAAGACACAGTTCACTAAAATCATAATTTGTTTATGAAATGATATTGGTGATTTTACTAGAACCTTCCCTAATTATTTTGGTTCATTCATACAAGACATCCATATTAGCAATCAAAATGTCAAAGTTAGCTCATTAAGTCTCCCACTTATATAATGACTTGCATTCCTGAGTGTCTATGGTAGAGTACCATTAAAAATGTTTCAAGATTCTCCTCGAACATTCACTTGTAAATAAGTACATCCTTCCTCTTATTCCATGTGGGATTTTAAAATGATTTTATGATTTGCAATACAGGCTCGGAGGAAAATAACAGATGGAAGAGAGAATTAATAGGTAGAAAGAGACAGTTACATAATAATGTTGAGTTGAGGAATAAAGAAAAGAAAATGGTGAAAACTATTTCAGCACAGACAGATAAATATAGATAATAGGCAAAGCCTTCAGTTAATCACCCAAAGAACTAGTGATACAACCTAAACATGGGCTAAATACTCTCTAGTGCAAGACTCTATTTCTTCACCCAACACTTTTAATTCTTCCTAACATGGCTGTTCTATCATAGGACTTTCTAAACACCATTGACACACTCACTAGTCTTCTCCAACATAACCCTTGCACTTAACTGAACATACGGTTTAGTTCAATAAATGAATATTAATGAAAGAGTGATACAAGTCAATGGCGAAGGTATAACACTGGTGTTGTGTGAGAAAGTATGTGGTCCTTAGTGTGCACATGATGAAGTGGTTCAGGTTAGCATGGAACACAATAGAAATCAGGTGAGATGCCACTAGAAAATAAAAACAAAATAAAAACAAAAGAAAGCATGAGTGAATATGAGTGAATGAATATGAACAAAATAAAATTTACACATGTAGAAATGAATAATGATGCTTCTTGATGATGCTTACTACTTTATATAATGAATATCTGATCATTTAGAAAAGTAAATGACAGAGTTGACATCTAAACATCTTCAAGACTGAAGTAAAGATATGATGGGGGATGTCCTTCTGTATGTTTCTCTTATCGGTTAATGAATAAAACACTGTTTGGCCTATATCCAGTAGAGGCAAGAAGATAGGTAGGGCTAGGAGATGAGAAATTTGGGAAAAGTAGGCAGAGGGAGCATGGTAAAACAGTCACCATGTAGACCACAAAGGAGTAGCTGGACCAGAATCTTCTCCAGTAAGATAAGACTACATGGAAATGCATAGATTTATAGAGATGGGTTAATAATTAAGATAGAGCTTGCCAATAAGAAGCCCTAGTCATAGGCTACAATATTATAACCAGTATAGCATTCATATGTTTTTTGGGGGCTGAGAAGGGCAGCGGGACCTGGTTGAAAAGAAACTGCCAGCAACAAAGACACCCCAGTATTTCATGCCCCAGAAACTCATTTGAACTGGGGTGGAGGGGAGCAGAACAAAGGTCATCCCTGAGAAATGCAACAAGGTCCACAAAGAATAGAGTAAATAGTCTAATAACTTGTTATGAGGGATAGGTACATCAAGGCTTACAGTTCAAGCTCGGGAAATGGCCTTTATTTAGTATCATGGAGCTAGTTTGTGCTGTTTTCCACAGTACAAACACAGTACACATTTCATCAACTCTGCGTTCAGGATTATCGAATTGCCAGCTTTAGTGGGTACCCCTGTAGAATTTTGGTAAATATTGCCAGCTCATAACTTGAGTCACAATTAAATATAGATTTTGGGAAAAATGCATTTGGTGGGGTAGAAAGGGAGATTAGATTTTAATGGTGAATTCAAAGGAAAGTCAGAGCCATTAACATGCCAGTAAAGAAGCTGGAGAGAGGGCTCAGTCATTAAAGGGTAGACTCATAACCAAAAAATAAAATAAAATACCAGCATAGAGATAATACTGGGATAGGACGACTGAAAACTGGAGAAGTTTTCAACATCATTTTTTCATCAGATTGTGTCAACAATACAAAATCTACAAAGTAAGAGGATGGCTCTGGAGCAGAGAGGAGAGAGAGGTGCTGTTTAAAAGAATAAAAAGGGTGAGTTCCAGTTAGACTAATATGTGTTGGAGGGGGAAAAATATCTAGGATGTCTCTATGGCAGCCAAGTCCTGGCCAAACTCTCCATTTCCCTTTGAAGAAAAAGCCTTTCACAAGCTGTCCAGAGCTTGGCACATTTAGGGCTGGGAAAAGGGACAAGCATTATTAAAATCTGGCTGGGAGGATGTGCAGGTGGAGAGAAGAGAGACAAATGAGCAGCTGAATAACGCTAAAGAAGCATTTGTAATGAGGTGGTGGCTACAGCTTGGGAAAGCCCGTCTTACATTTCCCCAGATGGTTATTCTGAGAATGAAAAGTGACTCCTGTTACTTCTCTTGCCTAAGATATCTCTTGTTAGATGTTCTTCCAGTAAACATATCTAAGCTCCAGAATTCAATCAATGGGGATTTTCAAAGAAACTTGCTTTCATATTTGACTTGACAGAATAAGGGGAGACAAGGAGAATATTTAGTTAGTGGAGCCTTCGAGGTTCCTGAATAGTGCTTCCTCAGAATCTCTACAAGCTGCATGCCATTTCTGACATTTTCCTGAAATTCTGCATGTCCTTCAGACCCTTGGTACATCTGAACATTGTTTCTACAACTTTCTGAGAAGGAGGACATGCATTTTTCCTGACTCTTCAAATATTACAGATATTCCGAAGAATGCATTACTCACTTTACATTGAAAGTTCTATATTTGAAATCTGAAAATATATCACGATAGTTGATAATTTTGTTTTTTTTTTGTTTTGCTGCTTTTGTAAGGGGTGCATATTTGTGAATGGCATTGTGACTCTTAGGAAATAAGATTTAGACAATAAAGAAGTTTTGCACTTCCAGGTGTGGTGGCTCATACTTGAAGAAATGACACTTGAGAAGTAGAGGCAGAAGGTTTAGGAATTCAAGGTTTTCTTTAACTACATAGCAAGATTAGGGCCAGCTGCAGGTGCATGCGACCCAAACCCAAAGGATGAATGAATGTTCTACACTTAAAGTATGGCTGTCAAAAGTTATACTGTGAAAGTAAATGTTCTATATGCACCAAAGCTTGACTAAACTGCAATTCAGTGTGCATGAACTACAGTCATTGTCCATTTCTAAATACTGTATATGTGTGTGAGAGAGAAAGAGGGAGAAATTATGTTTATGTAAAACATGAACATACCAAGGCAACTCCTGAAAAATTGTGTTTTACACATACATATTTAAATCATTCCATAATGGCCTTAACAAAACAGAATGATTGCCAAAGGAATTTTAATGTATGAGATATTTTAAAATAATAAAAGGGCAAGTGCTAACATAAAACTTATAAACAATGTATCCTTAACAAATTATAAGAATTTTTTAAATGTTGGTGAAGATCTATAAAAATACAAGCAAAATTTGACAATGTCCTCAATGTCACTGTTTGTATAACTAAGCATAATTTTAAACTTCTAATTCCCCTGAATCCACTCCTAGGAAATGCTAAGATTACAGGTAGTTTTCAGCAAAACCCATTTATACAGTGCTATGGATATGACACAAAGTTTTGTGCATGCTGTATAACCATTCAACCAACTGAGCTGCATCCTCTGCCCATGTTATATATTATTGATCCTCTTGTTTTCTTCAACCATAATTCTCAAGTTGCATTCAGGGACACTGTAGAAGTTGGCTAGTCTCTCTATTAATCTAAATATGGTTCTAGGTCTAAGAAGTGACATAGATGAGCCTGGGATACAAGTAAAAATAACAATATGTAATTCATAAAGCTTTTGTTTATTGAAGAAGATTAGTATTGAGTAGCCAGGAATGTGATTGACCTGTAAGTTGGCACCTTCCTTAAATGTTTACTCATTGTGTTTGATACACTAACACCATTGTGTTGATGGGGGACATACTTCTGTGTATATGATTGTCTTATTGGTTGATAAATAAAGTACTGTTGGCCAATAGGGAAAAAAAGATAGGTGGGACTAGGAGTCAAGAAGGATTCTGGGAAAGATAGGAGAAAGCACAGAGTCACCATGTGAGCCCGGGAAGACAGGATACTTGCTGCTGGTGTCCTATAAGATAAGTCTTATAAAATATATAGATTTATGATAATTAAGACTGAGCTAGCAGATGAGCAATCCTAGTCTTTGGCCAAGCAGCATTTGTACCTAATGTAAGTCTCTGTGTGTTACTTGGGACCTTAAAGTGGCAGTGGGCAGAACTTGGGCAGCCTGGTGGAAAGTACCCAGGTGGCAGCAGGACTCTGGTGGCTTGGTGGAAAGACTTACTGTTACATTGTGTAGGATAATTTGATGTGTCAACTTGACTGGCTTAAGGGATGCCAAGATGGCTAGTAATGCATTGTTTCTAAATGAGTCCCTAAGGATGTTACCAGAAATTAACATTTGAACTCACAGCCTGAGCAGGGCCTGGCTCAGGCATATAATCTCAACTGCCCAGGAATGAAAACAGGAGGATAATAAATTCAAGGCATATTTTGCTACAGACTGATTTCAAGGCTAATCTGGGCATCATAGTGAGACAATATCTCAAACTTTCAAAACTAAAAACAGGAATGTGAATGTAAATTTATGGTAGTTTTCCTACCTAGAATGTGCAGTCCTGGGTTCCATTTGTTACAGATCAATAGAAATAATATTAATAATGACAACAATAAATAATAATAATAGACTAAAACATCTCCCTCAAAATTCAGATAAATTCATAAAACCATTTGAGAGCCAGTTAGAAAAATAAAAGGCACAGAAGTTAATTTACTCTCTGCTCAGTCTTCTCAGTGAATGTAGCTGCTTGCTATTAAGCATTTGTGTCTGGATGTGCAGATAATCCACTAATGTCCTGATTCATAGTCCTCTGGGATCAGACTGAATTACACAAACAACTTCCAACTTCCAACAAATCTACACACACACACACACACACACACACACACACACACACACACACACACACACACTTTACATGTCTTCTGATTGATCCAAACATTGTGAAATAGATTATATAAGCATTTGCTTTTCTGAATTGTCTCACTAATCACAGGTTTTATCTACAGATGATTGAGACTTTTCATGGACATTTTCCCCATGGTGTTGAAATATTACAAGAAAAATAATGGTGAGTCCATTATGGCAAGATAATTGTATGGTTAATTATTTTTAATCATCTTTCTGCTGGTTCCTATTTTCTGTACTAAGCATTTCCAACTTGTTCAAGAAAATTAAACATATAATAAAATAAGTTAATAAACCATTAAAAATGCTTCCCCCAAATTCTTCCTGTTGTTTCCTAGTTCTACATTTGATAAGTCTATAATTATTCCACAACCCAGCATCAGCAATTACATTGATATTATGGGTTTAGTATTGTTCCTGTCCCAAATTTTTTATACTAGTGTTTGCAAACCATTACTAATCATATAAAAGGTGGTTATTTATAAAATTATAATTTATAATAATTATAAATTCTCACCCAAAATAGTATGTCAAATTTTAGAATATAGAAGACAACACATGGACTTTGCTCTTAAAATTCTTCATTTTTCAATAGCATTTACATTCAAATAAATTTGGTATGCCAACCTGCGCATCAAAACATCTTTTAAGATGTCCCACATACAAAACAGTATCTCCCATACCTATTAACTCTTTTAGCTAGAATCTTTCAGCATCTGTGGTCATTTGTATATGAAACGTTCCCAGTCAGTTCACTTGTTACATGACTTGTTCTCAAGAGCAGCATTCAAAGGTGTTAATATTGAGAAGTGACTGGATCGTGCGAGCTGTGGCTCAAGTAAATGGATTACCTCATTGACAGATACATACTGTGTTAGCATCTTTGGGGTGGATGAAAGTGAAGTCTGATGGGAGGAAATAGTCATGAGAAGGCACGATCTTGGACAGTATCCTTTCCTCAGCCCCTTTGTGCCTCTGCTATGTAGTTACTATGAAATGAGCAGGTTTTGTGTATTCTAGCCTCTAAACCGCATCAAGCTCTGCATCACCATGGCTCAGAAACAATGACACCAGGTGATGATGAACTAAAAT
Organism: Cricetulus griseus; assembly: GCF_003668045.3. Taxonomy (NCBI): domain Eukaryota; kingdom Metazoa; phylum Chordata; class Mammalia; order Rodentia; family Cricetidae; genus Cricetulus; species Cricetulus griseus. The sequence continues at coordinate 92,772,268 of NC_048598.1, read as the reverse complement.
CTCCAAAATTATATGTTAAATTAAACCTTACCTCTTGTTTATCCCATTTTATGTCACAACAATGAATAATGATGCCCTTGGCATAGATCTTGGATTATGACAATGTAAGAATTTGTGCATTCTTATAGAGCAACAACTTGGGATGAATTGGAAAGTTTTTCCCATGTTAGCTAATTCTTCATCACACTAAAAATGAAGCAAGTTGCTACTATGTTTCAAAATGCTTTTTATCCATGTTGCCTTTTCTGGTGATGTTTCTGGCTTTGTTTGTTAAAACCTATGGTCTGATCTAAAATACTGCAATCACAAATCTTATCTGAGGTTTTATTTTTCATTTTATTGTGCTTTGATTTCATTTATTGTCAATATGATCATCTGATCTTGGCCTATGATTTCCCTTTTTATTTTGCTTGACGGTGTGAATTTACAATACTTGACATTCAAAACCTTTTTATAGAAATTTTCCAGAGGGTTTCTATCGAAAGACTAAAGTTATCTGTTACAGATGGAGAGATATTAGCATGAGGAAACTGGGAAATACCTTGGTTGATTATTGGTCTGATTAATTGGATTTCTGTATAGATCCAGAGGAGAATCCGGCAGAACTCATTTAAATTTGTTTGTTCCAGTCAGATCAAGAGTTTATTCTTATTATGTTAACTTAGGGCAAATTATATAGGGCATAATTTCTAGCAATGAAATATGCAGTTTACAAACCTCATTCTCATTAGTCACAAGAAGTCATTGCACTCTTTCAGAAATATGCTTCAAGGGTAATTCAGTAACTTGTTTACACTGTGCTAACTAATTGCTTCATAGATGCAATTCTAACTATGCTGAGTTTGGAGCGGTGAAAGCATAAATATGACTATCATACAGAAATAAATACACAGTATTCAAATTTTAAGTACAAAAGAAACATTTTTGAAAATTCGGTGTTTGAATATCAACAAATATTATTTTCATCTGTAACCACTTACAATCTAACATAAACTTTCCAGGCATAGATTGCAATACAATTTAGATTCAACTAGTCTCTTGTTCAGAAAATGTTCTACTACCTACTTAGCCGTTTTCCTAGGGGAGAAAAGAAACTTTTAAATCTGAGGATTAAACAGAACTCTGTATAGAAAGGATTTGCTTTGGCCCACATAAGTGCTAAAGAGATTAGTATTTCCGGTGATTTGGAATTCTCTGACATATATATATATATATATATATATATATATATATATTAATATATGTGTGTGTGTGTGTGTGTGTGTGTGTGTGTGTGTGTGTGTGTGTGTGTGTGGTGTGTCTGTGTGTGTGTATGTGTGTATGGGTGTGTATGTATCATTGCTTACATTTTCCATATTTAAGTATAATATTAAATTTAGAATCATAATTTGGTATCATATAAGAAGGGAAAATCACCTACATTTTATATAAAGGTGATAACTAAGATGGGGATTAAAATTAATGTTCACTCAATTCATTTTAGTCAGATAAATCAGTCTATGTCCAAAATATATTTAGTTGTTTTTTCCTGAGTTGTTAGCAATTTAATATTTAAAATAGCATTTTTAGATAGGATCTCATATAGTTCTGGCTGACCTGGAATTCATTATGTAGACCAATCCAGCCTAACAATCACAGAGACCCAGCCACCTCTGCCTCTAGCTTTCTGGGTTTAAAGCTGTACTCTATCACACTCTGCTTAATATTTACATTTGGAAGAAGCAGAATGTTCTCAATTTCTCTGTTATGCTAATATTAATGCTTCTGTGCTTAACGTTAGGAAAGGAATGTTCATAGGGTTGTAATATGCTTGGAAGTCAATGGTGCAATCTGCCAAACTATAACAGATCTTATATACCATGTCAACCATAGTTGTAGAATGTTTGTGGGTAGGATTTACAGCCACTGTTTCTAATCCTTGTGTGATGATTGTTTTTAAGAAGTTGTGCCCAGTTGACCCAAGTAGAGCATTTTTAAGATTAGCATTTTATTGTTTTATATAAGTGAATGTATGTTTGTATCTCACATTTGTGTCTGGTCCTCAAGGAGGCTAGACATGATACACAGTATTGTCTCCTAAGAAGTAACTGTATTTTTGTTGTGTTTTTTTTCCTGGTTTGTAAAACCAAAACCCATTATTCACATATGTTAGGTAAATACACCACCACATCAACTGTCATAACTTAGAAACTAAAGGCAAATTTGAAACAGACTGATCAAGCCTATTTAGGAATATTTTAAATGGGGACTAATTTGCACAGGTTAAAATTTGTATCTTTATGCTTTGAGTAATAAACAGAAAATGAACTACTATTACAGGATAGAAACATTTTCTTTCTTTAATATCCCTGATATACACATATATACATGGATGTGTGTGTGTGTGTGTGTGTGTGTGTGTGTGTGTGTGTGTGTGTGTGTAAAACAACCAAGAAGAAGGAAATATACCTAATATAGCAAGATTATGAATGCTAGCTCTTTGTACAGAATGGAATCCTTTCCTCATCCACCCCCTTGGGAATATTGGCAAGTTGTGATGAAAAGATCTAACCAACCCTTATCCTCAATTTAGATGTAGACAAAAGATGATAGTGAACTTGTGCTGACTCCAGGCTCCAGATCCCCTAATGATTACCAGGCATATATTCACAAGGCTGAAGTGATGATGGAACCTCATGCCTACACCATGGCTGCACATTTTGTCCTCTTCACATCTAAGCCATAATGAAGGAGCTGAATACCTAGAGTTCAGGCCTGACCCACTGTCATTCCTTTGGGAATTATTCTGTCTTCCACCTCACTTTTGGGCTTTCTGCCTTAAGGGTAATTCAGTGCCCATCACAACACTCATGTTCTGATGTCTCCATAGGGAGAAAAGAAGAAATATTCTCCTCTGACTGTTGGCTGCAGTTATGCTGGTTTAATGTATCAGGAGGTTGGTGCTGGTATAGCAGTGACCACATTTGCATCATATTCATGGTACCCCCATTTTCTGCACATTTCAATTAAACTTGGTGTTCTCAAGAGAATCTGAGTGCTCTATGTCCCTTGTGACAGGCTCTGCTATATCTCTACACATTGTTACTTTGATTTTAGAAAAAAGATTTCAATAAAGAAAATAGAGATATTTACAGGCTTATTGTAACATTATTAAGATAAAGAACATGGTTTTTGGATTACTGTGTGTTTACCATTTGTTTCCCAAATATGTTCTCCACAAAGATACAGCTGAAAAATGATAAATAATTTCCTTGTTAATCTTAGGAAATGTAAAAATTCCATTTGTGCAAGCAATTTTTAAACTGTAATAATTTATTCACTAGGTAAAAAGAACATTACAGATTCTACTGAGCCCCAAATGCTTATTAAGCAACTTTATTCATCAAGACTATATATTCACTGCATTTATCAATAATAAATAAATAAACTATTATAATGTGCCAAGTCAATCACACATATGAAAACACTCACGTTAAAGTATTTTGATTTGAACTCAAAACCCCATGCCATGAAGTTACATACAACTACCTCACCTTCTGAACATTGTCTTAGACTACAAGTTGAATTTCTTCCTTTTCCCAGTAATTCCTACACCATGCTTGAAGAGCAAATTAAACTAATGATTTTGCAGAGGTCTATCAATAATTTCATTACTTCTGAAATGTGACATTCATCATAAATATAACCATCCTTAGACTGATTATGAAATATTGGCATTTAGCTGATTGTTAGCTTTCTAAAATAGTATTTTAAAGTTTTAAGACTACAGAGGAAAACTAAGTGATAATTCTTTGCAAAAGACTGTGGATTCAAAATGTGTCTTAGATCTGTATCCCATTTTTTAAATGGGTTATTTGTTTTCTTGGTGTCTAGTTTTTTGAGTTGTTTATAAATTTTGGATACTAACCCTCTTTTGGATTATAGTGGGTAATAATATTTTCTGCAGGGGGATAAATATGGATCTAATTGGATTATTTTCTATTAACCTATCCAGGTTGATCAGCACCACTTAATGAGTATGCTCTTTTTTTTTCCAGTTTATATTTCTGACTTCTTTATTTAAAAAGTCAGGTAATCCACAGGTGTGTAGATTTATGTTTGAATCTTCAGTTCTATTCCATTTATCAATGTGTCTGTTTTTGTACTAACACCATACAGTTTTTATCACTTTAGTTTTATAGTAAAACTTGAAATTGAGGGTGATGATATTTTCTGGAGTTCTTTTATTATTCAGGATTGATTTAGCTATCCGTGTGTGTGTGTGTGTGTGTGTGTGTGTGTGTGTGTGTGTGTGTGTGTGTGTGTGTGTGTGTGTCTGTGTGTGTCTGTGTGTGTCTGTGTTTCCATAGGAAGCTGAAATTGAAAATGTCCTTTCAATTTTGGGACAGAATTATATTGGAATTTTTGTGAACAATTTGCTTAATCTATAGATTGGTTTTTGTTAATGATACTCATTCATGATCATTGGAGATCTTTATATCTTCTGATGTCTTTTCCAATATCTTTCCTCAAAGACTGGCACCCACATTCAGAGGTCTTCGTTCAGTTCAATGCTGCTTCCCCAGTTTTACGACTGGGGTCCCTATGCTCTCACTAGCTCAGGTCAACTTTTTCTGTGGGTTTCTTCAGCACAGTCTTGGTTCCTTTGCTCATCCATCCTCTCTCTCTACAACTGGATTCTGGGTGCATGGATCAGCGTTTAGCTATGGGTGCCTGCTTCTGTTTGATCAGCTACTGAATAAAGGCTCTAAGATGGCTATTAATGTAATGATTGATCTCATTGTAGGGGAACAGCATAAAAGGCAGCCTCTCCACTACTGCCTAGATTCTTAGTCGGGGTCATCCTATTGGATGTGTGAACAGTTACGTAGTGCAAGATTTATCATTAAGCCGGGCATTGGTGGCTCATGCCTTTAATCCCAGCACTCGGAAGGCAGAGGCAGATGGATCTCTGTGAGTTTGAGACCAGCCTGGTCTGCAAGAGCAGATTTTGTTGACTGTGTCCTTTGCCTTACAGAAGCTTCTCAGTTTCAGGAGGTCCCATTAATTAATTCTTGATCTCAGTGTCTGTTCTGCTGGTGTTATGTTCAGGAAGCTATCTCCTATACAAATACTTTTAAGGGTACCTCCCACTTCTTCTAAGAGGTTCAGTGTGGCTGGGTTTATGTTGAGGTCTTTGATTCGTTTGGACTTAAGTTTTGTGCATGGTGATAGATATGGATCTATCTGCAATCTTCTACAAGTCAGCATCCAGTTATGCCAGCACGATGTGGTGAAGATGCTTTCCTTTTTTCCATTGTATAACTTTAGCTTCTTTGTCAAAAATCAAGTTTTTGTACATGTATGTGTTAATATCAGGGTCTTCAGTTCCATTCCATTGATCTACCAGTCTGTTTTTTCCCAGTATCAAGCTGTTTTCATTACTATAGCTCTATAGTACAGATTGAAGTCAGGGATGTTGATGCCTTCTGAAGTTCCTTCCTTGTATAAGGTTGTTTTCTCTATCATGTTTATTTTGTTTTTCCATATAAAATTGAGGATTGTTCTTTCAAGATCTGTGAAGAATTGTGTTAGGATTCTGATGGGGATTGAATTGAATCTGAAGCTTGCTTTTGACAAGATTGCCATTTTTTTCAGTATTGATCCTACCTATCCAAGAGCAAAAGAGTTCTTTCCATTTTCTGGTATCTTCTTTAATTTCTTTATTTAAATACTCAAATTCTTCTTTATACAGGTCTTTCACTTGTTTGTTTAGTGTTATCCCAAGATATTTTATGTTGTTTGTGGCTATTGTAAAGGTTGATGCTTCTATAATTTTTTTCCTCAGCCCAGTTATTAACTATAGATAGTAGGGCTATGGATTTTTTTTAGTTAATCTTGTATCCCGCCACTTTGCTGAAGGAGTTTATCAGATGAAGGATTTATCTCTGAGAGTTTTCAGGTCACTTCTGTAAACTATTATATCATCTGCAAATAGTGAAAGTTTGATTTCTTCCTCTACAATTTGTATCCTTTGATCTCCTTTTGTTGTCTTATTGCTCTAGCTAAAACTTTAAGTACAATATTGAAGAGAAATGGGGAGAGTGGACAGCCTTGCATTGTTCCTGATTTTAGAGGAATTGCTTTGAGTTTGTCTCCATTCACTTTGATGTTGGCTGTTGGTTTGCTGTATATTGCTTTTATTATGTATGTTCCTGTTATCTTCCATCTCTCCAAGTCGTTTATCATGAAGGGGTGTTGGATTTTGTCAAAGGCTTTTTCAGCATCTAGAGAGATGATCATGTTTTTTTTTTCTTTTTCAATTTGTTTATATGGTGGATTGAATTGATGGATTTTCTCATTTTGAACCATCCCTGTATCCCTGGGATGAAGCCTACTTGATCATAGTGGATGATTTTTCTGATGCGTTCTTAGCTTCGATTTGCCAGTATTTTATTGAGTATTTTTGCATCAATGTTCATGAGGAGTATTGGTCTGTAGCTCTCTTTCTTAGTTGTGGCTTTGTGTGGCTTGGGTACTAAGGTAATTGTAGCCTCATAAAAAGAGTTTGGCAACGAGCCTTCTGATTCTATTGTGTGGAACAATCTGAGGAGTACTGGGATTAGCTCTTCTTTGAATTTCTGGTAGAATTCAGCACTTAAACCATCTGGCCCTGGGATTTTTTTTTGGTTGTGAGGCTTTGGTGACTGTATCTATTTCATTAGGTATTATAGGTCTATTTAGATTGCTTATATGTTCTTGCTTTAATTTTGGTAAGTGACACCTATTCAGAAAATTGTCCATTCCCTTGAAATTTTCAAAGTATGACCTGATGATTCTCTGGATTTCCTCAGTGACTGTTGTTATGTCCCCCTTTTTATTTCTGATTTTGTTAGTTAGCATGGTCTCTGTCTGTCTTTAGGTGAGTTTGGATAAACGTCTGTCTATCTTGTTGGGTTTCTCAAAGAACCAAGTCTTTGTTTCATTGATTCTTTATATTGTTTTCTTTGTTTCTACTTTATTGTTTTCGGCCCTCCATTTGAGTATTTCTTAGCATCTACTCCTCCATGGTGAGTTTGCTTCTTTTTTTCTAGAGCTGTGAATTCTCTAGAATTGGTGTTTTGATTATTATGTGGCGAGGGTATTTCTTTTTGTGGTCCTGTCTATTTGGTGTTCTGTAAGATTCTTCTACTTTCATAGGCATATCCTCCTTTAGGTTGGTGAAGTTTTCTTATCTGATTTTGTTGAATATGTTTTCTGTGTGCTTTATCTGTATTTCTTCACCTTCTACTATACCTATTATTATTGGGTTTGGTCTTTACAGTGTCCCATATTTCCTGGATATTTTGTGTTAGGAAATTGTTGAACTTGAGATTTTCTTTGGTAAATGACTGTATTTCCTCTAGTGAGTCTTCAACACCTCAGAATCTCTCTTCCATCTCTTGTATTCTATTGATTATACTTACTTCTCTAGTTCCTGATCATTTACCAAGCTTTTCCATTTCCAGCATTCCCTTATTCTGTGTTTTCTTTATTGTTTCTATCAGCTTTCATGTCTTGAACTGTTTAAATTGTTTAAATTGTTTCCTTCACTTGTCTGGTTGTTTTTCTCTTGGCTTTCTTTGCATTCTTTAAGAGATTTGTTTTTTTTGGTTTGTCTTTTTCTCCATTTCATTAAGGGATTTTCTCATTTCCTCATTAAGTGTTTCTATCATCTTCATAAAGTTTTTTGAGGTCCTTCTCTTCTGCTTCATCTCTGTAGAAATTTTCAGGTATATATGGTGCAGAGTCCCTAACTTCTCTTGGTATCATATTGGTCTTTCTGTTGTTGAGTGTATTCTTATATTGTAGTCTTCCCATCTCTTCTTCCAGTGAATACAGGTGGGGTCTCTCCCTCTCCTCTAGTCTCCCAGTGGGCATAGATGGGCCAAGACTTCAATATTAACAACTCTGGATAGTCCATTCTCCTCACTCAAGTGGATGGTGTAGGGGGGGCCAAGACTTAATAGAGGTCAGAAGGAGGAGGGGATAGGATGCTCCAAGACTCAGGTGTTGCCAGACTTAGGGTGGTCTGTACTGCTGGGGTGGGTCCACTACATGTTGACTGGACCCAGGAAGTTCCAAGGAGGGGATGGGGGAAGCTGGGCCTGAGCATATGCCACAGTCACCTCAAGCAGAAGGTAGAGGGTGTTGGGGTGCAAACACTGAGGTATGGCCAGACTTAGGGTTGTCTGTCCTTCCAGGGCAGATGCACTACATGTGGAGCAGACCCAGAAACTTCCAAGGGGGGAATAAGGGGAGTACGGCCTGAGCAGAGCTCGAATTCACCTCAAGCAGAGGCTAAGGGCTTGGGCGGGAGGGTGGCAAGCAGGTTAATAGTATTTCTTTGTGTGTATCTAACCAAATTTAATTTCATTCATCACTTGAAGAACTTTTCCCAAGATGTTAGCTATGCAGAGTGCTAAAGAACATGGCTGAGAAAGCATTTACAGAGTTGGATTGTGAGGTCTTTGATCATGTGTCAAATGGCAGTATAACTGAGTTGTGTGTTACATCTAGTTTTAGTTCTAAGAATATTCTCCATAGTGATTGCCAGAGTTTCTGTAGCAATCAGTTTAATCCCACCACTATCTATCAAGGCTTTCTTGGCAGCTTGATAAGCTGCTAACTCATTATTTTACTGGCCTATAATCGTTGCATAAACTCTAATATTGTAAACAAATGCCACAGATCATAATTTCTCTCTTAATCTCTCAGTTCTGTGAGCTTATTACTCCTCTTTGAATTATAAAGATGTGTGTGTGTGTGTGTGTGTGTGTGTGTGTGTGTGTGTGTGTGTGTGTGTCCATGTGTCCTTCCTAATAGGCTAGGATCTTTGTTTTTAACTCTGAAAATCTATACAGGAAGGTCCATGTGAATGATTAGCAATAGCTTTGTTTATTTAATTGATTTTGTTTTAAAGTGTTTTCTTATATTATACAAGCCAGTCCTATGCTCAGTTCTGTTTTTATAAACAAATCTAATCCATTGGTGTTGTTATTCTTGTGTAAATTTCCCTGCCAAAAATTAAATTATTTTTATATCTGAGGATAGAAACAAGTGAAATATATTATTAACTTCACATCATCACTGAATTACTTTTTTAGTCAATTGCTAGAAATATTTGGGCTTATTAATGAGTTCTATATTGATCCGTTTACATGAGTGGTATGTTTTGTTGTCTTGTGAGAATAATATTGTGGTCTCAGAATCTGTTGCTAAGAATTCACAGTTTCTGCCATCTGCTTCTGTCTTCTGCTTTTAAAGATATAATCAAAAATGTGGGGGGTAGGGAGGAGGGTATATGTGTTCATGCACATGCTTAATTCTAGAAGAGTATGAGAGGACAAAAGTTTTAAACTGTACTGAAAGTTTATATAAATCCACATGAAACATGTGATTTGAAGAAAGGGCAGTCTTTGTTGGTGTCTTTGACTGGAGAGACAAGAGCAAGCATATATTTACTGGAGAAAGGACACTGACAACAGTTCAAAGAAAGATTTCACCCAAGTAGATCCAAAGAGTTTGTGGAGTTACTCACAGAATATGGTGAGGAGTTATTTATGGAAATATGGATGACTCAAAAACAGCTGCATCACCTAAATAGTGCACATCAGCATGGCTGACAACTCATGAAGGCAGCAGCCTTGGAGTACCGTTGCCAAATTGCGGGCAGTGCCCCTGAAGTGTCTCATCCCTCACAGCAATTGCTTGTTGCTTGTGAAGCCTTGGAGAGATGGCCTTGATGAATCTTGAAGTTCTGAGCTTTGAACCTTGTGCCCCCTGTTTGTTTCTTCAGTCTTACTGAGCTGTCTTTGCTAAAGGAGGGGAGGTATCCATTCAGAGGAAATGGCCTCATGACTGTATCACACAGCTTCACCGCCATATCACATAACACATAAGAAGAAAACCAAGTATAGAAATGTACCTTTGTTGCCTGTTACCTATATCCTGGAACTTTATTTCATGTCAGTAACAATACATTCTCTGTAGGACCAAGCTTAATGAAGTCCCAACAAAACCATCAGGTATTTCAGGAATATCTACAAAGATTTATTGTGTTACCTGCTAGGTCATGCTCCAAATTTCTATGTCCAGTTTTGAGATTATATCCTCATAGTTTTGTGTTTTGTGACAAATGTGTCTCTAGAAATAAAATGCTGCCAACCATACGCATTTAAGTGTTTAGCTAACAAACTTTCCTCTTGCTGATGGCTGTATATTTGATGAAAAGACCCCCATATTTATGTTACTCAATGTTCTGGAGAAAAACAGAAGCAACTGAATGAACATATATTACCAAGGAGAATCTTTAAATTGGCTTACATGATTTGAGCTGCCCAAGAACATCTGTCTTCACATTGGAGAGGCTAAGAAGTGGGTAGCTGCTCAGTTCACAAGGCTACCTGTTTTAGCTGTCCCATTCTACTGCTGCAGGCTGGGGCACACTTCAAGAGCCAATGTGCATCCATTTACATAGTCAGCCAGAGAAGCTAGGTTCTCTTCTCATTAAGGGATGTCAGCAGCCATGGCAGCAGTATTTACCAGCAAGAGCTGAAGGTCAGTAGGACAAAGCAAATCCTTTCTCCTAGACCTCCTGACATCTGGGCCACACATGGGAAGTGGCCCATATTTAGTTAATCAAGAAATTACCTCACAGGCAGACCCAGAGGTTAACCTTATCTAACCAATCCCAGACCAGTGTGTTCAATGTCTTGCCTCCCTGAAGATTCTTGCCTGTGGAGTTGATTGTCAATCTTAAACATTATAATGTTTAATTATCTTTTTTTTCTTTTAGGTGTTTTGATTTTAACCCAATGAATTTTGATGAATAATCCAATAAGAAAATAGATTTCTATGTAGAATTTTCCCTGCAAGCTTAAGACTTAATTGTTGTTATGCTGCAGAAACTATAAAATCTCAATATGAATTTCAGATATGTAACACTGTGCAAAATGAGAGTCTTACTTTTGCATTTGTGATTGAAGACACAGTAATCAACAATGATGTATTCATGTTTCTTTTACCAAGATGAAATTGATCATGACTAGAACAATTGTCCAATAGTTTGCTTAGTGTTCATATTAAACATTAGGTTCTTCAATTTATTTAAAAAATGGAAATAGGACAAGTTAACACTTATTTCATGTCTTCCAATGCCGCAGGTATGTACTTCCCATATCTTAAATTTGTTAACTTGAAATACCAGTTTAAATGACAGTTACTATCATACTCATTTTACAAATAAAGAGACAAGTTTGAAATATAAACTTGTCTACATGTTGAGAGCAAACCAGGTGGTGATATAGCTTATGCTAGATCACTTGCCAAGTATACACAAGGCCCTGGTTTCAATCCTTAATACATAGAATACTTCGCTTGAAAATATCTGAGATAGCATTTGTAGTGAGCAAATGCTATATCTGAGATAGCATTTGAACATGTGAGCAAATGTAGCTCACTTGTTCAAAGCTAGCCTAGTATAACAAGGCTTGGGTTCTATCTTTTAGCCCTATGATTAATAACACAAAGCTAACCAAACTAGTATTTAAAGCCAGAGCTCAAGCCACTTTCTTTTACCCAGACTCACCCTTTTCCCATTGGTTTCTGTTATCATGATTTTCTATGATGATATTTTGCTATGGAAAATATTATTATACTAAGGTGTGTTTTCCCTGGATATGGAAGTGAAAAATAAGATCAAAAGAGTGTGATGACATAAGTAGGTGGGTTTTGCTAGATAAATACTTAAATGTGTATAACTCCATAAACACTTTTCTACAGAGAGCTTTACCTAATTAATTAAGAATCACTTCATTCTGTCACATAGTGAAAGTGCATTTGGAGAAACGCTAAACACAGTAAAAGGAATATCAGGAATATACTGTTGTCCACAATTAAAGTCTCTCTTTAGCTGTAATGGCTTGGTATTACTCTCAGACAAGAAAATTACAAATTCTCTACATATGCTCCTAAGGTTTGTCCTGCATAAGAAACAGGTGGCTACTCACTGGATAGTATCACTGAAATCAGAAAGCAAGAAGATTCTCTGGATCCCAAGATTTGCTGAGCACACAATGCATAGGACATCTTAATCACATCTAGTAATTAGATAGTGTCTCTTTGTTGGGCAATACACAGCCCCCTAGTCTTTCATCTGAGATTCACTGTGCTTTGAAATGTATGCCTGCAGACTGAAAGGGTAAAATTTAAAAATGGACTGAAAGTAGTGCTTATGAAACAAAAGAATGAGGCAAATTTGAGTGGTTTTGAGTATGATTCTTTGAATGAGAAATGCCCCCTCCCCAGCATCTTGGGCCTTTGAATACTTGGTCCTCAGTATTTGTTTGTTTCTTGGGTAGCCTTAAGAGGTGTAGCCTTGTTGGAGGAAGTACATCATTGAGAGTATCTTTGACAGTTTCAAAGCTTTTTTCATTCTCAGTATACTCGCTAAGACCGTGCTTATGGCTCAAGGTGTGAGCTCTCCTCCATCATGCCTGCTGCTGGCTGTCAAATCCCTGGGCCATCACAGATTCTCATCACTCTGGACCCATAAGCCCAAGTAACCTTTCTTCTATAAGTTGCTTTGCTCATGGTATTATATTACAGCAATAGAAAATTAACTAACACAGCATGATACCAAAACTGAGTGCCAAAGAAAGAATTTGTGAAGAAGTCTGTGCTTTGTGAAGAAATTATAAGATACTGTGGTGTGCATAAGGAGCATTCCAACTTCACTGTGTTACCACAATTAGTAAGTTAAGAAGAAATGTGTCCGATCTATGTTAACATTTCTTTTAGAACAGTGGCTTTCAACCTAATGCTGTGACATTTCAAAACAGGTCCTCATGTTGTGGTGGCCCCAAATCATAAAATTATTTTCATTGCTACTTCATTACTGTAATTTTGCTATTGTAATGAATCATAGCTTAAATACCTGATATGTAGGGTATCTGATATGCAATCCCTGTGTAAGGGTCATTCTACCCCCCAAATGGGTTACAGTCCACAGGTTGAGAAGCACTGTTTTAGCTGTTTAACATGCTCAGTATTAATGCACAGGAGAAGGGCCTGGCCCTGACACAACCTGTTTTGGCAGATTATATTGACTCCTCATGGGAGCCCTTACCAATGAGGAGGAGTAGACTGGAGGGGGAGGGGTTGAAGGAGGCAAGGGGGTTGGGAAGAGGGATGGGAGGAAGAGCTGTGGTTGGAATGGAAAGCGAAATAAAAATGGGAAAAAGTCACTTAAAGAAGTTTTATACAACTGATATGGACCCAGTTACTGAGAAAACATAGCATACTGTGACTAGGTCAAAGGTATAAGGTGGCTGGGACTATTGAGAATATATAAATGGCCTTGAATGTGGATATTCCTTGAGAATGTCATCTGGCTGACCCGATCGCCTGATTGTCCATTCTGTAAACAGCTGTTGAAATTATACTTATAATAGCAACTTCTTCATTTATTTTCACAAAGAATTAAGAGATCTAGGGACTCTATAAACAGGAAGACAAGACTTATAAAAGCCCCACCATGATGAAAGATGGATAAATATTTCCACATTATGTCTCAGAGGCAAAGGGTCAAAAGGATTGAATAGCAAGTCCCATATATAATTAATCTAGGTGTTTATAAGCAAATATGGAACAATAGTAATCATAGTGCCTCTCCAGCTTGTCTTGTAAACCACCTTCCTTCTCAGTCGTATAAGTACTGTGGACTGGTGAACAATGTTAGAAGATTCTCTGATGATTTTGGAAAATCATTTGCCTACCTCAGACCAAGTTACTTTGCATATGAGCCTAAGGAATTAGAATCTCTGATGCCTAAGTTATATAAGTAAAGAAGTTAAATCATTGAATATGCCTTTCTATTTGAACTAACTATGAGGATGTGAGCACTTTTTTATATATTTGTATGTTTTTCTGATTTGTCATCATATATAGTGGGAAATTACCAATGCGGAGTCAGGTAGAAATTTATGGGTATTTAATAGGGAAAAGCCTTACTTACAGAGCTGTCTAGCCAGCCGGTGGGTCAGCAGCCTGTACAGCAAGTACCAAAGAGAAACCGAAACCACTACGTCACTCTGACCACGCCCTCACAAGCCTGGTCAGGCACACCTGTAGCCAGCCCCTAAGAAGGCATGGCTACAGCTTCCCTACAATCATACATCACAGAAAGTAAAAATATAATAGCTGTATCTTCAGAATTCATTAACTGTCATTTTCTTGGATAGTAGCTATAATTGGAAATCCTTTGCATTCAATGAAGCCTGCAATAAGAGTTGGAGAGTTGTAAGCCCCTCCGTTCTCCATTCTTTCTCTCTGTGTCTTCCCTCCACATATCCCATGTGTTACCCAAAGATTTTACATATAGCATACTAGCCAGATTTGTCAATATCCCCAGGCATTTTTTTATTCTAATAGTATTTGTTTTGTTCTCATTCCTCAGCTTAAACTTTCCTTTACTATCTACAGAGAAATAATGTTATATAATTGAACAATTGAAGATGATGATTGATAGTCCTATAATATTTTATTCACATTTAATTTCAGCAAGAAACTTGGTAGCTATAGTGATGTGGAATAAAATTTAAAAATCTATATAACAGCTATTCAAGAGGTAGGTTGCACTAATATAGTCCTACACACATCACTTCTAGAACCTTTTCTTCCTGAAATTGTAAATCCACAGAATTGAAAACTGCCTCAAGTTTCAATGTTCTCTTTGGCAGTGGGAGTGATTTTTCGCCTATCTCCTGAGTGGGAGAATGTTTTTATACATTTATTTTTATCAGCTATTTTTCTATAAACATGAAGAAACTGTATTAAGGAGATGAGTCCGTGTTAAAAATATTGTGAAGAAGAGACACTTTTGAATGTTTTATTATACTCCCATTTTTGGAATCTCTGAATTATTACATATTTTGGAAAAAAGAGATTATATATCAGGATTAAAGATTAAAGTTGTAAAAATAGAAGCATTACTATTCAGTGAAATAAAATGAAATAATTTTGAATTACAAAATTATTTAAGCTTCAAGCAAGATCTGCTTTGAAATATCACAGCCCAAATAACACTAAGGTATTAGACATCTGCAACCTACATTAATAAAAGTTTTTTTAAAAAACAAATTGAGACTTAAATATGCCAAAGATAACATATGGAACATTTAAAGCACTAAAGGAAAATGACACACTCTCAGTTGGCACTACTTTTCCAGATACGACCAAAGTGCAGTGTTACTGCCTAATCTATTTTAAAAGTACACAGACTCCTGGTCGTCTACCAGGGCTGACTCAAGTTTGAAAAGTCACGATACGCCATCAAAATGAAAAACACTTGTAGTCATCCCTCTCAAGCTTTCATGCTTTATGAAAGATAGAATTATTTGTATGGATTTATACTTAAAATGTAGGCAGATCACAAGCTCAAGTTCAAAACTCTGTCATCAAAAGACCATGCCTCGAATAAAGGTTAAGGTTTAAAATTCATAAACATCTTACATCTCCTTGTTTTCCTCATCTTCTTGGTAAGAGAACTAGTCTAGATGATGTATGCTAATTCCTGCCAGTACATAATATTACTGATAACAAATCACTTTAAGATGAATCATAACATTGTATTTGATAGCATATACAGGCATTAAGCAAACAGAGTACATTCCAACCCAGAAAGAATGAGTCAGTATAAACTTCATGTTTAATCCACATTTCTGATTCTGTCTGGAGGGCCTTTAATAGTCAAGTTTTATGATTAGTATATTAATCTTATTAGAAATATTTTTATTCATCCCAGGTCTTCAAATTACATAAGAATTGCCTGTGGAACCAACTATGAATTAAGAGTAATTCTTGATTCCCTGCCATGCCACAGAGGTTCTGATAAAGAAGGTTTCATAAGGATGAGATATTATGGTTGCAATATGAAAAGCTCCCACGGGTTCTTATGGTGAATGTGGTTCCCAACTGAGGATGCTATTTCAGGAAATTCTGCATACTTTCAGAGGTGGGGTCTAGTTGGAAGAAGTAGAACACTGAGTGTTTTTGAAGGCAATATCTGTTCCTCAGTTATTTCTTTGCCTTTGGTTTCCTACCCTGTTCTTGCGTCAAGGTGAGGGACATCTGTCATTGCCCATCCTGTTGTATTCACATCTTATGCCAGACATTCTGTTGTCAGGTGAGACACACAATAGCCACATCTTAGGCAAAACATTCTGCAGTTTGACACTGAAGGAGCAATGGCAGGAAAATGTCTCTGACCTTAAGTCATAATGAAATGGAGTCAATTCTGTGGGTTCCCATACTACCCACCATGAAGCAAACAACTGTGCCGCTATATTCTCCCTCCATGGTGTTCTGCCTCATGGTGGTGGTAGGAACAGAGAACCTGATTATAATCAAGGAACTGTGCACCCAAACCACTGTTTCTCCCTACAGTTTCCCTTAGATGCTTTGTCATAAAGATAGGAGTAGTAACTATGGCAGCATAGACACCATTCTTAAATGTTCAAAGACAGATTCTAAGTGTATGAACAGAACTTTGAACACCTTGCTCCTAAGGCATTCCTTGGTCAAAGCCTGTGCAGTCTCATATGGGGAAGATGATGAATAATTATGGAACAATCACTAACATTAAATTTTGCCTCAATGCCCTGACAAATATTGAACTCTTTAATGCTCTTTAGAAATGAAAAAAATGTTATCTACCTATCATCTGCTTGCTTCACCATCCTTACATAATAACTGGATGCTTAGAAACATTCTTTCAGTCTATAAATTCTTAGCTTTTACATCATCCATTTTTTACTTTACTTATATATTAGTAAAATATATATATGAAATATTATATGTTTATATATAAAGTATAAATAATATATAATATACTATATGTTATATAAAGTCTTAGTATTTTTTAAAGCAACATGTGAGGTAAATAATCAGGAGTCTGAAAATGAATCTTAGCTCTAGGCTCATGTGTACAAATATTTGTCAATGGAGTATATGTTGAGACTTACTTGAATTCAGATATGTCAAGATCTCTTAGAAATAGACAAAGGCACTTGTCAATAACAGAGTTTTCTTGCAAAAGAGTTGAAAAAATGGCAAATGACCCAAATCAAGATTAGCAGAACATGATATCATGAAGCATGCAAGCACTGGGGAAATTATAGCACATGTTTTGTGGCAGTAAGAGTTCTAAACTAGATCAAGAGGACCTCTTCTTTATGTTCACACAGCTATACTATCATTCAAACAATAGCCTGGATGATTCTCTGAAGATATTTGAAGTTAAATTCCCTAAGGGACTGCCTGTAAAAGTGCATATTATCTATCCTAGAAAAGCCAGATCCATTGAAGTGATCTCTTATAGGGAAGTTTTAAGGGATTCAGCAGTGAAGATGAAAACATACAGGTGGGCCCAAGCATGTGAAATTATCTCTGACTTATGACCCACATGGAAACAGCAACTTTATTACAAAATTTTAAATTATGGAATTTTTTCTAAACCTGAGTGAGCTTAAAAAACATTTCCCCTTCTTGACATAGATATGTTGAGCATTAAATTGTTTAATACATGTAAGATGCATTGAAAATTTCCTTGTACATAATAAGTGGTTGTTTAACTAAGCACATAAAACAAAAAATAAAGATCAGGTAGAACACCAGTTTCCAATAATTTCATATGAGATATAGGAGTACACACCACTTCATATGTGGCATTGGTCCAAACATTGCTGGATGTTCTGGATAGTCATCCTTGTGGTTGGCAAGCATGGCCAACTCTGCATGATATCTCTCCATACTCAATCAGAAAAATGGAACTCCACAGCACTCTGGGTGCAACGCTCTCCTCCCAGAGCTTCCATTTATGCTGTTTGCTAAATCAACTCCAATCCCCACCTCTAGTCCTCTTCATTAGCCAGCATCTGTTTGCTGGTTATGGCTGAGCATATTAAGCCAAATGTCTTAATTTCTTCTTCTACACATCAGTCCCCTGCCATACTTTACTGCTAAATATCTGAGTAGTTATATGCCTAAATATTGTCCCACATATTATTCTGCTTGTTTGTAAATATTCAATAGTGTTACCATCTTTAAGACATTTAAATGAATGCAAAGCATATGTAATATTAGCACTGTAATCAGAGGCTACCTATTCCAATTGCAAAAAGTAAAATAAAAAACAAAATCTGAATGTACAAAATAATGAACTTTTTCTGTCAGTGCATGGCAATGACTGCTGTGAATTTTCATTTAAAGAATGGTTCTGACTCTGATTGAAGATCTTGAACCACCATGTCAGGTGTTAGCAAGAATGAGAATTTGCATTGATTATTTGTAAAGCTGTCTTTGAAAGACCACCATCTCTCTTATGTAAATGTCACAGAATGGAGCACATGAGGTTCACACAATTCCCTTTGCTAAATATGGAGATTTCCTAACAATGTATTTTGTGTTCGGATAGAAGAAGCAAAGTAAAGACGATTTTGAAAAAACAAAAAATGGTGCAGGTATTACATAAAACAATACTGGGTCCACAGTCACATCAGGAAGATGAGATAGGTCTAGATTTCTAATGGAGTGTCCCAGAGCAGAATTGTTGTGGACTGAAGTTCAGACAATTTTGCAGGCATTGTCTTGTACAAGTGACTTGGAATATGAAGCTGTGACATTCACCTAAGTTGATCTTTGTTACATTTCTAAGTATGTCATGTCAGAGGCCCATTTTCCAAATACCACATTTGTTCATATAGTTCTTCACGTTCTCTTTATTTTATCAACACTCCTGATTTTAAAGAATATAACAAAAATAAATAACAATATATTTCTTCTTTATTCTTCGTTGTTGGTAAAGGAAGACAGAGCCAAGTCTCTTTATGTCACATTAAATGGTAAATGCCTGAAGTTGTATTCTGCACTCCAGCCTTCTTTCTCTCACATAGGAAGGCTTAGGTATGACTCAGCCATGACTTTTATTTTAGGGCATATTCTTACCATTTTCTGAATTTGGACTTCCCAGACTGCCTTAACTCGCTCTTTCTTTACATTTCTAAAACTTTGTAGTGAAGGGGAGAAAATGCCAATAGAAATAAAATAAAATAAAAAGGCATTTGGTACTAGAAGGTTTAGAAGATTAAAAGATTTTTGTTAGAATCTCTATTCATTAGCTGCATTAGGGGAAGACGCTGAAAAAAATCAATGCTTGACTTTTACTTTAGCCTTAAAATGTCATTAAATTCCACACATGAAAAGGTTGATGGTAACACCCTTTGTACTTAATTGACAACACTCCCATTATCTGTAGCATTTTGTTAAAAGAAAAAAGAAAGAAAGAAAGAAAGAAAGAAAGAAAGAGAGAGAGAGAGAGAGAAAGCCCATGTGAACACTGTAAGAAAGGTCAACAAGCAGCTTGAAATATTTATTTTTTAGATGGGAGGCCTTTAGGATTGTAGACAAACTTAATAATTAATTTTTCTCCCTCTTTATGAAGCTCATTAGGTTTTATAGGATATTTGAATGAATGCTTTTCTAGATTGTGATGCATTATTCATATTTGGGAATTGAGATGCTGGCCTTCATTGATGCCACCCAATCACTCATCACCTCTTCTCACCATGCTGCCAAACAAAAAGACACAATGCTTTTTGTAGCATTCATTCCTAATACATTTCCACATTATAGTTGTTCCTTGGTGTTATACTCAAGCCTATGACTGAATAATGCAGATGGAAAAGCCAGCTTATGGACAGGGTATTGACTAAAATGAGCCAGTTTCCATGCCTAGTGAAGGATACACTATAATCCTTGTGGCTGTGAAAAGATAATTCCAATTTTCACAGGTATCTGTTAAAAAAGAACACAATACTTCAATTTCCATTGATAATTTATGATTGTTGGGCACCAAATAGCCACTGAGTTCAAGCTTTTGCTTCGTAGAATGACTTCCTTGGGAAATTGTAAAATTTCAATGGGGCATTTTCAAAATCTAATTCAAAAAGTTTTGTTAACAACATATTGCAAAGACACATTTATATTCTAAGAATATACTTCTCTATTTTTGTTAGAATGTCAGAAGATAGACTATGGTATTGGATTTCCTTTTAGATGTGTTAAAAGCTATATTTTGCCATTTATCAAACCTACAAATATCTTGTGGAATTGTAGTTGGCATTCACAGAAGCAGTTTTCTGCTTGCCAAATGCATGCACATGGAAGACATTTCATACCATATGAGAAATCATGAGGAAGATGGCAATCTCCAGAGTTTGTGATACTCTCTGGGGACAGGGCAGGCTCAAAGTAGAGGCTAGGGAAAAATTGTGAGGTTTACCATTGGTCATTTATTATATTAACAAGGAAGTCTATTGTTTCCTACTTTTAAAGTCTGTTTTTTTTTTTTTTTTCTGGTAGGAAAGCAAAATGTTTTCCTCAGTGCTGATTACTACCAAAAGTGATTTATGGATGTTACAATGTAAAGATGGCTCCCTAACATTTTTCCTCCCAGCTTTGTGCACTGTCTTCTCTAAACCCACAGAGTCCTCTTTGTCCACAGGTGTAAGAAAACCTACTACAGTACAAGTGGCTTCCCAGTGGGCACATCCTCAAAGGAAACTGAACCCCAAGTCTCCTAGAAGTCATTAACCTCCCAACATCTCCTCAGCTAGGGATGGGACTTTATGAGCTTCTCTCTCCCACCACAAGAGGGGAGTAACTGGAGGATAGGGAATGCAAGTAGATTTTATCACAACACCAGAGGGGAGGAGTAAAACTATGGATGCTATTCTGCACATGTAAATGTTTGGAATGGATGCTATACTGCAAACATCATGGTTGCTGGAGGATGATGTCTACTGGCTTTGTCTATGCTATTAGTTGTCATAAACAGGAAACTCATCTCATAATTCAATCTTAAACTGCCATTTTCATCTGAAAACAAACATCTAAAGGATGCCATGGGGAAGAGTTATTAAGCCTGTGCATGCCATTCTTTAATATTTTTCTCTGACCAAGCTGAGGTAATAGGAAATAGAATTATCCTGGGAAAACCAATGTCTGAATTCAGGGTAGTCCACAATCATCAATGATCTCTTGATCCAAATTAATTGCAATGAATTCCTTGAATACAACAGAAAATTAGAAACTAGTTGTTGTAGAAATTTGTGGCAGTTTGAATGAGAATGGCTTCCATAGGTAAGTGGATTTGAATGTTTGGTCACCAGGCAGTGACACTATTTGAAAGAATTATGACTTAAGACCTTGTGGGAGGAAGTATGTCAATGGGGGTGCGCTTTGAATTTTCAAAAACCCAAGCCAGGCCTAGTATCTCTCTCTTGCTTCTGCCTGTGAATCTGGATACAGAACTCTCAGTTACTTCTCCAACACCATGCGTGCCACCATACTGCCCACCATGATGACAATGGATGAAAACTCTAAAACTGTAAGCCGTTCCCAATTAATGCCTTTATTTATTTATTTATTTTGTGTTTTGGAGACTGGGTTTCTGTGTGTAGCATTTTTGGAGCCTGTCTCTGAACTAACTCTTGTAAACCAGGCTGGTCTTGAATTCATAGAGATCTGCCTGCCTCTGCCTCCCAAGTGATGGAATTAAAGGCATGCACCACCACCACTTGGCTGATACTTTCTTTGTAAGAGTTGCCATAGTCATGGTGTCTCTTCACAGCAATAAAACACTGACTACTAAAATATTGTAAAGAGAGACAGAAGAAAATTAAAGAAAAAAATCCTTTATAGTCAAGGGCTATCAATGGAATGTGAATAGAAAGAGGAGAGGACACAGTAGATTGACTTTCACAGTACATCACCTGAAACAAAGAATTCAATTAAATACCCAAAACCTGTAAAGACCATGTTTTGCTTTCTCGTTAATGGTAAAAACTCAGATTTTCTAACCAAATTTCATTTTGCTCAGTTGGAATTTTTGGTTGAATTAGAATTAGTTGTGTTTTTCTATAAAGTATTCCCATTAAAAGATAAAATCAATTCATTTATTTTGTAGAATATGAAATCACAATAAATTATCTATATTCCACCCCCTTCAAATAAGTAACAATTGTTAACATTGACTAAAAGTGATTGGAGAGAGGCATCAATCAATTTTAAGGAATAGTTTTTAAATGACAAAATAGAAAAGGAAGAAGGAGGGAAAGTAAATACAGACACTGGTAGGAGAAGCATGTGAGAATATTGAGAAACTTTACAATATGAGTAGGATGGGGTATTTTGCAGTTATGGTTACTGTGCATAACCCATATTGGGAAAAAGCATATTGAATTTCACAGGTTAACTGATTTAATACTTAGATTTCACTTAAAAAATAATTCAGTAACAGAAAGAAATTATAGTAAGAATAATATAAGTCCAGAGACAGATACTGGGTTTAAAGCTGAAGGTCAGAGAAGCAAGCAGCCAACCCACCCAAGAGCTCTACCTCTACCAAGACTGGGGAGATCTTGTCCTCACTGTGGCTAGACAATAATTGCTCAAGTCTGAATACCAGCTCTGAGACCCTGATCCTGTCTTATATACCTCTCTAGTGCTGGAATTAAAGGTGTGAGCTATTTCTCATTTAGACTGATTCACTTTCATGTATCTCTGGGTGGTTTTGAACTCATAGAGATCTACCTGCTTCTGTCTCCTGACTTCTGGGACTAAGGGTGTGTGCTACCACTGCCTGGCCTCTATGGTTGTGGCTAGCTTTGCATTCTCATCTCCAAGTAATTGGATCATAAACAATATATCACCACAAAAAGATGAGGGATAGAAGACACAAAACTAGCAAGTGCTTAAGGAACTTGACTCATGTTCTTCAGTGTCATTCCCAACGGATTCTACAACTAGATCATGCTGACATCAGCTATGTTCATTTCAGAGAGCATGCGCCTACTAAGCAATATTCTTTTATGCATTAGTTTGAAAATGTGGTCATGAGCCAAACAAGAAACAAATTTGAAATATTTGATTTGGGATACAGGAAAGATGAGTAACAAAAGGAATAAAGTTGACACATCAATATAGTTATTGAAAACACAAAGAGGAATGAGGCAAAGAAATGCCACATCTCTGTTAGCTTGTGAATTGGGATGTAAAGATGTGATGGACAGGGCCTTTACCATATGCTTTTCGAAACTGGCAGCTGCTTAACTGAATTGACACAGCTTCAACCCATGTTTATACCCATAGATAAGTGCTACTTTTAGCTACAAACATAGAAGCCAATTCTTGTAGTAAACATGAGTAATGCAAAGACTTATGGCTCTACATGATTTTAAGAACAATGTTGGAAGTTCAGCTCTAGACAAGACACCCATAGCATTAACTTAAGGTTTATGAAACATTGCTATGAAAGGAGGGTCAGAAAAACATAAGAATGTAAGAAAGAAGATAAGAGCCAGAAGATGGAGAGAACAACTGCAATATACAGGATATGGGCATGCAACCATGAACTCAGAGCAGCTGTACATACTGGAACTAAATACACAGGATTAGGCCCCAATAAAAGGCACCTATGAAAGGGAAGAGACCCAAAAGACCCTACCACATAGTGACAATCTCTTGGTAATTGAGAGATTCTGAGAGAAGGAAAGTTGTGACATCATGTTGTGTACCCACTGGTTAGCCCACCATACTTCATCAGTTAGTTCTAAACTAAGTATCAAACAGGTGGCCCAAGTTAAACTCTGAGGAACATAAAACAAAAGGAACTCTAAGAAAGCAGGGAAAGAGACTTATGGAAAGGAGAGAAAATAAAGAGCCAAGGGACCAGAAGACAGAATACATATGCAATTACTAATTATATAGTAACTTCTATATAATATATTATATGTTAGAATTAGAATTACTAATAATATTGCTGACAATCACATGATAATATTACATCCCAAACTCCTACAACTGAGAGTCTACAAGGTGAGAAGGAACAAAATGATGACTACATTTTTTCTTTTTTATTTAAAGTCATTAATTATGACTCATATTTACATATCCATCCCCCCATTCTCTTGCCCTTCCATCCTCCCAAGTTCCCCATTAACTCACCCAGCCCATCCCCCAACTCATCCCCAGGGATAGTGAGTCCCTCCACCAGGGATCTTCAAAGTCTGAGATGACTTCATTTTTTATGATCCAAGACATGTTGCTTCTACTTCTAACCATTTATAATCATGTTCTTTAACAATTTTGTGTAAATTTGGTCTTGTCCCACTAGCAAATCACATGACATGCTAAAAACTAATTAACATAGTTCCTTAGTAAATGTTCTTACTTCATTAAACATGTTATAATAGAAATTATATTATAGAAAGAAATTTCTTTTTTCTACAATATTTCCAAAAGAATTACAAAAATCTACAACTAGCTTAGATTTCTTCCTGTGCTAAAGAATCTGCATGAAAACATAGAAAATCCTATGATAATTATCCTTAAAATCTAACATGTACAAAAATAAACTTAAATGCTAACTCATTTATATCTGGTAACTATTTTTCTCATGTTTTCTTTTATTGTGTGGCACAAAACAATCTAATATTCATAGTCATGTGAAAGTTTGCTGCATTCCTATATCCAAACTCACAGCAAACTATATTAAAAACAACTTAATGGGATTATATTATCTAGAGCTACAAATGACAGCAATGTTTAACTGTACAGAAAGAAATAGACTTGATATTTATGAGTTTGATTGTCCTAATCAAACTAAAAATGAAGGAAATAGTTTCAAACTATTGGTTTGAATGGTTTAAATGAGAATACCTTCCATAGGCTTACTTGTTCCCCAATTACTGACATTGCTTAGGAAGGCTTAAGAACTGTGACTATGCTGAAGGAAGTGTCATTTATGGCATTCTGAAAGGTTTAAACACCCTCACCATTTCAAGTTTTCTTTCTCTGCTACCTGTTTATGTTTTGAGATGTGAGCCCTCAGCTATTTGCTTCCAGCTTCAGTGATTATACCTGCCTGATATCTTACTTCCCTAATTTGATGATGATGGACATTTATCCATTTATAACCACAAGACTAACTTAGTTGATTCAACCATAAATTGGCTTGGTGTGGTGTTTTTTAATGGAAATGTCCCCCATAGGCACTGTTGGGAGGTGAGACCTTGTTGGAATAGGTGTAGCTTTGTCAGAGGAAGTATGTCACTTGGGGTAGCCTTTGAGGTTTCAGAAAATCAAGCCAGGCCTATTTGTTTGCTTCTCTGGCTGCCTGCCAATGGGGATAAAGAACTCTCAACTTCCTCTCTAGCCCCATGCCTGCCTGCACGCTGCCATGCTTCCTTCCATGATAATAGTGGACTAAACCTCTGAACCTATAAGCCAACCCCAATTAGATGTTTTCCTTCATTAGTGTTGCCGTTGTCATGGTTTCTCTTTACAGCAATAAAACCCCAACTAAGATACTTGATAATAGAGTTTTATCACAGCAATAGAAAAGTAGCTAATATAAACATTGAACCAAATTTAACAATAAAAGATAATTTTTCTTATTATTGAAAACTACCATTCATTTTCTCTACATAATGAAAAGCTTAAGCTACCTAATCTTGATTAATTAAGCTGAGTTCACAGGAAAGGAAAGTGAGTCCTGTGTCAGATAATTATCCCAGGACAGCAAGAGTGCTCAGTGAGGAATGGGGTCTGCAGCCAAGTCTGATCCCTGGAAACTGTACTGCAGAAAGAGAGAAGCAACTACCCTAAGTTCTCCTCCAACCTTTTAGGTGCTAAAGCACACACTCTACTCATCTTCAATAAAAAACAAAGTAAAATTATCAAATGAATAAATTAAATATAAGATTTTTATTTGTTTGTTTGTTTGTTTAAGATAGTCTTCCTTTCTCTGCCTCACCAATACAGAATAATTGTGGTCTGTTATTTCACAATGTCTTCATTATTTTCTACCCACAATGCTGCTTTAGGGACTATAAAAAGACTCAGACAGACAGACCTGAGAGTCTTCTGATGGCATTTGGCTGGTTCAATATTTTACATATCAGTGAGAACAATCTTCAGATTAGGAAAGAATCACCCTAAAATATGTATGACTGATCTACATGACATAGAAAGGAACCTGAAACTGAAAAACACTTCATTCCCAAGTAGATCACAAAAGAGTGTGACATGTGAACAGCGTTGTCTGGAGTCTACAGCACAGCAATGAATGAATGAGATGCCTGTGCTGTAGAGATTACCGATAATGGGAGATGCTGAACAAATGAATGAGAAGGTAAAGAAAACATGAAGTGAGTAATCTAGAGAAGTCAGACATAGGAGTTGGAGATGGCACTAGACGGAGGACCTGTCTCTGTTGATCTACATAGGACCCTTTTTCAATGTTGTATGTGAACTATAATTATAGTGGAAGTCACAGGTGTGATGCTACATACACCTGGTATCTAGAAAGAAGAAGCAGGAGGAAGATAAGTTGTAGGCTAGCCTGAGTTACATTGCTGGACCACTTCCAGAAGTACAGGGGAGAAGGAAGTGCCCAACAACAAATGCATATGAAAATTACTAGTGTTTTGTTTGCCTTTACCTTTGCTTCTTTGAACCAATTTCTTTCACCTCAGTAGGTTGCATTTTTATTTAAATGCCCATTATGAACATTTTAAGTAGAATTATCAGACTTAAAATAATTGGTGCCTGTACACATTAACAGTGGTATAAACAAAAAAAAACTAGCTATGTGATTTAGTTATGAATCATTCTATACTCAGAATGATGTAGAGGGTAAACATTAGCTTAGCAATGTTACCTCAACTTGTATTTTGGAAGAATGGGATGGTTGTGAATGACTTAATCTTATTCCTGATTTCTTAGATTAAATTTTATGGCTCAGATACTCATAATAACATGGTTGACACTGGCAAAAAAAAAAAAAACAAACAAAAAACCCCAAAAAAGTTGCTATATGTCTTGTTATGGGTTTGGTATCCTGCAGACACTAAGCCAACTTAAACAAATAAGAGGATTTATTCAGATACTGGCACTGGATACTTGTGGCACCAGGACTGTACCCCATAGCACCCTCATGATGCAGCTCCAAATTGTATTAGACATGGGTTTATAGAGGCAAAACTCCCAACACTATGCACTTTCTGCCTCCTTGCAAACTGGGGGAAGAACGTATACTGACATACTTCCTGCCTATGTATAATCAGTTGCATATCCCATCTATGTGCAGTCAATCACACATCCTGCTTATGTGCAGTAAGGGCAAGCAAGCTTGTTTACAGGAGTGAAAACACTCAGTTTGTTATCATACATGAACAAGATCAGGCAAGAATAGCCTCCAGCATTCTGGGAAGTTATCTGTCCTCAGACAAGTGGGGCTTACATGTTAGAGGCATTTTTGTTTTATAGTTTCCTTAAACCATTATTTTTAACCTTTAAACATAACACTCACCATCACAGTTTGTCAAAAGTATGTCAATAAAGTGGCCAAGAAAAAAATGCACTACTGTAATCCCAGGGTTTAAGAAGCTGAGATAGAAGGGTAGCCTGTGCTATGTAGTGATTTACAGTCTAACCTAGGCTATAGAGTCAGATCTTGTTGTAAGGTAGTGCCTAAATATGACCTAGAAAATGAAGACATCAAAAGACAAAGGAACATGGATGAAGAATCTTCATGAGGCCTCAACCATAGACAAAGAACTACAAGCAACTAAGGAGTATTGAGTGTTCAAGAAATACTTTTCCCCAAGGAAGAGAACAACTATTTACCAGCTTCAAACACACACACACACACACACACACACACACACACACACACACACACACACACACACACACAATTAATTATTTGGATTGAGCAGGTTACACTTTTGGATTTGGAAGTGCACATACATAGGTAAAAACAATTTAAGAAAATGAAGCCATAATGAAAAAAGTGGGAGTAGAGTACATGGGAAAGTTTGAAGAGAGGAAAGGAAATAGGAAAAAATAATGAAATTATAATCTTAAACAACAAAATTATTTAAAAAGAAGAGAAAGACAAATAAAAAGAATTGTTATATTTAATTGTAATTATGCTATTTTTATTTCTATACAGCTTCTATGCAATCAAATTATGAATACACCCTTTCTGCAAATATGAAACTAACAGAACAAGCATTTTTTGAGAAAAGTTGCAGAATGAAATACTTAAAGCAATATAAAGAGTTTTATATATGAAATGACAGCCAGAGCAACTACTTTTTAGATGGAAATGAGGAGATTGGAGCCCTGAATAAGTACACTAGGGCCATAATTTTACAGGGCATGTATTGTTCTGTAAGCTCAGTGACAGATACAAGAACATTCTCTGTATGCTTCTGTATGCTACAAGAATATGAATATGGCCTAGCATGCACTAAACATGCAATAAGTAGTTTTCACTTCTGGGAAGTTTTGAAAAGCCTAAATGCAAAGAAATACAAAGGGAAGGTCAGATCTAGAGCCACTGTAAGAGGCAAGGCAAGTTTAGATTCAAAAGCAGAGGGAGCTAAAAAAAGACAATTTGAAGAAAAGTTGTGTCTTTGAACCTCTTGCAGTTATAACTTAAGTGCTGCCCTGAGGTGCTGGCCAGCTTCCAATTCTAATAGTTTGAAAGTCATTAGTCATGTTTGTCTCTCCCACAAGAACAAATGAGGAAATTTCTTCAGTATCTTTTCAAAAGAATGCTAGACTACTGTCCCAAACTAGATGCACATTTTAAAACTAATTGTGTTTTCTTAAGTTACTTTTTATTCTTTATTCACACACGGAACACATAAGAGGATTAAAACCCCAGTAACTCAGAAATAATGTCATATTATATAACTGCATTTAAAATTTACTCAGGAAGTTGTCCTTCCCATATTCAGACTGTTTTTCTCTTGAAGAAGATCGGAAATATTTCTTTCATTGAATATGAATTTTCTCATTTGTTGTGAAAAATTTACTTTCCCCAGAGCAACTATAATGCATTTTGTTACATCTCTCTGTTTCAAACATCAAGATGTTGAGATGGTCTTTTTTTTTTCAACTATCCATCTTCTAAGGTTTTATCTTATAAAACACATATAGTTGCTCTCATCCAAATGATTTGCAATAGTTTAATAATATTATTGTAATTTTTCAAGGTGCTTTTCTATTGATATTTAATACATTATAGCTATCAGTTTGATTTGTAGGAAATTATCATGGGATATTATATTTTCCCAAAGACACTTGTAACAGTGTCTCCCTTTACTCATGCCATTTTCAGCATATGATTATATCACTTCTTTGTCTAAAGGATATACTTAGATACTTGGACTTGCCTCTTGGTGAGATGATGCTTGAAGTAAAAGAGTAAAACCAAAAATGATGCTATATTACATCTGAGACCAGGGCATGCCAGATAAAATGAATTCTACCTGGTCCTCTCCTAGAAAGCTGGCTCCTGGGATCCAGTGACCATGCCACAACAAAGCCTAGAACCCTCAGTGAGATTCCAGAAGATCAGCAGCATCAGATGTCAGATGTGTTGGAAAGTCCTACAGGGGACCCAAGCTCCCCTATGTCTGTTAGTAGCCGTGTGGGTGACTGCCTAACCAAATGGAGTCAGTTTGAAGCACATGGCAAGGAATAATAGCAATTGGTTGCTGCTACTCCCCTTCAATACTTTGAAGCAATTTGTTCACAACTACTGCAACCAGAGCAACAGGCTGCCACTATACTAAAACCCAAACCTCATGGTACTTCCCTTGGGAAAGGAGGGAGCCAGAAGTTTGAAGTCCTTGTAACTATTAGCAGAAGCCCAGAGAACTTGAAAATCTCTGGGACAATTCAGAAGAAAGTATGGTTCAGCAATGGAAAAGAAAGGACTACTTAATGGCAGAGTTCAAAAACACTATTACCCGATACGTGTGTGTGTGGGGTGTGTGTGTGTGTGTGTGTGTGTGTGTGTGTGTGTGTGTGGGTGTGTAACTATAATAATATTACATGCAACATTTCATGGCTTGTTGTGAAACTTACAACAGGAGAAATGAAAGGTTAAGTGGAAGAAAGAATCAATACACACGAAAGATTAAGGATTTATAGAGGTGACATAAAATTATTTCTTATTTTAATCACTCTGTATCACAATAGAGTCTCAAATTAATAACTAACTTCTTGATAAAGCACTAAATCATCAATTCTCTTAAAAAAATAAATGTGATCCACAGACAAAGAGTGAGGCTGTAAAGGCCTCTCTGTGATGCAGACTGCCCCTTCAAGTAGACATCCAAATAAATTGAACCTTTAAGAATCTCAAAGGCATGAACATCAAATTAAACTTCTCAGATTTCTTGAAATATTGCCTCACAGGAATCTTAAAAGTATACCACAAGAAGGGAAGGAAAGACTCAAACCAAAGAAAGTTAAGGTACAGCATTTATTATGAATTAACTTCCAATAATACCAGGATCTGACAAATTTTCAAGACAAAAGTTAAAAGCAACTGTCACTAGATACTAAAATTATAGGTAGTCCAGATTAAAATAACCTTCAGACTCTTGAACTGTCATAAGAAAGAGGTTGTGTGAGTAAACAGATACTAGTGATTGTGGAGAGAAAGTACTGACTAAACTACAGGAGGCCAGGAGAGGTAGCCAATAGCTATGGAGATGTCAAGTGTGAGGGTGCCTGTTGCACAAGGAAATTGTGACAAGTGGTGTCTCATGACTGCTATAAGCCAGGCAGCAGTTTCATGTGTTTCAATACGACCTTTTTGATGGGAGTCATTCTGCGCCCCCTCACCATTGTTCGTTGAGTGTGATATTTAGAATAATTTGCCTTTAAAAAATTATTAACATACAGATCCAAAGGAAAAACCTCCTTCCTCCATCAAAATTAATAATAATAATAATGACAATAATAATAATAACAATAATAATAATAAAAGAAGGAAAGGAATTTGAGAAAATGTATCCAGAAAATCTTTTGTGCATTTCAACCTGCTTTTGGTGAACTAGAACCTGCTGCAGTAATGGGATAAAAGTTGAATGTGTATAGGAGGGGTAAAGTGTATCTGTCATGAGAGAGATTTGTGGAGTCTTGCATTCAGAGAAAATACTCAAATACTCGGGTAGATTTTCTTTTCACAACAGATTGCAACAGTACATCCCAGGCTACCTATACTACTTAAGTGTGGCCTTGACATGTGGCAGTAATCCATGACATGGCTTAACCTTCATTATATCATAGTGCAAACTATAATTTCTTAATAGAAAGGAAAGTAAATTTAGCATTCTGGAGATCTTTGCTCTACCGCTGGCCCTAATCGTACAGGATTATCTGACCTTAAACAAATAGTTTTTAACTTTCTAGTCCACAGTTTGTGAAATGTGACATGGGGGGCTTGATTTTGGTGAGAGTGTCTAAGCTCTGGCTCTCTGCCTGCGGTGGGTTCCCTTGTAGTCACCAGGGGAGCAGAGCTGCAGGGGCTGGCTATTCTTCATCTCAATGAGCACATCTTTCCTTTTATCTCTTTTACCTTTAGGACTTTGACATAGAATTTTATTTGAAGAGAGACTTATGCAGCTTTAAAAAGTGAAGCTAAAAGCGGTGGTCTTTGATGAGGCATAGTGTTCCTTTCAACTCAAAATTCCTAGTTTCCTTTGTTTTACCAAACAGATAAACCATCTAATCCAATTACTTTTTAAAATGGTGCTTTATCCTCCTAACCTATTACAGAAGGTCAAAGAAATCAATCTGCTACCCAAAAATAGTAGTAGAAGGAATAACTGGTTCACCTAATGTTATTTTCTGATTACACTGAAGACAGACATGGAAAGTGATGAAAAATGACCAACTCTGGAATAACTTCCAAACAGCTAGAATAATATGAGACTATTTTTAAAGTGTGAGTCATTTCTATAAAATATGAGGAAGATTTATGGTATATATCTAAACTGTGTTGGTAATATTCACTTCAAATAATTATCAAAGACTTCTTGCTGTTTCATTAGAAAATGGAAAACTCCAAGAGACTGGCTCCAGAAAACAAGTCAAACCATGTTGCATCATGTTAGAATTAAGTATATTGGATGTTGTTAAGAAAAAGTAAGAGGTGTTAATGAGTCAGAGAATTTGACCAAAGTTCTAAACAGCAGTGAGTAGCAAATGGTACTTAAACCCACCCTGCAGAAGCCCCCTTCTTGTTTATTTGTTATCTTATCTATTGTTCACACTTGCAGTGTAATAAAGCTGACTTTCCAGTGCAAGACACTGTTTTGGGATCTCAATGACCATTTTTGTTCTTTAGTCAGTTGGACCGTGAGAAAAGCCTTCTTTCTGAAGGCAAATATTAAAGGTGATGAGAAGAGCAAAGTGTTGTGTGATGATCTTTTGAACAATATGAAAATTTGTCTCTGCCAAGACACCTCCTGGTTGGTTTAATAAAGAACTGAACAGCCAATAGCTAGACAGGAGAGGATAGGCAGGACTTCCAGAAAGAGATATGAACTCTGACAAGAAGATAAATGGGATTAACAAGCAAGACGAGGAGGAACTCAAATGTACAGTGTAGAAGAGAGGTAGTGAACCTCGTAGAATGTAGATTAATATAAATGGGCTAATTTAAATTACAAGAGCTAGTTGGGAACCAGCCTAAGCTAAGGCCAAGCTTTCATAATTAATAAGTTCTGTATCATTATTTGGAACAGGAAATCCAAAGAAAGTGTGCTATAGGGAAGTGTGACATTTACATAGTCCCTGTTTTCATTTTACTTTATTTTGCAGTTGTGTATATTGTGGTAAGAAGAATTCATAAATGGTAAGTTCTTAGTGAATGAGTAACTCTTGAATATACAGTAACATTTTCTTTAAATCCTACCTTTTGAGATAATTTCCTAATTGATACATAAACATAAAAATATGTTTGTACTTATTTCTTATTCTTGACAATTTTTCATTTTTCCCTTCCATTTTTATTTAAATCAGAAACAAACTTGTTTTGCATGTCAATCCCAGTTCCCTCTTCCTTGACTCCTCCTCTGCCCTCCCCCAAAACCTATCCCATACCCTTTCTGCTCCCCAAGGAAGGTGAGGCCTTCCATGGGGGATCTTCAGACTCTGTCATAACATTTGGAGCAGGGCCTAGGCCCTCCCCTGTGTGTATAGGCTGAGAGAGTATCCCTTTATGTGGAGTCAGCTGAGAAAGTTCATTCCTATGCTAGGGATGAGGACTGATCTACTACCAGAGGCCCCATAGATTTCCCAGGCCTCCTCACTGACATCCTCTGAATCAGTCCGATGACTGTTTCCCAGCTATCAGTCTAGAGTCCATGAGCACACCTTGTTCAGGCCAGCTGTTTCTGTGGGTTTCTCCAGCCTGGTCTTGATACCATTGTTCATCACTCCTCCCTCTCTGCCATTGGATTCCAGTAGTACAGCTCAGTGTCTAGCTGTGGGGTCTGCTTCTTCTTCCATCAGCTACTGCATGAAGGCGCTAGGATGGTATATAAGGTAGTCATTAATCTCATTGTCAGGAGAAGACATTTAAAGTGGTCTCTCCACTGTTGCTTAGGTTGTTAGTTGATGTCATTCTTGTAGATCTCTGGACATTTCCCTAGTGACAGATTTCTCATAAACCTATAATGGCTCCTTCTACTATGGCATCTCTTATCTTACTCTCCTCTACTCTTACCCTGACTGGATCTTCCTGCTCCCTCATGTCCTTCTTTCCCTCCCTCTTCTCCTCTTCTCATTCTCCTTGCTCCTTCTCCCCTTCCCCCTTGCTCCCAATTTACTCAGGAGATCTTGCCCCTTTCCCCTTCTCCAGGGACCATGTATGTCTCTCTTATGGCTGTCCTTGTTCTCTAACTTCTCTGGTGGTGTGGATTGTAGGCTGGTAATCCTTTACTATATGTCTAAAATCCATATATGAGTGAGTCCATACCATGTTTGTCTTTTTGTGACTGGGTTACCTCACTCAGAATGGTTTCTCCTAGTTCCATCCATTTGCCTGCAAATTTCAAGATTCCATTGTTTTGTTTTTTCCACTGAGTAGTACTCCATTGTGTAAATGTATCACATTTTCTCCATCCATTTTTCAGTTCTGGGGCATCTAGGTTGCATCCAGGTTCTGGATATTATAAATAGTGCTGCTATGAACATGGTTGAACAGATGTCCTTGTATGAATGTCTACTTTTGGGTATGTGCCTAAGAGTGGAATTGCTGAATCTTGTGGTAGATTTATTCCCATTTTCCTGAGGAATCGCCATACTGATTTACAAAGTAGCTGTATGAGTTGTAACTCCCACCAGCAGTGGAGAAGTGTTCCCCTTTCTCCACATCCTCTCCAGCATAAACTGTCATTGGTGTTTTTGATTTTAGCCATTATGACAGGAGGAAGATGGTATCTCAGAGTTGTTTTGATTTGCATTTCCCTGATGGCTAAGGATGTTGAGCACTTTCTTAAGTTTCTATTGGCCATTTTAGATTCCTCTATTGGGAATTCTCTATTTAGTTCTGTACCCCACTTTTTAATTGGATTATTTGGTGTTTTGGAAGCTAGTATGGTTCTTTTGGCCTCCCTGAGGTGACACAGACCACAGACATCAATGCAGATACTAGCTGCTACAGGATCATGGACCCAGACATGGTCCTTGGAAAGCTCAGGCGTAAATGGCTTCCTGACTCTTGGCAGAAACATGGCCACTCAGATCAGGATAGCCCTGGCAGCAACATGGACCCCAGATACCACCAAAGCCATGGATTTTAGCCCTGAGCCCCAACTTTGTTGGCAACATGGGCCTCCAACATCAACACACACCCTGGGTGCAGTAGGACCATAGACCCAGACACAGTCCTCAGCAACAACCTGGGTCCAGATGTCACCTTGACCCCAGGAGTTTTCAAGGGCCACCGAGATTAGCATGCCCACAGTGGCAGCACAGTCCTCAGTCATCATCTTGGCCCCAGGTGGCAGTACAGGCCTTGGGAATTTGCATGACCCTCAATGGTAACAGCAGCCATGGACATCAACCTTTCTGCATTTGGGCCTGAGACACAGACATGACCCCAGCTGCAGCACTGGCACAGACATCACCATGGCACCAGGTATTAGACAGTGCCACTCATATCTGTATGGCCCTATATGCACAATGGCCCTTGAGCACCAACATGGTCCCATGTAGCCGATCAGACCCCAGGAGAACACATGGCCCTCATTTGCAAAAGAAGCCACAGATACTAACAAGACCATTACTGCTATAGGCTCACGGAGACCCAGAGATGGCTCACCAGAAGCCCAGGAATGGATGACACTATGACGCTGGGTGACAGCCTAGGTTACCCAGATCAGCATGACTTTGATGGCAGCCCAGACACTGGTCATCCTTGTGGCATTTCATGGCATCATGGACCATAAACTTTCATGCAGATCCTGACTGCTATAGGACTACAGACACAGATACGGCTCTTGGCAATAGCCAGGGCCTGGACATCACCATAGTGCCAGGTAGTGAGCAGCCCTCCCATCAGCCTATTCACTACCTTCAATTCTTTTGTTCTACATCTTCCCACAGAATTTGATCCATTGTTTTTCTTTCTCTCCCATTTTTCCACCACATATTTGCTCATCATAACAGGACCCACCTTCCCCATGCTACAAGGTGCAGGGCCAGCCTGCAGATGTCTTCAAGGCAGCCCAGGCCTTGAATGAGTGGAATTGCATCAGGCATGCTGTGGATGTCTTCGTATGGGTGGTTAGGCCTCCACAAAAATATTTTTAAAAACTACCTAATATTACCAATAACTGCATTAAGTATTTAAAAATTTTTATTATTTTATTGTGTATATTTTAAAATTTTATAAGTATGAGGTTTTGCCTGCAGGTTTGTATATGAACCATTCCACACAAGTGCTGTTTGGTGCTAGAAGAGGGCATCAGATTTCATCAAGTAGGAACTACAATGGTTCTGGGCCACAATGTGGGTGCTAGGAGTGGAATCTGGGTCCTGTGGAAGAACAGCAAGCTCCCTGAATCACAGAACCATCATCTCTCCAGGCCCTGATTATTTCTTGCATGAGAAGACAGAAGAGTTAAATGACTTGACAAGGCCATGTATCTGGAAAACAGAAGAACCAACTGTCTCTAATTTTATGTGGTATTGTAATTATACTAAATGATAGCCAGATAACATTAAGGACACTTTTTGTTCTGATTGTGTTTATGGTGATGCTTTGAAAAGAACACAGCATTGGCATTGGCATTGGTGGATGAAGTAAAGTTCATCTTCACAAATGTGATTGGGTCCCATACAGTTCAAGGGTGGTGAAAGAGAACAAGGGAAGAAAGCACATGAGGTCCTGCTTTTCTCTTGATCTGGGGTATCCACCTTCCTCTACCTTCAATCGTTCTACATACAATGTGCTTGCTTGGATTCAGTTACACCCCTGGCTTTGTTATTCCTATAGTTCTGGAGAACTCTGGTAAAGTCTCTACTAAGACTAAACCTCCATATTACAGAACATATTTTGTTGATAAATGAAATGGAACATAGTTGTAGAGAAAAATGTTGTGATAGTAAATATCGTGATATGATTATAGAGTTATCCTGTCATGTGCTATATATAATGTAAATAGTACATCCTACATTATAATGGAAGAATCAAATTGCAGACCAAGCTCTGGATATGCCAGTTCCTTGGAGGTGTGTAGATTGCGTTAATTGCACTTAGAAGACCCACCCTAAATGAGGATAGCATCATTCCTTGGGCTGCAGCCCAAATTAAAGCACGTTTAGAAGCAGTATCACTTTTTGTCCCTCCTTCCCTCTCTCCTCCCTCCCTTCCTCACTCTTTCCCTCCCTCCCTTCTTCTCTCCCTCTCTCTCCCCTTTCTGACTATAGATACAATGTGACCAGCAACCTCAGACTCCTGCCACCACACCTTTCCTGCCATAGTTAAATCTACTATGAGCAAGATCAATGTTTCTTTGGTTACTTGGTTTTATCAGGTATTTTAGAACAGCAATAAAAGTAACTAATATAAATACAAGTAACAAATAAACATCAGGATACCAGGTGTTGGAAAAATTTGGTCACACAGCCACCAGATAATTCACACAATATCACCAAATCCATTAACAAGAGAAAAAATACATGGAAGAAGATTTAAAGCAACAAACAAGTGTCTTAAGATCCCAAGAACAGGGAGGCCCTGGCTACTGTTGAGCAGATGACCTCCAGTTTCCCATCACTCACAGTCTTTAGCGACCTTGTCTTTTAAAAGCTTTCTCACTGGGATCAATTTTTTAGTTTTCCTAATTACTAAACTACCAACAAAACTATAAAATCCACTTTCAAGATCATGTGAGTTATGTTCATTGTCAATATTCCCAGGAATATGGCCCCTAAAATGAATTAGGACACACCAATGTGAAAAGGCTAAGGAAATTATTGTTTGTGAAATATTTCTGACAGTGTGACGGCATAGTTGGGCATCTTTTGGGGATTTGGAAGTTTTCAAATATGTCACTCACATCACACTTTACTGCTATTTATTAATTCTTCCTATTTTAAAGAGGACCTATGGCTCATAAAAAAATCAGAGATCAGTCATTTATATTTTAAGTTTTCTGTAAGAACAACATATTATATTCAGCTCAGTCTACTTCATCTTAACTTTTTGTTTACAGGTAGGAGCCAGGATTTATTAATGGGCTTCAAATATCATGCCCTAACTGAATTGTGCCCAAAATATAACTCCTCTCAAATGAGATTTGAGTGCTTTAGAATGGCTACCCAGTGCCCTTTCCAAATACCACTACAGAGAAAGGCTGGTTATCTAACACCTGTAGTTCTTTATTGCTAGGAGATCCTTCAAAAGGAAAGAAAAATAATAACAGCAATTTCAAGTCTCCACATATCCATTGTTGCACAGCATTCAGAGGCCCCATGTGAAATAAAAGTAATTTATAGACTAAATAAACCTCATAGCAAGTGTAGGTAGAAAAGGAAATGCTGCATTTAGGTTGAGTCTACTATATGCTGTGTTGTTAAAGAAATGCTATAAACAGTAGACAACAAGGCAAGTTTTTGTTCTCCCTGCAGTAAATAGGCTTATGGTGAGTTCAATTCCTTTACTTCCTATAGAATAGAATCAGCCATTTGGCTTCTCTTGAATAAGTCTGTAATATCGCACTTTTAGTCTTAACTGCTCTCATTTACTTCACAAAGAGAGTTAATAGAGAACTCCAATTCTACAAGTATTTCTGAATGCATAGCCAGGTAGGCTAATAACTGAATTGAATTGCGATATATTGCTCTACAATAAGAGTTCTCACTTGAAAAATCACAAACTCTTCACCAATTATAATTAAGCAAGAAAAACCAAACACACTGGGAGAGCTATGTATTCATGCTGTGTGTTTTGGACTGCTTCTGTGTAGTAGGTGGCATTAAAGGACTATCAGAAACTATACTATGACCCAGTGCAAAGACAAAGTCATAACCCAGAAGTTCTGGATCTTCATTCATAATAAGAACAAAATAAAGCAAAAACAACACTGGAAATACATGTGAAGAAAGTTATTTTGGAATGGACAGCTGTTCTTTATACATGAAATTAATGCCCTGATTTTCATATAATATAGGAACAAAATAAAGTTTATTAATTTTTTAATTAGCTTGACTTATTCACTCTCACTTTGATATAGTTCTATATGACTCCAGAGGAGATGGTGCACAATAGCCTTAATCAGGTCTCTGCTGAGGCCAGTAAAGAGGAAGATATTTCCTTTTGAACAAAAGAGTCTACCTCTGGTCTTGGGTGGTGACCTAACATCACAGGGTACCCCAAACCTTAATATTAATCCAAAAGCTAGAGATCACTGGTAGAGACTATCCCTTGAGACCACTGATTTACCTGAAGCCATGCTGATGAAATGGGAGAAATAATTATCTTTGCAATGATAAAATGTCATTTTCCTTTCCATATCCCTGCCCTTACAAAACCATGCCCATGTATGTGACAGTGCTAAAATCTGCCCCTTTTCTGAATTCCTCCAAAAAATAACTTTCACTTTTCCTCTTTTCATTTCAGATACTAGCCATAGACTAAGCATCATTGCAGAACTCTGAGCATCCCTACTCCTCTTCTCCATCCCCCTCCACTTTGCTATGCAACAAATTAGCCTACCTCCATCGTCAGCCTCCATGCCTAACTCTAAAGTCAAGGATTTCTGTCTTCCTCTTTTCCATGCTTCTGTTCCCAGACACTGGGAAGATCTACAGTTTGTCTTCCCTGGACCTTTGCTTTTCCATGGTATTAAAATTGTTCTCAAATTCATCCTGAGGCTGTGCTTAAATTATTTTATTAATGAGACTAACAACCATGAGCAGAGACCCCAGTTTCCCTGGTAACTTTTCAGGCTGCTCCAACTTCCAGTAACAGTATGAAATGAGAAAGGTGCTAAGAATATGTAGGTAAAGTATTTATTTTGCATATGTGTAATATAAATTTTTAGTATGTATCTATATGTAACGTCTATACATTTTAATCCAAAATCTGTAATACAAAATAGAAAGCACTTTTCATCTTTCTTACTTTCTTTCTTTCTTTCTTTCTTTCTTTCTTTTTTTGGGTCTGAGGCACTAGGGTCCATTTCTATGTTCATGTCAGGAGAACATATCCACTTAGGACTTCAACTGTTTCTGAACAGCCTATTCCTTTCTTACAGCTGTCCAAATCAAGGAAGCTTTAGAGGTGCTTGACAAAGGAAGATGGCTCTTTAGTTTTAGGTCACCCAAGGTACCACTAGTAATCTCATTATCTGGGCCATGATTGGCCACACAGATCAAAGAACTAGGCTATTTCTAATCCGTGTTTCATGAACATGGCTTGAACTTGAAAACCTAAGCTCCTGCTACTAGAAAAATGACTACAGAAAAATTTGCTACAGAAAAATGGCAACTTTCATCAGAAAATCTCTCATGGCCTTAGTCTTCTACTAAAACACAGAGATTTCAAACAGTCTTCCTAAAATAGAGCCCTACATCATTTTTTAAACCAGCATCACAGCATTACTCAGGATCGCAAAACCCAAATGTTTGGTCATCTCTGGGAGGTGGAAGGTAAGAAGAATAAGTGGAATGACTACAACAGGCAAGAACAAACCCTAATATAATAACTGATCTACTAAAGAAGCATACAGAAACATCTGATTTCCAAACATATGTTGTGTTTGCATAACTATGTAGATTTTATCTTGGAGGGAACATTATGCAAATGCACTACATTTCAGAAGATTGTCTCATTCTGCTCAGATAGAGGAAGAATGTCAACTTCTTCACACGAGCAGTGTGATACTACTGAATCACTATTAAAGCTCATGGCTGAGTCATTCACAAGTGTGGATATACACTCATTACATCTGCATTGTCGGTGGAGAAAAAGTGTGTTGTCGCTATGTAGTTTGGGTGACTTCACCCACAGAGCCTCAGCATAATAACTTTTCATAATAAATAGATGAAAACCATTCATAGCATCTTAGTGTACAGTTGAAAAGAAAAGGAGAGAGTCAATTACACCACAGAGTGATGCTGTGTTCATGACACATCAAAAATGATTGTCTCTTGAAGTGTTAAAATCCAGAACCACAGGTTCCACATTTGCATATTCAACAAATCTCAGATAGAAAACATTCCAAAATCTCAAGTTACATCTGCACTGAATATGTACAGGTTTTTATTGCATTATTCTCTAAACCATAATATTTATAACAATTGTTTACATAGCGT
This sequence comes from Cricetulus griseus, assembly GCF_003668045.3. NCBI lineage: Eukaryota > Metazoa > Chordata > Mammalia > Rodentia > Cricetidae > Cricetulus > Cricetulus griseus. The sequence continues at coordinate 92,731,489 of NC_048598.1, read as the reverse complement.
TGGCATTATCTCAGGTACTATATGGAACTACAGATGATTTAAAGAACACAAGATATGAGTATATTATATATAAATACAATATAATTTTCTTCTTAGTTAAATAAAACTTTTTATTCTCCTAGTAGTTGTAAATAGACTTATTTCACTCCTCTATTAAGAGAAATGGATCTTGTTCCATACTGACAATTATTCAGAAGACATTATCCAACCCCTTTTTTTTCTTTATGGTCTTGGTTTACACATGCTAAATAAGTCATAAAATTGTGCATTTTTATTATTATGTCATGTTCAAATTATGATAAGCTTATCAACCATGTCAGATGTTTATCATTTCTGCTGTTGAAAACATTCAATTCCCTCTGTTTTGAGTGTCTATTTGATTATTTACCAACAACAAAATAGCATTCGTTGAAATGGAATATATGCTTTCCACTAAATTCAACTAAGATTTATACCAGTTTTTATCTTTAATATTCAAAGACTTATATAGTGACTTTTAAAAATTATTTCATATATATATATATATATATAATTGAAATATGGCATCTAGGCTGGACTGTGACTTTAAAGTAACAAATTTCAAGAATCTAACAATATATAGTATAAAAGAAGAAAGACTGTTTTGAGTTTAGTGATACAAATATTCCTACATAACTCAAGCTGTCCTAGGACTCACACCTTATTGTTCCAAATACCCAAATACTGGGGTTCTAAACACATGCTAATGTATAGAGGTTTGTAATAGCTGTCTTGAATATATTCACTCTATTGGACAATAAAATATCAGAAGTATGAGAAAGTATTTGAGTATCCATGGACTTTTCATCCACAGAATCCTAAAACCAATCTCCTCTGTGTATAAAATGAAACTCTACTTAAAACAAAATGGTACTCAAAATTTTGTGATTTATTGATATCATTAGCATGAAAACAATTGTTGAAGATAATAGTTATTTTAAGCATTTGGCAAGTAAAAGGAGAATTCGTAGGGTGTCTCATATCAGGCCATAAAGAAGCAAGTCCTTTCTAGTAAAACAATAAAGTTGTCTAATGTGTTAGGCTCTTACTCTAGGCTCACCATGAGAAAGCTCCATGGGAGAATTCAAAACTGCAAGCAGAGCTTTATGGGCTTAATTGGAAACTGTGGGTTTGGTATGAATAAATCTTAAATATTAAGCAATAGACAACCAAGCCCATTCCTCTTGGAGCACAATCAGATTAAACATAAAACACGAAGCGGAACATAATATTCAGGTTTTTAGATGAACATAGATAGTTATGCTTCATTTAACAAGTTTACAGAAGGAGTAAAGCATCTTTTATTGGTAGCATCTCACTCCCGATTACTATGCCTTTTGGAAAAGGAGTCAACAGAATGCTTCATGCCATGTCAGGTAACAAAATATTCACCTTTGCAAATGAGATCATTTCTATCCCAGGTATTCAGGCCTGCTAAAATATCAGTAAAGCAGTTGCAGATAATGTGTGCATCCATAAGTGAAGGTGATGTTCTTAAAGCTTTAATTTATAAACACTGACATTTGGATTTCATGTATTTTTATGTGTCACAATTTTTTAATTAATTTCCATTATTAAATTAAAAAGAACTCACCTTAAATGGATGTACAAACAGGTCTCAGGCTGAATTTGAAATCTGGACTTTCATTTGAAAACCTTACTCTAGACCATGGGTTAGACATAGGGCAAGACATTATGATGCCCTGTGTAAGTACACAAAGCCTATGTAGGAGAACCTGTGGAAGTGAAGCCATCACACCTATAACTGATAAACAAATACCTCCTAAAGTAAACAGAAAATTTTCAATTGAAGAATAGAAAATTGTATCCATGTGCTGGCTAGTTTTATGACTACTTGACATAAGCTACAGTCATCTGAAAGGAGAGGGACCTCAAAAGATTGGGCTATAGGCAAACCTGTAAAACATTTTTTCATTGGTGATTGGTGTGGGTGGCCCCAGCCCTTTGTAGATGGTACAATCCTGGACTGGTTGTCTGGATTTTATAAGTAATCTGGTAGAGTAGGACATGAGGAGCAAATTTAGCATAGGAATAGACTTTGGGAGCCAATTCTACATAGAGGGATACTTCCTGAGCCTAGACACAAGGGAGTGGGCCTAGGCCCTATCCCAAAGCATATGACAGACCCTGAAGACCCCCTATGGAAGCTTCCTGGGGAGCAGAAAGTTTATGGGATATGTAGGGTGTTAGTTGGGGGGGGGGCAGAGGAGGAGGGAAGGCAGAAAGAACCGGGATTGACATGTAAAATAATCTTGTTTTTAATTTAAATAAAAAATGGAGAGGAGAAAAGAAAAAATAAATATTTACATAAAGAAAAGTATGCTCTGTTTAGTTTACTGAGAATCAGTATCAAGAAGCTCAGTTGTTTGGAAGATTGTAAATTTATGGAGACATAAACATTTGTGTTTAAAAAGTCACCGGTCTAATCAAGCAATTTTTCCACCTTGCTCTCATTAACTGGCCTTCTAAATGACAGGGCTTCCTATTATGAGTGTTCATTTAACATCTGAAAATTGATTGCTCATTATTGTGATTAATGCATTATTATAAATAAATGATGCATCAATGTGTTGACAATCTGAAGAGCTTCTGTGCAGATGAAAGATAAATTTAGGTAACATGTCTTATTTCCTTGTTGAAAAATTCTAACCTTAACCAACAAACATTAAATTGACAGGTTTCTTTATTGTAGTTTATAATTCTACCTTGAGTTTACCCAGCTTAAAATATTAGCATATTAGACTTTAGTTGTAACTGATGAGAAAATAAAAATTAAAGGTCATAAAATTCAGGTGCATTTAGATCAAAGGTAATTTCCACAGTTCTTGTTATTTTTTAGAAAGGGCTGTTTCCTTGAACACACATTCAGTAGGGAGAGATATTCAACGTGGGTCCAGAAATTGTGACATTACTCAAAACCAACATCATTGACTCTACTTCTATGCAGCTTGTCTCATGCCTTAAAATTTCTGAGAACAGTCTATACTTGCTTTTAGTTTCCACTCTTGCAAATGAAACCTTTTGTTGTTGAGGTTTTACATTTACACATTTGTTTCAATGTGTGTGTTCCAAAGTATGTATACAAACATATGATGCCAGAGTATCCCTATAGAGGTCAGAGAACAAATTTCATAATTGGTTTTCTTATTTTAGCATGTAGACTTCAGGGCTTAAACTTACCTCATCAGGCCCCATGGAAGGCGCTTTTATTTTCTGAAATATCTAATTGCTTGTCAAAAGAGAACTGTCCTGATAAAAATACAAGGATACAGGACACTGTTTCTTACAACAAACTTTATTGCAAAAGCCCATTATTTAAATAAAATTTAAGAATTCAAAATGATTGTAATGGATAGAAATCTTTTGTATATGATGTAGATATTTAAATGTTTGACACAAATACAATATGAGTTTTATAAAAAAATTTAGTAAGACAACAAGTGTTTGGAACAAGGTAGATAAAATGGCAATTTTATACATAGTAAATGAGTACAATGATTAGAAAAAATATAATTTAATATCTTCAAGAAAGTGGAGATGAAACAACAGTACAACACAGTAATCATAAGTTTATATGCTCCCCCAATAAAGAAGCTTGTCACTATGCCAAAAGTATATCTGGACAATAAAGTTAATTGAAACAATATCAAACTTATAGGAGCAACCTACATGTCCTTCAAGGAATGAATGGTAAATAAGATACAATTTAAACACACAAAGTAACTCCACTAAATCCTTACATTATTGGTAAATATTTTATTTTTGTTTAAGTGTATGAGTGTTTTAGTCTATATGTATACAGATGAGTGTGGGTGTCCAAGGAAGACAAAGATACATGTGGACTTACAAGTGGTTAACTGCTTGACATGTGTTCTAGAAACTGAACTCAGGTCCTCTGCAACAATCTTGTGCTGGTTATGTTTGTTTGTTTGTTTGTGTTTTGTCAACTTGACAAAAACTAGAATCATCTTTGAAGAAAGAATCAAAGTTGAAATAATATTTTCGGAAGATTTTCCAGTAGTCAAGTCTATGACACATATTCTTGATTAATGGTTAACATGGGAGAGTCCAGCACACTTTGGTTGGTGCCAACCCAAGGCAGGTAAACTTGAGTCCTATAAGAAAGTAGGCTAAACAAGCCACAGAGAGCAAGCCAGTAGATAGTGTTCCTTTATGGTCTATGGTTCATTTCCTGACTTGATGTTCCTGCCTTGAGATCTTGCCCTGATTTCATTCATGATGAACTACAGCCATAAGCTAAAATAAATCCTTTCTTCCCCAACTTGCTTTTGCTTGTGGTGTTTATCACAGCAAGCTGCTAAAACAAGCAGCTTGTGTTCAACCTCTGACACATCTCTCTAGCTTCACTCACCCTTTTAAAAGGGAAATATTATCATTTGTAAGAAAAGGAATGACTGACATTAGAAAGATGGCTCAGCAGTTAACAGCACTTGCTGCTCTTGCAGAGGACTGAAGTCAAAATCCTTACATCCACATGGAGGTTCCTAGCTTGCTTAATTACTACAGTTCAGGAGGATTCATTGCCCTCTTGTGGTACAATAAGGCACCTTCCCACACAGCATGCACATACACATATGCAGACAAAACACTCAAAAAATTATTTTTTTAAAAGAACAACTTCAGGACTGGTCCACATGGGAGAGGTACCTCCACTACTTGTCTGTAATGTAGCAGCATGAGTGGGGAGAGATGTCCCCTTACTTCTTGTGCCTTGTCACCTGAAACAGATGAGGAAGCAGACCCGCTTCCTTACCAGCTGCAGCACTCAGGAAAATGGGCCCTGCTCCTCACGTGGACAGCACAGCAGAGCTGACCTTGTGAGCTAGGCAGAGGCACTGGTGAGCAAGGCCTGAGGGTGTGAGAGTGAAATACATACCCCTAATCTGCACTTTGGTAGTGAGGGTGAGGGAATGATGCCCTCCTCACTTTCCCTAATGACCTGCAGCACTCAAGATAAAGAGCCCTGCACTTCCCCTAGGCAGCAGAGTATTCCTGATCCTATTGAAGGGAGTACAGGTAAACTAGCCCGAGAATATGAACATGGGAAACCTGGCCCTTTCCTTCATCTGACATTTGTTGGTATGGGTGGGGGAGAAAAGCCTGCCACACCCTACCCCTTTATGATTGAATGAGATAGAAGACCTGGTCCTAATGTTATAAGGGTGAAAGAGCTGTTCTTGCCCCTCACCAGCTTCAGGACTTGGGAGAGAGACGCCTGCACCTCACCTGAGCAACATAGTAGAGCTGGCCCTGATGGTGTAGGTATAGGAAAGCCAATACTGAGGGCATAAAACCAGAAGAACCTGTCCCACCCCTTGCCCAACTCTGCAAGGTTTGAATTAGCTAGGACAATTCTGGACAGCTCAACCTGGTGGTGAAGACTGAGGAGAGCTAGTGGGCTGTTCAACTCTGCAACTAAGCAGGCCTAGAACCAGGATTAGCAGTTGGCCCACTCTAACATCCAAACTACCAATTATCTGCTGGAGCATGTGTAGGGGCCAGTCCTGCAGACCCAAATCTACAGGATCTCCATGTACAGGACAACAACAGGACATCTAGAGGAGTCCCAGTGAGTGTCCAGCATTGATAGTGTAGCAAAAATCAGAGGCCTCAAACCAGACCAATGCTTCTTTGGAATGAACATTTTCAAGTGAAGATATATGGATGAAAGGCCACACTACAACTTCTATGATGAGATTTTTCCTTTCATGCTTTCCTTTTTTCTCTTAAATTTTATTTTAATTTGTTTTGGAGAGAAGGGTTACAGGGACAGAGGGCTGGGAAATAAATGAGATAGAGATGCATGACATGAAACACACAAAGAATAAATAAAAAGAAAGTTAAAACAACAGGATTGTATAAGAAGGTAATGTGCTGAGTTACATACTCAAGGCACAGAAAAACCAAATTGTGTGTTATTTCACTTAATCTAATAAAGTTGATCATAGAAACAGAGCTAATGGACATACAATCTGGGATTAGGGGAAGGACAGAAATAGGAAATTATTACATGAACAAAGCATAATGTAAAGAGGAAGAATATATTATGAGACTATTGACTAGCAGAATGATGAATATCAATAATTATTTTATAAATTACTGAACAATTAAATAAGTAAATTTGTAATTAAATTAAATTAAATTAAATAAGTAAATAAGGCAAATGCCTCCTCATTCAAAGAAGAGAAGAGTAAATGAAGCTAATGAGAATATTCATCACCTTCATATTCTCAAGCCACCTGATAAACAAACATCAAAATGCCACTGTCTTAGCTTTTCTGTTGCTATGATAAAATACTTTGACAAGGGCAACTCTGAGTTTGAGGCCACCCTGGTCTACAGGGTGAGATCTAGGACAGTCAGTGCTATACTGAGAAATACTGTTGAAACCCCCCACCACCTCAAAAATAAAAACCCTTAACTTTGAATTTCCATTATATAGTAATGTTTAAATTTCTCTTTCAAAACTGGCAATCCCATGATATATAAATAAAATCACCACCAAAATATCTTATCATCTGGGTGGTTAATAATAAAAATAAGTATTTTATTTCATTTCCTAAATGCTTATTAAACTCTATGATTGTTACATAATTTACTGGCTACATATATTCGAAATAAGGAAAGAGAACATCTGCTGCATGGCAGATATTCAGCCAATCATGACACATTTTATTTCATTAAATATTCATGCTAATTACTCTATATTTCAAGACATAAAAGCAAACTATCATAGTCAATTAACTTTCAGTATTCAAGTAAAACTTACCTAGTAAAGGAGAAGGAATAGGTTTAAAAATCAGAGGCTATATTATTTGTGGCTACTGTGAAGAGTATTGTTTCCCTGATTTTATTCTCAGTATGTTTATCATTTATATATAGGATGGCTAATCTTGTATCCAGCCATTTCACTGAAGGTGTTTATTAGGTGTAGGAGTTCCCTGGTAGAATTTTTGTGGTCCCTTATGTATACTAGCATGTCATCTGCAAATAGCCATACTTTGATTTCTTCCATTCCAATATGTATCCCCTTGATAAACATTACTTGGTTTATAACTCTAGCTAGAATTACAAGTACTATATTGAATAGTCATGGAGACAGTGGACAGCCTTGTCTTGTTCCTCATTTTAGTAGAATAGCTTTGCCTTTCTTTTCAATTTCTTTGATATTGGCTATAGTCTTGTCTTTATTATGTTTAGGTATGTCCCTTGTATTCCTGATCTACCAGGACTTTTATCATGAAGGGATGTTGGGTTCTATCAAAGGCTTTCACCTTCCAATGAACAATCATGAGGCTTGTTTTCTTTCAGTTTGTTTATATCGTGGATTACACTGGCAGATTTTCTAAATTGAACCATCCCTACAGCTCTGGGATGAAGACTACTTGATTATGGTAGATGATCTTTTTGATGTGTTCTTGGATTTGGTTTGTGAGTATTTGATGATATTTTTGCATCAATTTTCATTAATGAAAATTGTTTCTTTTTTATTAATTCGAATTAGGAACAAGCTTGTTTCACATGTCAATCTACTCTCCCTCTCCCTCCACTCCCCTCCACACTACCCCCCCAAGTACCTCCAACTCCATCCACCTTTCATTCCCCAGGCAGGGTAGAGCTCTAGACAGGGGATCCCCAAAGTAAAACACATCATCCTGGCCCGGGCCTAGGCACCCCCTCATGTGTTCAGGCAGAGAGTGCATCCCTTCACGTGGGATGGGCTCTCAAAGTCCCTTCTTACACCATGGAAAAATGCTAATCCACTAATAGGGGTCCCCTAGAGAGCAGAGGCCTCCTAATTGACATCCATGTTCAGGGGACTGGATCAGTCCTCTACTGGCCTCCCAGACAGCAGTCTGGGGTCCATGTGCTCCCCCTTGTACAGGCCAGCTGTTTCTGAGTTTCACAAGCCTGGTACCGACCCTTTTGATCTTCATTCCTCCCTCTCTGCAACTAAGTTCCAGAGTTCAGTTCAGTGTATATCTGTGCATGTCTGTCTCTGCTTCCATCAGCCACTGGATGAGGGCTCTAGGATGACATGAAAATTAGTCATCAGTCTCATTTTAGGGGAAGGGTTTTTAGGTTATCCTCTCCACCATTGCCTAGATTGTCAGTTCGTGTCATCCTTGTAGGTCTCTGGAAATCTCCCTAGTGCCAGATCTCTCCTCAGACCTATAATGGCTCCCTCAATATGGTATCTCTCATCCTTCTCTCCTCTATCGTTCCCCCAACTCAATGTTACTGCTCCTCCATTTCCTGTTCTCCTCTTCTCCGCCTCTCATTCTAGCAGCTCCCTCTCCCCTAAACTCACGCTCCCAATTAGCTCAGGAGTTTCTGCCCCTTCCCATTCCTGGCGTCCATTCATTTTTTCCTTAAAGTCCTTCTTGATTCCTAGTTACTTTGGAGAAAGGATTGTAGGCAGGTAATACTTTGCTCTATGTCTAAAATTCATATATGAGTGAGTACATATGATATTTGTCTTTTTTGTGACTGGGTTACCTCACCAAGATGGGTTCTTCTAGTTCTATCCATTTGCCTGAAAATTTCAAGATTCCATTACTTTTTTCTGCTGAGTAGTACTCAATTGTATAAATGTACCATATTTTTTCTATCCATTCTTCAATTGAGGGGCATCTAGGTTGCTTCCAGGTTCTGGCTATTACAAATAATGCTGCTATGAATATGGTTGAACATATGCCCTTGTTGTATGGATGTGTGTTATTTGGGTATATGCCCAAGAGAGGATATGCTGGATCTTGAGGTAGAATGTTTCCCATTTTTCTGAGCAACCACCATAATGATTTCCAAAGTGGTCTTACAAGTTTGCACTCCCACCAGCAATGGAGGGAGGAGTGTTCCTTTTTCTCCACATCCTCTCCAGCATAGATTGTGTTTTTGATTTTAGCCATTCTGACAGGTGTGTGGTGGTATCTCAGAGTTGTTTTGAGTTGCATTTCTCTGAATGGCCAAGGATTTTGAGCAGTTTCTCAAGTGTCTTTCAGCCAATTCAGATTCCTCTCTTGAGAATTCTCTATTTAGTTCTGCACCCCACTTTGTAATTTCATTGTTTGATGTTTTGGTGGTTAGCTACTTAAGTTCATTTTAATATTTTGGAAATCAGCCCTCTGTTAGATGTGGGCTTGGTGAAGAACTTTTCCCATTCTGTGGGCTATTGTTTTGTCTTATTGACTGTGTCCTGTGCCTTACAGAAGCTTCTCAGTTTCAGGAGGTCCTATTAATTAATTGTAGATCTCAATGTTTGTGCTACTGAGAATCAGTCTCCTGTGCCAATTTGTTCAAGGGTATCTCCCAATTTCTCTTCTAGAAGATTCAGTGTGGCTGGATTTATGGTGAGATCTTTGATCCATTTGCACTTAAGTTTTGTGCATGGTGATGGATATGCATCTATTTGCAATTTTCTGCATGTCTGAATCCAGTTGTGCCAGCAGCATTTGTTGAAGATGCTATCTTTCTTCCATTGTATAGATTCAGCATCTTTGTCAAAAATATGGTGTTCATAGGTGTGTGGGTTAATATCAGGGTTTTCAATTTGATTCAATTGGTCAACCTGTCTATTTTTGTGCCAATACCAAGCTGTTTTCAGGACTATGGCTCTATAATAGAGCTTGAAGTCAGGGATGGTGATGCCTCAAGAAGATCCTTTATTGCAGAGGTGTTTTGGATATCCTGGGTTTTTTGTTTTTCCATTTAAAGTTGAATATTGTTCTTTCAAGTACTGTGAAGAACTGTGTTGGGATTTTGATGGGGATTGTGTTGAATCTGTAGATTACTTTTGGCAAGATTGCCATTTTTACTATGTTGATTCTACATTTCCAACAGCATGGGAGATATTTCCACTTTCTGGTATCTTCTTTAATTTCTTTCTTTAAAGACTCAAAGTTCTTACTGTACGGGTCTTTCAGTTTTTTGGTTAGAGTTACCCCAAGATATTTTATATTTCTTGTGGATATTGTGAAGGGTGATGTTTTCTGATTTCTTTCTCATTGGATTTATCATTTGTACTACTGATTTGTGCTACTGATTTTTTTTTTAGTTAATTTTGTATCCTTCTATTTTGCTGCAAGTGTTTATCAGCTGTAGGAGTTCTCTGGTGGGGTTTTTTGGGTCACTTATGTAGACTATCATATCATCTGCAAATAGTGAAAGTTTGACTTCTTCCTTTCCAATTTTTATACCTTTTATCTCCTTTTCTTGTCTTATTGCTCTAGCTAGTTGAATGTTGAAGAACAATGTTGAAGAGATATGGAGAGAGTGGCAGCCTTGTCTTGTTCCTGATTTTAGAGGAATCGCTTTGAGTTTCTCTCCATTTAGTTTGATGTTGGCTGTTGGTTTGGTGTATATTGATTTATCATGTTTAGATATGTTCCTGTTATTCCTGTTTTCTTCAACATCTTTATCATGAAGGCTTTTTCAGCATTTATTGATATAGTCATGTGGTTTTTTCATTTTCAGTTTGTTTATATGCTGGAATATATTGATGGATTTTTATATATTGAACTATCGTTGCATCCCTGGGATGAAGCCTACTTGATCATAGTGGAGGATTTTTCTGATTTGTTCTTAGATTCGATTCACCAATATTTTGTTGAGTATTTTTGCACAGAAGTTCATGACAGATATTGGTCTACAGTTCTTTCTTTGGTTGTGTTTTTGTGTGGATTTGGTTTCAATGTCATTGTAGCCTCATAAAAAGAGTTTGGCAATATCCCTTCTGCTTCTATTCTGTGGAGCAATTTGAGGAATACTGGTATTAGGTCTTATTTGAATTTCTGGTAGAATTCTGCAGTGAAGCCATTTGTCCCTGGACTTTTTTTTTTTTTTTTTTTTTTTTTTTTTGGTTGGGAGGCTTTTGATGACTGCTTCTATTTCATTAGAGGTTATGGGTGGCTTTAAGCCACTTATCTATTCTTGGTTTAATTTTGGCAAGTGATATGTATCCAGAAAATTGTCCATTTCCTTTAGATTTTTGAATTTTGTGGTTTTCAAAGTATGACCTGATGATTCTCTAGATCTCCTCATGGTCTGTTGTTATATTCCCCTTTTCTTTTCTGATTTTGTTAATTAGCATGCTCTCTCTCTGCCTTTTGGTTAGTTTAGATAGAGGATTGTCTATCTTGTTGATCTTCTCAAAGAACCAACTGTTTGTTTCATTGATTCTTTGTAATGATTTCCTAGTTTATACTTTATTAAATTCAGCCCTCAGTTTGATTATTTCCTGGCATCTACTCCTCCATGGTGAGCTTTTCTTCTTTTTGCTCTAAAGCTTTCAGTTGTTCCGTCAATTCTCCAGTGTGACTTTTCTCCAGTTTCTTCATGGGGCATTTAGTGCTATGAACTTTCCTCTTAGCACTGCTTTCAGAGTGTCCCATAAGTGTGGGTATGTTGAGCCTACATTCTCATTAAATTCTAGGAGGTGCTAAATTTCACTTTTTAATTCTTTCTCAACCCAGGATTGGTGCAATTGGGTGTTATTCAATTTCCATGAGTTTATAGGTTTTCTCCAATTTGTATTGCTGTTGAATTCTAACCTTAAAGCATGGTGATCAGATAAGATACAGGGAGGTTATTTCAATTCTTTTGTATCTGTGGAGCTTTTCTTTGTTCCCAACTATGTGGTCAATTTTAGTGCCATGTGGTGCTAAGAAGAAGGTATATGCTTTGTGTTTGGATGGAATGTTCTATAAATAACTGTTAAACCCAGTTGGGTCATAACTTCTGTTAGATCTTTTGTTTCTTTGTTAAGTTTCTGTCTGGTGGTTCTGTCTAGTGGTGAAAGCAGGGTGTTGAAGTCTCCTACTGTAAGTGTGTGTGGTTTTATGTGTGGTTTGAGCTTTAGTAATGTTTCTTTTACAAATATGTGTGCCTTCATATTTGGGGCATAGATGTTCAGGATTGAGACTTCATCTTGATGGACTTTTACTGTAATGAGTATGAAATGCCATTCTTCATCTCTTTTGATTGATTTTAGTTTGAAGTCTAATTTGTTAGATATTAGGATTGCTACACCAGCTTGTTTCTTGCCCATTTGATTGGAAAATCTTTTCCCATCCCTTTCCTCTGAGGTAACGCCTCTCTTTGAAGTTGAGGTGTGTTTCTTGTATACAGCAGAAGGATGGATTCTGTCTTCATATCCATTCTGTTAGCCTGTATCTTTTTATGGACATTGAGGGATATTAATGTCCATTGATTGTTGGCTCTTGTTTGTTTTGGATTTATTTTTGGTGGTGTCATTGTGTGTGTATTTTGCCCTCCTGTTTCTTTTTGTGTTTGGAAAAATTGGATTATCTATTGCCTATTTTGTGTGTGTGTGTGTGAGTGTAGTTATCTTTGTTGGGTTGGAGTTTTCCTTCCAGAACTTTCTGTAGTGCTGGATTTGTGGATATGTATGTTTAAGTCTGGTTTTGTCATGGAATATCTTGTTTTCTCCAACTATAGTGAATGAAAGTTTTGCTGGGTAGAGTAGTCTGGGTTGGCATCCATGCTCCCTTAGTGTTTGTAGGATACCTATGCAGGACGTTCTGGCTTTCAAAGTTTCCATTGAGAATTCGGGTATGATTTTGATAGGTCTGCCTTTATATGTTACTTGGCCTTTTTCCTTCGATGTTCTTAATATTTTCTCTTTGATCTGTAGGTTTGGTGTTTTGATTATTATGTGTCAGGGTGGGGGAGGGACTTCTTTTTGTAGTCCCGTCTGTTTGGTGTTCTGTAAGCTTCTTGTACTTTCATAGGCATTTTCTTCTGTAGGTTGGGGAAGTTTTCTTCTATGATTTTGTTGAATATGTTTTCTGTACCTTTGAGCTGTATTTCCTTACCTTCTTTTATACCTATTATTCTTAGGTTTGACCTTTTCAGGGTGTCCCATATTTCCTGGATATTATGTGTTAGGGATTTGTTGGACTTGAAATTTTCTTTGGTCAATGACTGTATATCCTCTCATGAGTCTTCAACAACTTAGATTCTCTCTTCCATCTCTTGAATTCTATTGGTTATACTCACATCTTTAGTTCCTGATTGTTTATCCAGCCTTTCTATTTCCAGCATCCCCTTGTTCTGTGTTTTCTTTAATGTGTCTATTTCAGCTTTCATGCTTTGAACTTTTTTGAGTGCTTCCTTCACTTCTTTGATTGTTTTTTTTTCCCTTGGCTTTCTTTAGATTCTTTAAGAGATTTATTTCTTGAATTTTTTGGTTTGTCTTTTCCTCCATTTCATGTAAGTTTGTGCTTGTTTTATTTTCTATTTCTTTAAAGGATTTTCTTGTTTCATCTTTAAAGGTCTCTATCATCTTCCTAAGATAATTTTTGAGGTCCATCTCTTCTTCATCCTCTGTGTTGAGCTTTTCAGATCTTGCAGGTTTGGAGTCCCTAGATTCTGGTGGTGTCATATTGGTTTTTCTATTGTTAAGTGTGTTCTTACTCTGTCTTCTTCCCATCCCTTCTTCCAGTCAGTGCAGGTGGGGTCTCTCCCTCTCTCTGGTGGCAGGTGGAGGACTCAGCCTCTGGTGACAGCAGGATGGCAGATAGTGGTGGGTGGACAAGGGTGGGGTGTGTATGGATTTAGGGTGGGCCTTCCCAGTCTGGGCAGGTCTACTCTTTCCCCAGTGGGCTAAGGCAGAAGCAAGCAGGGGTTGATGGGGGAGGTTGGGTAGCAGAGCAGCACCCAGACTCACCTGAGGCTCCGGCAGCTGCAGGACAGAGGGCAGAGTCAGAAAATGGTTTCTAATTCTCTTTGTTGATTCTTTGTCTGGTTTGGGTATTAGGGTAGCTTTGACCTCATAAAATTAATCTGGTGTTGTTCCTTTTGCTTTTATTTTGTGGACTAATTTGAGGATTACTGATATTGGCTCATAAATAAGCAAGTAAAAGACCTATGTGAGAAGAACTTCAAGTTTTTGAAGGAAGAAATTTAAGATATCAGAAGATATAAAGATCTCCCATGTATATGGATAGCAAGGAATAACATGGTAAAAATGGCCATCTTAGCAAAATCAATCTACAGATTCAATGCAATCCTTGTCACGTTTCCAACACAATTATTTTCAGACTTTGAGAGAACAATACTCAACTTCATATGGTAAGACAACAACCCAGCATACCTAAAACAGTTGTGTACAATAAAAGAACATTCCGAGGTATCATCATCTCTGATTTCAAGCTCTACTACAGAACTATAGCAATAAAAAAAAACTTCTATGGTATTTGCATAAAAACAGAAATATTGATCAATGGAATTTAATCTAAGATCCAGACATAAATCTACACCTATGGACAACTGAATTTTGATATAGAAGCCAGAATTATATAATGGAAAAAACAATGAAAACGATCCATATCCACCACCTTACATAAAACTCAAGTACAAGTGGGTCAAATAACTCAACATAATACCAGATACATTGAATGGGATAGAAGAGAAATTAGGGAATAGTGTTGAACACATTGGCACAATAAACAATTATCAACAGAGGAATCCCAAATGACCGAGAAGCACTTAAAGAATGTTGAACATCCTTAGCCATCATGGAAATGCAAATCAAAATGACACTGAGATTCCATCTTATACCTGTCAAAATGGTTAGGATCAAAAACACAGGGCACTTCATTTTTGTAAGAATATGGAAAGAGGGAAACACTCCTCAATTGCAAGTGGGAGTTCAAGCTTTTACAGACACTGTGGAAATGAATATGATGGTTCCTCAGAAAATTGGGAATCCATCTACTCAAGAACTAGGTATCCCACTTCTGGGCATATACCCAAAGAACATTCCATCCTACCACAAGGACACTTGCTCAACTATGTTCATAGCAGCATTATTCATTGCAAGAAACAGGAAGCAATCTATATGTCCCTCAATTGAGGAATGAATAAAGAAAATATAGAACATTCACATAATGGAGTATTGTCCTGCGCTAAGCGTCTCGCCAGCAAAAACGACATGGGGACACTCACTCCTCAGGATCCTTCTGCAGTAAAGCTTTAATGCCTCTTGAGAGGAAGAGCATCAGCTTACAGAGTGGAGACTCTGAACTCCCAAAAACCCCTCCTTATATAGGCTGGCAACCGTCGCCTCAGACTGTTACTTTTTGACTGGCTGAAGCCCGTCAGACCATATGACGTCAGCTGATCGGACCATATGACGTCACAGGAGGGGCGGAGACTAAGGGCTGGAAAGTTACAAAGTTACCTATTGCGCATGCGCACAGCTTGTAACAGCTCCTAACAGAGTATTTACTCAGTTGCAGAAAAATCATGACATTTGCAGGAAAATGAATCGAGCTAGAAAAATAATCATCCTGAGTGAGCTAACCTAGGCCCCAAAAGAAAAGCATGGTATGTAGTCACTTACAAGCAGATAGTAACTGTAAAGAATAACCCATTCTACAATTCACAGAGCCTGGGAAGGGAAAATGGAATAGATCTTGAGGATACATTGGGGGCAAGTGGTGACAGAAACAGGAGGATCAGGTGTGGGGGATAGAGGGAGAGAGTACTGGGAGAAACAACTGGAATTGGGCAACTCTGGGACAATCTAGAAGCCTAGTACAATGGAAACTCCCAGGGGTCTATGAGGCTGGCCCTAGCTAATACTCCTCTCAATGGGGGATACAAAGTCTGAACTGTGCATCTTCTATAAATAGGCAAGACTTCTAGTGGAGGGATTGGAACTGAAACCAAACCACAAAACCTTTGACCTACACTTTATCCTGCATGCAAGATGTGCTGGATTAAAGGTGGCACAGAAATTGTGGGAGTGGCCAACCAATGACTGGTCCAGCTTGAGACCCAAACCAGGAGAGGAAATCCACCCCTGACACTGTCTGGAGTGCCAGAACCCAGAGATTTGATAGCCCAGAAACTGAGGTTAGAACCAAACATGACTGGCAAAAAGAAGTGAAAGAAAGTCAATAAAATTATTCCCAATGGTATTCTGCTATTCTCATAGACAGGAGACTAGCGTAATTATCAGTGAGGCTTCATAGAGGAACTGATGGAAGCAGATGCAGAGACTCACAAGTCAAACATTAGAAGGAGGTTGGAGAATCCTTTGAAGGAGTGCTAGGAAACATTGTTGGACCCAGAGGGAACAAGGACACATGAAACCCCACAGAACCAACTATCCTGGACCCACAGAGGCTCACAGAGACTGAACCAAAAATCAGGGAGCCTTTGTGAGTCTTACCTAGGACCTCTGCATATATGTTATTGTTGTGTAGCTTGGTATTCTTGTGGGATTCCTAACAGTAGGAGTGACCCTGTCTCTGACTCTTTTACCAGCTTTTGTGGCCCTTTTCCTCCTACTTTGTTGCCTGGTTCAGCCTTAATATGAGGGGATATGCCTAGTCTTATTGCAACTTGATGTGCCATGTTTTGTTGCTATCCCTGGGAGGCCTTCCCATTTCTGAATGGAAACAGAGGAATGGTTGAAGGGGACTGGAAGAGGAGGAAGAAGGGGTAACTGTGCTCAGCATACAACATATAAGAGAAGAATAAATAAATTAAAAATAATAAGAGGTCACCTCCTTCTCAGATTTTAAGTTTATATGGAAAGGAGCCATGACTAACTGTATTATCTTAGCTTGATTCACAGCAAATATTTGTAAAATGGCAATTTCTATCATATCACAATCCTTCTCAAATAGGCCACAGACACATCACTGTCCAAAAGCCATAATTTAAAATGTGACCCATATTATACTTTGTCTTCTCCCTTGAGTCCTTAACTAATGCTTGAGTTGCTAAGAGTTTATAAATTATGCTTCTAGTTGGAGAGATAATCTCATAACTCTTGATCTAGGGTATCATGTGATATTTTGTTTCAAGAGTGGCAGTGGCCTTTTAAGTAACTACTATAACATAAAATGTGATATAGTTAGAATGTTTATTATGAGCTGAGTACAAGGTATTTTACATTTATTTGAATGCACCTCAGAGCTCACATTAATTTTTTTTGCTGTAATGTAATTTATTGTCACTTGAGTGATTCCTTTTTATTTTTCTGTAAAAATCACAGTCTTCCTACTATTGTAACTCTCTCCTGGTCCTCTGGTTGCATTTCCTCAGACAACATCCTGTCACAGGGCAGACATTTAGATGTTGTTAATTCCATTCAGTATATTATTCTCCCTCACTTAGCAGACTGTAATGTTGTTAAGTCAGTCTGGCTAACTCTGACTTCAGTGACATTTCATTTGACATTGCTGCGCATCCCTCTTGCTACTCTGCCAGTTATCGTTAGCTTTTGTTTATGGCACCTCACCTGTTTTTCCTCCATGTGGTAGAGCTCATAGAAGAGCCAGCTGAAGTGAGTTGGCAAGCATAATTATTTCTGGCTTTGTGTGAAATGTGGTGCTGGGACTCAACACCTCAGTGTGTTTCTGTTTCCCATAATTCAATTGATGCAGAAGAAAGGTTAAAAAAACATAAGCATTTGCTTTATCTTTACAAGACTAGTAAGTGCTTCCTAATATTGGCAGATATATGGGACTGGGATGTATATGCAGCTGTCTTAGCAGCCTTAAAAAAAAAGCAGAAATTTTTATAAACTAAAATCATTTAAATATAAAATCTGAAATCATTTTATAAACTAAACATAACTGTCTGGTGTAAAAGATCAAACATGCTTTGGTAAATGGTTTAGAGGACCAAAGTAGAGAAACAAAACTGCCAAGTCATGAGACCACAACAAATAAGTAATATTTATTTTCCTTTTTTCTTTCATTAATTTTTTTGTGTGTATGCATATTTTGTGTGAGATGAAGACAAGTGTGAATGTAGACACACACATGCTCTGAAGCACACGTGGAGATCTGAGGACAACTTCTGATATTGGTTCTTCTCTTCCCCTTAGAGACAGAATTTTGTTTTGTTTTGCCATGGTTTTCTTGTTGTATATGCCAGTCTAGTGATCTAAGAGCCTTTGGGGACTTTCCTTTCCCTATTCTTATCCTCTCATGAGAGTTCTTGAGTTGCAGACACATGTATTTCCACATCTGGCATTACATGTATTTGGAGGATGCAAAGACAGCCCTTCATACTCAGATGACCAGGATTTATATTACCCACTGAGCTACCACCTTAACCTGTCTTTCCTCCTTTCTTCCTTCATTCCTTCCTTTCCTTCTTCTTCCTTCATTTTTGTTTTTCCTTTCTTCTTTACTTCCTTCCTATTGTCCTTCCTTCCATCCTTCCTTACTCCCTTTAGACTTACTGGGACTGTAGAGATGGGCCAGGGATTAAGAATACTTGCTGGCTGGGTGTTGGTGGCTCACGCCTTTGATCCCAGAACTCGGGCGGCAGAGGCAGGAGGATTTCTATGATTTTGAGGCCAGCCTGGTCTCCAGAGTGAGTGCCAGGATAGGCTCTAAAGCTACACAGAGAAACCCTGTCTCAAAAAACAAAAAAAAAAAAAAAAAAAAAAAAAAAGACTGCTCGCTGCTCTTACAGAGAGCCTAAATTCACTTCCCATCACCCATATGCAGTTTTCAATGACCTATAACTCCAGTACCAGATGATATAATTCCCTCTCTAGCTACTACCATGAATAATGCAAGCATGTGGTTTTCATATAGGTAAAAAGGTGTTGTACATATATGTAAATAAAACAAACTTTTCCAAAACTATGATTAAGTTATTCTCATATGTTTGACTGTTTGTCAAGACCTGTACATGTGTGCCTGGTGACTGAGGAGTCCAGAATAGGGTGTTATTGTCTCAGCACCATGTGGGTGCTGAGAACTGAACTCAGATTCTGTGAAAGAGTAGCCAAGTGTATTTAACTATTTAGCAATCTCTACAGCCTAGCCCTCTTTCTTTTCTATGACTGATAATGCAACCTTCTTTCATATTCTCCTTTCTTTTGATTTTACATTTTCAGAATACTCAGCAATTCTTTGTTCTGCTCTTAGCCCCTCTTCTATTCTTAAGACCCTGTGACCATGTAATGTCTATTGTATACACTATTAGGGAAACTTCTCTACTATAAAAGTTGGAGCTATCATCTGATGTTAGAATACATTTTGTTTCTTCCTGCAACCCTGTCATCCTCTGCTACAACCTTGCTATGCATACTTAAAACTATAGTCAGCACTGTGTTTGCTTTTATTCTGTTGTAGTGATTCTTCTTTATTCTTTAATGTGTTTTCAGGCAAATTCTAGAAATTCATAAAACTACAGAGGTAAGGTATACAGTAAAATGCTATGGGAGCACAGGTAGATTTCATTAGAAAAGAAATAGAATACATAGTTAGAAACAAATGATGAGCCAAAATGGGAGGACCAAGTTGAAAAGAAGAGGATAGATTAGGATACAAAGGGAATGTGGGGAGAGACAGCTAAAATTAAGGGACATCTGAGGAGTACTATGAAAGCCTAGTAGAGTAGAAGGTTCAAAAATATATACATATGTACTATGATGAGTTAATTGAAATCAACAAATAATGGGGGGAGACAGAGTCCTAACTGGATATTGCTTGTCAACAAGTAAAAATTCCATTGCCCAGATTGGGTTACATCTAATTGAGCTGTTGTTCAAAGGGATCCAGGAACAATATAGCTTTTTCAAGAACAAATATTGTACCAGTACCCTCCTCAGAGCCACCTGATGCCTGAAGACTACAGATCCCAAACCAGTGGGGTCCAGTCTTCCAGATACTGCCAGCAAGTGCCATAGTCCCTTTCTTTGCCCAGTGGGAAAGATAAGCTTGGGTCTGTTTCCAGCCTGCCCTCAGGCAACCTTCTCAGAGCCACCTGAGGCATGGGGTATTGGATTAAGGTCTCTTTATTTCCAAGCACAGCCAGGTGAAACACAGGCCAGAGCTAGGTTAAGAACCCAGCCAGCGTGGCCAGAACAAAAAGAGAGAGAGCCCCGTCCCCACGTGCAGTCCCTTAAGAAGCCCCCTTTACATCATTCCGGCTTTCCTTCACCCCGCCCTAATGGGCGAGTCCCCAGGTCCACCTGGTACCTGCCCCAGGACTATTGGGCGGGGCTAGGGTGACTCCCTACAATGGAGATTGTGTATCCCATCCCTGCAGGGTCCAGACCACCCATAGACTGCCAGTGAGCACCATAGTCACGTTATCTGACCATGGGACAAGGAAGAGGAGAGCCATCTATACTATTGGACCTGCTTGCACCTACCAGAAGGGAAGCAGGAGAGGAAGAGACTTCTTCTGCAACCACTGGAAGAAGGGATTGGAAGAAGATAATATAAATACATATTCAATAACAGAAAAACCATTATGATACCACCAGAAACTAGGGACTACACCAGCAAGACCTGAATATCCCAACACAACTTCAGGAAAATGATAGAGACCCTCAAAAGAGGATATGAGAAAATTCCTTAAAGAAATGGAAGAAAAGACAAACCAAAAAATACGAGAAATCAACAAATCTTTTAAGGAAAGCCAAAAAAAAAAAAAAAACAATTAAACAGATGAAGGAAACAATTCAAACAGTTCAAGACAGGAAAATTGAAATAGAGACAACAAAAAAAAAACAAGATGAGGCAATGCTGGAAATAGAAAAGCTGGGTAAAAGATCAGGAACTACAGATGCAAGAATAACCAACAGAATATAAGCGATGGGAGAGAGACTCTCAAGCACTGAAGATGAACTAGGAGACATGGATTCATCGACAAAAGAAAATCTTAACTCCAACAAATCCCTAACACAAAATGTGAAGAAACTATGAGATACAGTGAATAGACCAAACCTAAGAATAATAGGTATAGAAGGTGAAGAAATCCAACTCAAAGGCACAGAAAACATATTCAACAAACTCATAGAAGAAAACTTTCCCAACCTAAAGAAAAACATGCCAATGAAAGTACAAGACGCCTACAGAACACCACATACACTGGATGAAAACAAAAGGTCTCCTCGCCACATAATAATCAAAATCCAAAGCATCTAGAATAAAGAGAAAATATTAAGAGCAGCAAAAGAGAAATGTCAAGTAGAATATAAAGGCAAACCTAACAGAATTACACCTGACTTTTCCATGGAAACTCTGAAAGCCAGAAGGTCCTGGATAGATATTCTACCTGCACTAAGAGACCAAGGTGCCAGCCCAGACTACTATACCCAGTAAATCTTTCAATCAATATAGATGGAGTAAACACAAGAAATTCAGAAAATCATCAGGTCATAGTTTGAAAAACTGTATTCCTCAAAATTCAAAAATCTAAAGGAAATGGACAAATTTCTGGATAGATTTCACTTCCCAAATTTAAATCAAGAAAAAATAAGCAACTTGAATAGACCTATAAGCCCTAATGATATAGGAACAGTCATCAAAAGTCTCCCAACCAAATAAAGCCCAGGACCAGATGGCTTCAGTGAAGAATTCTACCAGAAATTCAAGGAACAGCTAATACAATTCTCCTGAAAGTATTTCACAAAATAGAAGCAGAAGGGTCATTGCCATACTCTTTTTATGAGGCTTCAATAACCTTGATACCCAAACCTCACAAAGACACAACTAAGAAAGAGAACTACAGACCAATATACCTCATGAACATGGATGCAAAAATACTCAATAAAATACTGGCATACTGAATCCAAGAACCCATCAGAGAAATCATCCACCTTTGTCAAATAGGCTTCATCCCAGGGATGCAAGGATGGATCAACATCCAAAAATCCATCAATGTAATCCACCATATAAACAAACTGAGGGGAAAAAAAACATGATTGTCTCAGTAGATTCTGAAAAAGCCTTTGACAAAATTCAACACTCCTTCATGATAAATGCCTAAAGAGATCAGGGGTAACAGGAACATAACATAATAAAAAGCATTATACAACAAGCCGACAACCAACATCAAAATAAATGGTGAGAAGCTCAATGCAATTCCTCTAAAATCGGGGACAAGACAAGGCTGTCCACTCTCTCCATACCTCTTCAATATTGTCCTTGAAGTTCTAGTTAGAGCAATAAGACAACAAAAGGAGTTCAAGGGGATACAAATAGGATAGCAAGAAGTCAAACATTCACTATTTGCAGATGATATGATAGTCTACATAACTGACCCAAAAAAACTCTACCAGAGAATTCCTACAGGTGATAAACACCTTCAGCAAAGTGGCAGGATACAGGATTAATTGAAAAAAATTAGTAGACCTACTATATACAGATGATACATTCATGGAGAAGGAAATTAGAGAAACATCACCCTTTACAATTGCCACAAAAAAAAATACCTTGGGTAATGCTAAACAAAAAAGTGAAAGACCTGTACTATAAGAATATTAAATCTTTAAAGAAAGTAATTAAAGAAGATACTAGAAAATGGAAGGATCTCACATGTTCTTGAATAGTTAAGACCAACATAGTAAAAATGGCAATCTTGCCAAAAGCAATCTACAGATTCAATGCAATCCCCATCAAAATTCCCCAACAGAATACTTCACAGACCTTGAAAGAACAATTTTCAACTTTTTATGGAAAACAAAGACCCAGGATAGCCAAAACAACCCTGTACAATAAAGGAGCTTCTGGAAGCAACACCATCCCTGACTTCAAGCTCTATTACAGAGCTATAGTACTGAACATAGCTTGGTATTGGCACAAAAATAGACAGGTAAACCAATGGAATTGAGTTGAAAAACTTGATATTAACCCACACACCTATGAAACCTGATTTTTGACAAAGCAGCTAAAGCCATACAATGGAATAAAGAAAGCATGTTCAACAAATGGTAATGGCAGAACTGGATGCTACCATGTAGAAGGCTGTGGATAGATCCATGTCTATCGCCATGCACAAAACTTAAGTCCAAATGGATCAACGACCTCAATGTAAATCCAGCCACACAGAACCTAATATAAGACAAAGTGGGAAATACCCTTGAATTTATTTGTACAGGAGACCACTTCCTGAACATTACACCACTTGCACAGACACTGAGATCAACAATTGATAAGTGGGACCTGCTGAAACTGAGAAGCTTCTGTAAGGCAAAGGCCACAGTCAGCATGCAAAATGCCAGGCCACAGACTGGGAAAAGATATTCACCAACCCCACATCTGACAGTGGGCTGATTTCCAAAATATGCAAAGAACTCAAGAAGCTAGTCAGCAAAATCCAACTAGTCCAATTAAAAAGTGGGGGACAGAAATAAATAGAGAATTTAGACTCCTCAATGGAGGAGTCTAAAATGGCTGAAAGACACATAAGAAAGTTTTCAACATCCTTAGCTATCCGGGAAATGCAAATCAAAGCAACTCTGAGATACCATGGTACTCTTGTCAGAATGGGTAAAATCAAAACCACCAATGGCAGTCTATGCTGGAGAGGATGTGGAGAAAGGGGAACACTTTTCTACTGCTGGTGGGAGTGCCAACTCATGCAGCCACTTTGAAAATTAGTATGGAGATTTCTCAGGAAAATGGGAATTATTATACCACAATGTCCAGCAATTCCACTCTTAGGCATATATGCAAAATATGCACATTTGTAAAGAACATCTGCTCAACCATGTTCTGTTCCCTCATGCCCTCTGCATCCCTCCTCTTCTTTCCTTCTCATTCTCCTAGCTCCCTCCCCCCTCTTCCCATGCTCTCAATTTGCACAGGGGATCTTGACCCTTTCCCCTTCTCCAGGGGACCATGTCTGTCTCTCTTAGGGTTCTCCTTGTTTATTAGCTTCTCTGGCAGTGTGGATTGTAGGCTAGTAATTCTTTACTCTGTGTCTAAAATCCACATATGAGTGAGTACATATCATGTTTGTCTTTTTGTGATTGGGTTTCCTCCCTCAGAATGGTTTCTTCTAGTTCCATCCATTTTCCTGCAAATTTCAAGATTCCATTGGTTTTTTTTTCTGCTGAGTAGTACTCCATTGTGCAAATGTACCACATTTTCTCTATCCATTCTTTGGTTGAAGGGCATCTAGGTTGCTTCCAGTTTCTGGCTATTACAAATAGTGCTGCTATGAACATCGTTGAACAGATGTCCTTGGTGTATGAATGTGCTTCTTTTGTATGCCTAGGAGTGGAATTTCTGGATCTTGTGGTAGACTCATTCCAATTTTCTTGAGGAGTCACTACAGCAAAATGCATTCTTTTGAAAGTCTACAAAAATCATAAAAATACTAAAATGACATATCAATTTATATTGATGTACAAAAGACAATACTGTGTAAAAAACCCTATGCTACAAAATAAACAATAAAATTTAAATAAAGCTGTGAAATTAATATATGCATATTAATTGATATCTAGCCCTGGACACAATGAAAATCAATAAGTATTAAATTAAATGAAAATGATGTGACAAGTTTCTGAATCAGACCTTTTACCAGATTGTTTGTCCTTACAGTCATATTCATTTGGGATAATTTTAAATGTCTGGGTAATATTTTCTGCAATACTTTTAAAACAATCCATTTTATGGAAATGCTAACAAAGAAAGACTACTCAATATGTTTATAATGAATGTTTCCCTTGGCTTTTTATGGTTACTTTATTATTCCAATCACAGAATTTATTTTTGCTTTGCAATCCACCTTTCACTCTCAAGATTCCAAATGTCACCAACAAAACTAATAGCAGTACAACAAAAATGATAAAAATTAATACATTTCCAAACCTTATGGCCTCACTTACTAGGAAAGGGCAAATAGACAGAGAAGTGTTTCCACTCACAGTTATCTTTTCATGACACTGAAATGGTGGGGTTTAATACATGCCATGGTTTTAAATTATGAGCTTATTTCAGTGGATAAGTATTAATAGTAGACTACAAAAATGTTCAAATTTAGCTTACTACTATTTTAATTTCCATTTGGCATGAATTTCTATACTTTCAATTCTCTGTTCTAATAATTAACAGATTTTAGAGTGTTTCTAGCTTCTCTCTATATTAATAACAAAACAACCAAAGTATGAAAATTAACAACTATTATTTATTAAGGGTCAATTTAGTACTAGACAGTCTATAGGTTTTTTAAATATAGTATCACCAGAACACATGCTTACATGCTTACATTCATACATACATACATACACACACATATATACACTTCATTTTTCTACTTAATTAAACATTCTTCTCAAGTATATGGGTACCAAGTTGTATGTTCCAGCTCCAGTTGAGGAGATATTAGTATTTGATAGATGCTGGGAGAGGGTTAGTCAGTTTTCTTTAAGAGGCATCACCTCTGATAGTGTGACCACTCTAGCCTTGCTTCACTCCCAACAGTATTTGGACAACATAAATTGGAGTAGATGGGATTTTAAAGAGAAATGGACT
Organism: Cricetulus griseus; assembly: GCF_003668045.3. Classification (NCBI taxonomy): domain Eukaryota; kingdom Metazoa; phylum Chordata; class Mammalia; order Rodentia; family Cricetidae; genus Cricetulus; species Cricetulus griseus. The sequence continues at coordinate 92,706,158 of NC_048598.1, read as the reverse complement.
TGTGGGAGTGAACATAAAGTTGGGAAGGTAGGAAGGTGGGATTGCATCTGAAAATAGGTAAGAGAGGAGAAAATAGTAATATAATTTATTGTAGGAAATTCTTAATTATCCAATATGTTACTTTAACTGTACTAGAAGTTATAAAAATAAAAAAATTAATTCTCATCAAATTACTTGGAGTTATAATTTTAAAATGCAGAAGAATGAGATGCAGCCTGTGTGCGCCATGGACTGGCTTCAGGATATAATAGAATGAAACACTTGCCTCAAATTGTAGTCCTCAGAACATGGATACTAAATTAAGGAAGGATAAAATCAACTTCGAGGTCCTCATCTTTCACTTAAAATAGGACAACCTGTCATCGAAATGGAGTTCACATATAAAAAGGAAGCTACAGTCCATGCGTATAAACACCCTTCCTTATTTGAAATTAATTTAGCACAAAACTTAATAAGAAAACTTGGAGAATATTATTAAATTTCTATATAAATTCTCATTTTCTATAATTAAAATTTCCTACTGCTTAATTGGGTTTACACAGAGCCAAGAACTTCTTAAAACATAGAAAATAGAAATGGATGATGGGGGAGGAGAGAAGGATGTCTAGAGGCTGGGAGAGAAGACATGGGTGCTATGGAGGAAGAAATGGGAAAAATATTGGAGGACTTTTAGATAGTAAAGAAGATATGATGACACAAAGAAAAAGGGAGGAGAGAGGTAAATAACACTAGGAATACTGGGGAAATCATATATAAAAATACACATATATATACAGTTTAAGTGGAATTATGCCACATGGGATGATAATATTCCACCAAGAGCCATAGACTAAGAAAATCCTCAGTACCAGCCATAGGAAGCCCTCTCTTCAATTTGTTGGTCATTGAAGTCCAAGACACTCCCAGAAAGCTATATAAGCTATTGTTTCTGCCCTTATTTGCCTCTCAGAACTAGGCCATAAAACCCTACACCTGAAGAACCATGAATTGGTGGAAGAGAACCTGCTGGCCAGCCTACCCAAGACACAGATTTCTAGGCCAGTCTACATGAGTATGTGTGGCAGGCACTTTGTCCCTGAGCCAAACCACCAAGCCTGCCTCTATGCCCACAAACTGCTGATGAAGAAGACACTTGACCCAGAGACTCAGTGAGGAAAGGACAATGCAGGAAAGTATGCCATCTGAGCCAATGGGACCTTGGGAGGGGGTATAAAGGCAGGCCTAACTTCCTTAATAAATGAGTCTGTAGCATGCTGGGCTACCCACTGATTCTCAGTGTTTGAGTCATTGGTGCTGTGTTTTCTCACTGCCTCCCCCAAGGGGTGTCAGAACAGGGTCACCTGCAGCAAATTAGATGCAGGAATCAGATAAATTTAATTGGAACTAAGTTGGAAGCCTACTTCATCAGGAATAGCTTTCACAGTATTCAAAGTTGCTATGCAAATTGCCAAGAATGAAAAGAAGTCAGTTGTCCCAAATAGCAGTAAAGCTTAAGAATGACATAATGAATGGTCTCGAAAGATATCTTCAATTTTATAACAGTGACCACCATCTATCTACATTGACTTAAGACCAGCTCAACAAAAAGGAATTCATTCCTGCCAGTGTAAACACCCAACTACCTGTGGATGGGAAGACCATAGACTATAAAGGAGTACATATTACTGTACTACTGTCATTTTCTTAAAACAATATGATTTCTGTGTTTTAAGTATTTATACTTATAATTACAGATAAGTGTAGTTCTCACCCCTCATCAAAAAAGTTTCTTTTTTGCAACAAAGACAATTATAGAAATCTACATCAGGCTTAACTGCAGAGAATAAGTGACTGTCAGGTACTCAGACAACATCTACAATGTCACCCCTACAACCAAAGCTCAGAGAATATCGAAGAAGAGGCAAAAAGACTTTGAGAATCAGAAGACTAGGACAAATGCTGCTAGACATTTTGTAAACTTGACATAGAAGCTGCAACAATGAAATCCAGCAACATAACTGCCTAAACAACATCTGCATGATACCAGTTGGCATGGCAACTTTAATGAGGGAAATTTCACAAGGCTCCACTCCTAGATTAAGAGCTAGAGGTAATCAATGTCTGCCTGTGAGTTAGAGAATCATTTTCCCTCCCAGGGATGAGTGTTAGTATTCAGGCATTTCCATCAGCCTTCCCTTAGGACAGGTCATCGAGCTGCCAAGATGTAACACTGTCACCACAAGTTGCATTCTTGCCATATAGTGTATTTGCTCTTGCATTATTTCCCCTTATAAAAAGCAAGCATCATGACTTAAGTTTTGTGCAAGGCGATAGGCTTAGGTCTAACTGCAGTCTTCTACATATCTGCAACCAGTTATGCCAGCACCATTTGTTGAAGATGTTCTCTTTGTTCCATCGTATAAATTTGGATTGTTTGTCAAAAATCAGGTGTTCATAGGTGTGTGGGGCAATATCAGGGTTTTCAATTCTATTCCATTGGTTTACCAGACTATTTTTGTGCCAATACCAAGCTGTTTTCAGGACTATAGCTCTGTAATAGAGCTTGAAGTCAGGGATGGTGATGTCTCCAGAAGTTCCTTTATTGTATAGGGATGTTTTGGCTATCCTGGGTCTTTTGTTTCTCCATATAAAGTTGAGAATTGGATCAAAGATCTCAACATAAATCCAGCTACTCTGAACCTATTAGAAGACAAAGTGGGAAATACCCTTGAATTAATCGGTACAGGAGACTGCTTCCTGAACATTTAACCAGTAGCACAGACAGTGAGGTCAACAATTGATAAATGGGACCTCCTGAAACAGAGAAGCTTCTGTAAGGCAAAGAAGACAGTCAGCAAGATAAAACGACAGCCCACAGACTCAGAAAAGATATTCATCAACCCCACATCTGACAGAGGGCTGATCTCCAAAATATAAAAAGAACTCAAGAAGCTAGTCTCCAAAACACCAAACAACCCAATTAAAAAGTGGGGTACAGAATTAAATAGACAATTCTCAATAGAGGAATCTAAAATGGCTGAAAGACACATAAGAAAGTGTTCAGCATCCTTAGCCATCAGGGAAATGCAAATCAAAACAACTCTGAGATACCATCTTACTCCTGTAAGAATGGCAAAAATCAAAAACTCCAATGACAGTTCATGTTGGAGAAGATGTGGAGAAAGGGGAGCACTTCTCCACTGCTGGTGGGAGTACCAACTTGTACAGCCACTTTGGAAATCAGTATGGGGACTCCTCAAAAAGATGGGAATCAGTCTACCACAAGATCCAGCAATTCCACTCTTAAGCATATACCCAAAAGAAGCACATTCCTACAACAAGGACATATGTTCAACGATGTTCATAGCAGCATTATTTGTAATAGCCAGAAACTGGAAGCAGCCTAGATGCCCCTCAACTTAAGAATGGATAGAGAAAATGTGGTACATTTACAAAATGGAATACTATGTGGTTGGAAAAAAACAATGGAATCTTGAAATTTGCAGGAAAATGGATGGATCTAGAAAAAAAAAAACTTTCTGAGCGAGGTAACCCAATCACAAAAAGACAAACATGGTATGTACTCACTCATATGTGGATTTTAGATATAGAGTAAGGATTACCAGCCTACAATCCACACTGCCAAAGAAGCTCATAAACATGGAGGTCCCTAAGAGAGACATACATGGTCCCCTGGAGAAGGGGAGTGGTTCAAGATCTGCTGAGCAAATTGGGAGCACTGGAAGAGGGGGAAAGGGAGCTAGGAGAATGAGAAGGGGAGAGGAAGAGGGATGCCAAGGACATGAGGGAGCAGAAAATATGAGTCAGGGTAAGAATACACGATAACAAGAATGGAGACATGATAATAGATGGAGACATTTTTGGTTTACAGAGAAATCAGGCACTAGGGAAATGTCTGGAGATGTACAAAGATGACCCCAGCTAACTGTCTCAGCAATGGAGGAGAGGCTACCTTAAATGCCCTCCCCTGATTATGAGATTGATGACTGACTCATAGGCCTTCATCCAACAGCTGGTGGAAGTAGAAGCAGACACCCATAAGTAATCACCAATCTGAACTGGAACCCAGATGCAGAGAAGGACCAGTGAAGAGCACAGAGGTCCAGACCACGCTGGTGAAACACACAGAAACAGCTGACCTGAACATCCGGGAACTCTTGCTCCCCAGTCTGATAGCTGGAATACCAGCATGGGACTGATCCAGACCCAAGGAACATTGGTTTCTGTGAGGAAACCTCAGAAATCTATGGGACCTCTTGTTGAAGCCCAGTATTTATCCCTAGCATAGGTGTGGACTTTGGGAGCCCAGTCCATATAGAGGAATACTCCCTGAGCCAAGACACACGGGGTTGGGCCTAGGCCCCACCCCAAAGGAAGCAAAGACTCTGATGACACCCTATGGAAAGCCTCACCATCAAGGGGAAGTAGAAAAGATATGTGACAGATAAGGTTTTAGTTGGGGTGTCGGGTAGGGGAGGACAGGTGGGAGAAGGGAAATGGGATTGTCAGGTAAAACAATCCTGTTTCTAATTCAAATAAAAAAGTTGGAAAAAAAAAGCAAGCATCGCCTCTCTCCACTCTCTTTTCTTCAGTTCTGTACCTCCTGTCCCCAATAAACCTCCCACATGGGATCTGTTGCATGGTGTAACTTTGTGTTGCCCCTTGGCTCCAACCCAGCCAGGTACCTTCCACCATTAAATCATTACAATGAGCTGCCTGATACATTTTCCTTTCCCTCTAAGTGTATGTATACATGAGGTACATTAAATAAACATCCTATGTTTTCCTTAGCTTACTTGTTTGTTCTATTATTATGTACACATATGACTTTGATGAAATTACTTATCTAATTTTTATATAAAAATCTTTTGCAAAACTGCTAATCACATTTTTTAAAATGAAGACATTAAGAATTTTTCAAAAACCAGCTTCATTTACATACTTGTATGTCATCTCCATTTCTCTGTAGAATTTCATCAGGATCCAATTTTTTTTGTTTATGTGGATTTATACAAACTCCATTATTCAAGGCTGTACATGTTAAAGCAATTTTCCTGAAGATAAGTTATTACGTTCAGAACACTGAGATTCTTATTTAAGTAGATATTCATAATTAATTTATCTATAATGTTTACATATACATTCATGTACACCCAGAACTTTCTGCATATTTGGGGCAACAAATATTTTACTTCATTTGTTTGTTTACTTGCAGCCCAGAGCATTCATTACAGTTCTTCTCTCAGCATCATTTTGCTATTGATAGGCACAAGTTCCCCAGACTCTAGTGATAAGCCCGGATCATTAAGAGTGAACCCTTAGCACATATACCTGGATGTCATACCCCATTTGGTATGTGTTAGGAAATGAGGAGGAAAAGGACTGTGCAAAAGCAATGCAGAAAGAAAGGGACTATCCTTTGACTTCTCCTGAATGCCTACACCACCAAAACTAAATAAAAAGAAAATTATGATCAATCTAATGACAGAAGGATAGTCTAAATAAATTCTGGAGGTATGAAACTTTTTAAGACATTTATAGTAAATGTAAGGTGGTAGCCAGACATTGCTTTCATATTTTAAAAACTATCTTTCCACATTCCAATATATTTAAAGTGTGTGTCATCATGAATAGCTGGATATTTAGACTAGAAGTCAGTTTTCACTCTTTCTGTGTTTTTAAAGTACACTTAAATTGAGGAGAAAAAAATGTACTTTTTTATTGGGATTTATTTTGTGTTTGCCAGAGTATTTTATTATTATGTAATAACTTAAAGTAGCAATTGGAAATTTGCCCTTGTTACTTTGCTCATTTATTTGGTAGCTTAAAACACAGCAGGGCTGAACTATATAGAGCAAGTTCACAACTAAGTAAATAGCAATACCTCTAGGTTAATGGATATTTCCAAGAAGCACTGATAAAGGATGTAAAAGTTCTTCACCCACCTACCCTATGTCCAATCTCTCAAATTTGATTCTTTGTAATGGGATTTATCTTAGCAATCTTTGTGGCCAATTATGGTTAATTTATGTAGTTACATGGCCTTATTAATCATTATAATCACATTAAACTTAGATCTATAGAACATAATTTAATGTAAAAATGCAATTTGGTCAAGAAATTGAATTGAAAATGATTCTCAATTGAATGCTGAATTAATTTTAGTTGTAAACTGTACTGGGAAAATTGATTAGAACAACAAGGAAACACCACCAGTTTAATAGTGAATTGATTTAACTTATTAAAACACAGATCATAGCCTTGCTAGGATGGACACTTCCACAGTGAAATCAGAGGATGTAGGATAATGGATATTTCTGCTTAGAGGGGGCATTGCCAAAAGACAAACAGGATCTTAGGTAGCCTTCAAATGGTAAAGGCATTGGTTAATATTAGTGTTTGGTGCAATGGTATACTCACTGACTCTTATTCAGTAAACTTCTAACTACTTACAATATTTTATTTATAATAGGTTTGCTTTCTATTACTTAGCGTGAAAAACCCTAAAAATATTTAGGAAGATAGATTATTATTTTTCTTCTACCAAAGTCTAAGAGTAAGGGTGGAAGAAAATGATACCTTCGGGCAGCTAAGATGTATGTAATCATGGCCCCCTAAGTTTAAGACTCATTGTTATGTGTAATTTCTGTTCTCCTTTATAACAAATGAGGTGGGTAGTTTGAAGAAATCATAGTATGGTGGGGAAATGTGCTACACAACCTAGAACTAGGCATCTCTGAGCAGCTGAGATTGACTTGGGGCTCTTGAGGCTTCCATTTGGTTTAAAAATTTTAGACTTGCTTTGCACAGTGGTCCTCAGTAAATGAAACTCTCTGTACTCTTCCACTAAAATAGTTTTATAGAGATTAACCCAGTCTAACATAAATTTAATTATTTAAAGAAAGGGCATTCCCTAAGATGAATTCTCAAATGAAATGGAAAAGAGAGCAAGTCTCCACATTTGACTATAAGATCCCAAAAGGCAAGAATCTCATCTAGTTTTGTTTATGAATTCAAGTTCATTTCCTAGCACATCTAAATGACAACTATGTGGTTTTACCAGAAATAAGCCAATAAAAATATATCAGTGAATAACACAAGTTGTTACACTATGGTTCTTTTCCTTCTTTTTAGATCCAAATGTCTGACATTCTCTTCCAGGGGTGAAGTCAACCCTAATCCTCATACTGAATCTCAATTTCAGCAGCAGTGGAGATTTTTTCTCCTTTCACCAAGATGGGACAATCACTTCTAGATGCTAATCTAAAGGTGTAAAAGATCTCCAGTAAAACATGTTTCTTCAAAGAAGTTCATATTTGCATGAATGTTTATGCATTCTTACTGCTAACACAATAGATTAATTTTTTTCTTCTCTATGGAATCCCCACAAACTCTAATGCCAGCAAAGAAATCAACCCTGAAATGCAATAAGGGAAGTTCAGTTCAGCACAACTTAGTTAGCCAGGTTAGCTTAAATTTCTGGATTCTGACAGTTGGCAATTTGACATATTTATGTACAGTACAATTTTAGAAAAAAGTTTCCTGGTAACAATTATCTCAATCCCATGTGTTCAATAAACTTAAGGAATGATCTCATCAAAACTCTTGTGTAAAGTACATGTGACCAATATCATGTAGGTAGCTTAAATACCTTAAGGACACGGGATCTGATGTGTCTCAGTCATACAGAGAGCATGGTGGAGGTAACCAGGATAGGAAATGCATGTGACATCTCCCCTAAGGATAGGTTCAATTGAATGAGAAACAAATATTAAAGATAAATGTCTAGGGTGGGAGAATCAGGCATAAACGGATAAACATAGTCTGGAGCAAACAGGTGTGGCCTGGCTCTACAGATCCATAGGTAGCCAGGTTATTAATAATATCCACTTGCAGCTTTCTGGGTGGAAAACAGATATACAGCCTCCCTTTGGATGAAGAGACAAGAGTGCATGCTCAATATACCTGGTTTTCCTAGTGCTTATCTGTGAGCACAGAGACACCTTACCCTCTACGGAGAATAATGCTGATTTCCCAGCTATCAGTCTGGGGTCCATGAGCAACCCCTTGTTCGGGTCAGCTGTTTCTGTGGGTTTCTCCAGACTGGTCTTGACCCCTTTGCTCATCACTCCTCCCTTTCGGTGGTTATCTGCTTCTGCTTTCTTCAGCTAGTGATGAAGGCTCTAGGATGGCATATGAGGTAAACATCAATATCATTAGGGGAGAAGGGCTTTTAAGGTAGACTCTCTACTATTTCTTAGACTGTTAGTTTGGGTCAACCTTGTAGATCTTGGGAAATTTCCCTAGTGTCAGATTTCTCTTTAAACATATAAAGGCTTCTTCTATTGTGGTATCTCTTTTCTTCCTCTCCTGTATTATTCCCCTGATTCCATCTTCCTGCTCTCTTTTGTCCTCCTCTCCCCTCCTCTTAATCTCCTTCTCTTTCTTCTAACTCCCTCTCCCATCCCTCATGCTCCCAATTAGCTCCCAATCAGAAGATCTTGTCTTTCCCCTTCTCCAGGGGACATTGTATGTATCTCTCAGGGTCCTCCTTGTTTCCTAGCTTCTCTGGCAGTGTGGATTGTAGGATGCTACCCCTTTTCTCTAGCTCTAAAATCCATACATGAGTGAGTACATACCATGTATGTACTGAGTGGATTACCTCACTCAGGATGGTTTCTTCTATTTCCATAAAAGTACAAGAAGCTTACAAAACACCAAATAGAGTGGACCACAAACAGGCCCATCACCACATAATAATCAAAACCCAAACATACAGAATAAAGAAAGAATATTAAGAGCAGCCAAGGAAAAAGACCAAGTAACATACAAGGCAAACCTATCAGAATTATACCTGATTTTCCATGGAACCTCTGAAAGTCAGAATGTCCTGGATAGATATCATACCAATACTAAGATACCATGGATGCCAGCCTATATTATTATACCAAGCAAAGCTCTCAAGCACTATAGATGGAGAAAACAAGATATTCTATGAAAAAAAACAAATTTAAACAATACATATCCACTAACCCAGACCTACAGAAATTTCTGGAAGGAAAACTCCAACCTACAAAAGTTAACTACAACCAGAAAAACATAGGCAATAGATAATCCCACTTTATCAACAGCCAAAAGAAAAAAGGGAAGAAAATCAACACACAATACCACCACCACCACCAAATCAAAAAAAAAAAAAATGAACAATCCATGGTCATTAATATCCTCAATATTAATGGTCTTAATTTGCCTATAAAATGACAGGCTACCAGAATGGGTATGAAGACAGAATCCATCCTTTTGCTGCATAGTAGTGACCATGCTTTATCAGAGCTATTTTTAATGATGTTGCTCAGAATGGTTTCCTCCCAGATGATGACTGAGAAGCTAATTAAAATAAAAATGGTGCCAAGTACCACAAGAGTAACAGAACTGCGCTGTTTTCTGGGATTTTGTTTTTTACTTTGTTGTTGTTGTTTGTTTTTGTTTTTTGTTTGTTTTTTGTTTTTTGCTTTTTAAATGGAGTGTGCTGGATGTCTCTACAATTTTGTTAAAATGACTGCAGAACCTGGAAAAGCTGTTGCTGCTATTGATGCATAACATATTGCCATTATTGTTCTCTCTCTCTCTTTCTCTCTCTCTCTCTCTCTCTCTCTCTCTCTCTCTCTATATATATATATATATATATATATATATATATATGCTAATTGAAACTCAAATATGTGATGAATCCAAGGTGTTTCAGAGAGTGCTCACCTGTGCATGCAAATCTGATTTTATCTTTAGTAAGTAGTAAAGTTATATGCTTGCCAAAAATAAATAATAAGTGACACACTGGAAGACAAATGTCACACAATTTCAATTTTATGTGTAACCTAGAAATGATGAACTTGTGGGAACAGAGACCAGAATTGTGGCTATTAGGCTTCAATGTGGTTTTTAACAATGGGAAAAAATGATTAGTTTAAGGATATAAAACTGCAGTTGGACAAGAGGCATGGACTCTGTGAAGTCTTGAGGTCTACTGAGAGCATGATAAATATGATTGATAACAATATGCTATATTTTAAAAGTTGTGAGATAGTATACTTTAAGTGTTCTCAAAACAAAACTGATGAATATGTGTGATATAACAGGTTAATTGGTTTAATTTAGCCATGTCATTGTGAACATACTGTATTATGTATCATAATTGTGCATGAATTTATTTATGAGCTAAATAAATGAATGAAAAAAGAAAAGAAACACCCTTTAACTTCAAAGACAGAGGGTACCTCAGAGTTAAGGGTTAGGAAAAGATTTTCCATTTAAATGGACCCAAGAAACAAGCAGTGGTAGCAATCCTAATGTTGACCACATTAGACATTAAACTAAAATCGATCAGAAGAAGTGAAGGAGGTCATTTCATACTCATCACAGGAGAAATCCATCAGAATCATCTCAATTCTGATCATCTATGTCCCAAAAACTATGGCATCCACATCCGTAAAAGAAACATTACTAAAACTCAAATCACACATAAAACCTCACACACTTATAATGGGAGACTTCAACACCCAACTCTCACCACTAAACAGGAATACCAGACAGAAACTTAACAAAGAAACAAAGGAACTAATATAAGTTACGACCAATTGGATTTAACAGACATCTATAGAACATTCCATCCAAATACAAAAGAATATACCTTCTTCTCAGTGCTACATGGAACCTTCTCTAAAATTGACAACATATTTGGCAATATAGCAAACTCAATAAGTATAAAAAATTGAAATAACCCCCTGTATATTATCAGACCACCATGCTTTAAAGTTAGAATACAAGAACAACACAAATTGCAAAAACAAGCTACAGCCTCATGGAAATTGAATAATGCAGAATTGCACCATTCCTGGGACAAGGAATAAATAAAAAAAAGAAGTTAAAAACTTCCTAGAATTCAATGAGAATGAAGACACAATATATCTAAATTCACCAGATGTTGGTGGCGCATGCCTTTAATCCCAGCACTGGGGAGGCAGAGGTAGGTGAATCTCTGTGAGTTTGAGGCTAGCCCGGTCTCCAGAGCGAGTGCCAGGATAGGCTCCAAAGCTACATAGGGAAACCCTGTCTCGAGAAACCTATATATATATATAGGACACTTTGAAAGCAGTGCTAAGAGGAAAGTTACATAGAAGAGCCCTATCTCTTTCTCAAAACAAAAAAAAAAATAGAATAAACAAAGCAATTAGTTTACCAATTTTGGGAGCATTTTCTCCATTAGTAAGTTTAAATAGATATTTTCTGTATATTATTTATTATTTACCCTCTGTAATAGGAAAGTTAATTGATTAAAAAATAGACTCTGATTCAAGCAAAAAAATAATGAGTGATTATGATAATAAAAATGCACACCAATATTTTTATTTGAATTAGAAACAAGATTGTTTTACATGTCATGTCAATCCCAGTTCCCTCTCCCTCCCCTCCTCCCGTACCACCACCAACCCCCCCAAAAATCCTACCTATCACAGGTTTTTTGTTCCCCAGAGAGGGTGAGGCATTCCATAGGGGTCATCAGAGTCTATCATATCCTTTTGGATAAGGCCTAAACCCACCTCCTTGTGTCTTGGCAAAGGGAGTATCCCTCTTTGTGGAATGGGCTCCCAAAGTCCACACCTATGCTAGGGATAAGTACTGATCGACTACAGGACGCCAAATAGATTTCCGAGGTCTCTTCACTAAAACCCCTGTTCCTGGGGTCTAGTACAGCCCAATGCTGATTTCCCAACTGTCAGTCTGGGGAACAAGAGCTTCCCATTGTTCAGGTCAGCTGTTTCTATGGGTTTCACCAACCTGCTCTGGACCCCTTTACTCATTACTTGCCCTTCTCTACAACTGGATTCCAGTTCAGTTCAGTGATTAGTTGTGGGTGTCTGCTTCTACTTCCACCAGCTGCTGGATGAAGGCTATAGGATGGCATATAAATCAGTCATCAATCTCATTATTAGGGGAGGGCCTTTATGGTAGCCTCTCCTCTGTTGCTTAGATTGTTAGTTGGAGTCATCTTTTTAGATCTCCAGACATTTCCCTCGTGTCTGATTTCTCTTTAAACCTAAAATGTCTCCTTCTATTTTGATATCTCCTTTATTGTTTTCTTCTATTCCTCTCCGGACTCAAACTTTCTGCTCCCTCATCTCCTCCTCACCCCTCCTCTCGATCCATTCTCATTCTCCTCACTCCCTGCCCCCTCCTCCCTTGTTCCCAATTTGCTCAGGAGATCTTGTCCTTTTCCCCTTCTCCAGGGGACCATGTATGTCTCTCTTAGAGTCCTCCTGTTTCCTAGCTTCTCTGGCAGTGTGGATTGTAGGCTGGTAATCCTTTGCTCTATGTCTAAAATCCACATATGAGTGAGTACATACCATGTTTGTCTTTTTGTGTTTGGGTTACCTCAATCAGAATAGTTTCTTCTAGTTACATCCATTTTCCTTCAAGTTTCAAGATTCCATTGTTTTTGTTTGTTTGTTTTGTTTTGCTGAGTGGTACTCCATATTGTAAATGTACCACATTTTCTCTATCCATTATTCTGTTGAGGGGCATATAGGTTGCTCCCAGGTTCTGGCTATTACAAATATTGTTGCTATGAACATCATTAAAAAGATGTCCTTGTAGGAATGTGCTTCTTTTGGGTATATGCCTAAGAGTGGAATTGCTGGAACTATGGTAGACTCATTCCATTTTCCTGAGGAGTTGACATACTGATTTCTAAAGTGGCTGTACAAGTTGTCACTCCAACCAGCAGTGGAGGCGTGTTCCCCATTCTCCACATCCTGTCCAGCAAAAATTGTCATTGGTGTTTTTTATTTTAGCCATTCTGACAGGAGTAAGATGGTATCTGAGAGTTGTTTTGATTTGCATTTCCCTGATGGCTAAGGATTTTGAACACTTTCTTCTGTGTCTTTTAGCCATTTTAGATTCCTCTATTGAGAATTGTCTATTTAGTTCTGCCCCCCACTTTTTAATTGGATTCTTTGGTGTTTTGGAGTCTAGCTTCTTGAGTTCTTTGTATATTTTGGAAATCAGCCCACTCTCAAATGTAGGGCTGGTGATTATTTTATCCTAGTCTGTAGGCTGCCGTTGTGTCTTGCTGTGTCTTTTGCCTTACATAAGCTTCTCAATTTCAGGAGGTCCCATTTATCAATTGTTGATCTCAGTGTTTGTGCAATTGATGTAATGTTCAGGAAGTGGTCTCCTGTACCGATTAATTCAAGGGTATTTCCCACTTTGTCTTCTAATAGGTTCAGTGTACCTGGATTTATGTTGAGGTCTTTAATCCATTTGGACTCAAGTTTTGTGCATAGCAATAGACATGGTTATAACAGCAGTCTTCTGTATGCCAACATCCAGTTATGGCAGCACTATTTGTTGAAGATGCTTTCTTTTTTCCATTGTATAATTTTAGCTTCTTTGCCAAAATCAGATGTTCTTAGGTCTGTGGGTTAATATCAGGGATTTCAACTCTATTCCATTGGTCTACATGTCTATTTTTATACCAATACCAAGCTGTTTGCAGGACTATAATAGAGCTTGAAGTCAGGGATGGTGATGCCTCCAGAAGTTCCTTTATGGTACAGGGTTATTTTGGCTATCCTGGGTCTTTTGTTTCTCCATATAAATCTGACAATTGTTCTTTAAAGGTCTGTGAAGAATTGTGCTGTGATTTTGATGGGGATCTCATTGAATCTGTAGTTGTCTTTTGGCAAGATTGCCATTTTTACTATGTTGATCCTACCTATCCAAGAACATGGGAGATCCTTCCATTTACTGTTATCTTATTTAATTTCTTTCTTTAAGGACTCAAAATACTTAAGGTACAAGTCTTTCACTTTTTTTCTTTAGGTATTTTATGTTGTTTGTGTCAATTGTAAAGGGTAAAGTTTCTCTGATTTCTTTCTCCATCAATGTATCATCTGTATATAATGGGGCTACTATTTTTTTTAATTAATGTTGTATCCTGCCACTTTGTTGAAGGTGTTTATCATCTGTTGGAATTTCCTGGTAGAGTTTTTGGGAAACTAATGTAGGCTATCATATCGTCTGCAAATAGTGAAAGTTTGACTTCTTCCTTTCTGATTTGTATCCCCTTGATCTCCTTTTGTTGTCTTATTGATCTAGCTAGAACTTCAAGGACAATATTGAAGAGGTATGGAGAGAGTGGACAGCCTTGTCCCCCATTTTAGAGGAACTGAGTTGAGTTTCTCTACATGTAATTTGATGTTGACTCTCAGCTTGCTGTATATTGCTTTTATTATGTTAAGGTATGTTCCTGTTATCCCTGATCTCTCCAAGACCTTTATCTTGAGGGGGTGTTGCATAGTGTTAAAGGATTTTTCAGCATCGAGTGAGATGATTATGTGTTCTTTTTTCCTCAGTCTGTTTATACGGTAGATCATGTTGATGGATTTTCATTTGCTGAGCCATCCTTGCATTGCTGGGATGAAGCCTACTTGATCATGGTGGATGCTATATCTGATGTCATCTGGGATTCTATTTTCCAGTATTTTACTGAGTATTTTTCCATCAATGTACACGAGGGATATTTGTCTGTAGTTCTCTTTCTTAGTTGTGTCTTTGTGTGGCATGGCTATCAAGGTTACTGAAGCATTGTAAAAAGAGTTTGTGGAATACTTTGAGGAGAATTGGTATCACCTGATCCTTGAGTTTCTGGTAGAATTCTGCACTGAAGCCATCTGGCCCTAGGCTTTTTTGTTGTTGTTGTTAGGAGACTTCTGATGACTGCTTCTATTTCATTAGGCTTTATAGGTCTATTCAAATTGTTTATCTGTTCTTGGTTTAATTCTGGTAAGTGAAATATATCCAGAAATTTATCCATTTCCTTTAGATTTTCAAATTTGGAAGAATACAAGTTTTCAAAGTATGACCTGATGATTCTCTGGATTTCCTCTGTATCTGTTGTTATGTCCCTCTTTTCATTCCTAATTTTACTAATTTGTATGTTCACTCACTGAAGTTTGGTAAGTTTGGATAAAGGTTTATATATCTTGTTGATTTTCTGGGAGAACCAACTCTTCCTTATATTGATTCTTTGTATTGTTTGCCTAGTTTCCACTTTATTGATTTCAGACGTCAATTTGATTATTTCCTGGCATCTACTCCTCCTGGATGTATTGGCTTCTTTGTGTTCAAGAGCTTTCAGTTGTGCTGTTAATTCTCTAGCGTGACTATACTACTGTTTCTTGGTGTGGGCAAATAATGTTATGAACTTTCCTCTTAGCACTGCTTTCAAAGTATCCCATAAGTTTGGGTATGTTGTGTCCATATTCTCACTGAATTCTAGAAAATCTTTCATTTCATTTTTTTTATTCCTTCTTCGACCCAGGAATTGTGCAATTGTGTGTTATTTAATTTCCATGAGTTTGTTAGTTTAATGCAATTTGTGTTGTTGTTGAATTCTAACTTTAAAGCATGGTGGTCTGATAGGATACAGGGGGTTATTTTAATTTTCTTGAACTTGTTGAGGTTGGCTATGTTACCAAGTATGTGGCCAATTTTAGGGAAGTTTCCATGTGGAGCTGAGAAGAAGGTATATTCTTTTGTATTTGGATGGAATGTTTTATAGATGTCTGTTAAGCCCACTTGGGCCATAACTTGTATTAGTTCCTTTGTTTCTTTGTTAAGTTTCTGTCTGGTGTTCCTGTTCAGTGGTGATAGTGGGGAGTTGAAGTCTCACACTATAAGTGTGTGAGGTTTTATGTGTGATTTGAGTTTTAGTAATGTTTCTTTTACGAATGTGGATGCCATAGTATTTGAGGCACAAATGTTCAGAATTGAGACTTCATCCGATGGATTTCTCCTTTGATGAGTAGGAAGTGACCTCCTTCAACTATTTCAATTGCTTTTAGTTTAAAGTCCAATTTATTCGATATTAGGATTGCTACCCTTCTTGTTTATTGGGTCCATTTGATTGGAAAATCATTTCCAAACCCTTTACTCTGAGTTACCTTCTGTGTTTGAAGTTGAGGTGTATGTCTTGTATGCAGCAGAAGGATGGACTCTTTCTTCTTATCCATTCTGCTAACCTGTGTCTTTTTATAGGCAAATTAAGACCATTAATATTGAGGGATATTAACGACCATTGATTGTTCATTTTTGTTTGTTTTGGATATAGTGGTGTTGGTGAAATTATGTGTAGGTTTCCACCCTTTTTTTCTTTTGGCGGTTGGTAAATTAGGATTATCTATTCCCTATATTTTTCTGGTTGTAGTTAACTTCCTTGGGTTGGAGTTTTCCTTCCAGAACTTTCTGTAGGGCTGGATTGGTGGATATGTATTATTTGAATCTGGTTTTGTCATGAAATACCTTGTTTTCTCCATCTATATTGAGTGAGAGCTTTGCTGGATATAGTAGTCTGTGCTGGCATCCATGGTGTCTTAATGTATGTAGAATATCTATCCAGGACCTTCTGGCTTTCAGAGTTTCCATGGAAAAATCAGGTGTAATTTTGATAGGTTTACCTTTATAGGTTACTTGACTTTTTTCCTTTGCTGCTCTTAATATTTTCTCTTTATTCTATATGTTTGGGGTTTTGATTATTATGTGCGAGGAGACCTTTGTTTTGGTCCAGACTATTTGTTGTTCTGTAGGCTTCTTGTACATTCATTGGCATGTCTTTCTTTAAGTTGGGATAGTTTTCTTCTATGATTTTGTTGAATATGTTTTCTGTGCCTTTGTGTTGGATTTCTTCACCTTCTTCTATACCTATTATTCTTAGGTTTGGTCTTTTCATGGTATCCTGTATTTCCTGGGTATTTTGTTATAGGGATTTGTTGGGCTTGAGATTTTCTTTGGTTGATGAGTCTGTTTCTCCTAGTGTATATTCAACTCTTGAGATTCTCTCTTCCATCTCTTGTATTCTGTTGGTTATGCTTGTATTCATAGTTCCTGATCATTTACGCAGCTTTTCTATTTTCAGCATTTCCTCATATTATGCTTTCTTTATTTTTTATATTTCAGTTTCTAGATCTTGAACTGTTTCCTTGAGAGATTTGTTGATATCTAGTATTTTTTGGTTTGTTTTTTCTTCCATTTCTCTAAGGGATTTTTCTCATATCCTCTTTGAGGACCTCTATCATTTTCATGAAGATGTTTTTAAGGTCATTCTCTTCACTTCTTTGCATTGTGATGTTCAAGTCTTGCTGGTGTATGGTTCCTAGTTTCCCATGGTCTCATATTGGTTTTTCTGTTGTTGAATGTGCTTTTATATTGTCTTCTTCCCATCCTTTCTTATGGTGGGTGCAACAGGAATCTCTTCCTCTCCTGGTGGGTACAGGACCAAGTTTCCCTTCTGGTAGATGCAAACAGTTCCAAAACTCTGTTTTCTGTTCTCTTCTCATGAATGGAGGCGGAACTGTTACCTGGGTCCTCACAGTATCTGGGTGTGTTGCATGCCACTGAGTTCAGATCCTGTGAGCAGTCCATGAGCCTCAGGTGTCCCATGTACTCCTATTTTAATTCATATTTATTGTATGCCAGTTAGAATGGTGATCCTTCCTATTGTTAAAAATTTGCCATCATTTACAGACAAATTATCCTCATTACTTTCACATTTATGATATTTTAATATTGATCAAAGCTCTGATTTTTCATAAAATCATCTAATAGCAGGTGTTATCTAAGTTTGAAATAATTGTTTAAATTTATACTTTATTTTTAATTAATTTAATTATGAGTATTTTTTATTTTTATTAGTTATTTCAAAATTTTGTATAATGTGTTTTCATCATATATACCCCTCACCATGTGATCCCAGATCCATTTCTCCTTCCCTATCCATTCTACTTTTTTTCTCGCCCATCAAATAGAATTTATTTTGTCAATATTGCCTAGGATTTCTTCACTGAAGAAAGGTCTACCACTCAGGGACCACACCTTTTAAAGAAAACTGACACTTCCTCTCACAGAAGCATATATATATATATCCACAGTTCCCCTTCCTCCTCCTCACTCTCCCCCCACCACCTCTATCCAAACCACACCCATCCACTCGTCAGAAAGTATAAGGTCTCCTATGGGAAGTCAAGAAAGCCTGGCACATTCAGTTGAGTCAGCCCCCCCCCACATCAAAGCTGACCAAAGCATCCTACCAGAGAGAATTGGCTTCAAAAGGCCACCTCATGCACTAGGGATAAATCCTGATGCCACTTCCAAGGGTCCCACAAACAGACCAGGCTACAAAACTGTTGCCCATATGCAGAGGGCCTAGTTCAGTCTCATGCAGGTTCCCCAGCTGTTGGTCTAGAGACCCTGAGTTCCCACAAGTTCAGTTCAACTGGCTCTGTGGGTTTCCTGTCATGATCATTTTTTAAATTTGTTTTTTATTTATTTTTTTCTTTTAGAATCACTCTGATTTACATAGCAATCTCCCCATTTCTTTTCCTCCCATCCTCCCATGCTCCCACAGACCCCCAACCTACCCCCACCCACTCCCCAAGGATAATGAGGCCTTCCACAGGGGAACCATCAATGTCCTTCACATCATTTGGGGGAGGGCCTAAGACCTCTTTCTTTTATCTGGGTTGCAATAGTATCCCTCCATAGGGAATGAGCTTCTAAAGTCCATTTGTGCTCTAGGGATAAACGCTGGCTCCACTGTTAGAGGTCCCATCGACTGCCCTGGCCTCCTAGCTGGCACCTATATTCAGAGGACTTGGTTCAATCCAATGCTGGTTCCCCAGTTGTACAACGAGGGTCTGGATGCTCTCACTAGGTCAGGTCAACTGTTTCTGCAGGTTTCTCCAGCATAGACTTGGCTCCTTTGCTCATCCTTCCTCCCTCTTCAACTGGACTCCAATAGCTCTTGGCCTGGTGCTTGGATGTGGATCTCTGCATCTGCTTCCATCAATTACCGGCTGAAGGTTCTATATGACAGATAGTGTCGTCACCAATCTGATTAAAAGAGAAGGCCAAGTTAGGTACCTTCTGTTATTGCTAGGGGTCTTAGGGTCATCCTTGTGGACTAACATCTAACTGAACAGTTATCAAATGTGAATTGTAGCAGAGGCTACCAGGAAATGTGGAATGATTTCAATGTAGATGGTTCATTATAGACCTGAATATATGGTTGCTACATTGTGACAAACTTGAGCTACTTGTACAGCAAACCAAAGAACTAACAATAAATTGTATAGAGGAAATTCTACTCCAATCTTGGAAGTTTACCAAAAAAATTTTATGTTAGTAAATAGAGTCATATGCCACAAAAGCGTTCTGAAAATTCCAGGAGTATCTATGACAGTAACATAAGATTACAAAGCAGTTTAACTGTCTCTCACCAATGACACCATAGTTAGCATAACATTGCATTGCACCTTATTACTGGTATATTTGTGGTGCTGTTGCTATAGCATTCCTAATACACTGCTAATCATATAAAAGTACAGCAGTATAATTATGTTCAGTACATAATGTTTCATAATAACAACAGAGAAATATGTTACTGGTTTACATGTGTGCCATACTGTGATTTTTATGGTTATTTTAAAGCCGGATTCTTCTACTTGTTATAAAAGATTATTATAAAATAATATGACCAATTAAGACTCATGTAACTTGTGTGTTGATGCCACACTAAATAATTGACCTAAAACAACTAAAACTGTGCAAAGACATTTGCCATGCCCAGACATAATAAAATTGACCAATTTCTTTTTCAGAATGCAGAGTCCTGCTACAGATTAAGACACATATGACTAATAGATATCAGAAAGGAAGAAAAAGAAACTAGGAAAAGCCAGTCTGCTCCTCACATCTTCCACACTTAACAAAAGCATTTACATTGGTTGTTCTTTGTGAAGTCTATGGCTTTACATACAGACTTAACAACAGTTTTAACATTTAATTATAATATCAATTTGATAAATGACTTTGCATAAATTTTGTACCCCATACATATCCATAAAACCATTTGATACAGTTTTGACAGAAGTCAATCAAGAGGTCTCTGACTTTTTTCTGATGTGATGAGATTTTCTTTTGAGGATTTTAAATTATTAAATAATTAGGTATTTTCAGGTCTAAAGAGTGAAACTCATTATTAGGACATTTGTGTTGCTCAGTAAGTAAAGTATGTGACTGAACTTGACTAGTAAATATTAGACCTGAGTTCCACCCCAAGGGCACAGTTTTTTAAAATGTGGTGTATGTCATAATTCCAGTGCCGAAGGCAGAATGACCCAGAGCAGGGCTCACTGCAGGAAATTTAGCTTACTTATCCAGTATCATGACACAGAGAATAAGTTGGACAGTGCCTAAAGAACAGCATCTGAAGTTGCCCACTGGTTTTTACATACAAGTACCATACCATGAAAATGCAGTCACACACATTACTCACCCTTACATATGTGAACACATGTATTCCTGGACACACACAAGCATTTCAATAATGGAATTGTAAAAGAAATGATAAGGCTGTTCCTACATTTTTCTTATAAAAAGTCCAATGGAATAATACCAATATTGAATTATAGGACAATAAACAAGTATTCAAAAAGAATTGAAAAAAGCAAAACTTTTGAGTTTCTAATACTCTCGTGATATAATTTGCTAAAGGCTAAAACATGAAACCATCCATCATACAGACAAATTATTTCTCTGTCTGCATTGGCTTCTGTTAATTCTTTAAGGAATGTAGAAAACACAGGTTGAAGTGGCACATGAGATCATGGTCCATACTACTGTTTATTTCTGCTAATGAAGAAGTGTCATACAATAAACATCATGGATGCAGAGAGAATAGTGGGGTTCAGACTGAAATAAGATTCAGAAGTTTATATTCATTTGGATGAAGGACTAATTTTCATTGAATGGATAGAAGCTCAAGGGAACTATCTCAGGTAGAACTTTCATTTTCTCCAGTAATGGATTCACTCAGGTAAATACATCTTTGAAAAAAGTTGAGCCACACCTTGGGTAGGAATCATTTTCAGGGGGATGTGAATCTTGCTTCTTTTGTGAAGAGAAATGTCCTGCCCAATTGTTCTCTGACAATCTATCAAATTAAAAGACACTACTTCAAATGTGCCCTTTTGTCAAATCTAAGGGTTTATTAAAAACCAAATCAATTCCAAATACCAGTACAAACCACCATTTAAAAAAAAATTCTCTTTCTAAGAAATCTACAGAAAAGATGTGTGTATTTGCCTTCTTAAACTAAATTCAGCCACAATGGTCTAGTCCCATGAAAATAATAAAATTAAAACCCTCATCCACTGTATCCCAGGTGACTAATACAGTCTGATGAAACAATTTGACAGCAAATTGCTTCATTACCCAGTAAATGAAAGCTGCACTCACGGAAGGTCAATGTCCACTTCTTGATGCATATTAAGTGAGGAAATTCAGTAGGCATCATCCTTAGCTTTTCCAGAGACAGCTATCTTCCCTGCTGATAATTGAGCCTACCTGTCCCCAAGGAAATTACAAATGAATGCTAACTCCCAGCTCTGCTGCTACATGAACAGAAGGAGCTTCAAGCTTTGCCAGAATTCTCCATTCTAAAGCCCCAGTGCAAGAGGGAAGACTTGTTTTGCCACCTGCAAGCAAAATTTGTCAAAATAAGAATCCCTATCAGCTATCAGCATTGGCTTAGGGAGTACCTTCCAGATGGATGAAATCCCCTTACACATATGCATGTCTTCTGACTGTATTGTTTATCAGTATATTGTTACCTGCTATCAGTTGCATGCATTAAAAGATCCCGTTGCAAAAAAAAAGTTAATCACGGAGAATCAGACTACCTTCCTAAGGCAATGTATGTACTGAAGCTTATAATCTTTCAAAAACAGTTATGTAATGAGTCTAATGGTCCTGAGCTTTATTCTAAACAATATCCACAAATGGATTTGTATTCCTCGGAATTAAACATGAACTCTCTTTCAGTGAGTATGTCCTAGAAAGGGTGAGATCTTTAAATTCATAGATACAAGGTGTGAATTGATTTTCCCACTAGATTTATTTTTTTCTTTCACAGAACACAGAGCAGCAGGAGAACAATTTCATATAGAGTCAAGCCCTGCTGAATCTGATATTTCTAATCACATATAACTATGCAGCAATATGTCACATATGTATTTATCAAGACAGTGGGCAAAATGCTTCCCTGGTATGAGAAAGATAACATATTGCCACATCATTTCATGTGTATTTTATTTGTAATCCCTCATGCATAAAGCACATAAAAATTTCAAACAGGTGTTTAAATATGTGGCAACCCTTTTCTTATACACATACCTTTTTAAAAGCACTGAAGAACAAATCCTCAATATGCAGGGAGATTTACTGCATTGTTGAAATTAGGTTTAGTACAATATATCAATTAGTATGCCTGTACAAAAATGTATAAATATTATCAATTCCTTCATACAAACCAAGAAACTGATTATCTGTACATGTAAGAAGTCCCTCTCAGATCTATATAACAATACATTAATTCCTTGTAAATAGTTCAATGGTTAACTTAGATTTTGTATGTAGGTATGGTGTAAAACTTTAGATCATGTCTCCATTGTCTATTATACTGACTTATTGGACCATCATTGCAGATAATCCTGGAATTGGCCTGGTCTAGGTACCTCAGGAGGCATATGTTATAGGTTTCTGAGGTTTAAGTTCACAATTTCTGGGGCACTGTATGCTTTTCAGTTTCTGAGAAACCAAGGCACTTCTTTAGGCAGTGAAGCATACAGGTCACCCATGTTTATCTGTGTTCTTTATAAGTCATTAAATTATGTATAAGTTTGGCAGACAATTGTGCTAGTTATTAATCTTGAGTATGCTGTATAGCCTACAAATGTTCTTGTACCATGGCAACTACCATTTTGTATTCTGTTTTGTCTGATTGCTTGAAATTAACTTGTCTCAGCCTCAGTATTGTTGCAATCCCTCCAATCCTGTTTGGTTTTAATTCTGACTGATCATATCAGGAGACCCTGGTTTGATAAGTAAGAATTGGTACTTACCAGGCATAATATTTCATTTGCATCTATAAAAGAAAAAGATGCAGATAGAAAGTCTGGAAGACGATGGCTATTGGCCAGATTTTGCATTATTGCTTCACTCCATTTTTCTTAATTTATTTACTGTAGAATTGAAAATAAATGCATGGATAGGTGTCAGCTGAAACATATTCAGTAACTGATGATTATAATCAGAATAAAATACATAAAGCTGGGATATAGCTCTGTAATAGAATGGCCTTGGTACAATACCCAGCACTACAAATCTAACTAAATAAACAGAAAAGATATGTTGAACTAAGTATATGATAATCTATAATGTTGCGTGTATGCATCAAAATTCCATACATATATTAATTTTACATTGGTTAAATTTCATATTATCATTTTCCATGGATTTTAAATAATGGCATACTCACAAGCCCATAAACATTTCATATAAGAACAGATACTATGTAAATCAATGTCATATAAACAAAATTTTAGTCTCTTTAAGTTTCTGAGAGACATTGTGAAATTAGGGGTTGTCTGAATTATTTCAATACACAGCACTGGGTATTTAAACTTAAAAACAGACAATGAGTGAAAATTAATGATAGCTAGAATTGGCAAAAAATGTTTCTGATTTTTCTTGGAAAAGAAAATTAAGCAGATGGTAAGTTTCTCACTTTCCCTGTAAAACCAACCTACAGAAATACAGAGAAGGAAGTAGGTGAGGAACAATGGCAGAGAAATTCATCCCACAGAAGAAAACACCTGCCTCTTCTGCTTCAGAGACAGCCAAAGACAATTCAAGTGTGAAGTAGACAAATACTTGTGAATTTCCACAGCAAGCACAAAGTGAGAGCAAGGTGTATGTTCTAATAACTTGACGGCAGATATATTTGTGAGAAAGCACCTTTTGCAACTTTCATTAGAATCTTACAAATATAGACTCTCATCTGTCATTGTGTATGTGTACACTTCACACATGTTATGAAGTGGTATATAATGGGGCAGTCAGGGATCAGAAAATCTGCACCTAGCTTCTCCAACAAAAATAAATACGAAGGCTAGAGATGTGGATCAGCGGTACAGTTGTGACCTTCCATGAACAAATCTCTACCTATGTTCAGTGCCACAAAAAATATACAAACAATTGGTAATTGAGAAAGCCATCTGAATCTGTGTAAAACACATCTTCTGAAAACTACAGAAAGGGATAATCTCTGTGAAACCATTGCTATTGGAAACAAGCTGCCTTTACATGAATGTATTGATATCAATGAACTTGTTATTTTATGTATCCTTTGAAATACTAAAAACTATAGTTGAATGGTTTCCAAATCCCTTCACAAAAAGCCAACAAACTGGCATGAGAGTGTAGCTCAGTAGTAGAGTGTGTATTTAGCATGAATATCCTCTGTAGTATACAAAAAGGAAAGAAACAGACAGAGAGAGGATGAAGGGTGGAAGAGGGAGAAGAAAAAAATAGAGAAAGAAAAGAAAGACGAAAGACAGAAACAAAGGCAAAAAAATAATAAATAAACTAGGTGATTTTTTAAGTCATAATTCCACCGTAATGACAACTACTAATTATTAAACTCCTTCTTGTTGGAAATAATGCCTGATGGACTTTCCATGCATTTCTTATTTAATTATCATATAAATGGGCATTTTTATCCCAATACAATGATAAATAAATGGTCACTTGGGAAGAGAGCTAATAACTATGTTATAGTCATCAAAATAATAAGTTATGAAGCCCTGACTGAATGTTATATGCAATAATTATTTTTAAGGCTCTTTTAGATTTAACAGATTCATTTTATTTGGACTCCAGTGCTCAGAAAGGCTAAAGTGGAGAAAAAGGGAGGCATTTGTATTGTCTTCATATCAATTAAAGCCTCTCCTTCATTACAGAAACAGACAAACAAACAAGTGCACACATATTCAAATATATAGTGAATATTAAGTGTAACGTCTGAAGCATTCATTCTTGTTAGAATGCTCAAAGCATCTCTAATGCTCTTAATAACCATAAATTCAGTGTCTTTTGTGAAACATCTTCTTTTATAACATTGTGTAATTTCAAAAATTCACAATAGTTGCTTCTGTTTAAAAAAAGAGTACAATTTGATAATTGTGAATCTCTCTTCCTGGATATTTACTAGTGAAAACCATACTAAGTTTTGTTTCAAATCTGACAAATGTGTCCTCTGACATTCCATCAATCTTTCCATCTTAAAAAACTTGGGTAACTGACTCATACTGTTTCCTGCTTATTACAAAATTTGCTCAAATAGATTCAGGACTGTTCTCTCTTTTGTTCCATTTTGAAACTGAAAATGATTATTTAAATCAATCTATAATTATCAGTCTACCACAAGATCCAGCAATTCCACTCTTAGGCATATACCCAAAAGAATCACATTCATACAATGACATCTGTCAACTATATTCATAACAGCATTATTTGTAATAGCCAGAACCTGGAAACAACCTAGATTCTCAACTGAAGAATGGATAGAGAAAATGTGGTACATTTACACAATGGAGTACTACTCAGGAGGGGGATAAAAAGCAATGGAATCTTCAAATTCGCAGGCAAATGGATGGAACTAGAAGAAATCATTCTGAGCGAGATAACCCAGTCACAAAAAGACAGGCATTGTATGTACTCACTCATATGTGGATTTTAAACATAAAGGATTGCCAGCCTGCAACCCAGGATGCTGAAGAGGCTGGTAAACAAGGAGGACCCTGAGAGAGACATACATGGTTCCCTGGAGAAGGGGAAAGGGACAAGATCTCCTGAGAAAATTGGGAGCATGGGAGGAGGGGAGAGGGAACCAGGAGAATGAGAAGGGGAGAAGACGAGGGGTGAGGAAGACATGATGGGACAGGAAGGTTGAGTTGGGGGAAGAACAGAAGAGAGCAAGATAAGAGATAATATAATAGAGGGAGACATTATAAGTTCAAAGAGAAATCAGGCAATAGGGAAATGTCTGGAGAGCTATAAAGATGACACCAACTAATAATCTAAGCAACAGAGGACAGGCTACCTTAAATGACATCTCCTGATAATGAGATTGATGGCTATTTCATATGCCATCATATAGCGTTCATCCAGCAGCTGGTGAAAGTAGAAGCAGACATGCACAGCTAAATCTTCAACTAAACTGAAATCCAGATGCAGAGGAGGACTGATGAGCAAACAGATCCATACCAGACTGGTGAAACCCACAGAAACAGCTGACCTGAACAAGGGAAAACTCTTTGTCCCCAGACTGGTAGCTGGGAAACCAGCATGGAACTGATCCAAACCCCATGAATGTGGGTGTCAGTGAGGAGACCTTGGAAATCTATGGGGCCTCTTGTAATGGATCAGTGCTTATGGCTACCATAAGAATGGACTTTAGGAGCCCATCCCACATGGAGGGATACTCCCTCAGCCTAGACACAAGGGGGTTGGCCTAGGCCCTATCCCAAAGAATGTGACAGACTTTGAAGAACCCCTATGGAAGGCCTCACCCTCCCTTGGGAGTAGAAAGGGTATGGTATAGGTAGGGTATTAGTTGGGGGGGGGGATGGAGGGAGGGAAAGGGACCTGGGATTGACATGTAATGTAATTTTCTTTCTAATAAAAAAGGGGAAAAAACAAGTATGGTCCTCAATAACACACACAAAAAATAAATCTATAATTATGATTGTGGCCTTGAATGATTCTCAGATGCAGGTGGAGGTAATTACCAATTAGATGACAAGCAACAAAGTTTCGATTACAATCTGAAACTGAAATTTCACCTTGAGCTGTCTGGAAAACAGAACAATAAAATGTTTTGACCGCATTCATGTGACACCGTCACCGTTGACTTGTACTCATAAACATATTTGAAGATCCTGCAGAGGCTACTCTGAGATATCAGGTGACTGGGAAGTGAATCATGAGTGCAGCAATCTCAAATATTTCTAATGATATAAATTATATCACTGGAAAGCTAGGAAACAACAGTGTATACTATTTAAAAATAAAGTATGTACTTTTGAAATGATACATACAGACAAAAGTCAGCTTAAATTCACAATTTAATTAAGTAATACAATCTCATAACATGAAGAGGCCAGATGGAGGAGCACAGCTTAGTGCAACTTTGCTGAATTCCCCACAGGTTTTGAGTGGAAAGGGGCTGCCAGTAACACTTAGAGGAAGGCAGGTTATTGACAGATATAAGCAAAGTATTTACATAATTATTTTTAAATGGTAATAAATATTTATTTGTCTGGCATCAGCTGAGTTCTTATGTAAAACTCAGTACCAAAAGGCTCATAGTCTCACAGAGGAGGAGAAATCAGTATTCAAACAAAGAAGTCTTTGGAAAGTTTCTACCAGCACTTTCTACAAAAGCAGAATGCTGGGACATAAATCCAATTAGAAACCTGTGATCTGAGTATCTGCAGTGATGAATTAATCCAAACACCATGATTACACATCCATTTGCTTCAAACATCTACTGAATTGTTCCTTACTATTTCTATGATGTTTAAATGGAAACTATGATAATATAGTAAAAACTGTCCAATCCCATTTCAGTGTTGTAGATACTTTTTATTAGCACAGCTCTATTGAAGGTATATTGAATTGGTATATTTTATAGATGTTAAAAGGACTCCAGACAAGTACTAGAGCAAAAATTTGAAGTCTCTACAGGAATACTGCCTCTGTGCAGCCTCTCAGAAAGAACAGGAAGGTCCAGTTCCATCTAATACATAAAACCACAGTATCTTGGTTTCATCTTAAATTTGTTTTTCTTTGTTTAAAATCTTAGGCACCATATCCTTTCCATAGCTTCTAAAGCATAAGTCCATTCCACAAGATCAAACCAGTTGTGTGGTGCAGTAGTGGTACATGCCTTTAATCTCAGCACTTGGGAAAATATGTGGAACACATGAGTATGATATGTCTAAAAATAGACAAAGTAACTAGTAAAGCTAGGCTTACAACTAAGCTTTGGCTGACTACTAAATTACACAGGTATCAAAGATTTCAAAAGCTATGCTCATGAATATATACACACAGAGTACACCAGACTTGTCATCTTCATATTTTGACAGAAAAAATGTTTTAAAGTTTAAGTCCATCTGAACTCATTATATATTATTATTTTTTCAGAAATATGTGAAATATATTTAGTTAAGTCCCTTGATAGAAGGATAAACTATATTATAAAATGAAAAGATAACTACTGAGTTCTGTAACAGAATATTTACAACAGAAAACATTTAATGTTTAAAAATTAACTAGAAAAATGAGACTCACACTGGGAAACTAAAATGTAATCTATAGGAAAAAGTTCCAGGGGAGCACAGATATTGGATTAACTGCCTAAAAAGTATCCAAAAAGATAATATAAATATAGTGAAATAATCCAGCAAAAATATACAAATAATTAGTAAACAAGAATGGGATTTTCATAGAGAAATGGAATAAAGGATATTGTTAGGATAGAAATCTTACCTAATTTATGTACAAATCTTACTAGGTCAGGTCAATGGAATATATAAGACATTCAAAGAGTTATTACTCTTGGCTATGGATTGATTGAGATTACCAGTACAGCAAATTTGGAATATGATCTAACTCATCCTTTATGCCTTAGGAATATCACATATACAACTGGTCAATTCTTGACTTTCCAAAATCCACATTTTCACAATTTTGTGTCTTTTTCCATGGTTAAGCAACTGTATTTCTTTATATCACAATTTACACACAAATTTTAAAAGCAGTAAAATGGATAGTTTATATTTTAATCAAGCCTAAAATGATCTTACAGTGATTGTCCCATTTCACAAGCCACTATTTTCTGAGTTTTCTAAGGATTTGACTACAAAGTCACTACATCCGCATTAAACTGAATGTTCAAAAAAGAAAACTGAATAAAAGTCCTGAGAAATAAACTTGTTTCAGCATTTTTTCCTGAGCTTCATAGGTGATGGAAGCAGGTATGGATGTTATTGGTTCAAGAGCTCTTCAGCAATGTCTTGGTAGAGAGGGACAGGCCCTCTTTCAGGTTGTAGGTATATGTAACACACCAACTTACTGTGGCCTAGGAAAGGATGCCAACGATGTCTTTAACAAAGGGCATGGGCCTGGCATGGTTAAAGTATATCTGAGACAAGTCTTGTAGTGGTGTGGAAGTTTCTAATTCAGGTCATGTTTATACTAATACAAGAAAAGCATCCAGAAACCTAGAGACCAAACACATGGCTAGAAAGTTCCAGG
Source organism: Cricetulus griseus (assembly GCF_003668045.3). NCBI lineage: Eukaryota > Metazoa > Chordata > Mammalia > Rodentia > Cricetidae > Cricetulus > Cricetulus griseus. The sequence continues at coordinate 92,676,881 of NC_048598.1, read as the reverse complement.
TTCATGCTCTTGAGAATGATACTGCTGAATTTGAAGGCTCTTTCTAACAGAAAGTTAATGAAAAGACTGAAGTGTCCATAACCCTTGCATTGACAGTTCACAGTTTGCACACTCATTTTGGGTTCCATCCAGCTAAAGATAAGCTGGATTGTAGAACTTTTCTATCTACCAAAGATAATAATGCCAGTTTAATTGGACTTGGTTATTTGTAGACTCTCGAACCCAAAGTCAAAATGAGCGTGCCACCTTTAACAGATAGAAAGCATGTCAAGGAAAGAGGTCACAAGGTTTGGATGGGAACTGGAAGCTTACTATGTTGCAGGCATCATTTTTCCCTGGAGGTGAAAGGATCCCACTCTGTTTTGGCATTAAATTTTTGTGACATTTCCAAAGTGTGAACTTTTTTATTCTTTCTAAAAGTTGTGATTCTCATGCAGATGTCTAGAGATTACAAATCTATCCTAAGGGAGGTCCTTAAAGGCATACTGGGAAATTACCACATTTGTGACACATTTCAGCAACAATCTAGTGTAATGTTAAAGGAAGTGTTGACTACCAGTTTGTGTAGCAGGTACAGCATGTCCCACTTTACTTTCTCATGACGTTTTTGTATGTGATTCTCTATACTGCGTTGAAAACTTTGGTTTTACATCAGAGTAAAGTAAACCCATCACATTTGCAGGGAAGGGAAGTCCATGGAAATCAACTCATTATTATGAAGTGCAACTTAGAATCAAAATGTCAATGAAATCTAGAACTACAATTTACAACAAATTGCTAGATGTCCAATGCTAAGGGAAGGGAATACATCCTGAATTTCATAAAGCTTCATTTTACAAATCCATGAATTACTGAGAGTTTATCACCATTCATAATGTTGGAGACACATTTTGGATACAGAAGCTTGTCATGGATAGGTTTTAAAAAAACATTTAATTTATTCATGGTATTGTGGATATGAAATGAGCTGGAATCAGTGCTTGAGAATTAGTCAGCCATATATACCTAGCATTCAAATCTTTGATAATTTTTCTTCCAAAATATAAGTACGTCAATCATTAGTGCTTTATTGAGAAGACAAATAAAGGCTTAATTATGAAGACAAATGTTGGATATAAATCATCTAACATTTTCACTATAACAAATCACAACATATTTTTGCTTGACTGCACTAGTTGGGTAATTTTCAAAGACTAGGGGTCCACTATTCTCAAAAAAGCATTGCTTTCTCACAGAAATAGGCAACCAACATGATAAAATCATCAACATTGATTCTCTACTGTATCAATTAAACAACTTTGTTATAAAAGCAAAACCTTTTTCCAAAGCATCCAAGATTAATTGAGTTCCCATCAATGCAGTTTATTCTTCAGAAGTGGTGGGAAGGGGAAAAAGATTAAGGCCTAAGATGATGGAGCTAGAAGAATGCCTTAGCAGTTTGGGTAACTTGCTACACAAATATTAAGATTAGCATTAAGCTTTCCAAATTCATATAACAAGCTAGGCATGTGCCACATGCCTGTAACTCCAGTTTAAAGATGGGTAGAAACAGGAAAATCCATAGGACGTTATGACTTCCAACTTAGCCAAGAAAAAAGCAATTCATGGTTTATGTAAATAATAATCTCAAAACAGTAGACAGAGAGTCATAGGAAAGACACAACTCTATCTTCCTGCATGGGCATATGTGCAGAAGTGTATACAACCACTCACACGTGCTCATACACTTACACAGACAGAAACACAAATAGTGAAATAAATGATTTTTGAAAAATTAAGTGATGGAGATTAAAGTTTAATTCAATTTTAAGAAAATATTTTATTCATTTGTTCATTAATCTCTGTTGATTTGCATGTGCAAACTGTATAGTGTTGTAAATATTTTCTTTCCATGGTAGGACCTTTAGTTACATTATTTAGTTGTTCAAACTGTGTGATAGCATTGCTCTGCTCTTGATATAGCCAGGGCACATAAGCCTCAAGGAAATTAGAACATGAAATATTAAAAACTGATATTTTGTGCAAAATCAATACTTTCAATAAACAAGAGAATCAAAATTGAAACTAGTATCCATCAAAGGCAGCTTGCAAACAAAAAAAATTTAGGGTTTCTACATGCTACAAGTATGGCTTAATTACTTCACAAATGTTTTTCTGTGGAACTTTATCATTAAGTACTGTGCTATCAGCAGAAATCTAGAATTATTGTGAGGACTGTATTTTTCCCATCACACACATAATATATCTTGCTCTATTCTAAGTGTGGAAACTAGGAATAATGCAATATCACTAATCTTGCCCTGGAGGCAAAAGTAGTACTTTTTTTCCCATTTTCTAAAAGATATGACTGTGTACAGTTTCCATGAAGATGGGAGAGACATTGCAAGAATGCCTTCACTGTATCAGCTTCAGCTTGGGTTCTATTGACATTTGCCCATTTACATTCTTTGTTACAGGGTTGCCTTGAATGTGCTTAATTTTCTTTTCATGTGCTATCGAAAAGTAGTGAAAACATCAGCTTAATAGCCCATCTAACGGCACAATTGTTTATTTGAATTTGTGACATTCTATTTAAGCAAATTTGCTCTTTTGTTTACCTAAATATGCTATTGTCAATGCTACAGCTGTCGCTGCTTCGATTTGAGACGTTTCATACACTGTCTTCCATCCACATTTAGATGCATGTATATCGGAAGCCTCACACCCCCCTACACTACTTCACAGCTATGAGAACAGCATCCTACGTGTGGATGTCAGATGCTCACTCTTCACAACAATTATGTTTGTGATTCTTCAGTATAACATTCCTAGTGAGAAATCTCAGTTCTCTTGGAGACCATTGTAAAGAAAAGCATCCTTGCATGTTTGGGATCTCTCAGTGTTAGAGGTGATTTGAGTACTCCTTTAAAAATTATTTGCTGTTCTGTATAAACTTTTTAAAAGAACTTTGTCAGAGAGACATCTCAGTTGAATTACAGTTTCTGTCTGTCCCCATGGGGGTGGAAAGTGGGAGAGAAAGGTTTAGGGTGAAAGTAGAACTGTAATGCCTACAAATGGAGCCTGTTAATGGAAAAGCCTTCTCATCCATAGCTACAGTCCCACTAGCATAACAACATAATTAGCTTTGGAGTTTTAGTAATTACCATCCAGACTCCCAAGGAAAACAGTCCTGAAATTACTGCAGTGTAATCACAAAGAAAATTGTAAAGTTTCTGTTCTAATTTATTTCAGCTCATAAGCAGAAATATTTGCCAAAGATTTGTGATAAAAAAACAGCATTGATAAAAGAGAGTCCAAATACCTGTCAAATAACACCTCAAACCAATGAATTTTTACATAAGTATCCCTCACCATTTACAGTCACACAAATAACTACAGCCAATAAATTAATATTCCCCTTTCACCCAACCCTTTGTCTTTCCATGACCTATTATAACCCAGATCTCTAGCCTCAGTTTTCCTGCCTCTTTCATTGTTTACCAATGTTTGTCATAATTGCCAACATATATTCAAACTCAAGATGTAGCATTTTGTTCTGTAGAAAAAAATGTAATACAAAGGGAAAATATTATGAACTTCACATTGATTCTTCCTCTATGAACAAAATTAATTTATATATTTTTCCTTGATTCCTGGTTTTCTGATTTCAGTGATACAGTTTCTGATTTATCAGATGCAGTTAGTAAACAATTTTAATATTCTTATATTATAGCAACTCTAGCTCTAAATTCAGTCTCAAATTGTACTTTGATAGCTCTGATAGACCTCCGTCCTACTGAGAAGAACATACTTCTCAGTCATTTTTCTTTCAGCTTCTTCCTTAACTTAGTGGCCCAAATTTCATAGAAGCACTATTCCTGGGAATGATTTTCCTCTGCACCCAGTTCCCCATTGTTTCCCATGATTAGAATGATTTGGAAGTTGTGTAGGCTGGTTATTTTCTGAATTTCTTAGAACTGCTATTTTTTAAATTTCTTTCTTTTTCAGAAATCTATGACCTCTCTCTACTGCTGTCTGGAACATCAGTACTTGTTCCTCCTAGTGTTCAGGCTTTTACATGTTGGTGGCCTTTTATATAAAACCCTCTTCAAAACTGGTGCACACTTAGAGAAAGCTGACCCAAATGAGGGTGCCATTTTTCCATTCACTTGACTATAGTATTATATAGATTCTGAAGTCTGATCCCTTGCCTTAAATCAAAAGGACGATGAAGGGAGTCTAATTTCAGACTAGATCCTCCTTGGCTGTGTTAATGCTTTTGTTTTTTCATTATTTTTCAGTTTAACAATTTCTGCCCTGATTCTGCTAAGGCTCTGACCATGATAACTCCCAGAAACTCCTGGCATACAAATAGTAGGATTTTTCTCAATCTGTTTTCCAGGGAATTGGATCCATCATTTTTGCACTGGCTGTGTTCCTAGGAAGCAAAGGACTGTAGATGTGGATCACTGGTAGGGAGTGACAATGACATCACTTTGGTTAAATGGAGAACTAAGAGCTCCCAGATGTGTTTCAGATACGATGTTGGAAAAAATAGCAGTAGAAAATTAGGATGGGACATCAGAGGGTGGAAATGCACTCAAATGTGTATCAGGATAATTGGAATGCTTTGGGGAAAACAGTAAGAATACATTATGGATTCCTCGCTATATTGTAGAAAGTCACTGAGCACAGAATGTCTGAGCCTGTAGTAGTCCAAGATTCTTCACAGAGCAAGAGTATTCTGAGAAGCAGTCAGAAGTATCTAGTTTACCAGGATGGATATGTTCTCTTTCTCACATTCTGGTCTAATTCTCTCCTGCATTTCTGACCACCAAAGTAATAATATCTAAGCTTCACATCACATATTGTCAGCCAGAAAAAAAGAGAGACCTCTAAGGGAGATAGAATAGTAAATGGCGAAGCATCTGCAGGATCAGGAAACCCAAACCAACAGAAAAGAACAAAGTGCAAATAGAAATCGCAGCTTAGGGTACTGGACAAGAGTCGGAAAATCAAAATTTAAATTTGAAATATTATTAACACTAACAACCTGAGGCAGAATCTGGGAAATGGCCATAGCCTTCTGTTACATTAATTCTTGCACATTTAGGAAAATTCCTGTATCACAATTATAATAGACAAATGTTTTTAAAAACTATGAAAATGTTACAGAAGAATAAAAACCATCAAGGAATTGCACATTTTAGAATGAAAGTACCATATAATGGCTAAAAGTCTTGCCTTGATGTAAGGACATGAAAATGCTGCATTTTATCAAGACAGCAAGAATACTCTGGTTCAAAGAAACACTTATGTTTTCACAAATTTCAGTGGTGATGGCCTTGTAAAGGCAAGGTCAAAGTGGATGTGCTCACTAACCTTGCTTTTGATAAAAATGAGAATTGTTGCATTTCAAGAAGTAGAGATCATGTGGGTGTACGTAATAAGCAATGGTAAGAAGTTGCAATTATCATTTTGAACAGTGGGTAAGCATGAGAATAAGAAGGGCTTCACTTGCAAAGAGTTGTGAGATACTGATGAAACAATACAGTCATTGGAACAAGACAGATGGGTACTTAGAAGGGTTACTGTTCTATCTATGAAAACCAAATAAGTCAACGATGAATCATTAGGAAGCCTAAGCAAACTACTTTAGTAAAGTCATGATCTCATAGCCAGATTTCACATCTGGGTTCTCACACATAGAACCCATTCATTCATTAACAAAGAGGCTAATGATCTGTGAGAAAGTTCCATGTTTTGACATAGCGGATGAATGCATGACAATTTTACTCCTTTCTAAGAAAAAAAAAACCTATAAATGTTTAGTCAAGTACTCATGGGCTAGAAGAAAAAGGAGATTGTAGATATTTCTACTGTAATTGAATAAAAAATCTGAATTAACATTGTATCTTGGAGCATAAGATATCATAATCAATATCTTCTTAGAGGAATATGATGGCCAAGACAATAGGGTTTAATATGATCCAGCAAGTCACTCTTAACTTGCTAGATCTGGTGGCCTTTGTCAAGATTCATATATATATATATATATATATATATATATATATATATATATATATATAGGAATGGGCAATTATTGGAGTTGGTAAGAATTTCACACAAGCTACTAGGCCTATGTAGACCAGGCTGGTCTCGAATTCACAGAGATCTGCCTGCCTCTGCCTCTCAAATGCTGGGATTTAAGGTATGCGACACCACCATCCAGCAGCAAAGATCTTTTTTTATGACCTTCTCCTAATGAGCAAATCTACAAATCAAAATCAATATTATATCCTGGAGGAAAAGATAATGATCTAGTATTTAGATAACATGCTATTTAATTTAAAAATTGCCCTCCACTAGAACAAGTTGAATGATGAGAGACATATATGTCTACTCAAACCCAATGAAATATGATGATCAACTCCAATCACGGTGGCAGAAATATTCATTAGAGCATAAGTATGCAAACTTAGAAGTATGTGATATGTTAAATATACATTTAAATATACATTTTCTATCCCAACCAAAGGCAAAATTCAATTGTCTAGATATTTTCCATATGGAGACATTGTTTTATCCAAAAGAGATGATCCAAAATTGACAAGTGTAATAGAAGCTTTGATAAGATATGAGCTTGAGAATGTGCTTTGACTGACCAGTAAAGATCTGCACAGTTCAATATTCCAAGATCATCTGGAACATTCATTCCATAGTTAGAAAAAAATGTTCCATTCATGATGCCTACCAAGAAAAAAAGTTGCATCATCTATTGAGCCACTTCATGGTATATTCAAGCAATAAATCTCATACTTGGAAATAGTTTCCCCCATTTATTTGCTGAAAGATAAGGTGGGGTCTAAAGAAGGAAAAGCTTTGAGATAAAAGTTTTTGAGATATAAAGCAAGTAACATAGAGAGTTAGGCATATCCTATGGCTATCCTTTCATATGTTTTAGATGAGCCTGAGCTGTGTGAAATTATTCTGAGTAATCCTAATAGAAGTATGTTACAAATAGGTAAAATTGTGCAACTAAGATAAAAAAACTGGCCACAGATAAAGACAGAATACCTTCTCATATATTAAATTGCTTTCTATACAAAATCAAGCCAAGTAGGTATGAGACAAGTCAAGTTCAGAAGCAAACTTTTGCTGAACTAGAAACGTAACAACCAAGATTAGGCTTCAAATCTCCATGCTGTCTATGGCTATCACTCTTAGTAAGCTCTCACATGATGTAGTTATGGGTTAACAGAGAAAGGAGATCACTAAAATTTCATGAATAGGTCAGCTGGGAAGTTTTTCTAAACCAAAACATTATGTGTTATATGTTAAACTCTAGTCCCACTTGATGACTAGAAAGAGAGTGGTCACAGGAAATTCTTCCAGCAGGAAAAAAGGTGCTACTATATTCCAAAATTAGAATGGAAATTAAAGTTGAGACATAGGCAATAGTAAATGAATTCTAGGCCTAGTGATGATGTTGGGAGGTTACCAAGACAATAATTTTAAAGACTTCACCTGCTAGAGAGGTCTTAAGAGTTTCGTCTGAAATCTATGAAGATGGGTCTAAAGGAATCAGGGGCTCCCTCTTAGCAAATAAACTATAAAAAGCAATAAAAATAATGTGTAAGCATGTAAAGGGAGGTTAGTGTGGTTTTTAGTTTTTAGAAATTTCTGATATTTTACAGAGATGGTGATATATGTTGCTGAAGCCAGGATGACTACAATAACAAAACAATAGTTAATTGTTTCCATAAAATGAAAATGTGAAGGCTATACTAATGAAAGAAGAGAAAAGGAAAGACCCTAATAAGTCAAACTGGACTCACTTCTGTTTGGTTTAAACTCTGTCACTGGTATGTTCTCATCACAAACTGAGAATTGGTAGCAAAACAATGATGCCTGGACTGAGGATAGACATCAACAACTCTATATCTCATGTTATCAGAGTGTTCTGGGAAAGTTCAAACAGCTATACTAGAAAAAAAACTCAAAAGGAAAAGATCTGAAACTTAGACGCTACATATAGCAGAAGACAAACTCAAGTAGCCTAGACACTGAGGAATTTCCAAATCCAGCTTGAAATGTTTAGATAATGTTGGATGATAAGTGAGGGTAATGAGAAAATACACACACACACACACACACACACACACACACACACGCACACGCACACGCACACGCACACGCACACGCACACGCACACACACACACACACACACACACACACACACAAGTGAAGACATGCTAGGGGACACAAGTTACAAAGAAAGAAGAAAAGTAATTTTCTCTGGAATTTAAGGCTCCACTCTGTAACATTATGTCATGGAGGTCTTCCTACTGAAGAACAATTTGACAAAGTAACTGCTGTGGTTGAGCTGAATTAAGTAAGAAATTATCTGCAAGCTGGCAGACATGGAAGTCTTAGTTTCCTCAGAATATCTGTGCCTTGGATGAAATGAAATGCAACCATTTTTAATTATATGGCACATGGAGATATAGCTAGCTTGTTTGATCGAATCCAGTCCGTTGTGTTGAATAGCATGCTTAGCCATAACATGAGACTAAAATGGCTGGTTGGAATTTTTCTTCATTATAGTTAACATTGCTTGCAAGAGCAGAGCTACTACTATATCTGTCATGAGAAAGGCACAAGGGTGAGCATGATCATTAGGCTGAACAGCCTTCAATAGTATACAGACTTTCCTTTTTTCTATGATGAATTATGCACAACTATAGTTGAGTGCCTGAGAACAGCAGGAATTCAGTACCCTGTAACTGCAGAATGTCCAGAAATAACACTCTGCCAACAACAGGTACTTTCCACTTCCTTCCTACCTCCAACCCTTTCCATCTTCCCCTTTCTCTCTCTCAACATTATTTATTTAGTTGTTGTTACACATATTATGTAGGCTGATGGGATCAATTTATATATTTAGGAACATATACAATAGAATTTTCTGGATTTATTAATTTTATGTATATAAGTGTTTTGCCTGCACACATATCTGTGCACCATATGTGTGCTGTCTGGTACCCACATAGGTAAGAACAGGGTGTTAGATACTATGGACTTATAGACTGTTATGGGTCACTATATTCCTCATACCTCATATAGGTATGAGGAATCTAATCCAGGTTCTCTTCAATAGCAAGTAGTCTGAAACACTGAGCCACCTCTTCATCCCTATATTTCTTTTTAATATTCTCCTTTTCAAATGAATCAACAGCAAAAATGGCTCACATACTAAAATAGCAAATTACAGTTCTGATACCTCTGCTGGAATATGTGCACTCATAGAGGATACCCTGGGTTATGCCTATCAGTTATAGATAGATGCTTGTTCACTGTCTGTGTAAATATTCCAGGAAGGTTCAAAATGTTAGGAGCAGATTAATTGCCTCTTCTCTGAAGCTTTTCCTTTTTCACTTTTATTTTCCTTTCTAATTCTTTCCTCTCACTTTCTTTTTCAATTGTTTGTGACTATGCTTCCTGCTGTCTATTCAGATTATTGTACTCTAATAAAAGACAGAAAGAACTATGTCCTTCCACTGGATTTGAGCTGATAGAAGGAAAATAGAAGTAAGTTGATTGACTGTTTATGATATATTATAACAATAGAAAGATTCACACTCTTGGTAAAATTAAGTATAGTATAATAGATATTGTTGTTGCTGCAGTTAACTATTAAAATCCTTGAACTAAATCTTTTCCATTTATATTCTCCTTTTTCTTTTTACAATGAACAGGATATATTTTTTACCACCTCCAATCCCTAGATTGAAACCCCAAATCCAGTGTAATGGTATATGAAGGTAGGGCTGTGGAGGAAATTATATAATGAGAGGAGAAGTCTTATATTAGAATAAGTGGCATTACAAAAATAGTCAGGCATGCTGGTACAAGCTTATCATCATTGTGCGGGCAGAAGCAGGAGGGAAACTTCAAGCTTGAGGCTAGTCTGTTCTGTTTATTGAGACTTAGGAAACAGTAGTAACACATTTCAATAATACTAATACTAATAATAATAATGGGAAAAAGAGAGAAGGAGGAAGGGAAGTGGGGAGAGGCTATCAAAATAGTCGGTAGAAGTAGGCTTCCTCAGCTGACACTGCTTACACCATGAGCTATGAGAACTACCTCTCTGCTGTCTCTCAGCGTCTTTATTTATGAAACATTGTTGTAGCATTCTAACTGACAATCCACAGTCTGGGTGATATGGAAATACTACACTGTGTTCAATGTAATGTGAGGTTCTTTGTCCTGACTGGTCCCACTGCCCTTCCACCCCAAATGAACACACAGAGACTTACATTAATTATAAAACTATTGGATGGTGGCTTGTGCTTTATTGGTGAGCTCTGTCTTAATTATTAAAGCATTTCTATTAATCTAAGTGTTTCCAAATGGTCTTATCTTACCTCAGAAGCGTCTGGAACTCCAACTCCTTTGGCAGTTCACATGACATCTGTTCTAGCAGACTCTCTCTGCCTAAAGTTCCCAGAATTCTCCTTGTCTCCTAGTTCTGCCTATCTTCCTGCCTCATTGGCTGAACAATGTTTTATTCATTAACCAGCAAGAGAATCATATATACAGAAGCACAATCCCCATTAGCAGAAGAACCATTCTAAATATTCTTAGCTAATACTTATTATTGAAGAAAGGGAATTTATTTTCAAGAAATAGCTGAACATGTAGAGACAAGCAGATTATATATGAAACCATGCCTTTCAGAATAACTAGTAATAATGAAACATATGAATCAATTTAAATGTTTATCAATAAAAGGACATTAAAAAATTAGGCACACCCATATAATTGCACAAAAAATCATTGAAAAGTTTATCATGACAAACAGTTGATATGCAGAAACACCCACAGCTGTTAACATTAAGTGAAAAAGAACTCAGGGAAGTTCAAAACATGGCCTAAATGATCCCTTGTTTATAAATAACTCATGGAAATTTAGCATCCATATGTGTGTGAACAGCAATCTAAACTCTTATTAAATATCTTTTGTGAGTAAAAGACTGTGCCTTAGAGGGTTTTCAGTACAATATAACATCAACCCATCTATCAAATCATGTAAATATTGTTACTGTCTTCATTTTCAAATGAAGTAATCTTTGCTACACAGACATTTAGTCATAAGATCAAGGGTCAAGCAAAAGTCCATATAATATTTAAAATCATACCATGTTAGAACATGTTTAATGTTTATGCTATTTTATTACTATTATATTACTTTCTGCATATGCAATAATTATCTTACAAAAGATAATAATAACTGCCTTTGGATGGTGAAATGCTTTTGTCTTAATCAATTTAAATATTTATCAATAAAAAGACAACATTAATCACATTCTTCTGCATCATTAATTTTTGGATGTAAGAATACATTATGATAACAACAATAACAGAGGGAGGATGGAGAGATGGCTCCAAGGTTAAGAACACATATTACTCTTTTAGGGGACCCAAATTTGGCTCCCAGAACCCACATCAGGTAGCCCATATCACAGCAGCCTATAACTACAGACCCTGAGGGATCCAACACAGCCTTCTTCTATACTCCATAGGCACTGTGCTCATGCACACACATTTCCATACAAACACAAAAAATAGATAAAAAATAGATATAATGCAGGTACAAATTTATAAATCATTTACCATAAAATTTAAACTCCTGACCCTTTTAACCCACAGTATCAGGAGGAGTGGTTCCAAATCAGAATCTGACACACACTCATCAACCTCAGCAATTTCTTGATCTGGTCATTTGTTCACATGCAAAATAGGATAATATTCTTTATTTTCTTCAAACAGCTGACCTAAAGATCAAGGAAGTAACAGATTTCCAAAGCCTACAAAGATCGAAACATTCTCAAACTCTGGGAGAACGTTATTTTTCATTTAGTTCATATTTGTAATATGTTTTACATATATAATAGTTTAATGAAGTGATCTCAGACCTTCATAAATTATTGTGGATTAAGTTAGTATGAAACATCTTGTACTATAAATTCAGTCACAGCATAGGGAAAAACTGTATGTGTCTGCATGCATCTCTGCAAGAACACATGTATACATGTGTTTGTGAGAACACATGTATAAAGGTATACATGTGTTTGTGAGAACACATGTATAAAGGTATATATGTGTATATCTTTATGAGTACACATGTATATGTTAGTATATCTATGTGATCACACATGTGTGTTTGTATCAGAGAGACCACACATGTATATGTGGTATCTACATGAGTTTGTATCTTTGTAAGCACACATATATGTGTTATCTCTCCAGCCTACAAATAAACGTTTGTATTTGTATACACACATGTATATGTGTATATGTATCTATATAAGCATACATGTATATATGGGTAATTCTGTGTGTGCACACACATGTGTGTGTTGTGTGTGTCTGTGTGTTCATTTAAAAGTGCTAATGAAAAAAAAAAACTTCCCTTTGGGACATTCCTTTAATATAAACTCCCATTTCAACTCAAAGGAATAAAAACCTGAGTGGTAACTGTACATTCTAGTTCCCCAAGGAATATGAAATCCGCATCTTGGAGATTTCACCATGAACTCTAATACAATATTGAATCTATCTAAAGGGGTAAATCTTTCAGCATAGTAGAGAAGTGTCAGGAACTTGGCTGGTGGTAGCTAATCATCTGTCCTTCCTTCTTGAAATAAAAGTATTTCTAAAGTTTAGAAGCATATAAGAGACTTGTTGCTGCTTTTGTTGTAAGTGCATGTTTTGTCATTGTTCCCACAGTCAATCTACAAAAATACTCTCTTCTGAAGGAAGAAACTGTGTGACTGAGGGTATGAATTTTCTCTTTCCTGGATCCTAGACTTGCCAGATAACCTACTGAATGTCTCCTCCATTCTTATTTACAGTTGTTTCCTAAATCAAAATTATTAGCTGAGAAAATCAAATATAGAATGGTTTTAGTCAAGTATTTACTATAAAATGAACAAATCTAGAATTTACTACAAAGTCCCTGAATTATTGTTATTCCTTAATGTGCTTCACTTGCTTGGTGGAAAGAGTGTCATTCTCCCTACATTCTCTGGTTCTCCCTGTCTCTATACTGATAATTGACCTGTGCAGTGGGCTTAGGACAGTAGAGACCATGAACAAGACAACCTAGTGGCATCTCATTCTCTGAATATTTCTGGGTGTCCTGTAATACTATCTTCTCCTTTTTTCTGCATCTTATTTTTGTGGCTCAGTGCTGTGTGGCTTGATAGGTAATCTGATAAACTAAGCTTTAATAGTGAACTGGTCATTATTATTAGGTATTTCTACTCTTTCTGTAGAATTTTTCTTCATTTTAACCACATCTCCTGAAAATAAAATTTTAAACTTAAAGAATGGTAATGTTGGGAATTGTAACTGGCCAATGAGACCCAGAATAGAGTATGGTTGGGAAATTGAGGGACAAAAGATTTCTGATTAGTCAAACTTCCCCCTGCCTTTGCATATAAGTATTATTTTTCTGACAGATACAAGGTAAATATTTCTCTCTAATTTGTGGTCTAATCCATTAACAATGGAATGCCATCTACATAACTGGAGATAAAAATCATTACAAAGTAAAAGATCAGAAAGCCATTTCAGAATATCCTAATGGCTAGTGGCCAAATCAGGAAATGGTAAGCCAAGCACAGATTGTAGATAAATGTGATTTTCCAGGTCATCTACAAAGAATACAGAAGGCGGTGAACAGGGGCACTGAACCTGGTAACACTCAAACACTCTAGAAACAGGGAAGAACAGATACAACAGTAAAATATGGCAACAGACTAAATCAAGATTATAGCAAGACACAATTGAACAAAGTTGCAGTCTAACCTGTTGATGGAAACTGAGTGGAGTCTTGCATGAGTTGAGTGAGGGGCAGTAAAGTACTCCCCAATTAGCAGAAGTGATTTATGTGGTCTCAGTCTTCCTTTTGATAAAGCCTCCGAGTTCTGATTTTCTTTCTATATGAAAAAAAAAAAAAGCTACACAGAGAATCCATCATATGGGCAAATTTCCATTTAGACTTTGAAAACATGATTTATATAATATCATCTGATAACATTTCTAATTATTAAATTCCAGCCATGAATGCTTGCCTATGCAACACGGCCGCCACATTAAAATCGTTATATAATGTGTTATTTTCTTTCTAGTGCTGTGACAAAACACTAAGCCAAAAAACGACTTAGTGGAAGGGGTTTTACTTGAGCTGGGATCCATACTGCTAGAGGCAATAATGACAGAGATGGCACAGCAGCAGGAGAAGAAGCTACAAAGAGCTGCTCATTGATTTTATCACACATAAGAAGAAGGAGACAGAAAAGGAAGTGAGGTAAGCCATAAGCCCTTAAAGCCCGCTCCCTGTGACATATTTCCTCTGGCAAGTCTCCAGTTCATAAAGGTTCCATAACTTTCAGAAACAGTCCCACCAACTGGGGTCCATGTGCTCAAATATCTGAGCTGAAAAAGGATATTTCTGATTTAAACCACCACCTGGGCCATAAATATGACTACATTGGGACAATTGTTTCCTCCAAACTAAGCTGTTTGAGGATGCTAAGAATTTTGCATGTTCAAATGTGAGATCTGACTGGAGGCCCATTTTTCTACCAATGCCCAGAAGTTGAACAGCAAGATCTGGGAGACATTCTGAGATTTGGAGACTTAAGTAAAGTTTTTAAGAATTTGCATTCTTGATTCTAATTCCTGTTTTACATTTTGCCCAATGGGACACATCTGAAATCTTCTTTTCTGGATCTCTAATTGGCACCTTTGAAAGTTTATGACTATTTTGTGTCTCTGGAGAGTTGTAGAAAATGTTTGATTTGATTTTCTAAAAGCACCCAGAAGCCTCATTATTGCATTGACTCTCTCCTCAGCACAAGGCTTTAAAGCTGTTACTACATTCTTTAACTCTCCATGCTATAGACAAAACTTGAAACTAATTGGCCTGTTTGAGAACAACTGAGTTTGAATGTCTAAAAATTATTTCTAGCAAAAGTAGTGAGATAACGCTCTGGGCTCCCTTCATTAGCAAAGACCAATCGTGGACAGCAAATGCCTTTGGGAGCCTTTCAAGTTCATAAAAAGATCCATGAGTTCCAAGATTATGGAAAGGAAGCACACTGTGGATGAACCACTTCTCATGTTCCCAAAAAGTCTTTCAAATGAAGAGCAAACAGGGATCAAACTAATAGATGGTAAATTGTGCCTCATTTAAAGGACAATCATGTAACACAGTTGTCCCAAACTTCCAAACAGTACCAAACTCGCCCTGTCTCTGGGAAAGTTTGAATCACTGAACATTTTCTCAAAGAACTTCACACTCTGGAAAAAGAATGGTATAGCCTCTATCAACAGAGAAGTCCTGTATACAGTCAATTTGTGATTAATCTTCTCAGGGCAGCATATTCTTCCTTTCAGCTAAAGTTTCTTTGCCTCCCAGTACTTTTATTCTCCATATTGCCATCTTAAATCATAGTCAGGATCTTAAAATATTACCTTCTCAGGAATGCATGCAACTCAATAGAACATAAGGAAGAGGAGGACAATACAGATCTATAAGATTGAACTGCAGAGCATGAGCAACAAAAAGGGAAGACTTTAAGCAAATTCCCATTCCAGTGTCTGCTTAGCAGAAAATGTAACTGAAATGACTTATTTATCAAACATGAAACTAAACCATTTTATTTGTCTACCTTTAACAAAGAAACATATTAAATCATTGTAAAGATAATTTAAATCAGTTATTTATTCAATGTCAGCTAAATCATTTTTAGTTTTTGATAACATTTTGAAAAAAAAATTATAAGCAAAATGAATAACAGGTTGAATGCATTATGATATGGTAAGACAAATATATAAACCTGAAGCTAAATATTCCAGGTATAATTCTAGCTTTCGCATAAAAAAAAAACCCTGGTCAAGTAAGATAAATCTTTTAACTTCTGGGTCTTTGATGTACTATTTACAATGAGTGAAGTGAAGAAAATAATAATTAAGATCCCCTTAAGACTGCTACAAAGGCTCACACACACAATTCTACCTATCAAGAAGGCTCAAACGGGAGGATGACAAATTCAAAGCAGCCTGAGTCATTTACCAAAATCTTGCCTCATGGCATTCATGTCGAAAGTAATTTGGATGTCTGTGTTTGGTGCTTCCACTGGAGACCATGCTGATGCCTGTGGTCTGTGCTGCCACAGGAAGCCATGATGAGGTCTGTGGCCCATGCTAAAGCCAGAGGTCATATGCAAGTCCATGGTCTGTGTTGGTCCCTGAATCCATATTAGTGTCAGTGAGCTGTGTTGCTGCCAGAGGACATGTGGGTGTCTATGGCCCATGCTGTTGACAGAAACCTTGTGGAAGTCAATGATCCATGATACAAAGGGCAAGGAAGCTTCTTTTGCAATGGATAATTACAGAATCATAGTTGAGAATGAGAAATATGGAATGGAAGGTTTCTTTGACCTCCTCACCCCACCCTCACACACTTCCACCTTCCCCCCCGGAAAAAAAAGAAACAGTCTAGACAGGAAGCTATTGAAATCTTAAAATCTATGATGTGATTTTTGAAGGAGAGCTCTTCACAGCTGATGGCTTTCATCAAGGACGTAGGTGGGGAAGGACTCAGTTTTCTCTAAGAGGTGGCCTACAGAGAGTTTGACCATGCTTCAGTGAGTATATGGGCAACACAATTTGGACTTCGTGTATTTTTTGTAGGAGTCCATGTTTGTTTGTGCCCCATATTAAGGGGCCATCTGTGGGAACCCTTCTTTGGAGAGCTTCAGTCAGATCCAGCTGACTTGCCCAGTTAATACCTGAGAAGGGGAGTGTGGATTGAGAAGCAGAAGGTAAAAATACTAAGGAAAAGAGAGAGACACAAAATATAATCAGGAGAGTAATCCAGTGACTACTGAATTTCCCAAGTTTATTCTTCAGCATTCGTATATACCCCAACCAAAATGAGGAAATGGCAAAAGACTTCTTTTTCATGATACAAAGAACAAACAGGCTTTCCTCCTTAATTCTCCAAACCCTTAGTAACCATGTCTTAGACCAAATCAAATGTTATCTGGGCTTGTGGGTTAAGAGTAACCACACCTTAGACCAAGTCTCTTGTTATTTAGATAAGACATCCATTCCTAAAACCAAACCTCCTACAGTAGCCATGCTTTAGAACATTAGGTCTTATGACTTTAACCTTGGTAGAATAAGGATAGTTTTGAACTCTCTGACCTTAATCCAAGATGAAGCAAAACCATTTTTATGGACCCTGATATTTTTTATTTTTTCTTCTTTTTTGGGGGGAGAAGTCACAAGGATAGGAGAATGGACCTGGGAGGACTGAGAAATAAGTGTGACCAGGTTCGTTTATTTGACATTCCCAAATAATCAATTAAAGTATTATGTTGGAAAAAAATAAATTTGAAAAAGTTGAGAATGTAGCTCAGTGGTAGAGCACTCATTCAGCATATAAAAAGGAAGGAGACCCAAATCTCTTGTTTTAAGAATGGTCTGGCCCAGAAGTAAAAGATCCTCTTCCTAGTACGAATTGTTCATTATGAAATATTCCTGTAAAGCAGGCCAATGAAATTTAAAACTCTTGCTTGTAAAACCTCTCTCTAAGGTATAGTGCTGGTCAGTGGACACAAGTAGTCTTTATATGGCTCCTCATAAACAAAAGTCTCAGCTTCAATGTTTTTATCATTTCTTTGTAAGTACTTGAGGCAAACTGGCTCAGCAATCACCAACAGCCACAGCTGCTATATAAGAAAAGGAGTCCAAGGTTTTGGCCATACCAATATGCCCAGGACACATCTTCTTACATAGATGTGCACGTTTTATTCCTGTTATCATGGCAATTTTGTTTGCCTTCAGTGAAATGCCTCGAACAAGATGACAATCCATTTACTATGCTATCTGCTTATAACAGTTTTCATCTCAAATTTATTCATATGGCAAGTGTCTTTACCCTTTAAGTTTTCTCACTGACTAAAACATCACTATAGTTTCAAAATACACTATGATATCAGGGTTGGAGAGATGGCTCCACAATTAGGAGAACAACTGGCTCTTCCATAGGACCAAGATTGAATTCCCAGCACCCTCATCACAACTTAAACCATCTCTAGCTCCAATTCCAAAGGATCCAGTCTCCCCTGGTCTCTGTGAACATAAGTCATGATTGTGGTACAGAGACATACCCACAAGAAAACACTTATGTACATAAAACAAAAATAAATAAATACTTTGAAAACTTAAAGTCCTTTTTAAAAAATTAATAAATCCTTTAAAAATGTTCAATGATACAAAGTCATACAGTATAGCATACCAAAAATGAGTCAAATGAACAGAGAAGAATTAGATTATAAATAGCAGTATTATTAATGTCATTATGCAATGCAGTTGTTTAGAAGCAAAGTTGAGCAGTGTATCTAGAGATGCTGAGCCAGTCTTCTGTGCAGTAACGGGATGGATTATAACAGTACTCCAAACTCTGCTAGCTGCTTATTGTCTTATCATTATGCTCTGCTCCCTGCTCTGTACTGCAGGGAACTGTGTTCTGCAAGCTAACATTTCTATGCTTCCTTGACAACTGGCTTTGGCAAAAAGTCAACCAATGGGAGACTAGCAAGAACCTGGAGCTCCAGGGAAGGAAGATCAAAGGGGATGCTTTCGCCTCTGTGATGCTGTGTTTTGTTCAGGCTCCCTCCAAATGATTGTATTTGAGAGCTTTTGACTGTGTCCCTATAACCCAGATGAAGATAAAATATTCATTTCCTAAGAGTGAACATTTCTGGGTCACATCATCCTTCCATACCAGACTTCGAGGTGTCCTAACTCCGTTATCAATGATATTCTTTGTTCTGTATGACATTGTGTGGGCTCCATTTTTCTTATTAGACTGTGATAAATCCAGCACTCCTCTTTGAAAGAACATATTATGCTTTTCTTAATAACTGCTCTTTAACTTAGCTCATTTCAGACTAGATCACTCCAAAGCTGCAGAAAACAATACCACTCTAGGAATTATAGCTATTTGTGTTGAATGGGGCATAGTCAAACAATGATGTGCATATGAAAAATAAAATACTCAAGTGATTCTAATGCCTTCTAGTTGGCATGTGTCCTTCACTCCCCTGGATGAAACTTACTCAATGGGATATTTTAGGTTTCTTCAAAACACTGTATAATATTGTAGGTGTCTGGTCTGTGGAATTGTAATGGTGATCACCTTTGGGTGTGGCTTCAGAAGCACAGAAGCCGAAAAAGAGGAGCTTGAGGTGTTCTTTGTATTTTTCTGGGCAATTGTTCCCCAATAAACACCCATTTATCATTTATCTTGGGTCTAGTGATATAACTACATCCTCAGCTTCATAATATAGTGTTATGCTGCCTGTCTGAGTGGCATCTATTAATCTTAATAATTAATAATGTTTCTAATAGTTCTGTGAGGTAGAGGAAAAGCAT
This sequence comes from Cricetulus griseus, assembly GCF_003668045.3. NCBI lineage: Eukaryota > Metazoa > Chordata > Mammalia > Rodentia > Cricetidae > Cricetulus > Cricetulus griseus. Next base: position 92,657,380 of record NC_048598.1, on the reverse strand, counting down.
AAGCAAGAAATCTGTACTCAAAGGAATGTGACACATCTCTGAAATATAAGAAAAAGATTTGAAATTTCTAGCACCATTCAAATGTTTGCAACTGAGGTGAGAAAATCCACATGTGGATCCAAATGAAGAATCAATAGACTCATTCCTCAGATTTGGGCTGAAGGCGAGATAAGCAGCAAGAATCCTGACGGTGGATTTTAGCACTGAGGACAGACCTCCAGTCCAGCTTAGGGGTAGCACAGCAGGTGAGATCCGACTGGAGCTTTGCACTTCATTTGCAGTTCAGAGTCGATGAAGGCTCCCAATAGAGCAGGCACTGTTTCCACAAGCAAAAATATCTGAGGGGCAAAACAGGTAGAAATTGTATAGGTTTTTACCTAGGCATCTCATCCTGGTAAACCAGTTGTGGAGAAGATTGTGAGTAGGATGGAAATGTATTGTTTTCTCTTAACAGATACTGAAGGTCTGAAACAAGGGAAGATTCTGATGTCCTACTCTGCTGGTTCATAGCCAGATTCTACTATGGCTTGGTTGCATGGCATGGAAAACGATCTATTAAGAACAACTGTTGCCACTTTCTTGTTTTGAGAAATCTGAATGAAATAGATTATATGAATTGGTATGTACTATATGCTCAAAGAGAGTTCATTAGAGGTAAGATATTTACCATTTGATTCTTTTCAAATCCCCCTGAATATGACAAGCACTAACTGCCCTTTTATATTAAATGATTTTCCTTTTTTTTTTTGATCAGGAAGGTGACCTTGTATGACAATCTCCATAGGGCTACCTATTCAACCAGTGGTTTCTTTGTGCCAGATGATAAAGTGACTAGTTTTCTTTCTTTTATTCCCAGTTGGTGGCTTGTTTTGTTTTGGGGGGGGGGTTGTTGTTGTTGGTGGTGTTTTTTGTTTGTTTGTTTGTTTTTGTTTGTTGTTGTTTCTGTTTTGGGGTTCTGTCTAGTTCAGCTTTTTTGTCTTGAATTCTTGCTGTTTATTTTTTCAGCTCCCATCTTGCTGTCTTCAGCAGTCAGTCATCAGAGGAACAAGTAGGGCATCCATTACTTTCTGGCCACAGATCCGGAGGCTTTTTCTTTCTCAATTTCAAGAGCTTAGGAGTCCTACACGTAAGCCTTTCCTTTCCTTTGAGTTAACAGATTTTGTAGATCATTCTGATGACAGATATGTTGACTCTTTCTAACTTTTCATCACAGGTACTAGCATTACTTCTCCAGTAAGCCTGATGCAAGGCACTAACTCCATTTATAGAAAATTAGCTCCAGCTTTTTGTCTATGAAATAAGAAACATGGATCAAATACTCACATTTTCTTTCTGTGCTAAAATAAAATTGTGTGCATGCTTCATCCTCACTAAAGACTGACACATCTCTCCAAGTAGACATTAGTGGATACCTATTTCTGAGGCGTTCTCATTTTTTTCTTGCCCTCCACAGGCAGCTAGAAATGAAGGTGCCCAGAGAGATGTTATGTGGTGCTGTGTTTGAGGTCCCCAGCCTCCAATAGACTCATACTCTGGTCCATTTTTTTCTGGCTATGTGTCTGCCCATTGTCCTGCTTTGCCAACCTAGCAACATCTGTGCTGCCTGCTACAGATATCACCTCAGGGAAATATTCACCAACTCAGGAAGACAGGCTTTACCTTGCAGAGTTCTTCAGCTACTTGGGAAAACAAACATGCTTATGCAGATGGGTTAGCAGAGCATTTCAAGACGGATTTCACAGGCTTCTCTCCAACAGTCTCTGCACAGAGGCTACAGAGAACAAACTCAAAGAAATCCAACCTCATGACCTACCTACACTGTACACTTACCCTGGGCATATGTTGTTCCTCTTCCAAAAACCATTTGTTTCTGCAAGACTGCCTGATCTAATCACAAACCCACTGCAGACTGAGGCACAGAACAGCCACAAAAAAGCAGTAACCATTATGTCAGATAAATTCCACAATCGTTTAAGAAAACAAAAGGTAGTATGTTTACTAATGTGAGGGTTTTTAATAAGTCAGTTCAAATTAGTTGAACAAAAATAGCTGTGAAGTTTCATTTTAATAATATGGTCAATTGAATGTAGCCGGAAGTTAGGCATCAATGACACAAAGTCCCTGGTTAATTTACTGAAATAGCTGATGGAAAGCAGGAGCTGTCTCTTCCTGAGTGCCAAGGTTCTGCTGTTTCTGCAGGTAGATATATGGTGTAAGCATGTAAGCTGGGCTTTTGTGCAGTAAACAATGATGGTACCTGCTCTGGTCTCAGGATGCTGCTGTAAGGTAGTTTCTTTTCCCTGCTTTAGTCTATAAGCATGGTGATGTATGTGTGAGGAAGAACATTATAGTGGAAGGTCATCCTCAATTAAATGTTTTCTTTTGTAAGAGTTGTCTTGGTCATGGTGTTTCTTCACAGCAATAGAACAGCAACAGAGAGGGAAGTTATATTGTTTTTTCCCCTTCACATTCCTCCCTCCAACCCCTTCATTGTCCTCTCCCTCTAGTCTCTCCCATTCTTCCATTCTTAAGTCTGTCTCAAATTCATGGCATTTTTCCTTTGAGTATTACTGATACATATATAAGAATATATAAACCCATACATACATAAATAGAGTCAGATGAGCATGTATTAATCTTGTTTGTATGTACATCATTTCTGGGCTGCCCATTTGGTATTGTACAATAGGGAAGCCATTGTACTAATGACTAATTCTTCTTTTCTTAGCATTCCTGGTTGTCAGAAGTTCTTTGTCTAGGGGTTGGAGCACCTTAAAATCCCCCCTCAACATTAGAGTATATCTGATCATCCATGTTGTTGTGGGATAAGGACCCCTCCCCTATCATTTCTAGGAGGCACACTCTCATGGCATACTTCTGAGTCTCTGACTCTGAATGTCTTTTCCCCTATCTTCTATGATGTTCTTCTAGCCTTAGGTACAGTAATTGGGTTGCAGATGCATCATTGACTTTAGGGATCCCATGATCAGTTGTTTTCTTCTTCTTACCTAGTTGTGGTTGTCTGGGATAGTCTCCATTGGCTGAAAAGAGAAACTTCTTTGGTGAGGGCTTAAAGTTAGACCCCCTAAGACCAAGATGACATCTAAGCTGCAGATCTGGAGCTGAGCCAGTCTAAGGAGACTTGTAAATCAGAAGAGCCTCTTCTTACCACCTGGTTTCTAGAATTGAAAGGGTTTTGGTTTGTTTTGTTTTTTTTTTTTTTTTTTTTTTTTTTTTTTTGATGTTCTTGTGGTCACAACAATCTGAGGAAATGTCCAGTGTTCAAAGATAGTAAGAAGGAGACTGCTAAGTTTTAAGACAGAATTGGCATTTTGTGAGGGCTAGTTCTTTTGATCAACATAAAGCTATAGTATGTTGAAGAAAGAGCATATAAGTCATGTTATACACATCCACGGACTGAGAGGAATCGGTGTCAACTTGACCAGCTCTATTCAGCTTATGACATCTTCTAGCTCACACTTGTGTTAATTTTTTTCCCACAGAAAAAGAGATGAGTACAATTTCTATTGCAATCTTTCTATTGGGAATAAAAGATTCTCAATGTTCTTTCAACTCTGGTTATTTCTGCTCTTGCTATAAACATTTCTGTGACCATCACTGCAGGTAAGAGCACACAAACAGAAAACTGTCTGGGAGAGCCCCCCAGCCCCACACATACACCATACTTATACATTGAAAAGAAAGTCAGTTAAGAAGTGATAACTAAATAAAAAGAGCACGTGTTGACTATTCCCTTCACTTTAACCCTCTATTACAGTCCCTGATGTGCACAAATGTAGTCTTTGTGCACAGAATTTTAGTCTTTCTGAAAAGAGAAAGAAAGAAACAAAGAAAGAAAGAAAGAAAGAAGGAAAGAAGGAAAGAAAGAGAGGCAGTAAAGTAGATTAGGAAAGCAGAATTTGTAGGTTTGTACTATATGCTCATTAAAAAGAGAGTGTGCAGTGCCTCTTGCTACACTTAACATTTGGGTGCTTACCTTAAATTATTTGAGAATTGAGTATAATAAATATCTTATAACTAATATCCTAACAATATACCATAGAGGGAAAATAATCTTTGCAACTGTACAACAATACAGTATTAGAGTTAATTTTGGAGAATATGATTATATTTAAGGTCTTTAATTTTGAAAATAAAATCAGAGAATGAATATTATGATATTAGAACATAGGAAGACTACAGGAGACAATAAAGAAGGGGGCTAGGATAGTTGAACATATCTTGAACTCAACAAAATTATTTAAGTATGGATTGCTAATAAGCCAAACTAAAATTGGATAAATTTTAATGAAAAACATTTTTAATGATTTAAATGGGAACATTCTCTACAATGGGAAATATCAAGCTCAGTACTTTAGAGACAGATTATGTCATTTAATTTTTCAGCAAGTGGAAGCTGAATTTCTGGTTGATGTCAGTCCTGATTTTCAATAATTTTCAAGGGAAGGTAGTTCTCATAGCACAGTGATGACATCTGAGAATGGTTGGATAGAACTGCTTCTTTCCAGTTAAAGACATTAACCTTATCTCAGAATTGGGCACATCTTTAGTACTTCAGTTTCTATACTCAATCTTAGTTCACTAAACTGGTGGATTATCTCCAGTGGTTTTTGTTTGTTTGTTTGAGATGGTTTTATTGTTGTTTTTGTTTGTTTGTCTGTTTTTCTCTTTACGTTTTCACATCCCTTTGTGGTTTGACTGAACATACACTGCCTTAATTGAGCTAATAAATATGAAACCTGTGTGGTAGTTTTGCTACCATTGTTTTCATTTTTACAGGTACCACAAAGAGATGACAGCAGGGTAGCTTAATGCCATCACATAGCCCGATAACAGACTAACGCAATCACATAGCCTGGTCCAAGAAGCAAATTCGATTTCAACCATGGAATCCCAGAAATTTAATCATAAGGTAACTGAAGCTCTGACAGTGTATCCAGCTTCTATGCCATGGGACACAAACAGGCCAATTTCTTTGAGGCGACCTCAACAGTTCATCCATAGAATTGCCAACAGATAGGTCATGATCTTCTCATGATCACTAAATTTGATTCTGGTGCACTCAATTTTTAGAGATAGCTGATGATTTCTATCAAAATTGAAGCACACCATGAACTAGACCTTAGATATTTCAATATCAAATGACTGTAAGTGGTCCCATCCATTAAATGCAATTATAATCAAGTAGTTAAAGTATGTTAACTCAGCTGCCTGTGTCCAAAGGCTATGCTGATCCATTTAAATCCAAGTCACAAATCCAGTTCCTCAAAATAGTCAAACAAATGTCATTTCATTAATTTTATTATTTCAATGAGGTAGTGGCCTCATTCAGAGATACCCAACAACCTGCTTGTAAAATTAAAATATGTTAAAATTTCAGAAATTATTAGAGGAATTTAATACTTTTTACTTTGGTTACTCAGAAATATGGCTGTGGCTTCTTAATTTCCCTGAAATACACAGAAGTAAGGGAAAACAGATGGCAGAAAATATAGAACAAGCTACAATATATAAATTAGGAGGCTTCAAATATATTTAGTAATTTTCAAAATCATTATTCAAAAAACACAGCTAAATAAAATAACAAATGCATGTGAATTTTAAAAGTGTCAGGAGCCAGCCCTGGTCAGATATAAAAGTCTCTTTTACAAGAGGCCTGGCAACCTCCATGCTAAATTGCCAATTTTGTCAAGCACCCCACCCCTTAGGTTAGTGTTCCAGATAACCACAGGAAAGTTCCAGGACACCTGCTCAGGCCTGAGGGCATTTAACACCCATTCCTCCCCCCTCCCTTACTTCCTCTTTCTTTACTTCCTTCTTTCTCTTTAAAAACTCCTTGCTTATAATCAATTAAATTAGACCTTGACAAGGACACTGCTTGGTCTTGGTCTTTCTTTCTCACCCATTTATTTTCAGGCTTAGTCCCCCTTGCACCCACGAATTACCAGAAGCCCTTGGGCCAGGGCATAAAAGAACAATGGGATTAGTCATTTATGACTCCAAGTTAATTTTAATTTATTTTCATAGATCACAATCCGAGCCAGAGTCATAGAAATATGGAAATGATTTTAGTAAAACATCGGAATATACTAATGATAATGTAGCATTCTAATAAGAACTACCCATTGTATTGAATTTAGTGTACACTAGAAATTGTGCCAATTTATTTACAGGTATTGCCTTACAATAATAATATCTGAAAACACTGGTCATTAGGGTATGGTGAAGTGGGATAATGCTCTTGTACACTGTAAAGATTTGCCACTCACATTGGTTTAATAAAATGTTGATTGGCCAGTCGACAGGCAGGACATGTAGGTGGGTCTATCTTACTAGGAGAATTCTGGGAAGAGAAAGGAAGAATGAGTTGCCAGCCAGATGCAGAGGAAGCAAGATGAGAATGACTTACTGAGTAAAGATACTAAGCTGTGTGGCTAAATATAGATAAGAATTATGGGTTAATTTAAGTTGTGAGGGTGTTTGTTAATAATAAGCCAAGCAGTTTATAAGTAATATAAGCATCTGTGTGTTTATCTTGCACTAAAGTGGTGCAGAACCAGACAGGACAGAAACTTCTGTCTATAGTATAGGCTGCACTTGGAAGTAGCAATCACAAATATAGTTATAAAATGTTATATAGATTCTGTAGACAGAGAATATATTATTTACTTTAATTAAAAATGGGAATAAAAAACATAAGTATCTAACATTCTGATTCAAGTGATATTTTCTATATAACTTCAACACGTTAAGTATTTCCAAAACTGATTTTACGTGTGGCAAAGACCCTGACAGTCACCCTGTGAGGTTCTATAACTTTCTCAAAGTGTCATGAGGCCAAAACTTAAACATCCATTTCCCATATGAAACTTTGGACTAATTATGCACACAAGGAGTTTTCAAGGTTGTGACCAATGAAGAGAGCCTGCTATTGGCATAAAGCAGAATATGTGGGAACCTTACTCTTTCTGAACATCTACTTCATTAGTGTACAAAAGGAGAGCGGTGAATATGCCATAACAAACTCATGTGTTTGTTTCTTTTGCCTTTGGGGAATCCTGATGCAAAGTCTTTTCCTAAGTGTTAATGGACCATCCATCAGACAACCTAAGCTGCTTCCCTCCTCTAACTGAGCAAGCTTTCTTCTGGAACACTCACATTCCACACGACTACTAATTTGTTCATTACTTGAGTGAGGTAAGTTATACTCTTTTGGCTTGAAATAGTTAATGATTCTGCTAATTGCTTAATTTGCTCCTGGGAAACACTCTTGACTAGAATAAGCTCTCTGAATGCAAGATGAACCATGCCAGATGTCCTGACTCTTCACTAAAGACTTTTAGGAATCTGCAGAAGAGCTATTTCTTCCACATAAACTAGGTTGGTGGAGATGCAGGGAAACTGTAATAATCCAACTAGGTAAATATAGAGCCACATTTTACTATCACTGTTGCTTCCTGGGGCTTCCAGTTACAGAAGAATCCTAGTGGAAATACTCTTAAATTGAAAATCAGAAACAGAGCCAGTTTTATTCAAAATTTAGGAAACAAATATTTTGAATGCGAATTTTACATTTCCTTGACATAACAAAAACTTTGAGATAAGCTGTAATCCTCATGAACTACTCCAGAACATTCTAATTCAAGCCAATAGCAGACATGAAAAATTATCATGGATAAGTCTAGCACCTGATGCTGGTTAGTCTTTTTTCAAATTGACAGAAGATAGAGTCATCAAGGAAGGGGAAATGTCAATTGAGAAATCACTGTGGGGGCATTTTCGTTGTAATGATTCAATGGTTAACTTTAGAGTTAGGATTAGAGGTTAGGGGTTAGGGACTAGGGTTAGGATTACTGGGAGGGATCCACCTACTCTAGGTAATGCTAGGACAGTTGATAATAAGTTGTATAAGTAACATGGCTGGATAAGCCAAGAACAGCCAAGCACTATGCAATATTCCTCTACAGCTTAGCTTCAGTTCCAGCCTCCAGGTTTCTGCTTTGAATTCCTGACATGACTTCCCTTCATAACGCACTACAATTAGAAGCTGAAATATATCTTTTCTTTCTCAGGTTTCCTTTTGTCATGGCGTTTATCATAGTATCACTCTGACAGACTGGCCATGCTATGCACAAAATTGTGGAAGTGTTTTAAACTTTGAGCTATAAATGCTGTTGAGTGTTCAAAGCCTAATCGGTGGTGTTGTAGAAGTATGGGAGGATAGGTGTGCTGGAAGAAATGTGGGTGATGGAGGCCTGGCTTGTGATGTTTCAGAGGAAAATCAGAGAATCCCTCAAAAACCCCAGCTGGGCCATTTGAGTGATATTTTGAAAGATGAAGGAATGGTTTCTGTTCAGTTAGGCCTGAAGACTTGCCTGTAAAAGACCAAACCGCTGGGAGGAAATCTTTGCTCTACTGGGACTAATCGATCTTAGCTGGGCTAAAAATTCAGCTGCGATTAAGAGACATCTCATTGAGGTGAAATCTTCAAGGAAGTGTCTCCCGGGGTTAGCACATGGCTACTGTGGTCCAGAGGGAGCTGATGCTGCAGCTCAAGCTAGCAGCTAAATTTGGTAATGGATCAGAGACTCCCACATAGTACTGGCTTTGTCAGAACCAAGGCTGCAGGATTAAAACATTTATGAAGAGATGCTAAGGCTTGCCACTGTCAGAGGCCATTGGTGAGTTATCCGCTGCAGTGGAACCCCTAGGACTGAAGGGGTCATGAAGAGAAGCTGAAGCGTGGCATCATGAGACACTATTGGAATCCCTGAAGAAAGCTCAGCAGGCCACTGGTGAAAATGCATCCTCAGTTGATGTGGACACCTCCCATACTGGAGGTACCAGTGTTGTGGAATGTCTGATGAGAACTGTAGCAAGCGTGAAGGGATGAATCCATAAGATGAAGTTGTGTGTCATAGGGTACACAGCAGGGAAAGTAAAACTACGTGAGAATTTTGGCTTTCTAGTTTTACCAGAGAAATAGGAGTTGAAGTCCAAGACTGACCAAGATGGAGGGGACCATCCCAATGGATTCCAAGGCTATATAAAATTTGAATTATATTCTGTAATAAGGCAAAACTATATTTAGAGTAGGGGTAATACCAACAGTATCATTAAAATATCAATTTGTCACTAGTGTTTTTTAATTATTTATAAGATTGATATTGCAAAACTTTATGTAGAAACTATGAAACATTAATCAGAAATTTACTTGTTCAATATTTGGAAGACAATGTAAATTCTTCCTGCTGATATACACAAATTTAATTACATCCCCAATACAAAACACAAGACTGAATGACAGTGTCTTTTGCCATGCAGAAGTTTCTCAGTTTCATGAGGTCCCATTTATTAATTAATCTTAGTGCCTGTGCCAATGGTGTTCTGTTCAAAAGTCTTTTCCTGCCCCAATGAGTGAAAGGGTATGTCCCATGGTCTCTTCTATCAGGTTCAGTGTATCTCATTATATTTTGAGATTACATTTGGAGTTGTGTTTTCTACAGGGTGATAGATATTTACCTATTTGCACATGCAGACATCCAGTTTGACCAGGCTTTCTTTTTTTAGAGTGTATTTTTGGCTTCTTTTTCAAAAATAAGGTATCTATAGGTATGTGGTTTTGTGTCTGAGTCTTAAATTTGATTTTATTGATCAACCATTGTCTTTTTGTGCCAGTATCATGCTTTTTATATTAATATAGCTCTGTAGTACATTTTGAGGTCAGGGATGATGACATCTCCAGTAGTTCCTTTATTGTTCACTATTGTTTTAGTTATTCTGGGATTTTTCTGTTTAAATATGATGTTAAGAATTTATCCTTTCAAGATCTGTGAAGAATTTTGTTGGAATTTTGACGGGTATTGTATTGAATCTGTAGACTGTTTTTTGTAGGATGGCCATTTTTACTACACTAATCCTAGTGATCCATAAACTTTACCTTTCCATGATTTTTTCCATCTTCTGATAGCTTCTTAAATCTCATTCTTAACGTTTTTACTGTATAAGTCTTTAACATGTTGCATTAAGCTACTTTACAATATTTTATATAATTTGAGGCTATTGTGTGAAAGCTGTTGTTTTCTGATTTCTTTCTCAGTCTGCCACATTTATATTGGAGGGCTACTGATTTTTGTGAGTTAATTTTGTGTCCTGATACTTCATTGAAAATGTTTATTAGCTGTGGGAATTTCCTAATGGAATTTGGGGGTCACATATTTTTACTATCATATCATGTACAAATAAAGATATTTTGATTTGCTTCCTTTCCAATTTGTATCCCCTTGATTGCTTCAATTACCTTATTGCTCTAGCTAGAACTTTAACAACTATATTGAATAGATATGGAGAGAGTGGACAGCCTTGTCCCTGATTTTAGTGTAATTGCTTTGAATTTGGATTGTTTTCGATCTATCTTTTAATTTGACTAAAGGTTTATCAATCTTACCAATTTTCTCAAAGAACCAATTCTTTGTATCATTTATTCTTTGAATACTTTTGTTTGTTTGTAATATATTTATCTCATTTGTCAGTTTGATTATTTCTTGCCTTCTACTCCTTTTGACTGTGATTTTTGTTGTTGTTGTTCCAGAGCTTTCAATTTGGCTGTTAAGTTATTAGTTGGTGATCTCCAGGTTTTTTGTTTTGTTTTGTTTTTTGTAGGCACTTATAAATATAAACATGCCTCTTAGAACTGCCTTTTCTGTTTCCCATAAATTTTGGTTGTTTCATTTTCATTTAAATTTAGAAAAACTTTAATATTTTTCTTCATTCCTTTCTTAACTAATTTTTTCATTCATCAATGAGTTGTTTAGTATACATGAGTTTTTAAGCTTCCAGTTCTATTTTTGATAGCCAGCTTTAAGCCATGGTAGTTTGATAGGAAGCAGGATGTTGTTTTAATTTTCTTTTATTCCCCGAGACTTGCTTTGTGTCTGAGTATATCATTAATTTTGGAGAACATTCCATAAGGTACTGAGAAGAATGTATATATTTTCTATGTGTGTTTGGGCAAAATATTCGGTAAAAATCTACTAGCTCCATTTGGATGATAACATCAGTTAAATCTAGTATTTCTATATTTAGTGTTAATCTAGATGACCTGTCTATTGGCAAATGCAGGGTCACTGAAGTCTCCCACTTTGTGTGAGGATCAATATTTGATTCCTGCTGTAGCAGTGTTTCTTTTATAAACTTGTTTGCTATTCTGTTTGGTGCATAAATATTAACAATTGTAAAGCCCATGTATTTGTCCTTTCCTATCTCATCTTATTAGTTTTGGTTTGAAGTCAATTTGTCAGATATTAAAATGGTTATACCAGGTTTCTCTTTGGGTACATTTGTTTGGAATATCATTTCTCATCCTTTAACACTGAGATAATGTCTATCCTTGATGTTAAAGCATATTTTTTTAATACATCAGAAGGCGAGATCCCGTTTTCACATCCATTCTGCTCATTTGTGGGTTTTTATTGGGGAACTGAGGCCATTAATATTGAGAGATATCAATGATCAATGATTGTTGACTCCTGTTATTTTGTTGTCGCTGTTGCTGTTGTTGCTATGGTGATTATAGTGGTGGTCGTGGTGGTGGTGGTATGTGTGTGTGCATGTGTGCGTGCATGTGTGGGCTTCCTTTTTTTGATTTTGATAGTCTAAAATCATTTCCTTCTAGCACCTTCTTTAGGACTGTATTTGTAGATAGACATTGTTTAAATTTGGCTTTTTCAGGAAATATCTTATTTTCTCCACCTATGATCATTGGGAGCTTTGCTGGGCATAGTAGTCTGGGCTGACATCTGTGATCTCCTAGAATCTACAGCACATCTGTCCAGGAATTCTTGCTTTTAGACCTGTATTGACAAGTCAGGATAATTCTTTTTTTTTTTTTTTGCACATTTTTTTAAAATTTGAATTAGAAACAAGGTTGTTTTACATGACAATCCCAGTTCCCTCTCCCTCCCGTCCTCCCCTACCCCCCCCAACTAAAACCCCACCTATCACATAGCCTTTCTGCTCCCCCTGGATGGTGAGGCCTTCCATAGGATGTCATCAGAGTCTATTTTATCTTTTGGGATAGGGCCTAGGCCCACCCCCATGTGTCTTGGCTCAGGGAGTATTCCTCTATGTGGAATGGGATCCCAAAGTCCACAATTATGCCAGGGATAAGTACTGAACTACTACAGGAAGTCCTGTAGATTTCCAAGGATAATTCTTATAGGTCTGACTTTATATGTTACCTGGTCTTGCACCTTTTATTTTCTTTACTTTGCTCTATACATTTGGTGTTTGAATTATTGTTTGCTAAGTGACTTTCTTTTCTTGTCCTATCTATCTGATGTTCTGGATACTTCTTTTACCTTAATAGGCATTTCCTTTAGGTTAGGGGAATTTTTCTTTTATAATTTGGTTTTGTATTAAATATTTTCTGTGACTATGACCTGGGTTTCTTCTCCTCCCTCTATTCCATTTATTACTAGATTTGGTCATTTCATAGTGTTCTTATGTCTGAGGTTCCTAATTTTTACATTTCCAGAATTTCTTCAATTTCTGTTAACTTTATTTCTTTATTCAATTTCAGGCCCTGAAGTGATTTTATTCTTTTCCTTCACTATGTTTCCATAGATCTTTTTAAAGGATTTATTCATTTCCTATTTTAGCACTACTTTCATATTCATAATGAAGTGAGAAAAACATTTTTGCTAATTTCTAAACTGACTTCAGGCTATAATTCAAATCAGCCTGACCATCGTACTTGCAGGAACAGCACGTCACTTGGCATTGTCTTGCTTCTGTTACCACAAGGCTTTCTGCTCTCCTCCCTGATCTAACAGTGATACCATAATAACACAGCTATGTCCTATTTTTGTAAAAATTTCCTATCCTATCATACTTGTCAACAACCACCACTCCTGCATCAACCCAACTTGTGGGTTTATAAACTCAGGGCCATTACTTTAGACTTTGTAGTCATAAAATTATATTGTCCATACCTGGTCTGTGTGGCTCAATAAAATATTCAAATTCATAAAGAGCTCATCATGGTCTCCTTTTTTTTGGTGACAACAGCCTGACTATAACAACAAAGGCTGTTTTAAAGTCTTGGTCATTTTTTGTTGTTTTGGTTTTTGTTTGTTTGTTTGTTTTGGTTTTTTTGAGACAGGGTTTCTCTGTGTAACTTTGGAGCCTGTCCTGGAACTTCCTCTGTAGACCTGGTTGTCTTTGAACTCACAGAGATGTGTCTGCCCCTGTCTCCTGAGTGTTGGAATTAAAGGCTTGTGCCACCAACACCCGACTAGGTCTTTGTCTTGTGTTTCAGCTTTGTTGCAATACTCAGGGCCTACTGTGGTTGAATAGCTGGACTCTAGTGGAGACATATTTTCCTGGCTGTTATTGATCATGTTTTTACACTGTTGTCTAGCTGTCAGGGTTTGGAATGATTGTAATTTAGGTGCTGATATTGAGTCTTGTCTTTGTTGGGTGGGCATTTTGTTCCTTGGTTTCTGTTACCCTCTTTGTTTCTTGGGGGGGCGTGGTGGCTATGTGTTGTCCTCTGGGGAATTTATCTGGGATACTGCCAGGTGTGGCCTCTGAGTAGAATGGTTTTCATGGTATTGATGACTGAGACTTAGGAACAAGGATGGGTCAGAAAGAGGAGGGCTGAGGAGGTTCAGAGGAGGGAAGACAGCAGGGTGTCCCACCAGGATCTCCTTTGTTCTTGGGAATGAGGAAAGAGAGTGAAGAGAAGCCACAGCAGGTAGTCTGCTACAGAGCTGAGCATAAAACCAGTGATTGAATTTGCAGGAAAGTGAAAATCTGAGGCTTACCCAACGGATTCTGTGTCCTGCCTGCTTCCAAGGCAAGCTTCTCTGGCACATTTACAGGGAGTGCCTGCTGAATTTGGGGGCTAGAACAAAGGAATGAGTGGGAGGAAGGTTGGTGGCCAAGTTCTGCATCATTAGCCAGAGATGGGGGTAGAGAGGAGGGGAAACAGCCGGAAGGTGGTCTGTTACAGAGCTGGGGATGAATCGGAGGGGTTGGATTTGGAGGAGAGGAGGTTGAACTGAAGATCCCTAGTTAGGCTACCTGCTTCTTGGCTGGAGTGAATCAAAATCAATCCTCTAAAAGCAGGTATGCTGCCATACAGACTCATTTGAAACACTAGGCCGAAATATTTTAATGTGCCCTCTGAAATAAGACTGATGAATAAATTTTTTTCTTTTAATGTTTTAATTAGCTTCCTTTGAACCCATTCAATTACCCTCTTGAGTTGATAGCCTTGTTTTCTTTGATTATTGTTTGTTACACACACACACACACACACACACACACACACACACACACACACACTCACACACACTGTACATAATTTCAAGACTGACAATTTGGTTTGGGTAACCAAACAACGGACATATTCCTGGCAGAAGCTAATTCTTCTGCCAGCTGTCCTTAGTTGTTTGTAATTCTTTGTCTCAGGTTGAAACTCTGTGACATTTTCTCCCTTACATTTTAACACGTCCCTTGACATTGCTGCTGTTCTCATCTTATTTATGCAGCCTTTTCTATGATAGACCATTTCACATTTGACGTCATGGTCTTCTAGCACTTCAAATCTTTCTCTCCCCCTTTCCTTTATGTTCCCTGAATCCTAAATGCAGGAACTATGACTACATGCATTTAGCAAAAGTGCTGCCCTTCTGCAGGCTGGAGAGACTTAGAGTAGTTCAGAGCACTACTGCTCTTGTGAAATACTTGAGTTCAGTTCCCATACACCCAACACCCTCTTCTGGCCCCCATGGTCATTGCACACTTGTGCATACTGCCCTGTCCCCAAATACATTCTTGTAAAAATAAAAATAAATCTTTTTCAAAAGCTCGACCCTTTAAAAATTCAGGACCAATTTTATTTAGCTGAATGGCAACAGCAAATACCTTGAGCTTGGTAAAAACAATCTTTTGATCATCAAAGGAGAGGCATTTCTAGTCACAAATGTAGTCAATTTGAATTTATTTAAGCAAAGATGTAATGCTATGTGCTACATGGGAGATGATATTTTGGAAAGCAAAACAGACACAGTTTGTTCCCTTAAGGTAAGGCATTCATATTCCATACCTCAACAGTGTAGTATGAAAGAGGAAGATGTGATAGAGTCACAGACAGAGGCTGGATATCAAGAACAATCATGCCTCTGATACCCTTGCTCTGATACTGTTTTCTTGACATCCAACCATGTACTGATTCCATGGGGAAAGAGTACTTGCTGTGGCTCCCCCAGTGGAGAAGAGTTTGGTCCTAATTCTACTCCTTTGGGAATTTTTTTTTCCAGAAAATAGATTTTAAGGAAAACACTGAAGCATATCACTCATTTTAAAGCAACAGTTTGAGTATTGTATTCATGGTTATATACCCTAAACCTGGCTGTAGAGTTGAAGTAGCCTTCCATACATACTTGGAGGGGCACAAACGGTTTCTAAGTAGATGGCAGACTCCAGAAAGGCAGAAGAGAGATGGGTAGTAACAGCAAATGAACCATATCCAAGAACACGACATGATGTGACTTGGCATGGACAAATATAGAAGCTGAACATCCAGTTATTGCTAAAGGTGTGTGTATGTGTCTGTGTGTATGTGTGTGTGTGTGTGTGTGTGTGTGTGTGTGTGTGTGTGTGCATGTCCTAACAGAATATTTGCATGATGAATTGGATAAGTCTAGCCCTCAAAAAGAACCAAGCCATAAAATTCAAAAGGAGCTAGAGCATTTAAAGTCCTAAACCTAATTGAAAGCATCAAATGGTCTGCATGGGTAGAGATTTGCAAGCATCTGTCACAGTTCCAAGGAATTAAAGTATTAAATACTCCTCCCTGTCCTCTTAGCAATCTTATCTTCTCTAAACAATTACAATAAATAATTAGGGAGTTAGATGGCTTTTATTTTGGACAAATAAAATTAGTAATTTCATATATATGATATATGTATATTACATAAAAGTAAGATGAATAAGCCTCATTTCTTGAATTAATGCCATGGTTCTCAGGTAAGTTGCAATGAGTAAGCATGTCCATGTTCATTCATTCTTATTCTCTTAACATGTGTGGACCATTCAACATTTCTTTTGTTTTTTACAGTCCACAGGGAGGAAGAGATCTCTAAAAGTCAAGACTAATTCCCTAGTGTGGACATCTTGGAAACACAGCTGAAGAGAAGTAATAAATGCCTCAAAATGTTCTTTGAACATTTGAGTGTTTCATAAAATTCCTACTTGTCAATAGTGTGTCCTAACTTTTATTATTATTTGCTTATCCTGACACACGGACTTTCCATATAACCATGGATGTCCAGGTACTCACTATGAAGACTAGTTCAGCCTTGTACTCACAGAGATCTGCCTGCCTTTGCACTCAGAATGCTAGCATTTAAATCATGCACTACCTCGCTTGGCTTTAAACATTTTTAAAGTATACCTTCAATACTAACTGTGATTTTAAAACTATATTTAGCAGACTGCTGTTGTTTCCTGGTTTTGTTGTTGCTGTTTTTCTTCAACTCATTTTTTTTCAATCTCAGCTATAAGGTTACAACAGTGCCAGAATGCTTTGCAGCTCCTCCCTAAAGTGGGTGACATGTATCTTGTCCCTGCTGTGTGACTTAATTGGGACTGTAGAAAATAGCAGAAACAACTTTGCATACATTCTAACTATAGTTTCACCCTCATCCCAACCTTTTATGCATACACATTCTAACAGTTGTCCTATAGTTGATATTTGCAGCCTTTGAAATCTGCTAGGAGTGTAATCAATCACATTCTTCCCCCAGCTAATAGCAAAGCAATATGCAGGCATGGAAGGCAATAACTTAACAGACTCATCCATGCATGTAGGATGTGATGAACCTAGACCAAGTAGTATACTGTGGTTCTGAGTAGATGACATAAAGTCTCCTCCTTTCATGGCACAGGCCACAGTGTTCCAGGTTATTTGTTAGATAATACATAATGCCTGACATACTTTTAGCCTTTTCCCTTCACCCTCTTTTCTCCCTCTCTTTGCCATCACTTATAATATAGTCTCTGTTCAGTGACTCCTCATCCAATCCATGCTCTTACCATCTTCTATTCCTTCCTGCTTTCTGGATTCAGGTATATATGAGTTTATATTGTATGCATTATCGTTATCACAATGCAAGAAAACCAACTTCTATTTTGTTTTATAGAAAAAAATATATTCCTTCTGGTGCTATTATAAAAATAAATTTTGGTGGTACTGTAATGTCTGAGATATTATAAGAATTCAACAAATAATAGTCATAGTTGTCCATATGTCCATCATTATGGCCCATAAAGATGACTCTGCTTCACCTTGGCTCAAGATCAGAGAGTTCAAAACTATCCTTTGTAAGTCATGAGACCTAAAGGTCTAAGGCAAGGCTACTATAGGATATTTGGATCTCAGTAGAGGATGTCTTATCTAAATAACAACAGACTTGGTCTGAGGTGTGGTTACTCTTGACTCTCAAGGCTGGATAATGGGAAAGTGAGTCTAAGGTGTGGTTACCAAATGTTTGGAGGATTAAGGGAAGAAAGTCTGTTTGTTCCTTATACATGATGAAGTCCTTTGCCATGTTTTCCTCTTGGTTGGGGTACTTAAGAATGTTGAAGAATAAACTTGGGTCATCCAGTATTCACTGGATTAGCCTCCCAACTCTATCCTGTGGCTATGTGTTTTTCTTAAGCGTCTTTATGTGACATTTCTCATTCCACACTCCCACTTTCAGATATGAACAGGGCAAGTCAGCTGGAGTCAACCGAAGCCCCACAAAGATGGGTTACAACAGATTGTTGCCACAACATGGGGCTACTACAGAAGGCTACAACATATAGTGAGCGAAGAACAGAATGGGTGTAAGAAATTTTCGAGTCTGCATAGTTCTTTGTTGTAAATTGATCAGTTCTGTAACCACATGCATTTTTTCCTTCCCAGATTCAGTATGTTATTTTTTCTTTCACAAAGGTGAGATAGTTATTGGTGGGCTATCCTGACAGGACTCCTGTATCATTTTTGTTTCTATCTTTGTCTACTGAATATATTTATATTCATCCTCTTACTCTTGCATAATGTGAGCTTGCAAAAGGTTTATTTACTGTAGGTATTTGTTCAGTTGTCTGTGTTATTTATTGTGATGTAATACCACAAAAGAGGTCACATGTAATAGTCTCTTAACAAATCATTTTGAAATCACATAGTCTCTAATATAGCACTTCAAAGGAAATTTCTTTTTAGAAAAGTTACTACAATAACTGAATAGTGAATTTAAACAATTAACTATTTAAAATCATGGAACAAATATTTTATAAAAATAAAACTCATTTAGGGATTATCTTAATGCAAATGTTTTGATGTAAATAGATCTACTTTGTTTCAGGTAGAGCCTTACATGCTGAGTCTTTTAAGTATTTCACACCCAGTGTTTTAGTATGATTATAATCTAGGAAAATATGGAATGTTTTATATTACAAGAAGAGGGTCATTTCCATGAGCTTCTCTTCATTTGGAGGCTATTTCTTGTGGTGAACTCACCACCATAGTGACTTCCAGAGAATCTCTTGCATAGTCAAGCCTGCAGAATCATACAGAAATAAAATGACAAATACATCCATACCAGCCTAGTCAAACATATGGTATTTTGAGTTTGGCCTTAAAAGATTCATTTGTTGATCACAGACCAGACCAGGTGAGCCACCCCCTGCTTTTACCCAACTTCTGTCCTAAGCGCCATTCACCCAGATCCCTCCAGGCTTGTCCCTGCTTGAAACAGACACACCTAGGCAGGAAGGAGCTCCCTGAATCTGGGTATAGGCCACTCTTCCTTCCGTTCCTGGGGACCGATCTGCCAGGAGGTGAGTGATCCACCGCTCTTAACCAACTCCCTATCAAAGCCCCATCCATCCCGAGCTCCCTGGGCCTGCTCCTGCTTGGGGTAGACCTGCCCAGGCATTGAGGAACCCCCAGAGCCTGGAAACACCCCACTCTTACTTCCTGTCCTGCCCCCACACACCCAATACCTATGGAGGCCTAACTCCTTCAGAATGAGGAGACTACGAGGAAAGGCAAGACCATCCAGAGCTTCTGACATTGAATTCCTGGCCCACAAACACTACAGAAAATCCCTTATAGAAATAGAAGAAAAAGCAAGCAAAAAATTACACGAAATAGAGGAAAAGACAAACCAAAAAATTCAAGAAATAAACAAATCTCTTAAAGAAGCTAAAGAAACCCAAGATAAAACAACCAAACAAGTGAAGGAAGCTCTTTAAACAGTTCAAAGCATGAAAGCTGAATTAGACACAATAAAGAAAACACAGAATGAGGCGATGCTGGAAATGGAAAGACTGGATAAACGATCAGGATCTAAAGATGTGAGTATAACTAATAGAATCCAAGAGACAGAAGAGAGAATCTCAGCTATTGAAGACTCGCTAGAGGATATACATTCATCAACCAAAGAAAACCTCAAGTCCAACAAATCCCTAACACAAAATATCCAGGAAATATGGGACACCATGAAAAGACCAAACCTAAGAATAATAGGTGTAGAAGAAGGTGAAGAAACACTGCTCAAAGGTACAGAAAACATATTCAACAAAATCATAGAAGAAAACTTCCCCAACCTACAGAAAGATATGCCTATGAAAGTACAAGAAGCTTATAGGACACCAAACAGACTGGACCACAAAAAGAAGTACCCCCGACACATAATAATCAAACTCCAAATCTATAGAATAAAGAGAAAATATTAAGAGCTGCAAAGGAAAAAGGCCAAGTAACATATAAAGGCAAACCAATTAGAATCACACTTGACTTCTCAATGGAAACTCTGAAAGCCAGAAAGTCTTGGATAGATACCCTACAAGCACTAAGGGAGCATGGATGTCAACCCAGACTACTGTACCCAGCAAAACTTTCAATCATTATAGATGGAGAAAACAAGATATTCCATGACAAAAACAGATTTAAACAATACATATCCACAAATCCAGCACTACAGAAGGTTCTGGAAGGAAAACTCCAACCCAAGGAACATAACTACATGCACAAAAACACAGGCAATAGATAATCTAATTTTTCAAACACAAAAAGAAGCAGGAGGGCAAAATCCACACACAATGACACCACCAACAATAAATCCAAAACAAACAAGAACCAATGAACAATGGATATTAATATCCCTAAATGTCAATGGTCTTAATTTACCCATAAAAAGATACAGGCTAACAGAATGGATACGAAGACAGAATCCATCCTTCTGCTGTTTACAAGAAACACACCTCAACTTCAAAAACAGGCGATACCTCAGAGTAAAAGGATGGGAAAAGATTTTCCAATCAAATGGCCTCAAGAAACGAGCCGGTGTAGCAATCCTAATATCTAACAAATTGGACTTTAAACTAAAATCAATCAAAAGAGATGAAGAAGGGCATTTCATACTCATCACAGGAAAAGTCCATCAAGATGAAATCTCAATCCTGAACATCTATGCTCCAAATACGAAGGCACCCACATTTGTGAAAGAAACATTACTAAAGCTCAAACCACACATAAAACCACACACACTTATAGTAGGAGACTTCAACACCCTGCTTTCACCACTAGACAGGACCACCAGACAGAAACTCAACAAAGAAACAAAGGATCTGAAAGAAGTTATGACCCAACTGGGGTTAACGGATATCTATAGAGCATTCCATCAAAACTCAAAAGAATATACCTTCTTCTCAGCACCACATGGCACCTTCTCTAAAACTGACGACAAATAGGCAACAAAGCAAACCTCCATAGATACAAAAGAATTGAAATAACCCCCTGTATCTTATCAGACCACCATGCATTAAAGCTAGAATTAAGCAACAATACAAATGGCAGAAAACCTGCAAACTTTTGGAAAATGAATAACACCCAATTGCACCATTCCTGGGTTGAGGAAGAAATAAAAAACAAATTAAAAACTTCCTAGAATCTAATGAGAATGCAGACATAACATACCCAAACTTATGGGACACTCTGAAAGCAGTGCTAAGAGGGAAGTTCATAGCACTAAGTGTCCACATGAAGAAACTAGAGAAAAGTCACATTAGAGAACTGACAGAACAACTGAAAGCTTTAGAGCAAGAAGAAGCAAACTCACCAAGGAGGAGTAGATGCCAGGAAATAATCAACCTGAGAGCTGAAATCAATAAAGTAGAAACTAGGAAAACATTACAAAGAATCAATGAAACAAAGAGTTGGTTCTTTGAGAAGATCAACAAGATAGACAAACCTCTAGCCAAACTAACCAAAAGGCAGAGAGAGACCACACTAATTAACAAAATCAGAAACGAAAAGGGGGATATAACAATGGATACTGTGGAAATCCAGAGAATCTTTAGGTCATACTTTGAAAATCTGTACTCCACAAAATTCAAAAACCTAATGGAAATGGACAGTTTCCTGGATAAATATCACTTACCAAAATTAAATCAAGATCAGGTAAACAGTTTAAATCGACCCATAACCCCTAATGAAATAGAAGCAGTCATCAAAAGCCTCCCAAACAAAAAAAGCTAGGACCAGATGGCGTCACTGCAGAATTCTACCAGAAATTCAAACAAGAGCTGATACCAGTACTCCTCAAACTGTTCCGCAGAATAGAAGCAGATGGGATATTGCCAAACTCTTTCTACGATGCTACAATCACTTTGATACCCAAGCCACACAAAGATAAGACTAAGAAAGAGAACTACAGACCGATATCCCTCATGAACATTGATGCTAAAATAGTCAATAAAATATTGGCTAATCAAATCCAAGAACATATCAGAAAAATCATCCACCACGATCAAGTAGGCTTCATCCCAGGGATGCAAGGATGGTTCAACATACGAAAAACCATTAATGTAATCCACCATATAAACAAACTGAAAAAGAAAAACCACATGATCATCTCACTAGATGCTGAAAAAGCCTTTGACAAAATCCAACATCCCTTCATGATAAAGATCTTGGAGAGAACAGGAATAACAGGAACATATCTAAACATGATAAACGCGATATACACCAAACCAATAGCCAACATCACACTAAATGGAGAGAAACTCGAAGATTTTCCTCTAAAATCAGGAACAAGACAAGGATGTCCACTCTCTCCATACCTCTTCAATATTGTGCTTGAAGTTCTAGCTAGAGCAATAAGACAAGAACAGGGGATCAAAGGGATACAAATTGGAAAGGACGAAGTCAAACTTTCACTATTTGCAGATGACATGGTAGTCTACATAAGTGACCCAAAAAACTCTACCAGGAAACTCCTACAGCTGATAAACACCTTCAGCAAGGTAGCAGGATACAAAATTAACTCAAAAAATCTGTAGCCCTACTGTATACAGATGATAAACTCAATGAGAAAGAAATCATGGAAACATCACCTTTCACAATATCCACAAGCAACATAAAATATCTGGGGGTAACACTAACCAAAAAAGTGAAAGACCTGTACAATAAGAACTTTGAGACTTTAAAGAAAGAAACTAAAGAAGATACCAGAAAGTGGAAAGATCTCCCATGCTCTTGGATAGGTAGAATTAACATAGTAAAAATGGCAATCCTACCAAAAGAAATCTACAGATTCAACGCAATCCCCATCAAAATCCCAACACAGTTTTTCACAGACATTGAAAGAACAATACTCAAATTTATATGGAAAAATAAAAAATCCAGGATAGCCAAAACAACTCTTTACAATAAAAGATCTTCTGGAGGCATCACCATTCCTGACTTCAAGCTCTACTATAGAGCCATAGTTCTGAAAACAGCTTGGTATTGGCACAAGAATAGACAGATAGAACAATGGAATCGAATTGAAGACCCAGATCTTAACCCACACACCTACGAACACCTTATTTTTGACAAAGGTGCAAAATCTATACAGTGGAAAAAGATAGCATCTTCAACAAATGGTGCTGGCACAATTGGATTCGGACATGCAGAAAATTGCAGATTGATCCATACCTGTCACCATGCATGAAACTTAAGTGCAAATGGATCAAAGATGTCTCCATAAACCAGCCACACTGAATCTTCTAGAAGAGAAATTGGAAATAACCCTTGAACAAATTGGCACAGGAGAAAGATTCCTGAACATCACGCCAGAAGCACAGACACTGAGGTCTGCAATCAATAAATGGGACCTCCTGAAACTGAGAAGCTTCTGTAAGGCAAAGGACACAGTCAGTAAGACAAAATGACCACCCACAGAATGGGAAAAGATCTTCACCAGCCCCACATCTGACAGAGGACTGATTTCCAAAATATACAAGGAACTCAAGAAGCTAGCCACCAAAACACCATACAATGAAATTAAAAAGTGGGGTGCAGAACTAAACAGATTTTTCAACAGAGGAATCTGAAATGGCTGAAAGACACTTAAGAAAGTGCTCAAAATCCTTGGCCATCAGAGAAATGCAACTCAAAACAACTCTGAGATACCACCTCACACCTGTCAGAATGGCTAAAATCAAAAATACCAATGACAACCTATGCTGGAGAAGGAACACTCCTCCATTGCTGGTGGGAGTGTGAACTTGTAAGACCACTTTGGAAATCAGTATGGCGGTTGCTCAGAAAAATGGGAATCAATCTACCTCAAGATCCAGCCATTCCTTTCTTGGGTATATACCCAAATACTGCATGTCCATACAACAAGGACATATGTTCAGCCATGTTCATAGCAGCATTGTTTGTAATAGCCAGAACCTGGAAGCAACTAGATGCCCCTCAACTGAAGAATGGAAAGAGAAAATGTGGTACATTTATACAATGGAGTACTACTCAGCAGAAAAATGCAATGGAATCTTGAAATTCACAGGCAAATGGATGGAACTAGAAGAAACCATCCTGAGTGAGGTAACCCAATCACAAAAAGACAAACATGGTATGTACTCACTCATATATGATTTTTAGACATAGAGCAAAGGTTTACCAGCCTATAATCCTCTTCCCCAAAGAAACTAGAAATCATGAATGACTCTAAGGGATAAATGGACCCCAGGAATGGGAAGTGGCATGAACTCCCGAGCTAATTGAGAGCATGAGGGTAGGGGAGTGGGTGCTGCCACAATAAGAGTACAAGAAGAAGAGGAGAGGAGAAGAAATGGAGGAGCAGATATATTGAGTTGGGGGAAGAATAGAGGAGAGAGAGCAGGATGAGAGATACCACATCAGAGGGAGCCACTATAGGTCCGAGAAGAGATCTGGAACTAGAAAGATCTCCAGAGACCTACAAGGATGACACGATCTGACAGTCCGGGCAGTGGAGGAGAGGATGGCCTAGAAGCCCTTCCCCTAGAATGAGATTGATGACTACTCTCTATGCTATCCTAGAGTCCTCATCCAGTGGCTGATGGAAGCAGAGACAGACATCCACAGAAATACACTGAGCTGAAATCTGGAACCTAGTTGAAGAGAGGGAGGAATGAAGAATGAAGGGGTCTGTACCAGGTTGGAGAAACCCACATAAACAGTTGGCCTGAAAAAGGGAAAGCATATCGACCTCAGACGCTCTTTGGGAGGCCAGTATGGGACTAATCCAGTCCCCTGATCATGGATGCCAATGGGGAGGCCCCTGCACTCCTGGGAGCCTCCGGAGGTGGACTGGCGTTTTGCCCTGGTGTGTGTGGGGGACTTCGAGAGCCTATCCCACTTGAAGGGATGCACTCTGTCTCTGAACACATGGGGAGGGACCTAGGCCCAGCACAGGAAGATTTGGTGGACTTGGTGGAGCCCCGGTTGGAGGCCCTACCCTGCCTGGGGAGTGGTGGGTGGATGGGGTGGGGGGTAGGTTGGAGGTGGGGGAGAAGGAATGGGGGTGAGTGGAGGTGAGGGGAATTACATGTGAAACAATCCTGTTCCCTAACTTGAATTAATAATAATAATAATTAATAATAATAATAATAATAATAATAAAAAGAGAAAAAAAAGATTCATTTGTTTTTACTATCTCATTTCTGTGGGAACTCATATAACCAACACTAAAATTTGCTCTGGGTCATATTAACTGAGAAGAAAAAGAGAAATTATCAGCTTTTAGAGATTGAGTAAAGTCAGATGGTGATAGCACACACCTTTATTCCCAGCACTCAGGTGTCAGAAGCAGACAGACAGATCTCTGTGAGTTTGAGGCCAACCTGATCTACAGAGTGAGTTCCAGATCATCCAAAGCTACACAAAAGAAACACTATCTCAAACAACAAAACAAAACCACACCAGAAAAAAAAGGAGTACAAAACTACATTTATTAATTAATACTACAACTGTTTTGTTTGATTTTTATTTGTTTGTTTGTTTTTCAAGATAGGCTTTCTCCTTGCTATCCTGAATCCTGCAACTATTTTTGTGTTATAAACCAATAGCATAGATATATTCATTTATGGGAATGAATATTGGCTAAGAACAAAACATAACAATGCTAATTTACTCTCAAGATTGTTTTTTTAGATATTTAGCAGACATTATTGGGACTGTAGACAAAGCAAGAGCCACCAAAATATTTAACTAACTCAAAATTTTAATGTGAGATGTTAGGTCAACTCAGTTCAGAAATATTGGTTTATTGGAATCTGTGCCTGAGTATAAAATGTACTGTGCTTTTCTAGAGTCAATGAATGTTAAAAATCTAACGCATCTTTTTTTTAATTCCTTATTATTTTTTCCTTTTTCCCTCTTTTATTTGAATTAGAAACAAGATTGTTTTACACGTCAATCCCAGTTCCCTCTCTCTCCCCTCCTCCCCTACCATCCCTTCCCACTAAAACCCTACTCCATCATATACCCTTTCTGCTCCCCAGGGAGGGTGAGGACTTCCATGGGGGTCTTAAGATTCTGTCAAATCCTTTGGGATAGGGCCTAGGCCCACCCACAAGTGTCTTGGCTCAGGGATTATCCCTCTATGTGGAATGGGCTCCCAAAGTCCACATCTTTGTTAGGGATAAGTACTGATCTACTACAGGAGGCCCCATGGATTTCCGAGGTCTCCTCACTGACACTCACATTCCTGGGGTCTGGATCAGTCCCATGCTGGTTTCCCAGCTATCTGTCTGGGGACCAAGAGCTCCCTGTTCTAACTGCATCTTAAACTACTATTGTATTCAGCTTGATAATCAATCGTTCTAAGGGTCGTTTGTGAATCAGTCATTCACACTTTTAGTGATGTAAGAATTATTCAGCTCCAACGGAAGATATCATGTTGATTCTTCTTATTTCTGTCATCTCCTAGTCATGTGTAATATTCCATGTTAATGTCTTGCCCAATTTTATTACTGATACTAATGAAAAGTCACTTAGAGGAGAAAGGTTTTGTTTTAGCTCATAATTGCTGTTACACTCCATCACAAAGTCGTCAGGAACCTGAAGCAGCTAATTATTCCCATGGTTAAGAGCCAAGAGATAATAAATGTGTTCCTTCTTGCTTCTCATCTTAGTTACATTTCTATTACTGTAATTGGGCATCATGACCAAGACAACTTTTAGAAGAAAAGGTTTGCTGGAAGCTTAAAATTTCAGAGGATTAGTCAGTGACCATCATGGTGGGAAGCAAGAGAGCATACAGGAAGGCATGATGCAGTAGAGTTACAAGCAGCCACTATGAGGGAGCTTTAAGTTACCAAGGAAAACAAACAGAATAAGACTGCACATAGGACTTCTATTATACAACCTTAAATGCAGGAAGACAGTAAATGGTGCTGGGGAGATGATTGTGGTGACTTGAGTACTGCTCTCCAGAGATTGGTTTCCAGAACCCACAACTGTCTCTCACTCCAGTTCCAGGGGATCTAACAATGTGGTTCTCAGAATACACCTACAACCACAGGCACACACACACACACACACACACACACACACAGACTTAAAAATTCTTTAAAAATAGAAAGAACATAGAAAACCCATTATAGAGTTGTTTAGGAAGGGGTTATATTAAAATTCTATGTATTTTTTAATTATTTAAGTAAATTGAAAACAATCATTTTCATACTTGCAAAGATGAAATTTTTTTCACTGGCCTACTGTGAAAAATGATTGATCAAAATTTTAAAAAATTCCAATAATACAGAAGTGTTCATGAAGTTGAGTGGTGTGAGGGTCATGGGGAAGTTGGAAGAGATGAAAATAATATAAACCCAGTACTCATGTATAAAATTCCTAACAAATAATAATATGAAATTTTAGTTCCATAAGTATTAGGAGATGTACTTACCTGTTAGGAATGTACTTACTGGAGAAAATGGCTGACTAAACTAATGTGGCTAAGAGAGTCAATATTTGCATGCTAGAGAGGAGGGAAATAGGGAAATGATTGCACACAGAGAAAGCCTCATCAAGGTTCAAGGGAGAGTTAGGGGTACCCTGAATATCAAATGCAGCCTTGCATTCCTAAGCACAGAGACAGAGCCTGAGAAACAAAAGCTGGGATGGCACCCATCTGGAGAAAACCGAGCACTTTAGAAACTTCCGTGAAACATGGCAATGTTCTTCAGCTGGGAGTTCGGGGGAAAAAAAAGTAAAGATTTTTGAGTAGTAAAGAAAAGAAAACTGGGCTCTTAAACATTGTCACTGTCTCAGATCAAGCTGGTCCAATCAGTGACCATTCTTCAAGCAGGCCCTGCCAAGGAGGCACTTAGGACTGGCGTTAGAAGGGGGAGTGTGTCCATATGTAGTTCTTATAAAATTAAATCTATCCCTTACATCTTTTTTTTTTTTTTAAATCTTTTTAGTTCATTTGTTTGTTTGACAAACTGTCTCCTGTATCCCAGTTTGGCCTTGAACGTTCCATGTTGCTGAAGGTAACCTTGAACTCTGGTTTCTCTAGCTTCTGCTTCCCAAAGGCTTGAGTTTCCAACATGTGCCAGTCCTTCTTTGATTCCAGATAAGATAAAGTTTTTAATTTATTGTTCTAGTGCTTTGCTTGCTTTTGTTTCTCTTCTTACTTTCATGCAGGTAAATAACTCGTTAAGAATATTGTGCAAGCCAGGGGTTGGTGGCACACGCCTTTAATCCCAGCACTCGGGAGGCAGAGGCAGGCGGATCTCTGTGAGTTCGAGACCAGCTTGGTCTTATAAGAGCTAGTTCCAGGAAAGCCTCCAAAGCAATGTTCAACCTTACAGCAGGCTATGATGCAAGGCTCAGGATTTGACTGGGAACATAGACGTTCTGGGAGATTTGGGGCACAGCTCCTTTTGAAGAAAAGTGTATTCTTTTAGAAAAAATTCAATCAGTATAATCAAAAATGCATAGCATGAATAAACTCTCCTCACCCTGAACAGCTTTGAATTCTGTTTCTAAGTTTCCTGTGTCCTGGAGTACCCTCATTTTATCATAGTTATATTTGAAACACAATTAAATGGGCAATTTGAGCAATAAATAACACAAATTTAGAGGACTGGTTGAACAATTATAAAGTCCTTTGCAGGTCTAAATGTATATAACACTACCCAAATATAGCTCACTCTTGGGAGGAAGATGGCTGGCATAGACTAAGTAAGTCCACCAAGCCAGGCACAGTGTAAGCACTTTAATCCTCAGAATAGAATTGCAAAACAGTTATTATGAACCTCCATTTTTGCAGATCAGAAAACAAAAGCCACAAAAAGTTAAATGGCTACTAAGTGATGGATCTGTAATTCAAACCCAGAGTTGTTGGAGTACAAACACCTTGCAGTTTCCACCCTGCTATTCAAATCCTCACTTCTTGATGCCTTCATTGACTATGCTGACCCACACCAATCTTTTTATCTGAAATTCTACAGGCTTACAGTTTATGCAGTTCAATTCACTGGAGTATGTATTTTTCTCTCATGGTCTAATTGTCTCATTTCATCCACATTCATGCAGGCTGGCTGAATGCCCACAGACATTAGGCTGGGTACCAGTGATTACTTGTCATTCAAGACAGCCACAGTGGTGCTGATTCTGATCTGTGGAGCACTTGCATGAGAATCATCCAACAATCTACATTTTGAGTAGGGTGATGCTATTGCATCTAATCTGAAAAGCATGAGCATAGACAGTCAAGTCTATCTCCTCAAACCAGATGGAAACTGTGAAGCAGAAATTTTGTTGCCATTTCTGTGTCTGTGCTATGTCAAAGTTACCAGTGGTCATATAGAATCTCCTAACTATTGACCCCAAACTTGCCAGGCATTTCTCTCAAGCCCCCCCTTCAGCTATGGAAAATGCAGTCTTTCTTAATGCTTCTATTTTTAAGCTTTATTCATTCATGTCAACATCAGGGTGATTTATACCTTATGCTTGAGTTAAAAGAAATACACATCCATGATCTGTCTTGGCCTAGGGAAGAGGGCAAAGTCTCCATAAAAAGAAAAATCCAAGCTGACTCTCCAGGAATGATAAAAGATCATTGTAACATTCAAGAGTGTTCCAGATACAAAAATCAGTATGAACAAATGACAGATATGTGAGAAAATATCCAGAAGGAAGAGCTATAGGGAACTTGTCAGTAATGACAGATAAACTGTTCACCACCTTTTATCAAGAACTAAAGCTTTTTCAAGTTGTGGAGAGATTCAGAAGGACCATGATATTGGTACTTTGAGAAATGTATGCCTTTTTAGGTAGCATAGGTATGTTTTTTCCCTACTGTAACTTTTTCATGTGTTCTTCACTACAACAAACCCAAATCTCAACCTAACTTCAGGAACAGCTACAGCTCCCTGTTATCTATCCTCAATTCTTCACTTTGGGGATTTGTTTTCTCTACCCTCCAGTGCAAAAGGTGCAATATTTTAGGCAATAACATTCAGCATATACTTTTTGATCATTTTGTAGTTTATATGAGCACCTATGAAAGAGAAAGATCACAGGTTCTTGTGAATGGAGAGTGGGGACAGGACCCCTTGGCTGGAAGAATATTAAAGCTGTCTGATTAAATCCTGGAGGCTCAGTGTGGAAGACTATGAGAATGACAATGTCTTGGTTCTCATTCTGGAGGAAGCCCATACATTTTTATGAGGTGTATGACTCCTAAGCCCAGGAGCTTCTTAGGTAAAGAGAAAAGTTTCCAGTGAGTGGAATTACATATGTTTAATCATAATCAGATCATTCTGTTTTCCTTCAAACAAACAACAAATGCCTGTCTTCAAAGAAGACTGCCTGCTAGAGCCTAATGACCTTGTGTTTTCCCAGACATTAGCTGACCACGCACAAGGCAAGGGCCCAGATGCTGTCCCATCCATCCTTCTGAACTCTCCAAAGGTAAGGAAAGGGGATGATAAAACCCTTTAAAACCCAAGAGACCATACCTCCACCGTTCCAGACTCCTGTAGAAGAGAGACCATTACGGCTGAAAGAAATAAAAGCCACAGATGGTGTTTACATAGGAGTTTCTGGGAAAGGGAAACAAAGGAAAAAAAATAAGGCCCCTATGGGAGATTTGAGGTTCTGACATTTCAACCAATAGTTAAACATTAAGCATATTAAACTCTTGCCCAAATAAGCAAAACAGTCCAGATTTGTGACCTATTTGTCTTGATTTCTTTTGCTGGCTGCATTATCCGGTTGTCAGCTGAACATCATGAGGCATGCTGTAAAGTGAGCAACAAGGTCTAAAAACACAGAGGAAGCATGGAAACTACAGAACTTGGCTTTAGCAGATTAGGATTTTCAAGCTGTTGTGATGGATAAGCTAAAGCTTTAAAGGAACAGATGAGTAACGTAGATGGATGGAAACCCACACTCTAAGGATACTGATGCTAAAGCCTCAAGGCAGGAAATAATCACTAATTTGGGGCTTCCTGTGTACCGAGATTTCTTGTGATCTTTTTTCTTCAGACAGGGACCCCCTGCCTCCTTGAGTCCAGTCCACTTGGAAGAGGCTCACATGTATCCCCAGTGTAGGCTGAAGTTTCTGTCCTGACTGGTCCCACAGCAGTTTTAGTCCCAGATAAACACACAGAAACTTATATTAATTATAAACTCTTTGGAGGATGGCTCAGGCTTCTTATTGACTAGCTCTCTCTTAATTATTAACCCATTTATATCTCCACATGTCTTGGTTTATAGTGGTGCGTAGGCCTCTTTTTTCCTCAGCACCTACATGGTATCACCTTGACTCTGCCTACTACCTTTCTCTATCCCTGTTCTAATTTCCTGCATGGCTAAATTCTGCCTTTATATTGACTGAAACAGCTTAATTCATCAACCAATAAGAGAAACATATATTCACAGCACACATAAGGACAGCCATCACCCAATAAAACCCTCTTTCATCTGTGTTCACCCTTTAACAGTGACAGAAACGGACAAAGTAACTTACAATAATTCTCACTAGTGAACTGAAACATTTGTTTGGGGATGTGTTAACCCAGAAGCCTTTGTGCAATAGGAGGATCTAGGTCCTACTTCAATTTGGTGTGTCATGCTTTGCTCAAGCCCATTGGAGGCCTTTCCCTAACTAAATGGAGATGAAGGAGGAGTGGATGGGGATGGAGTAGGTGGGAGTAGTGTGGGGATGGATGAGAGGAGAATAGGGAGGAGAAATTGTGGTCAGTATATAAAATAAATGAAAGAATGTTAAATCAATAAAATAAAGAATAAAAAAGAACAATCCTCTTTTCTCACAACTGAAAAGAAAAAGAAACCTCAGAAAATAATTTTGTTTCAGCCTCTGTTTCCCACTCTTTGGCAATCTCCCTTCTGGGTTAATCCCTAAGCCACTCTGGAAGGCTTTAGCTTTCACATAACACAATCTCTGACAGAAAAAGAAGGAAGGAGCTACCTCTAATTGCTTGAATCAGTAAGGAAGCAGTCTCTCCTCTGCACTAACCAATATAGGGGAGTCCTAGCAACAGATGGAAAGGACTTGGCCCTTTTCTTGCTTGAAAACAAACTGTTCAAACAAACTGTAGTGCACATCAATTATGCAGGACTAAGACACTATCACATGTTGCCTCTGGGTCAAGAGGTCCTACCTACAGAGGGCAATTTCTAGGAACTTAGAGGGCCAGCAAAAGTAGGACACTCATAAATGTAGCTCCTTAGACTAAGTTCAATATTTAACTCTCAGTAATTAAATCACAAAATTCTGAAGGAAATCCCCCAGCTGAAAATAATTCCTTCTGAGTATAATTGGAATTTCTAAGGGTTCTGCCATTGGTCCGTTTGTTGGGCCATGTGTCATCCTGAAAAGAAATCACATTGCTCCATCCATTTAAAATAAGGGATTTTACACTATGCCAGTTCTTGTGCATATAAAACAAATTGCTGTAAGTTTTGCTCAATGCAATTTTGTATTTATTGCATTTATTCATAATTTCTCCTCTAATTGGTACTGATAACATTTATTGAGTGAAACACATAATCCTGGCACTCTTCTTAGCTTTTAAATCATGCAATCTTTGTAATGAATTTACGAGATAAGATTTTATTTTAGAGATGAGGAAAATGGAGTACAGATAAATTAAGTAATTTGCACATATCATTCAGTAAATAGATGTTTCAGAACTGCCTAGCTTTTAAAGCTGTACTCACCATATTTAAATTATTAGCAGATAGCATATATTTATGCTGAAGTCACATAATATACCATGGACAAATTCAGGGTACAGTTAATCAAGAACAGTAGGAGGCCAAATAAACCTGCCTGCACACTAACAAGACCATCTGCTTCATTTTCCTAGATGCTGTTAGAAGACACGGAATCTTTGGGGCAAAGCAAGCAACAGTATATTGTTTATTAAAAGGCTACTAGCCACAGCATCACTATTTTTACCCTGGTTCATAGATTGCTAAATACTGTAGGTCTATGTGAAGAGAGCTAGAGAGCACTTGTGAATGCCAGCAGGGCTGTGGCTGATAAATTCGGAGTTTTGGGAACATGATTTTTACAGTCCATTGCTACCCCACAGCTGTAAGCAAAAGGCAGCCCCCCTGCTCCCCAGAAAAAAAGAATGGGAAGGAATTCCAGAAAAATGAAAGCCACCCTTTCAGTTATAAGAGGGAATAAATGCAAAATAGCCATCACACTTTTCTCTCAACAACTTCAATTCATAAAACATAAAGCTATCCTGCTTGGTGATAAATTCGGCATCTCCATAGAAAGTAATTTTGTGTTGAAGAGACGGTTGTCTTCCTGGCCCACTGCTCTGTTTCCCATCATGCATAACGAGCCTACTTTCTCTCAGAGGGCATGTGTGTCTTCAAGATAAACATGACATTCCCCTCTTGAAGTCTGGTGAGAGACTCACAGTTCTCACCCAGACTTTGGCCCCTGTAGGAAGTGTCTAAAAGTTGTAACAGTCATATATTCAAACCTTGTGAGTAATTTAAATTGTTTGAGATAGCTACCGATTTTAAAAGTAAAGAAAGAAAAGGTAAGAATAACTCTAGAAATGCAATCCACTTTATCTAAAATACTAACACTAGAATATGAAACCAACATAAACTATTTACGATGAATTTTGTATTTTTTCAAATTCAGTTTTTCCTGAATTTGAAAATTCAGTTTTCTAAGACTTTTATTTAGTGTGTGTGTGTGTGTGTGTGTGTGTGTGTGTGTGTGTGTGTGTGTGTGTGTGTGTTTATATACACATGTGTTCAGAAACATGTTCATCATGGTGGGTCAAAGGAGTCAGTTTTTTCCTTCTACCATGTGGGTCATGGTCCTCAGACTTGGTGACCAAGGCTTTAAGTCACCAAAGCATCTCACTGGGCTTCAAATAACATTTTTTAAAAACAATGCAAAACTTGTAAAATGTCTCAATATAGATTAGGGATGTTTCATGTCATCTAAAGCCACATTTGGCAGGGGCTGTGTCAAATGAAGATAGTGCACTCTGCCCAATCATGTGAGCTGCTGCATCTTAAATGGAAAGAAATGACCTTTTCCTTTTCTCATATGCACCTCTGCCTGCATGTTACAAGGGAGCAAAGGGAATAGGGATGGGGGGGGCAAAAATTCTAGAAACTATAAATTGCTTATTCTTAAAACAACTTACTTCAAATGTTTAAGCAACCCTAATTGTATGTCAGCTTGACACAAACAGTAGGAGGGAAACACAATTGAGAAAATGCCCCCTTAAGATTCAGCTAATTTTCTCTGTCAGTGATTGAGTAAGGGAGGGACCAGCCCATTGTGAGTGATGTTACCACTGAACTATCAGGCCTGGCTTCTAAAAGAAATAAGGCTGAGCAAGTCATATGGAGCAAGGCAGTAAGCACCTTGGCTCCATGGCCTCTGCATTAGCTCTTGCCTCCAGGTTCCTGCCCTGCTTGAGTTTTTGTACTGATATTTCCATGACAAGCAGTAATGTGGAAGTATAAGCCCTATAAAGCTTTTCCTCCCCGAATTATTGGTGTTTCATCACAGCAATAGAAACACTAAGAAAGACTCTCACAAAACTTTAAATAACACAAAATTATTATTTATTGTCTATAAATTGTATCTGACCAACTTATGCATTTTCTGTATCCTGTGGAGTATATTCCCATATTCTTCTCTTGGGGTAAGATGTGTGAATACAGCAACGACATCATACACAAATAAGTAACATTTAAATGAATGGAGAATGTCAGAGAGTTGAGCTTATACTCAGAAATAATGTTGATGAAAGCCATTTCTGATAATGGTTCCACAGTACACAGGTCATTAATTACTGAGTGTATAAATCTAAGAATTTATTTAAACACAACAAGTTACATACATAGCACAAGATAACATGCAATACCATTCTTGTTTATAGCCATAAACACTCATTATTTCAATAAGAAAAGTTAAATTTTCAGTTACAATAATGGAACTTTTATTTTGATCATGGAGACATGGAAAGACTTAGTTGAGAACTTTCCTTTTATATGTTCTTGTTTGAACCTACAATTGGTTATCAGCATATTGATGAAAAATGCCTCAACCT
The DNA here is from genome assembly GCF_003668045.3 of Cricetulus griseus. NCBI lineage: Eukaryota > Metazoa > Chordata > Mammalia > Rodentia > Cricetidae > Cricetulus > Cricetulus griseus. The sequence continues at coordinate 92,622,412 of NC_048598.1, read as the reverse complement.
GTCTTAAGATGCTTCCACACCTTGGTGTGTACCACCAAGTCTATGTTTCACATGTTACTATTACTTAAAAACGGAGTAGCAAGCTATATATGTACATTTTGCACATCATTAGTGAGAGAAGTAATAGAAAATTAAGAAACAAGTAAAATGGACATGAAATTTCACTACTATAAGAAAACCTAAAGTTTTGTCTTGTGTCCTACCAGTATACTTTAAATTATATTTTTCCCTTTACATAAATTGATTGGAATAATACTTCATATAAAATGTTTGCATTATAGTTAGAATTTGGATGTATTATACCATTGTATGTTAAAAATTATATGTGTGTCAGAAAGAGAGAAAGAAGCGAGTGTGGAGGGATATATTACATGTAAAATTTCCTAGAGACGAGAAAAGTTTTATTACCTGGAATGGAGTAATGGGAGCTGGCAGACAAGACTTGAGTGCATGGGTGCTGGGAACCAAACTCTGGTCCTCTGAAATAGCAAGAATCCCTCTTAGTTGCTGAACCATCACTACATATCCACTGGACACTATTGAGTAAACATTACTTTTGTGATCATATAATACACAACCAGGAGAATCACACACTATTTGTTTAAAAATATTGCTACACTATTCACTATTACATCTTAGTTGTATGACTGATTTTTTTAAATATTGTTGCATAACTGTTAACTGTTTTTTTTTTTTTTTTTTAGCTTTAATTTGTAGGAAATTTGATTGTTTTGTTTTGAGATGGGGTTTCTCTGTGTAGCTTTGGCTGTCTTGGATCTCCCTCTGTAGACTAGGTTGACCTCAAACTAACATATCTGCCTGTCTCTGCCTTCCAAGTGCTGGGATTAAAGGCATTTGCCACTATTTCTGGTTCATTTGTAGGAAAATTGTAAGAACAAATATCTCCAAGGATTTTTCTCACATGTGTTCTAAATCTATTGCTCAAATTACACTTTATCAACAAAATACATGAATTATCAATTTCTGTGTCCTTGCACTAATTGGGAGTCATTCTATTTTTTTTTTAAGCATTGGTAAACCAGGAGGTGGTGGTGCACACCTTTAATCTCAGCACTCGGGAGCAGAGGCAGGCACATATCTGTGCGTTAGAGGCCAGCCTGGTCTACAAAGCTACACAGAGAAAACCTGTTTCTGAAAAAAAATTAGCAAAACAACAACAGCAAAAAAGCCTTGGTGTATGTTCATTATGCATTATGTTGAGTTTCATATAGATAATCTTTTTCAAGTATATGATGTACTTCGTCCATATTCATTTCCATCATTTCTCTTTACTACCTCCTCTCTCTTCCTCACTTCACTTCATTAATAAAATTTATTTTTATTGTTAATATCAGTATTTATAATCAGCCTCAGCAATGTCAGCCTGCTGTATTCTTGAGGATAGAAAATAAGATAGCAAAACAATTCAAGGTCTTGAGACTAAGTAAAACTCATCTATGGGTCAGTGAAAGCCAGTGTGCTCTCCTTTAAATATTTCTCTTATTTATTGCTGAGGTTTATACCCATAAGACACTGGGTATAAAAAGATACATGATGGGGAATGTACTTCTGTGTATGTTCATCTTATTGATTGTTGAAATATAAAATACTGTTTGGCCAATGAGGCAGCAAGTTAGATGGGACTAGGAGTCTAGGAGGATTCTGCGAAATGTAGTAATGAAGTGGCGATCCAGGCAGGAAGTGACATAGCAGAGAGACTCATATTTAAGCAAGGACAAGCAGGAAGTGGTTCCTTTCCCCTTTGCTCTTCCTCCTCCTCTCTTCTCTGAGCCACCATGTGATCCTGGGGACAAGGACACCAGCGGAAGGTGTCCAATAAGATAAGTCTTATAAAATATATAGATTTATGATAATTAAGACTGAGCTAGCAGATGAGAAATTCTAGTCATTGGCAAAGCAGCATTTGTACTTAATATAAGTCTCTGGTATTATTTTGACCATCCACGTGGCGGGCAGAACTCAAGTGGGTGGCAGAAAGATTTATCATAACAGACATACATCCTAGAGAGTTGGCGTGTTCAATAAGTATAGAGTATTCCAAAGTCTACACACATTGGAATATTTGCTTTTCTAATGGTTCTTAATCACATTGAAATAAAATGTGTAACTGAAGGTTTTGAATAACTATGAAGTCAGCATCAGGGATGTGTTCATGAACAACAGATAAAGTGCAGTTCCATGCTAACAGATCAGGGGCAGATATATACGGTTGTCCAACCATACAATTTTCAGAGACCAGAGGGAAATGTAATTGTACTCTTCCCACAGTCACTTCAACTTCATAGCTTCTATTCTCTCATCATATTTTTGCCATAAATGCCATATACCATCCAATTTAGCACTGAAGACATATCCCAAGATTGTATGAAAGAGATCCAAACTTCAGTCTCACATGAGAACAGAGTGTGTGGTGACTGAAACCTGTGGGAGCTAGAAGAGAGCTTACATTCAGCCCTAGTCCATGGGCGGTAAAAAGTTTGAGAATCAAAGAGCTGTTGTTGATGTTTGTGAAGTGAATTAGTCATTTCATGCCAGTTCCTCATGGACAGATGTCCAGACAACCGTTGCCTTGGTAACTTTTAACAAACTGGGTTTTGGAAAGCCAGTCAAATCAATATGCAATACATAATCACTGTAGTAGCAGGAACACACATGGGAATCTCGGTGATAAACTCAGTAATTGACTAAAACAATTGGAGACTGAGGTGAGTAGTCACTGGGTTCACAGTACTCAGCACAAGGAAAACAATCCAAAATATTTAAAACTATCAGAAATCAAAAAGGCTTTATGTTTATTTCCAATGTCTGGCAGAAATGCACTTTAAAATGTACCTTATTAAGTAAAAGTCATAGAAAGAAGCTTGGAAAATTTCCTTAATAATACTACCAACAATTATAAAGCAGAGTGAAGAAAACAGTAAGCTTATTTAAGAGTGTTTTCTACAGCTATTTCCTCCACACACAGTTCTTCTCCCAGAGTAAAACATTAGTTATAAATACCAGTGAGCTATTATTAAATGAACCAAATTTTTCATTTAACATTTTTACTTTAGATTATTTGCCCATTTTAATTCATGTTTATTAAGACTTATAAACAAAGTCCACTTTATTATAAAACCATGTCAGGAAATAATAACTACTTGCTTTAGTATTGTTTTTGCTTTAGGCTACTATGATATTTAGACAATTAATTTGCATGTGCAAAATACAGAAATGTCAGACAGGAGTAGTTTTACAAAAAGTAACAACTAGATTTCCTAGGCTTTAAATATTGAAGCCAAAATTATTTAGGCTGTTTGTCTTAATCGACGATGCTAATTGAAAGAGTGGAAGCTATTACAGGTGGCAATTGTACCATCTTTGCAACTTGCTTGCTTGCCTGAATTTATCTCAGATAAATTCAATTCCAAGTAATACTTACAGAATTAGAAACTGTAGATTGGCTAGGTGTTTAGTCTGGAAAGAATTTTAGAGTTAATAATCCTTCTCTAAGGTAGTGGTGATTAATGATGATTGTATTGATAATGATGATTAGTGATAATGAGTGACATGCACCTAGCACTGGGGCATGATGCCACTTGTCCTTTGTCTTTTCTGCAACAATTGTCATACTGAGGCACGCCAGGGAGTTGATGACCTCTCTTTCGATTAAAAGGATATTTTAACCCAAGTTTAAGATTTTATAGACTTAGAGACATTGAATAAAATTGTAAGGGAAACTATCAGTGGATACATACGAATGCCTGATTAGGTACTATTAATAAAGTACTTGTTAGAGAAACACACAGTTTTCATACCTGTAAATTATGTAAAAGAAAGTAAACATTTATTTTCCATTGACAGAATGAAGAAAGGTAGCACATTGATTGTGGAAGTTAAACAGAGTCATATATTCAGAATGAGCTTGGCTGCCACTGAAGAAGGCCATCTTTATTAAAGTGCAAGAATATAAACAGGGTTCCAGAGAGCTACTTACAGTTCCTTGCTGACAAAGGAGCAAAGCAACACACATCAGCATGTGGATGGGATCAGTACAGCCTGGTTTCTTTCCTGAATAAAAATGCTCTATGCTCTACATCAGTAGCCTTCAAACTTGTCCTAGTTTCTGAGTTCTGCCTTCACAATTTGAAGTGTCTGGGTGGTCCGCTATGGCACTCTAGCTCTGGGTTATCCCCATTCATTTCCTCTCCAGGGAGTACCACCACATAAAGCATGATCCAGGTAATTTTAGTAATGCATAGTCTGACATCCACTCTCCAAACCCCGCTTTACACTTCAACGGAAAATAAAGGTACAAAAGATTTCATATGCTGTTTTACACTAGAGTCTTCAAGATTTTTGCTTGGAATCATTTAAGATTTCAGTTGTAAAAAATCATGAAGTACAATTAAAAGTAATGTAAGCCAAGAGACCATTTATTGACTTCTGTAGCTAATGATGTATTAAGATAGGGCTGCTTCTAAAATCTGTGGGAAAGACATTTATTTATTTATTTATTTATTTATTTATTATTCTTTTTTTCCTTCTTTTTTATTTTTTCTTCCATTTTTATTTAAATTAAAAACAAGATTGTTTTACATGTCAATACCAGTTCCCTCTCCCTCCCTTCTTCCACTGCCTCTCCACCCCCATCCCATCCATAACTTTCTGCTCCCCAGGGAAGGTGAGACCTTCCGTGGGGGAATCTTCAAAGTCTGTCATATCATTTTGAGCAGGGCCTAGACCCTTCCTTGTGTGTCTAGGCTGAGAGAATATCCCTCTATGTGGAGTGGACTCCTTAAGTCCATTCGTGTACTAGGGATAAATACTGATCCACTACCAGAGGCCCCATAGATTAACCAGACCTACAAACTGACTTCCTCCTTCCGGGGGTCTGGATCAGTCCTATGCTGGTTTCCCAGCTATCAGTCTGGGGTCCATGAGCAACTCCTTGTTCATCTCAGCCATTTCTGTGGGTTTCTCCAGCCTAGTCTTGACCACTTTGCCCATCACTACTCCCTCTCTGCAACTGGATTCCAGAGGTCAGCTCAGTGTTTAGCTGTGGTGTCTGCATCTGCTTCCATCAGCTACTGGATGAAGGCACTAAGATGGCATATAAGGTAGTCACCAATCTCATTATCAGAGAAGGGCAGGTAGCTTCTCGACTATTGCTTAGACTGTTAGTTGGAATCAACCTCGTAGATCTCTGGACATTTCCCTAGTGCCAGAATTCTCTTTAAACCTATAATGGCTCCCTCTATGATGGTATCTCTTTTCTTGCTCTCCTCTATTCCAACTCTGACTAGGTCTTCCTGCTCCCTCATGTCCACTTCTCCCCTCCTCTTCTCCCCTTCTCTTTCTTCTAACTCCCTCTCCCCTCCCCTCATGATCCCCATTAGCTTAGGACATCTTGTCCCTTTCCCCTTCTCCAGGGCACCATGAATGTCTCTCTTAGGATCCTCCTTGTTTCCTAGCTTCTCTGGCAGTGTGGATTGTAGGCTGCTACTTCTTTGCTCTAGATCTAAAATCCAAATATGAGTGAGTACATACCATTTTTGTCTTTTTGAAAGTAGGTTACCTCACCCAAGATGGTTTCTTCTAGTTCCACCCATTTGGCTGAAAATTTCAAGATTCCATTGTTGTTGTTGTTGTTTTTCCCCACTGAGTAGTACTTCATTGTTAAATATACTACATTTTCTCCATCCATTCTTCAGTTGAGGGGCATCTAGGTTGCTTCCAGTTTCAGGCTATTACAAATAATGCTGCTATGAACGTGGTTGAACAGATGTCCTTGGTGTATGAATGTGCCTCTTTTGGGTATATGCCTAAGAGTGGAATTACTGGATCTTGTGTTAGATTGATTACCATTTTCCTTAGGAAATACCATACTGATTTCCAAAGTGGCTGTACTAGTTGGCACTCCCACCAGCAGTGGAGGAGTGTTCCCCTTTCTCCACATCCTCTCCAGCATAAATTGTCATTGGTGTTTTTGATTTTAGCCCTTCTGACAAGAGTAAGATGGTATCTCAGTGTTGTTTTGATTTTTATTTCCCTGGTGGCTAAGGATGTTGAGCACTTTCTTATGTTTCTTTCAGCCATTTTAGATTCCTCTATTGAGAATTCTCTATTTAGTTCTCTACCCCACTTTTTAATTGGATTAGTTGGTGTTTTGGAGACTAGCTTCTTGAGTTCTTTGAATATTTTGGAAATCAGACCTCTGTGAGATGTGGGGTTAGTGAATAATTTTTCCCATTCTGTAAGCTGCTGTTTTGTCTTGTTTACTGTGTCCTTTGCCTTATAGAAGCTTCTCAGTTTCAGAAGGTCCCATTTATTAATTCTCAATCTCAGTGTCTGTGCTGTTGGTGTTATGTTCAGGAAGCTGTCTCCTGTACCAATTCATTCAAGGGTATTTCCCACTTTCTCTTTTAAGAGGGTCAGTGTGGATGGATTTATGTTGAGGTCTTTGAACCATTTGGACTTAAATTTTTTTTGCATGGAGATAGATATGAATCTATCTGGAATCTTCTAATGCCAGCATTGAGTTATGCCAGAACCATTTTTGAAGATGCTTTCTTTTTTCCATTGTAAATTTTAGCTTCTTTGTCAAAAATCAGGTGTTTGTAGGTGTGTGGGTTAATATCAGGGTTTTCATTTAGATTCCATTGGTCTACCTGTCTATTTGTGTATGTGGCAGAGGTCTTAATTGAATCATCAACAACTGATTTTTGTTGTGTTGGTTTGTTTTTTTTCTGTTGTTTTGTCTTTTTTCTGTCTTTTCCTTTCTGCCTCTGTCTTTCATCTCTATCATTCCAGATAAAGGCAGGAAGCAGGGATAATCCCTAGTATGGTCCCAGGAAAATCACATGATCTTTAGGACCACTGTTTTTCTGATTCATACCTAAGAGTAGGTGTATCATCCTTAAGATTGTTATAAGAACATACATTGTCTCCTAAATTATCTATTTGAAATAGGGACTCAACTCACTGATTGGTTCAGTGATTTATTTTCTACATGTGATTATTCTGACTTTCTACTGTGCTAATTGTGTGTCAGTTGAAATGATGAAGCTAGTTCTTGTCTGATTGATGCCTGAATCAACATCTCAATACAACAAACTGTATCAGATATATAAGATCTCTCCTTCCTTGCTCCCTCTTTCTTACACATTCACATTAACATATATACCTTTCTCTTATCAATTGTTAATTATCTTCTTAGTACATTTTAATACTATATATATAGTATTATATATATATTATATATATAGTTCTTACATGTAGATGTGGTGTATGCATGCATGTCTTCATATATATCCATATGTGTATGCATGTACATATATGTACACATCAGTGAAGGACAGAGTACACTGTAAACTGTTTTCTTCAATAGGTCTTCACCTTCGTTTTTGAGACAGAGTCATTCATTGGACTTGGAGCACAACCGCTTGACCAGACTCGCTGGATAATAAGATTCAGTGTTCTACCTGTTTTTGTTTTTGTTTTTGTTTCCTCCCTAGTGTTGGAGTAACAGAAGTGCCCTAAAACTCCTAGGTTCTGTCTGTGTGTGTGTGCATGTGTGTTATGGGGTAGGGTGCTTAGGAAGCTAAGTTCAAACCATCATGCCTGTATGCCAAATATTTTATGGACTCAATCATTTTCCTGCCTCTACTTTCCTAAATATATAAAGATTAAAAAGAGTCTTTACTGCTTTTTCTGCTTTCAATATGCAAGTATAAAAGACTGCAATAAGTTTGGATTTCCCAAAACACTCCCTGTATTGTGCTGATCGGGTTTAGTAAGAAATGAGGGAAGAAAAAGGTGTGTATTCAATGTTTTGGATATAATGCAAATTCTAAACACATAGCTGAATAGCTGCCAAGGGCTGATCAGGGAAAAAATGGGAAATTACACAAACTTTTTCTTGTTCAGTATTCAAATATAAAATGTGCATGATGACAAATAACTTTTGTAAAAATAAAAACATATAAATCATAAGATGAAAGGATGCTAAGCAACTCCATTATAAGGAAAATAAATTATACCTTCTTATAAATCTAGATATTATGAAACATAGATTGTGTGATAGATTGATAGAAAATTAAATGCAAACTTCAGTGGTATGTTATATTACAAACTCAGTGCTCTTTTAAAAACAAATATACAATGTCTTCAGAAAGCCATCTAGTATCATGATTCACTCTCCTGTAACCATGGACAAAAAATTAATTAATAAGAAGGGAACATACTTAAAAGTATAATCATATAGAAAATGAAGTCATAAGATCTGAACATTTTATCAGGTAACACTTTAAAGTATAATGCCAAGGTAATGAAAAACATAAAGCATGGGAATGAAACTAAATGATTTAATATGCAAAAATCTAAGCCAGGTATGGTGATATAAAACTGCAATCCTGAATCTAGAAGGTGACAGCAGGATGACTGTGAAATTCAGGTCAACCTGGGAAATTGAGTGAAATGTTGTAAGGAGTCTTTCTCTGTCCCACCAGGCAGCTCCCATATAATGACATGGAGAATTATACTAATTATGAGAGCTTGGCCTTTAGCTTAGTCTTGTCTTAATTAGCTCTAGTAACTTAAATTAACCCATTTATATTAATCTACACTCTTTATTACTTGTCTTTCATCTTGCACCTCATGTTTCCTCCAAGTCTAGCCAGCAACTCCACCTTTCTTCTTCCCAAAATTCTCTCTCTGTCTGGAAGTCCCATCTATACCACCTGCGTAGTTATTGGGCATTCAGCTTTTGATTACACCAATAACAGCAATACATATTCCCACAATGTGCAAATATCCCACAACAAAATTCTGCCTTCAAAATAAAAAGAAAAATAGAAAAATCCATGTATTCCTTCAAATGTCTTCATTTGAACATTATTTCACGTTCTGTTTTCAGTGAGAACAAAATGGTTCAACATGAGTTTTTCAAGTGGTAAATAATAATGTGTAAGAACAGTGCTCCAAGAACTCATTGACAGCAACAAACACAAACATGCCTACAGACAATATTCAATTTTTCTCTTCAAAAGCAGCCCAAAGCAGAAGGAAGTCGTGACATACTATGATGGTGTGGTGCCAACTCTGAGGTTGCCTAGAGAAGATATATACATGTTGCCTGATTAGAGACTTATCAGCTTCAGATTACATGTAAGTCATAACATATACTGTGCATAAGGCATTGTAGATAAAATAAACATTTTAGGTTGAGACAATAAAGAGGGGAGAAAATTATAGCAATAAAAGTTTACCTTTTTGAAGTTCACAGACAATGCATTGCTTTTGCATTGTGACTGGAATTCAGTTCAACTGGTGCAGCAGTAAGTACAGCATGAAAATGGAGGTCTTAGACCCCTGATATGACGGACGTTCCATAATTATTTGGGCCTTAGCTTGTGCATATTTCATGATTTCTTCCATTATTTTGAATACTTCTACTCTGTTTACATACATGCACATGCACACAAACACATGCATGCACACTCTTGTTTCTCCAAGTAAGTCTGAGAAAAAAATATGCAAGCTGTTATAGCTTCTAAGATATTTTCTTATTCCATTATAGTTTCTACACCTTCTCACTATAATCATCAAATGTATTTCCTATCTTTAGGAACCTTTCTCTTTTCAAATGTCTCAGATTTTAAAAATATTGATTCTCTGTTATAAGGAGACTAATGAGGTTTGCTTTATTTAGTTTGATTTGTATTTTGATTTTGCTTTGCCTTTTGAAACAGATCCTCACTCTGCAACTTAGGCTGGTCTAGAACTTACACTGAAGTATAGGCTGGCTTTGAACTAATAACAATACTCCAGTCTCTGTCTCCCAAGTACTGAGATTATAGGTGTGAACCACCATACCTGGCAGAAATTGTCATTTCAACTTAATTTTATTGGTCTATGAACACTAAAGCAAAAAGTGGAAATGGATTAACAAACAAGTAGCATGAGTTGCATATTTATTTTGACCAATACAGAACCAATTATTCAGTGTCCTTAATACATCCTCCAATTTCCCAATATAAGAAATTTGATATGTGGATTTTAGACACAGAGTAAAGGAATACCAGCCTACAATCCACACTGCAAGAGAAGCTAGTAAACAAGGAGGAACCTAAGAAAGACATACATGGTCCCCTGGAGAAGGGGAAAGGGATAAGATCTGAGCAAATTGGGAGCAAGGGATGTGGGGGAAGGGAGCTAGAAAAATGAGAAGGGGAGAAGAGGAGGGATGAGGAGGACATGAGGGAGCAGAAAGGTTGAGTGGGGGAGGAGAAGAAAAGTAAACAAGAAAGGAGATACCATAATAGAGGGAGACATTTTAGGTTTACAGAAAAATCAGGCACTAGAGAAAGGTGTGGAGATCTACAAAGATGACACCAACTAACAATCTAAGCAAAAGAGGAGCGTCTACCTTAAATGCCTCCTCTCCCTGATAATGAGATTGATGACTGACTTATATGCCATCGTATAGCCTTCATCCAGCAGCTGGTGGAAGTAGAAGCAGACACCCACAACTAATCACTGAGGTAAACTGGAATCCAGTTGCAGAGAACTAGTGATGGGCAAAGGGGTCCAGTCCAGGCTGGTGAAACCCACAGAAACAGCTAACCTGATTAATGGGGAGATCTTGGTCCCTAGACTTATAGCTGGGAAACCAGCATGGGACTGATCCAGACCCCAGGAACATGGGTTTCAGTGAGGAAACCTTGGAAATCTATGGGACCTCCTGTAGCAGTTCAGTACTTATCCCTAGCATAGGTGTAGACTTTGGGAGCCCAATCCACATAGAGGAATACTCCCTGAGCCAAGACACATGGGGGTGGTCCTAGGCCCTACTCCAAAGGATATGATAAACTCTGATGACCCCCTATGGAAGGCCTCACCCTCCCTGGGGAGCTGAAAGGTATCGTATTATTAGTTACAGGGAGGGGGTGGTAGGGGAGGAGGGGAGGGAGTAGGAACTGGGATTGACATCTAAAACAATCTTGTTTCTAATTCAAATAAAAAATTAACAAAAAAAGAAATTTGAAGGTAAATAAATACATGCTTACATCACTGATGAGGAATAGGGAAGTATGATGAGATACAAGAACCTGGGAGTCAGGAATGATCTCCTTAGGAATGATGGTGTTTACAATTAGTATAGAAATTCTCCAACAAGGTTAATATATGATATGATATGATATGATATTATATCATATCATATGATAACTAAGGCCTAGACATAAAAAGAACTTATAATAAACTACCATCCCCAAATCTGAGCCACAAGTCCAAAAAGCCTTTCAAGGAGAGAAGCGAATACAACCTAAATGCAACCAGTGTTGCCTTTGGCATCATTCTTGCTTACAGTCACGTCCATGAGTAGACTTTCCTATCCCTCTTCCTTCACTTTTTTGTGTGAATGTTTATGTAATGTAGATCAACAGACATTTTCACTATGCTCCTTTAATTTTTATATTATCTTCTCTCTGTATTCATGAGTATTGTTGCAAGAAAAACAGACATTATTGTTATGATATGTTTTTTTTTCTATACTGTGTCATAAAAGACTTAAAAATTTGTACACATATAGTCATGCTCTTTTAGTTCATGCTGAAGAGTAGGAAGCCAAGGGTATAGACCTAATTACTAGGTGGAATTGGTGATAGGCAGAAAGGAAAGGAAATTCTTATATTAATGTGCTATTCTGGTATTGCAACAGGCCATGGAGTATCAAACTGGGGGGGGAAGAGGAACAAGGTAAAACAAGAAGAGCTCACTTACAGAAGAGTCCATCTAGAAAGTCTAACATTGGATCTTATTTTATGAACCAATTTGTGTTCATGAAAGGATGTAAAACAGTCAATTCATTTTCAAATGTCAGAGCTGGGCTAGATTTTCAATGAACAATAATTTAAGACAATATATCCAGAAGTAAATCCTCCACACTCATGATGTCATGAAACCTTCTGGGAGAAAGGGTTTTTGAGGTCTTTGTTACTCATAGAACATAATTGCTCATTAGTTGCTCTTAAGATTTTTTCTGAAATAAGAAAACCTATGTAGTTTTATTTTTGAGTGTCTCTCATAGTCATTGTAAAGACCCCATTTTATCATATTTTATTTTTTCGAGACAGGGTTTCTCTGTGGCTTTGGAGGCTGTCCTGGAACTAGATCTTGTAGACAAGGCTGGTCTGGACCTCACAGTGATCCACCTGCCTCTGCCTCCAGAGTGCTGGGATTAAAGGTGTGTGCCACCACCGCCTTGCTTATCATGATTTTTTTTTTAAAAAAAATCAATCTGTCACACACATTGAATTTCAAGTAGATGAATATGTGCAGGGACACCTGCCTTATTTGTATGGTGTATACTGATGTCTGACCTTATTTGTAAGCTGCATTATTAACATCAGAAAAAGAATCATTCATAGCTTCAGTTCAGCCCCACTTGCTATGAAGTGATTTAATTACTACAACCTAAATTGTAATTCTTTCCTTTTAATGCAGAGAGCTGTTTCTAGTCAGACCTTTAATGACTCTCCAAACAACAATGCTTGGCAAAGAGAAATGCCGTCAGTCAAGCAGAACCATAAACATCTGTGTTTGTTTAAAATGAACTTCCCTTTTAATTAAATATATAGATGTAGTAGGAAATTTCCAAGTCATTAGAAACTGCACTGGAAGTATGGCAGGTCTCTCAGAAACAGTGCATGCTGAGGAGAAATTCAACTCCTCTCTTAATTACAAGGCTAATATTTTTATTTGATGCCTTTTTCAAAATGCATGTGCTTTAACAGGCCATCTTTATATTTCACAACATTTAAAATATACCTTATTTTCAAGGCATAAGAAAATATATTTTAAATTCCCAAGAATTTAGTTTTCAAAGGAATCCTTACTAATAAGTGGAGTATCACAGATTTTATGTTATGGCAAATTCTATCATCTATAGTCTGTTTGAAAACTTTGTTCATCTCATTTTATAGCCAATCTCCAATAAAACAATGGCAATGTTCTTTCAATTGTTCACTAGTCTAAAAATAGAGCATTAGCATGAATGTTAGACATGATTAAACACTGCAGCATAATTATTTTGTCCTGGACTATATAATATCAATGTTTCTTTCACTTGAAACTATTCCAAATCTTTTTTTAAGCTGTAAAATTGTAACAACCGAAATACTGAAACTATAACATTATGTAAATATATTTCTGTGTGTGTATGTAAATATTTCTTTTGAATTCTTTTGAAAACTTTTCCAAACTATCTAATTAACTTATTTCAGGACAGCAGTTATCTTCATATTAAATTTCACAAGATAACAATTTTTAATTATCCAAAGTAAAAAAATTCTAATATAGGAATAGCTACTATTCTATAAAACTCAATTTTCAACAATCCCAAATGGCTGAAATATGATAAAGTGGTTATAATTTAAATAATTTTGATAACCATTGAAACAATAGATTGGAAAAATAATACATGATTGATAATTGTGAAGATTGTATGTTATAACAATTATATTATACTTCATATCATGAATATATCACAAATTTTGCACAAGCAATATCAGTGTTATTCATTAACATGTGTATCTATAGATTTCCTAATAAGCATGAACAATAGAACTTACTGTCAACTGTATTTTCTAGTGTATTTTCATTTAAGAGAAAAACATTATATTTTAAGAAAAACTAAACTGCTAAGGAAATTCTGGTATAGAAGACAATTCATACTGACGTTTGTTCCTGCATCCAGTGAGCAAGAGTTCTGACAGCAGCTTTGTATGTGAACTAGCACTCATTTGTTTTATTGGGTAATCTTTCACAGATAGTCTGAGAAATGTGGTTCCAAAGTGCAGCCATCTGCAGGTCTCCAACATATCCAGCCTTCCTTGATTGTATTTTACTTTAATGGGGATGTCTTTCTTTCATGGCTGAGGTAAGTCATCATCATGAACTTATGCTTAACCATCTTGAATTTTTACCTGTAAAATGAAACAATTTAATAATTAACCATTAACACAAGAAGAATATGATTTTCAAAATATGTCTCTGCCCATGGCTCAGAGTTTCTGTCTATTCTTCTGATATATTTAAAGGCCCCTATCATCCAGAGTCACTTCCACAGCAATTAAACATGTGCATCTGGCAGGGGTGGGATACTGTCTAGAACAAGAACTGAACCTGTTAGCCCATGCTTATCCCTCTGCACACAAATGACCACATATTTCTGGTGTCTGCCAGCTGTGTCTAGGATCATAAACTTACTTGCTGCTCTGGCTCAATTTCTCATCTTCACCTTAGTCAGTAGCATTACTAATCTGTAAGTTAAGTACACAACTTCTTTTGGTGGTTTGTATTAGGTTCCACTAGGCTTCCAACTCCTCTTGCTTGGCATTTAAAAAAACATTTCATTTGTGCCTTAGGCCAATTCCATTTCCCAAGACTGCTAATAAATCCAAGTACAAAGAATCATGCAATTTAATGGACTCTGCATAAATACCTACTTCATTCCCTGATAATCTCTCATTGAAAAATGAGCTTTCACATTATTCATACCAAAGCTCTTTTGAACATATTGTAGACTACTTTGGTAGCTGAATATAAAATGTGTTGCCTGTGCCAACCTCATTCTTAGTACTCAAACTATTTCTTTGATCCTATCTCTATCTTGTGTTTCTTACTTCTTCCGAGTCCAGGTACTGAAGCATCATTTCCAATGTTAAATTGGTTCTACAGACTGATCTAATACTGAACAGTCTAACTAGATATCATATCCTTATTTTCTCACCTGGCCTTTGTTCTTAGATATTACCTTTATGTCAAAACAGATTGTATCTATTTATTTTAGAAACCTGCTCCAAGTTGTATCCATGGCTGTCTCCTGAGCTTCCCTTCCTCTGAAGCATCAATCTGTGGACATATCCTCAGGTTCTTCTCTATCCATCTGTCCAGATTTTGTTGCTGGTATGGATGACTGGCATTAAAACAAAGGCTTTGTAACTCAATTCAGAGTGAAGTATATAAAATGTGGAGAGCTGGTTAAATAAAAATTACCAAACCAGAATGCTTCCTTCATATTTTACTACAATTAGCACAATTGGTGACTGAAGTTTCATTACACAACCCCAAACACCAGCTGCCTTCCTGTCAGAAATCAACCAAATATGCCAAGATTGGAATTTGGACTTTCTTGTCATCATAGAATTACAGAATTAGAGAGGACCAAAGTCCATCTGCTCTACTTACCTATAAACTTACATAAGAAATTCTGACGTCACTAAATCCAATCAGTTTAAAAGTTTCCAATCAGAGATCCACAGCTAAGCACAGAGTCGAACTCCTGGAATCCAGTTTCAGAGAGGGAGGAGTGATGAACAACCGGGTCAAGACAACGCGGGAAAAGCCCACAGAAACAGCTGACCTGAGCAAGTGGGAATTCATGGACTCCAGTCTAACATCTGGGGAAACAACACAGAACAAAATCAGGCCCCCTGAATGAGGATGTCAGCTAGGAGCATTGGGCAGTGTATGGGGCCTCTGGCAGTGGAACCAGGATGTATCCCTAGTACACGAATGGACTTCGGGAGCCCATTTCCCATGGAGGGATACTCTCTTACCTTAGATACAAACAGGCCCTGCCCCAAATGACTTGACTGATTCGATGATCACTCAAGGAAGGCCTCCCCCTCCCAGGGAAGTGGATGGGGCATGGGATGGGGGAAGTCTGTGGGGGGCATGGGAGGATGGGAAGGAGAGGGAACTGGGATTGATATGTAAAATAAGATTGTTTCAATTTAAATAAAATTTATTTTAAAAAGTTTCCAAAGTATTGCAAACTGAATAACATATCTGAGAGAATACTATTACTTGTTAGCCTAAGTACTTGCCTTCCCATAGTAATGGACACTATGTTTAAACTATTTTGATAGTGTCCTATTGTAACGTATCATTTTCTTCTCAATCTTGAAGACCTGGTACCATCATTATGATTTCCCTGTGTGGGATATTATTTTCTCCTGAATGTTTATGTCAATACCTTTTGTTATTCTATGGAAGCAACATTGATGTGAAGTAGTAAATACAACTGAGGGAATTAGGGTCTCTGTTGCCCCATCTCTTTATATTTCATAGCAAGATCATGTCGAAATGAATCAAGTTGTATTGTGTTCTAATAACTGTTCATTAATAAAGTGATCAAAGAGGAAATCTAAAAATTTGTTTCACTGAACCTCATGCCATGATTTTGAAGTTAAAATGAGTCATTGCACTGTTCATGGTCACTGTAGGGGATAAATCCCATTTGAAGTCAGATTAGAGAATGCACTGGAGACAAAGCAATAATGCTTATTAAAGACAGTTTATAACCAGGTGGTACTTGGCAGAAATTGTGAAATCAACTCAAAAAATATTGAAAGAATTAGTGTTGGTGACAAATAACTTACCAAAATGTTTTCCTTTAATATGTACTACTAAAGATATCATTTGGATGTTGCAGTTGTAGAAAAAATAAGCTTGTAGAAATTTCAAAAGATTGTATTGCATGAACTTCAACTAGCAGACAGCATTTGAGAGCTAAAATAAATCATCACCAAAATAAACTAATTTTCTTGATTGAGCATCCACCCAGAATGCTGAAGCAAAAGCCAGTCACTTGTACTATCACTGTTGCCATCTGTTTCACTATTTCTCAAAGCAAGAATGATAGTTGATTAATGTGATCTATGTTAATCCAGCCAATTTATAAGTAGTGACCTACAATTACTCATGCAAAAGTATCTGATGAAGCAATGAGGCAGTCAATCCTTGCCAATAGAGTAGATTATTAATTGGATGAGCTTGAGGCTACAGATTAGGTAATATGTTTTATCTACTGGAGATATTAGTCAAGTAAAACAGCCCAATAATAAGTTGAATTATGCATTTTTGTTAAAAGACCCACATTGAAGCCTAATAGCTACAATTATGCTCTCTGTTCCCATAAGTTCATCATTTCCAGGTTACACATACAATTGAAATTGTGTGACATTTGTCTTCCAGTGTGTCACTTATTATTTTTTTTTGGCAAGCATATAACTTTACTACTTACTAAGATGAAATCAAATTTGCATGCACAGGTGAGCACTCACTGAAACACCTTGGATTCATCACATATTTGAGTTTCAATTAGCATATATATATTTGTATATTTATATATTTATATAAAAAGATCAATAATGGCAATGTGTTATGCATCAATAGCAGCAACAGGTTTTCCAGGTTCTGCAGTCATTTGAACAAAATTGTAGAGACATCCAACACACTCCATTAAAAAACAAACAAACAAACAAACAACAACAACAACAAAAAAGGAAAAAACAAAATCCCAGAAAACAGCATAGTTCTATTACTCTTGTGGTACTTGGCAGCATTTTTTTTAATTAGCTTCTCAGTCATCATCTGGGAGGAAACCATTCTGAGCAACATCATTAAAAACAGCTCTGATAAAGCATGGTCACTACTATGTATCATAAAGCAGGTCTACATATGAGTGAGTACATATCATGTTTGTCTTTTTGTAATTGGGTTATCTCGCTCAGAATGGTTTCTTCGAGTTCCATCCATTTTCCTGCAAATTTCAAGATTCCATTTTTTTTTCTGCTGAGTAGTACTCCATTGTGTAAATGTACCACAATTTCTCTATCCATTCTTCGGTTGAGGGGCATCTAGGCTACTTCCAGTTTCTGGCTATTACAAATAATGCTGTTATTAACATGGTTGAACATACGTCCTTTTTATATGAATGTGCCTCTTTTGGGTATATGCCTAGTAGTGGAATTGCTGGATCTTGTGGTAGACTCATTCCCATTTTCTTGAGGAGTCGCTATACTGATTTCCACAGTGGCTGTACAAGTTGGCATTCCCACCAGCAGTGGAGGAGCGTTCCTCTTTCTCCGCATCCTCTCCAGCATAAACTGTATTGGTATTTTTTATTTTAGCCATTGTGACAGGAGTAAGATGGTATCTCAGAGTTGTTTTGATTTGCATTTCCCTGATGACTAAGGATGTTGAACACTTTCTCATGTGTCTTTCAGCCATTTTAGATTCCTCTATTGGGAATAGTCTCTTTAGTTATGTAACCCATTTTTTAATTGGATTGTTTGGTGTTTGGGGGACTAGCTTCTTGTGTTCTTTGTATATTTTGGATATCAGCCCTCTGTCAGATGTGGGGTTGGTGAATATCTTTTCCCAGTCTGTGGGCTGTCATTTTGTTTTGCTGACTATGTCCTTTGCCTTACAGAAGCTACTCAGTTTCAGGAGGTCCCATTTATTAATTGTTGACCTCAGTGTCTGTGCTACTGGTGTAATGTTCAGGAAGTGGTCTCCTGTACCAATTAATTCAAGGGTATTTTCCACTTTTTCTTCTAGTAGGTTCAGTGTGGCTGGGTTTATTTGGAGGGCTTTGATCCATTTTGACTTAAGTTTTGTGCAGGGCGAAAGGCTTAGGTCTATCTGTAGTCTTCTACATGTTTGCATCCAGTTATGCCAGCACCATTTGTTGAAGATGTTCTCTTTGTTCCAGTGTATATATCTGGATTGTTTGTCAAAAATCAGGTGTTCATAGGTGTGTGGGTTAATATCAGGGTTTTCAATTCCATTTCATTGGTCTACCTGTCTATTTTTGTGCCAATACCAAGCTGTTTTCAGAACTATAGCTCTCTAATAGAGCTTAAAGTTAGGGATGGTGATGCCTCCAGAAGTTCCTCTATTGTACTGGGTTGTTTTGGCTATCCTGGGTCTTTTGTTTCTCCATATAAAGTTGAGAATTACTTCTTCAAGGTCAGTGAAGAATTGTGTTGGGATTTTGATGGGGATGCATTGAATCTGTAGATGGCTTTTGGTAAGATTGCCATTTTTACTATGTTGATCCTGCCTATCCATTAGCATGGGAGATCTTTCCATTTTCTGGTATCTTCTTTAATTTCTTTCTTTAGAGACTCAAAATTCTTATGGTACAGGTCTTTCACATTTTTGGTTAGTGTTACCCCAAGGTACTTTATGTTGTTTGTGGCAATTGTAAAGGGTGATGCTTCTCTGATTTCTTTCTCCACCAATGTGTCATCTGTATATAGTAGGGCTACAGATTTTTTTGAGTTAATCTTGTATCCTGCCACTTTGCTGAAGGTGTTTTTCAGCTGTAGGAGTTCCCTTGTTGAGTTTTTCGGGTCACTTATGTAGACTATCATATCATGCGCAAATAGTGACAGTTTGACTTCTTCCTTTCCGATTTGTATTCCCTTGATCTCCTTTTGTTGTCTTATTACTCTAGCTAGAACTTCAAGGACAATATTGAAGAGGTATGGAGAGAGTGGACAGACTTTCCTTTTTCCTGATTTTAGGGGAATTGCATTGAGTTTCTCACCATTTAATTTGATGTTGGCTGTCGGCTTGCTGTATATTGCTTTTATTATGTTGAGGTATGTTCCTGATTACTCTAGGACCTTTATCATGAAGGGGTGTTGGATTTTGTCAAAGGCTTTTTCAGAGATGATCATGTGATTTTTTTCCCTCAGTCTGTTTATATGGTGGATTACATTGATGGATTTTTGTATGTTGAACCATCCTTGCATCCCTGGGATGAAGCCTACTTAATCAGGATGGATGATTTCTCTGATGTGTTGTTGGATTCGATTCGCCAACATTTTATTGAGAAATTTTGTGTCAATGTTCATGAGGGATATTGGTCTGTAGTTCTCTTTCTTAGTTGTGTCTTTGTGTGGTTTGGGTATCAAGGTTATTGTGGCCTCATAAAAAGAGTTTGGTTATGACCCTTCTGCTTCTACTGTGTGGAATACTTTGAGGAGAATTGGTATTAGCTGTACTTTGAATTTCTGGTGGAATTCTGCACTAAAGCCATCTGGCCCTGGGCTTTTTTTGGTTGGGAGACTTCTAATGACTGCTTCAATTTCATTAGAGGTTATACATCTATTTAAATTGCTTATCTGTTCTTGATTTAATTTTGATAAGTGAAATCTGTCCAGAAAATTGTCCATTTCCTTTAGATTTTCAAATTTTGAGGAATATAGGTTTTCAAAGTATGACCAGATGATTCTCTGGATTTCCTCTGTGTCTGTTGTTATGTCCCCCTTTTCATACCTCATTTTATTAATTTGCATGTTCACTGTTTGTTGTTTGGTAAGTTTGGATAAAGGTTTGTCTATCTTGTTGATTTTCTTGAAGAACCAACTTTTTGTTATATTGATTCTTTGTATTGTTCTCCTAGCTTCCATTTTATTGATTTCATCCCTCAATTTGATTATTATCTGGCATCTGCTCCTCCGGGGTGTATTGGCTTCTTTGTTTTCTAAAGCTTTCAGTTGTGCTGTTAATTCTCTAGCATGATTATTCTCCTGTTTCTTCATGTGGGCATTTAGCACTATGAACTTTCCTCTTAGCACTGCTTTCAAAATATCCCATAGGTTTGGCGATATGGTGTCCACATTCTCATTGAATTCTAGGAAATCTTTAATTTCTTTTTTTATTTCTTCCTGGACCCATGAATTGTGCAGTTGGGCATTACTTAATTTCCATGAGTTTGTAGGTTTTCTGTAGTTCGTGTTGTTGTTGAATTCTAATTTTAAAGCATGGTGGTCTGATAAGACACAGGGGGTTATTTCAAGTTTTTTGTACCTCTTGAGGTTTGTTATGTTGCCAAGTATGTGGTCTATTTTAGAGAAGGTTCCATGTGGTGCTGAGAAGAAGGTAAATTGTTTTGTATTTGGGTGGAATATTCTATAGATATCTGTTAAGTCTAATTGCACCATAACTTCTATTAGATCTTTTGTTTCTTTGTTAAGTTTCTGTCTGGTGTTTCTGTCCAGTGGTGAGAGTGGAGTGTTGAAATCTCCCACTATAAGTGTGTGTGGTTTTATGTGTGATTTGAGTTTTAGTAATGTTTCTTTTACAAATGTGGATGCCTTTGTATTTGGGGTGTAAATGTTCACAATTGAGACTTCATCCTGATGGAATTCTCCTGTGATGCGTAGGAAGTGACCTTCATCATCTCTTTTGACTGATTTTAGTTTAAAGTCCAATTTATTGGATATTAGGATTGCTACCCCCGCTTGTTTCTTGGGTCCATTTGATTGGAAGATCTTCCCCCCAACCTTTAATTCTTAGGTACTGTCTGTCTTTGAGTTTGAGGTGACTTTCTTGTATGCAGCAGAAGGAAGGATTCTGTTTTCTTATCCATTCTGATAATCTGTGTCTTTTAAAAGGGGAGTTGAGACCTTTAATGTTGATGGATATTAATGACCATTGATCATTGTTCATTCTTGTTTGGTTTTGATTTGGTGATGGTGGTGAGATTATGTGTGGGATTCTGTCCCATTTTCCTTTTGGCTGTTGGTTAAGTTGGGATTATCTATTGCCTATGTTTTTCTGGTTGTAGTTAACTTCCCTGGGTTGGAGGTTTCCTTCCAATACTTTCTGTAGGGCTGGATTGGTGAACATGTATTGTTTGAATCTGCTTTTGTCATGGAATATCTTGTTTTCTCCATCTATAATGATTGAAAGTTTTTCTGTGTATAGTAGTCTGGGCTGGCATCCATGGTCTCTTAGTGTAGGTAGAATATCTATCCAGGATCTTCTGGCTTTCAGAGTTTCCAAGGAATAGTCAGGTATGATTCTGATAGGTTTGACTTTATATGTTACTTGACTTTTTTCCTTTGCTGCTCTTAATATTTTCTCTTTGTTGTATATGTTTGGTGTTTTGATTATTATGTGGCAAGGTGACCTTTTTTTTGTTCAGTCTATTTGTTGTTCTGTAGGCTTCTTGTATTTTCATTGGTATGTCTTTCTTTAGGTTGGGCAAGTTTTCTTCTATGATTTTTGTTGAATATGTTTTCTGTGCCTTTGAGTTGGATTTCTTCACTTTCTTCTATACCCATTATTCTTAGGTTTGGTCTTTTCACGGTATCCCATAGTTCCTGGATATTTTGTGTTAGGGATTTGTTGGACTTAAGACTTTCTTTGGTTGATGAGTCTATTTCCGCTAGTGTGTCTTCAATACCTGAGATTCTCTCTTCCATCTCTTGCATTCTGTTGGTTATGCTTACATCTGTAGTTCCTGATCATTTACCCAGCTTTTCAATATCCAGCATTCCCTCAGATTGTGCTTTCTTCATTGTCTCTATTTCAGTTTTTAGTTCTTGAACTGTTTCCTTGAGAGATTGACAATGATTGACTTGAAGATTGATAACTTGTATTTTTGGGTTAGTTTTTTTCTTCCATTTCTTTAAGGGATTTTCTCAAGTCCTCTTTGAGATCTATTATTTTCCTGAAGATGTTTTTAAGGTCATTCTCTTCCTGTTCATCTGCATTGTGATGTTCAGGTCTTACTGGTGTATGGTTCCTAGTCTCCAGTGGTGTCATATTGGGTTTTCTGTTGTTGGATGTGTTTTTACCTTGTCCTCTTCTCATCCTTTCTTCTGGTTGGTGTAGCAAGAGTTTCTTGTTCTCCTGGTGGGTGTGGGACCAAGGTTCTCTTCTGGTAGATGCAAACAGATCCAATATTCTGATGTCGGTCCTCTTCTTGTGAATGGAGGTGTCACTGTTCCCTGGGTGTCAGCAGTGTTTGGGCATGCAGGGTCCTGGGCCGGCAGATGGAGGCGGCCTGCCTCTGGGTGTTCAGAGTTCGGAACCTGCCGCTGAACTGGTCCAGCACCTCAGTTCAGATTTTTACAAATACATTTGGAATGTTGGATCAATCTGTCCATCTTTAAACTTTAGTTATGTTATTTCTCTTTGATGTGTCTTGAAAACAAGTGTAGACTACAGCATGAGATTGATATACACTTTCTAAATTTACATATGTGAAGCTCTTAGAATCAGGCAGGCACACCCAGGTAAAGCACAATTAACTACTATTCTGTATTCTTTTATTACTGTTGTATTAGTGGCCCTTTTCCTAGATATAATTTCAGATTCCTGAGAGTTAGGAATATGGCTGTAGAACAATCTTTGTACACTGTAAATGTGCATTGCTCTCGTTGTTAATGAAAAGCTGACTGGCCAGTACCTGGCCAGGAAAGGAGTAGGTGAGACAGCCTGACACAGAGAATTCTGGGAGGAAGAAGGCCTGAGTCAGCAGTCAGCGGTCAGACACAGAGGGAGCAGGTGATGAACATGCCATGCTAGTAAAGGTACCAGGCCGACATGCTCAAGTAAAACATAATTAATCCTACTATGCTGTATTCTTTTATTGTTGTTGCATCAATGGTCCTTTTCCTAGACACGCTTTAGGATTTGTGAGAGTTGGGAATATGATGATGTTATTTAAATGATAGCACACATTCTGACATAATTGTTCAATCAATGCTTCTACTGTGTTAATAGGACTGTCACTATGTGAATTAAAACTTTTTGTGTGTTTAAAGTTTTACTCAGCATTTATACAGATCTGATATTTCTAAAAATGAAAAATAAAATATTTTCAAAAGATTAAAGAATGACCATGTTAGTTTTAACATTGAGTTTAAAGGAGGAAATGGAAATATCTAAATTATATTCGGGTCAAAATTAAATGAGATATAATTGTGAATTCAAATATTATTTCATCATTAAAAGTATTTTCCAAAAACTATTTATAATGAGAAAACAATGTTCAAAAAGAAACTTCTTTTGTATGTGAAGGATTAGTATTCTGTCATTCATTATTTATCTAATTTGTATATCAGCTGGGTATCTGCTATCTATACAACACTCATAAATCCATTTATTTATCTAATGTAAATCATTGGGCTGAATGTTCTATCAAAATTCATGTTTAAGCTTTGTGATGGCTATTCTTGATTATTATCTTGACTACATCTTGAATTAATTAAAATAAAAAAATTGAGGGCAAAACCCAGCCTACAATCCACACTGCCAGAGAAGCTAGTAAACAAGGAGGAACCTAAGAGAGACATACATGGTCCCCTGGAGAAGGGGAAAGGGAAAAGATCTCCTGAGCAAATTGGGAGCAAGGGAGGTAGGGGAAGGGAGCTAGGAGAATGAGAAGGGGAGAAGAGGAGGGATGAGGAGGACATGAGGGAGCAGAAAGGTTGAGTATGGAGAGGAATAAAAGAAAACAAGAAAGGAGATACCATAAAATAAGGAGACATTTTAGATTTACAGAGAAATCAGGCACTAGGGAAAGATCTGGAGATCTACAAAGATAACACCAACTAACAATCTAAGCAACAGAGGAGACGCTACCTTAAAGGCCCTCTCCTAATAATAAGATTGATGACTGACTTATATGCCATCCTATAGCCTTCATCCAGCAGCTGGTGGAAGTAGAAGCAGACACCCACAACTAATCACTGAGGTAAACTGGAATCCAGTTGCAGAGAACTAGTGATGGGCAAAGGGGTCCAGTCCAGGCTGGTGAAACCCACAGAAACAACTGACTTGAACAAGGGGTAGCTCTTGGTCCTCAGACTGATAGCTGGGAAACCAGCATTGGACTGATCTAGACTCTATGAATGTGGTGTCAGTGAGGAGACCTTGCATATCTATGGGGCCTCTTGTAGTAGATCAGTACTTACCCCTCGCATAGGAATGGACTTCGGGAGCCCATTCCACATAGAGGGATACTCCCTGAGCCTAGAAACATGGGTGTGGGTCTAGGGCCTATCCCAAAGGATATGATAGACTCTGAAGACCCCTATGGAAGGCCTCAACCTCCCTGGGGAACAGAAAGGGTATGGGATAGGTAGGGTGTTAGTTGAGGGGGAGACATGGGAGTAGGGAGGGAGAGGGAACTGGGATTGACATGTAAAACAATCTAGTTTCTAATTCAAATAAAAAAATGAAATAAAGGCAGTCTAAAGCTTTCTAAGTGTGCCCTGGAAGAAAATTTTCTTTAGCAGCCACAGAGGCCAAGTTGTGGAAAATTCAAACCAAAGTTCCCTTTATAGGGTTGGCTCAATTACAGCAAAAATTCAAATCCCAGCCTCTGAGGATGTCAGTGGCTCAAGAGCATTACTTGGCATAAAGAAAAAAAAAGTGGAGGGGGGGGACTATAGCTTGGAAAAGGATGTGCTACAGTACTCTATTGAAACTAAAAACTTTGAACCTTCAGACTCAAAGGTTTATCTCACCTGCACAAGTAATACCCTCAGCCTTATGTTAATTCCACCAGGCAAGAATATAACCACTACCACAATTTTTAAGCCAATTGTGAAGCAAGATTTACTAAATACTAACCAAGAATATGGAATGCTGTCCAGTCCCATACCTGAGACCCGTGCTTAGAATATGGCACTTAATTACATTAGTCAAGGGTTTATGGAGTAAAAAACCACAAGGTTACAAACTTTCTGCCTTCATCCACTCATAAATAAGCATACATTCTGAGGTACTTCCTCCCCATGTACCTCCTACCTACGTGTGATCAAGTACACATCCAGTGCAACAATGTTTACACAAGCTTGTTTACTCAAGCAAAAATAAATGGCTCATTATCTTATATGAGCAACAGGTTCCATAGGTCCCAGCATTCCAGGAAGTTATCTGTCCTGTGGGAAATAATGGTTCTTTTAGGTTAGAGGTAGTTTTTTTTTCAGAACTCTTAAATAGTATAATTTAACTTAAAACATAATTTTAGCCATCACTCTCTACTCCTCTGAATATTGCTCTTTTCATATTGGCTCAGGAAGTTACTCCTTAATTGTCTTCTAAACCAGCAGTGACTTTCTCTTAAGGAAATGCCAGGCAAGACAATACTGATACCCTTAGGACACAGTATTAGTTGCTTCTAGACTTATAACCAGACTTAAGACAAATCAGGCTCCTGAGGGAAGGTAGAAAGTGTGGTTCATGAGGAGGTGAGCTACACTACTAAAGAGATTAATGAGTTTTCTAATTCATTCAAGCAGGAGTCTGGGGAATATGGTGGGAATGCATTTTCAGAGTGTAGGATAATGGTAGAAGGACCATAAAACTGGATTAGGCTGAGTTTATTGATATGGGTCCTCTGAGTTAAATTATAGATTTAATATAGAAGCTTGCATGGCAAAAAAGAAAGAAGGTGTCAAAGTTTGTTTGAATGATTGGCTGAAGCATTTGTCAAAAGATGGCCTACTGAAAGAGTTATCAATGCCTGGTATTGCTTGACTTAGCACAACAAGGACATATGTTCAATGATGTTCATAGCAGCACTATTTGTAATAGCCAGAAACTGGAAGCAGCCTAGATGCCCCTCAACCGAAGAATGGATAGAGAAAATGTGGTACATTTACACAATGGAGTACTACTCAGCGGAAAAAAAATAAAACAATGGAATCTTGAAATTTTCAGGAAAATGGATGGATCTAGAAGAAACCATTCTGAGCAAGGTAACCCAATCGCAAAAAGACAAACATGGTATGTACTCACTCATATGCTGATTTTAGACATAGTGTAAGGATTACCAGCCTGCAATCCACACTGCCAAAGAAGCTAACAAACATGAAGGTTCCTAAGAGAGACATACATGGTCCCCTGGAGAAGGGGAGAGGTTCAAGATCTGCTGAGCAAATTGGGAGCACGGGAAGGGGGGGATCAAGGAGAATGAGAAGGGGAGAGGAAGAGGGATGATGAGGGAGCAGAAAATATAAGTCAGGGGAAGAATAGAAGATAACAAGAATGGAGATATCATAATAGATGGAGACATTTTTGGTTTACAGAGAAATCAGGCACTAGGGAAATGTCTGGAGATCTACAAAGAAGACCCCAGCTAACTATCTCAGCAACGGAGGAGAGGCTACCTTAAATGCCCTTCCCCGATTAGGAGATTGATGAATGACTTATATGCCTTCATCCAGCAGCTGGTGGAAGTAGAAGCAGACACCCATAAGTAATCACCAATCTGAACTGGAACCCAGATACAGAAAAGGACCAGTGAAGAGCACAGATGTCCAGGCCATGCTGATGAAACACACAGAAACAGCTTACCTGTACATCTGGGAACTCTTGCTCCCCAGTCTGATAGCTGGAATACCAGCATGGGACTGATCCAGACCCAAGGAACATGGGTGTCTATGAGGAAACGTCAGAAATGTATGGGACCTCCTGTAGAAGCCCAGTATTTATCCCTAGCATAGGTGTGGACTTTGGGAGCCCAGTCCATATAGAGGAATACTCCCTGAGCCAAGACACAGCGGGGTGGGTCTAGGCCCTACTCCAAAGGAAACGAAAGACTCTGATGACACCCTATGGAATTGCCCATTGGGTTCAAACTCATGATTGTAACTTCTCCACCTCACAAATAAAATGGTGCAACCATGTTGCCAAATCACACTCCCACTGCCTCTTTTTAACAGCATAGATACATTGATCTGGTCTTCACCTTCATGATCTCATTACATTTAATTACCTTTTAAAATTCTATCTACAAATTCCAACAAACTTGAGGTTAGAGCTTGAATTAGTCTAGGTTCTCTAGTGTAACAGAATGTATAGAATCTCTCTCTCTCTCTCTCTCTCTCTCTCTATATATATATATATATATATATATATAGTATTTATTAGTATTAATTACAAGGAAAAGTCCAGCTAACACAACAGTGGATGGCTATAAATGTAAAGTTCAAGAATCTAGTAGGTGTTCAGTCCACTGGGCTTGATGTCTCAGCTAGTCTTCAGTATACTCTGGAATCCCAAGGAAATAAACCCTAATGCCAGTGAAGGCATGGACTTGCTAGCTAGGTGAGGGAAAGTGTTCAAACTGTAAAAATTTCTTGCTTCCATGTCTTTATACTGTATTTCAGCAGAAGGTATAGCCCAGATTAAAAGGTATAGCCCAGGATTAAAGGCATGCCTTCCTACCTCAAAGATCCAGATTAGAAGTAGATTCATTGAATAATTTAAAAAGAATTCATTGAAAATTTAAAAAAAGAAAAAAAGGATCAGTGTGGACACAGCAGTAAGTTGGCTGTCTAGAAATCTTGAAGAATACCTCAGGAAAAGGTATAGTCTGTTGACACATTGATCTTTCACTTCTCAGCTTCCATAACTGTGAATGATAATTAATTTTCTTATTAAAGCCACTCAATCTATATTGATTTGTTATAGCACTATAGCACTCTTCATTAACTAAGATACTGTAATGATTTGAATGAGAAAGGCCCCAAAAGGTTCATATGTTTCAATTTTTGGTTCCTAGTGGGTAGAACTGTTAAGGAAGGATTAAGAGGTGTGGCCTTGGTTCAGAGTGTGTGTTACTGAGAGTGGGCTTGAGGTTTCAGAACACTCCAACAAGTCATTCCTAGGTCTCTCTCTCTCTCTTTTCCTCTCTCTCTCTCTCTCTCTCTCTCTCTCTCTCTCTCTCTTTGGTTCCTCTTTGTGGATCTGGATATGAGATCTCATCTGCTACAGCACTACTCCTCCCTGTCTGCTGCCATGCTTCACATCATGAAGGTGATGGACTCCTGATGGGAGATATCTTTCTGTATGCTGTGAATATATGTTTCTCTTATTGGTTGAGGTATAAATGCTGATTGGTTGGTAGCCAGACAGGAAGTATAGGTGGGCAACCAGACTTGGAAAATTCTGGGAAGATGAAAGGCAGGGAAGCAGAAGCCAGAGGAAGAGGCCATATAGCCACTGAAGGAGTGTCATTCCAAAGCATTAAGGGTAAGCCACGGCCACGTGGCAATAAATACTTTAGTAAAAATGGATTAATAATTAAGAGAGATCTAGCCAATAAGAAGCCCGAGCCATTGACCAAACAGCTTATTATTAATAGAAGCCTCTGTGTGTTTATTTGGGGATAAGGGTTGCATGACCAGATGAGACAGAAACTCCATCTTCTCACTCTTATCCCTCTGGAACTGTAACCCCCAAATAAATCCTTCCTTCTCTTAAGTTGTCTTAATCATGTTTTATAACAGGAATAGAAAAATAACTAAGACAGAAATGTGGTACTCTGACGTAAATGTTCATGAAAAGTAACCTTACCTTACAGTATTTCTGGTGAAAATAAAAAGTGAAAACACAGGAATACAAGTTATAAACCATGAATTGCAAAAATATTATTTTTTCTAATTATTATAAAATATCCATATCACAATGTCTGGACTTTTATAGACTAAAGGAATCCAAAAGATACATGAAAATTAAGGGCAGTACTGTATGCCTCACTGAAGAAGAACAAAATGTGATTTTGAATATGTGTTGAAATAAAATAGCTCTGATGAGGTTTTATATACCAAACTAAAGTAACTGCAGTTGACAATTAAGCTGTAGCTGTAAAAATATCAAAAAGTGACCCTATTGTAACATCATAGATGCCAAGGTATCTAGATATAAAGGGCTATTGTTTTCATAATATGTCTATACATAGCATAGGTGTAGTGAAATGAAATGAATAAAAGAAGAAATAATTGAGCCAGAACAATGGCTCAATAGTTAGAAAGTCCGTTTTTTCTTCCAGTGAACAAAAGTCTGGCTACATCTCCAGTGTCAGGTATCTCACAACAGCTTGTAACTCTACCTCCAGAAATCCAACATTTTCCTTTGAACTCCATAGGTACTCTAATGCATGTGGCACACATTGACACACACATACACACACATACACACACACACACACACACACACACATACACACACACACACACACACACGCACACACACAAACAAATAAATAAATGGACTATGGAAATGCTTTCATTTACAATAGCATACATACTCATGTGTGTTGGAGTGTGTATATTAAATCTAACCAAGTTGTTGAAAGACCCCTACAATGAAAATTTTAAAAGTTGGAAGAAAGAGATCAAGAAAGACACTAGAATATGGAAAGACTTCCCATGCACATGTATTTGTAGAATTCATATTGAAACCAACCTACCAAGCCCAATTTACAGATTCAACAAAATCCCACTAAAATCTCCACATTATTATTTACATAAATAAAAAGAATTCCTAAAATTCATATTGAGCAAATGACTTTTGATTGCCAAAGCAAACCTATGCAAAAAAGAACATTTATGAAAGGATTAGAAGACAAGATTTCAAGCTATAGTGCAGAGCTTTATAAATAAAACTAGCATGATTCTGACACAACAGACATGTAGATCAATGGAACAAAACAAAAGACCTAAACATGAACAAGTATGATTACAGCCTTCTAATATTTGACAAAGGTACCCAGTGATTTTCTTAGCCATTAACTGTCTTATACCATGCAAGGATCTGAGTTTTTAGGAATTATCCACACATTAATTACTTGAACTATTCATTTGAATTTATTGCAAATAATTTAATATAAATAAACTGTTATCTACCATCTCAGTAGACACAGGTTCAATAACTTCAAAAATCCAATTTATGATACCCTTGATCTTACTTGGTGCATTGATGTTCATAAAAATATTAGTAACAGTTGGTGGCGCATGCCTTTAATCCCAGCACTCAGGAGGCGGAGGCAGTAGGATCTCTATGAGTTCGAGACCAGCCTGGTCTACAAGAGCTAGTTCCAGGACAGTCTCCAAAGCCACAGAGAAACCCTGCCTCGAAAAACCAAAAAAAAAAAAAAAAAAAAAAAAAATCCAGTAACTACATTGTGAAAGTTTGACTAGCACAAACGATCTTTCATAGATTATTTGTGTGAAAATGTGTAACTGATCTACAAATTATGTTTCAGGAATATTCAGCAGTTTTGAACATCACCATTGATTCTCTCAAATGCTCAAAATTGGGCATTTTTATGATGTAAGAATTTGGTCTTCAGAAACTTCAAGTTCATGAATTGATAGCATGTGAATCTCATCTGCCTTTTCGAAAAGGGGGCATCAGAACTGAATTTCCCCTGTAATCCAATTTTCTGAATGTGTTCCTGTTTTGAAGTATATCTGGATTACCACAGGTGTTCCAGGTCAATGCTATGTTCTAGGAGCTTTGAAAATTGTTGGTCCTATTGCAGTGTCTTGGATTCTTTTAAGTGTTGTGATTCATTTTCTTTTCCAATTCACTTAATATTGGCTGTGATTCACAAGCCTCTGGCAATATATTAAACATATTTCATTCCTTAAGAAACAGTTAAGGATGTGTCATTTTGTCAGTTTTATACATAAGTGACAAGAGTAAAATATCTACATATTCAAAGGTACATACCTGGGTTGGGCACATTGCTTGGAGCTTAAGAGCTGTTGTTGCTCTTTCTGAGGACCAAAATTTGTTTCCTAGTGTGTACATGGTGGCTCACAACAGTCCATAACTAAAGTTCTGAATGACCCAGTGCCCTCTTCTAACCTCCACAAATCTTCACACAACAGTTGCACATAAAATACATGCAGGCAAAACTCTCACAATTAAAAAATAAAATAAATCTTTAAAGTATCTTTCAATTAGGTACACACCTAGTAAGGTACACAATTATAATTTTCATTGATACACAGTTAACAAAATAACTTAAACTCATGTGGAATAACTTCCCTTACACATCAGACAATCACAGTTTAGAGACAAATATTAAAAACATAAACTCTTTGCATCATCCTGTAAGCTACAAAGTTGTCATAGTGGTAGAATATTTAAGGAAACAATACCCTTTGTTTAATAATGCTTTTGACAAGATGTATAAATGCAAAACATGGCAAGAATAAATAAAAGACATAAAGTGTATGGTGAAGGTTTTCTTTGTTGTTTGCATTCACTCTTCATTCATTTTACTAGGGACATGTACAAGTTAACCATTTGCTCACAATATTTTTTAGAACTTTCTAAGAATTTCAGTAATTATTTCATTTATTTATGGATTCCTTGCCTATCTGCTCAGGGCTGACATTGAAATGAGGAGGGGGAGACAGGGGGAGAGTTGGAAACTGTCTGTCTTGTGTGAGCAATAGCTCTATTTTAATCTATTTTTATCACACTTTCTGTTTGAGTGTCATTTATTTTAGATGGTAATTAGGAATGATTAGACATTTCTTATTAGCAGTCCCCACCCCCTACTCTCCTCTTTCTTGAAGCATTGTCATGGAAAGGCAGTGTCACATAGAACTCTGAGACTTCCACATGAAATAACGATTAAGCTGACGTTAATAGCAAACATATGACTAATGTTTTGACAGAAGATTCTAAATGAATTATTAATGATAGGCCACTTCAGAGCATTTCTCTGTGTGAGACAAGACTTTTGTCTTTTCCTCTTTTAAACTCTTTATAGATATTTAGAATCAGCTTCTTTGGAAATTTTTTATCAATTTAGATTCTGTTATCATTTGAGGTGACAAAATAACACTCTTTGGTTAAATAATAAATGAACAATATTTTTAATATAAATATATACCTTGATTTGAGTTTCTAGTTTTTATTGGAATTTCAATAAATATTTTTCTCATATGTCAATGTATCAATTTCCCAAGATAATTGGCTAAGCTGTAAAATATCCATTAGATTTTAGTAGTCACCAATGGGATGCTACAAAAAGTGGAACCATATTAAATATTATTTTGTTAGGTGAGTTGCATAAGGTCATACCCCAGTAATGTCAGCTTCTTTGGAATCTATTCAGAAAAGTTAAAATGTGAAAGGCGATGGAGGCATGTAGAGGCTGTTGCTAATCTTTTGAAGACACAAGTCTGTGATTTTTCATAAATTTGGGTAAGTGACTTCCTGATATCACACTGCTGATGAATTGAGTTGATAGAATTGTGACTATCAAATGAGGGTTTCTGTTTCCCATGGGAATGTGCTGTGTGCAATGCTTATATGCACCTTATGTGATTCAATGGATGGTTTTTCAACATTTCCTCCTCCAGGTTATTCTTCAATACATTTATAGTGATTTCCATGTAATCATTTCCTCCCAGGATCACATCGTTCAGACTTTGCTTTATTGAATTAAAGCTAAAGAGCTGATCTTTTTCTTTTGGCCTTTGGAAGAAAAGGGAACAAAATCACAATTGAGTGATGACTTTTCTAATCTCCTATCTATCTCACCACATTATCTCACCCTCTCAGCTCTTGTCTCTGACAATTGTGCATGAAATCAAACTACAAGCTTCTGCATTTTGGTTGACTTTTATTCTCCTCTTCCTTTTCACATTGCTTTCTAGTGGTAGGCCACCAGTGCTTGTAAATCAGATTACAGAATTTGTGAGCATATCCTGTGGGTTTAGATATCTTAAATCCAAAGATACTTAATCTTTAGGTCTATCTCAAAAGAATTATTATGTTGACAACTATTGGCCTCACTAAACATTACTGACAATACTAAAACCATGTAAAAACAAAAGGCTCATATATACTATTAAATTTTCTTAATTATCCTAGGGAAGCAGTTAACATTTAAAGGTAAAAGTTTACATATATATATATATATATATATATATATATATATATAGAGAGAGAGAGAGAGAGAGAGAGAGAGAGAGAGAGAGACTACCCAAACAAAAATGGCCTTTTTATGGTTACTATTTCTGCCTGTTGAAATTGCTCTCACTAATTACTGTCTATTCAGTCTCAGAACAAAGATGTGAAACACGGTGAATAAATAATCATATGGATTTTTTCACAAATCATTTTAATCCTTAATGGTTAGATAATTTTAGAACTACAGAAAAAAAATCCTGACTGATGGAGATTCTAAGTCACAGGTCTTATTTAGTTTTACTAATCACAATCACCACCATAACTTCAACAAACCACTTTTGAATGATGTGATGAAAGGAATTGACCAACCATGAATTTATTCATTGAGTAAATATTTGTTTCCTATCAACCATGGGTCAGAGACTTCCCCAGGCATTGAACTACTGCAGTAAATAAAACATAATGCTCCTGGCCTCATAGAGCTTAATTTATATTCTGCGTGAGAGATAAATATTAAACAAATAAATATTAAATGTGTCATTATTAATAATAAGTGTTATTATGAATACAACTAGAACAAACCAAGGAAATTGAAAATGACAATGCTGTAGTTATAAAAGATTTGGGGGTTGATGCTGATTTAAGACATGAAGGAAAATAGTGGAATAAAATGTGCAGAGACTGAGAAGAGTGGTTCATACAGAGAAAGTTTTAAAAATAAATTAACAGTGGATGGAGAGGAAACTGAGGGAAGAGGCATTTGGGTATACGAGAATGCAGTGACTGCAGATTTGTGGGTCAAAATTGGCGGCAATAGTAGCTTGCACCAAAATGGAGGCAGTGACAAAGGAGAGTCAGGACATTACCTGTTGTGTGCAGTATTTTTAACTTAGTGCTAATGGAATTTTGTCAATAGATTCACTGGATTAAAGGTATAAAGGAAATGAGTCAAAGAGTGGTTTAGATTTGCGAATGAAATGCATGGTGGTGCTGACAAGAAATACAAGACATCCTAGAGGTGAAGATCCTGAATCAGGCAGAGAAGAATCAGGAGTTGTAGACCAGGCTTGTTAACATAGATCTTCCTATAATACATGCAGAAGTATATGCCCAACAGGTAGGTAGGTTCTAATACTAAAGTTTCTGGAAAACTGAACCTGGTCGTTTAAACTTTATCATTATTACCTCGTAGTTAATATCTAAGATTATAACTTGAAAAGCAGATATCTTATTTCAAATGGCTAAGAGCAACTAAAAAGGGGAGGATTAGGAGCAAACCAAATATTAAACAAGACTATATTGTTCTACATAAAATATTTAAAATACCTAATATTTCCTGGATACACATCTTTATAATAGTAAGTGATGTTTTAAAGATGCTTGACATTGATTGGGTCAGGCAACAACCAACGAAATTTATATTTATTTTCTCAAACACATATATGCATAATATTTAATATATTTATGTAGGAAGTATTCCTGTATAGTTGTTTATTATGTAGATATATATACTCAGAAGTACAAAGTAATATGTATATATGCACACATATACCTGTATAATACACACATACAGTAGTATATATCACTTTAAATCCCAATATTATAATTGCCTAATTGCATATTCTATTGTGTATGAAGAATTTTGACAACAAGAAAGTAAATTGGTTCAAATTAACACATCATTTAGATGACTGAATGGAATTCAAAACTGAGGAATTTTGTTTCAGAGATTAAATGATTCCTCACTATACTATAATTGACCTACTGATCCTAAGAATAGCAGCAACAATTTAATTATTTAGAATTGCTGGGGCTAAAAACCAAGGGCCTCACACATGCTAGACAGGTTAGCTACCAATGAGCTACACTCCCGACACTAAACAGCTAAAAATAGGAATATAAAATTACTTTTCATTAAAATCAGTTGACCCATAAAAAAATAACTTAGTGTAGATGTTAATAAGACTATTATTCACATAGCAACTGCCTTGCAGACTGAGGGAAGTATACAAACTTCAGCATCAGCTTCACTGAAACCATGTCTGTTGCTGAGTTCCCAGGATTGGTGTGATAGTAAAAGTTACTGTTTAAAGGCACATGGCTCTTATTACCAATAATCCTGCTAGCTGACTATCAAAATTATTCTTGCCATAGCATTTTCCTCTCCCTCCTTGTCTTTCTCTTAAGGATCCTTCCAGGCCCACAGTGCCTCCTTTC
This sequence comes from Cricetulus griseus, assembly GCF_003668045.3. NCBI lineage: Eukaryota > Metazoa > Chordata > Mammalia > Rodentia > Cricetidae > Cricetulus > Cricetulus griseus. Next base: position 92,586,868 of record NC_048598.1, on the reverse strand, counting down.
AGATGTTCTGGGTTTGCTTCTTGTTCCTTTCAAGGCTAGCCTCTAAGATAGTTATATTAGCCTAAGATTGCTCCTTTGCCTGTGTGGCAATAAGATTTTTCCCGTCATTGATTTAGAAATAACTTCTGAAAACATCCTTAAATCTTTGTTTGATGAAACACTGGTATTTTTTTTATGATAGTTGTAGGTACATCCACAGGAAGTCTCTGTGAGTCTCCTGCTGTATTTTCTTGCTTCTTGCCAATGACTGTTTCCTACCCAGGCACAGAGATGTTTTTCTCAAAGGCAAGGTTTATGTGCCATGATTTTTAAAATAGTCTAGACAAAATCCCCAAGGAAAAACTGTGTAGACAATTAAAATGTCCCCTGGTTTCATTGTCCATGGACATGTTTTATTCTCTTTGGCCAACACTTTCTTATCTAGGGTTGTAACATGCATTACCACAGCAAGAACCTTCTTATTGTCATGATGATTATAATACTTTGTCACATATTGGATTGTTAATCGTGTGTAGAAGCACATCGATGCTGAGATCAAAGTTCATCTCATCCTTATGGACAGCCCAATAGAGGATTCAGAGATTGCCTCTTTTTGAGGCTTTGGGGATCCTAGGAAAACCAGTGTCTTGGAGATATATAATTCCAAGTAATCTAATGTAAAACATGACAGATATTTTGGAATGATGTTGGTAAAGCGTAACTATATCTGGATAAGAATTTTTATCACAACAAAATTGTTCACCTGTTATTTATGGAAAAATATTGCCTACAACCCAAGAAATGATCATGAGTTCTAGACAGGAAATCAGGATTACCATTTAAATCAGAAATTTAAGATATATTTTCCTGTCTATCCAGAAAGAACAATCATACATGGCTAGCAAGGAAGAACTGAAAAACATACTTGTAAGAAAGATGAAAAAATGGTATTCAAAACATAAGATTACATAGTGATGACCAGAATTCAATTCAGTTTAAACACATGATTGGGGGTACTATCTTTTACACAACAGTTTAATATATTGTAAACATAAAGCAAAAATAAATGCAAATAACCTGTAGCTTAAAAAAATATATGGGCTAGTAGTAGTATTAAAATAACTCACTGTAATGTAGAGAACAATACTGAACAGCCACAGCAAGGACGAACTTGTAAACAATCCATTAAACAACACTGGTTCATCATTTAGGTAGCATTGTTAAGCAATAAATGCATAATAGAAAAATAGCCAAGTAATTCTTTTTGACTACCATAATTCTTGATGTCTTTTGGAAAAGCTTTCTAGATAGGAGAAAAGCATGGATTTACTTCTGTCTGGAAAACCAGGAAGAATTAACAATGCATAATTTATGCAAAAATATAATATTTGACAACAAAATAAATCCCAGTATCATTTTTTTTCTAACAATTTATTGAAAGCAAGGGTGTAAAGATTTCACTAGACCCAAGATAAATGATAAACGGGTGTTTATTTGGGAACACTTACACAGATAATAATGAAGAACCATGGGAGCGCTTCTCTGCCATTCCTATCAGATTAGCTGACCCAAGAGAGAGAGCCGGCATAAGGGATACCACACCTTAAGCTTCCCTCTTTCTGCTTTCATCTGCCTGAAGCCACACCCAAAGGGTGTGGCCACTGTTAACAAGTTCACTGGCAATACTCCACTACAATTTATCATTAAATATTTCAAATGCATTAAAAAGATGAAGAGATAGTACAATGAAACTACAACTGTCTATCCACCCAATCTTTCTAGAGTCAATCCTCCAATATGTTACAATATTCATTTACTTGTCCCTAAGTAGTGTGTATGTTGTTAACAGAAGTTGAACATTTAATTTCTTCTTTCAGGTCGCCTACTTGAAAATGTCCAGGTTTTAAGTGTAGCATTTGAGGAGTTTTAGCAAGTGGGTATACTAGATGACGACTGTATGCTTTAAGTCACAGACTATCATCCTCACCCTAGAACCAAAAATGTTTGGGGTTTGATTGCAGTCGGTCCTCTCACCCACCTTCCCCACACACTCGAGGAGACCATTGTTCTGATTTCATGATCAATTAGTTGAATTTTCTCTAGGACTCCACTCAGATTCCACTCTATGAATTTCATTCAATCTGAATTCCTTTTTGAGGAGTTTTAGCCATGTTTCATCTAGCAGTATTTCAATTCTTTACATGGGGTATTTTCTTTTCTTCCTTTCTCTTTTTTAACTGTCTTTTTATTTATTGTTTGTGTCTTTGACCTCATGCACCTTTATCCCACCTGTTTCCTATCCCTTTGCCCATGCAACCTCCCTCCCGGAAATAAAATACAATAAGATATAAGGAAAAAATGGGGGAAAAATTTCGTAATGGAAGCTTGTAGTGTGACACAGTGAGTCACACAGTGAACCCTTTTATCCATATGTCTTTGCTTGCAAGTGTTCATTGCAAAGAGTCGTTGGTCTGGTTCCAGGCCTCCGGTTGCTGCTACATATAGATGTTTGGCCCTCGCTGTGACTCCAATTGGATATCTTGTTATTGCCTGTGTCCTGGAGATCTTGCAGCTTTGAGTCTGCAGGACCAGCCCTTCACATGCTCTAGCAGATCATAGATGGGGTGGATGTTGGGGTGGGCCAACTCATAACTCTGATTCTTTATCTGGGTAGTTGCAGGGTTGGTCAGGCTACCAGTTCTCTCCTGTCTTCACCATCAGGGGCAAGCTCTCTGGCATTGCCCTGGCAAGCGCACCTTGCAGAGGTGAACAAGAGGCTGGGCCAGAACTCCTGCTTTCATATCCTCAGGCTTGGCTCTCCCACATCTACACTTTCAGGGCCAGCTCAACTGTTGCCCAGCCAAGATGCAGGGGTCACTCTCCCAAGAGCTGTAGCTGGTGAGGGTCAGGGACAGCTCTCCTACTCTTATTACCTTAATCCTAACTCTCCCACCTGCCACGGGTGGCTAGGAGAATGGTGTGGAGGGCATCTCTCCCCTACCCAAACCACCATATGGCAGATGAGGGGCGGGATCAGATCTCCCACCCCCACGTTCTCAGGGCCAGTTTATTTGTACCCTAGTCAATAGAGTCAACTTTACTGGGTTGCCCAGGTGAGGTGCAGGGTCCATGTTTCCAAGTGCTGCAGCTGGTAGGGGGGAGTCAGCTACATCACCAACCACAGGTGGCAGGGGAGGGGTGTGAGGGCATCGTTCCCTCACTCTGACCACTATGAAGCAGACAAGGGCTATGTGGCCAGCTATATTATTCTCTTACCCTCAGGGCCAGCTCATCAGTGCCTCTGTCCACAGGGTCAGCTCTACTGTGCTGCCAGAGGTGAGGAGCAGGGACCATTTTCCTGAGTGCTCCAGCTGGTAAGGAGGAGGATCAGCTCCCTCCTCTGTTGCAGGGGGTGAGGGACAATGGATAAGGGGGAGCAACTCTGCCCTACCCATGCTGCCACATGGCACATTAGTAGTGTGGACAACTCTCTACACTCACAACTTTGGGGCTGGCTAACCCATACCTCTGTCAATAGAGGGCTCTATTATGCTGCCCAGATAAGCTGCAGTGCCTGCACTCATATATATGGGGTGTTTTAATCAGTTTGTAATCCAAATACAAAATATCCCCCAGGCTCATGGATTTAATGCTTGGTCTGTGTTGTTGGTATTATTTGAGATGGGCCCAGGAATGTTAATCGAATGGCTGCAGGAAGCAGATCACTGGAGAAATGTGTTTCAAGATTATATCTGATTCTTGGTCATCTCTGCTTTATTTCCTTCCAGACTGCTAAGAGGTCAGTGTCTTCTGCCACACTTCTGCCGCCATGATGCTCTAGTATACCCATAATCAACAGAGTTAAGGACTGTGAACTAAAACTCCAAAAGTGTGAAACAAAACAAATACTTCCTCCCTTAATTTTATAAGTATTTTGGCACAGTGATAAAAAGTCTAATATATAATTCTTGTGGATAAAATTTTTAACTCCTATATATGTTTCATTGGATATATGGCTACACATATTGGTTTAAATACTGCTATCCTTTTGGAAAGCAGGTATAAACTTTTTTGCATTTGGAAAAACAAGGCTAACAACTTCTATCTGGCATGCCAGGAGTAAATGCAATTCTATTTTAAAATCCTAATAGCTAGCAATTTTGTTTACCAAAATATGTTAATTTTAGCCATGTAATCAAACTTTTAAACTCCTGATGTTATCTGCTCAAATTTTCTTCAGATTCCCAATAATTTAGCACAAACACAGCTTAGAAAATATATCTGCCTGCATTCTATTGAAGCTCTCAGGGCAGGAGATATATCCATTTCACCTGTTATCATAACTGTGCTGACTAAACACACAAATGAGTAATATATAAAATATATATAAAATTATTTTTTCTAAATAAAAAAGAAAGAGGTTTTTTTTTTTTTTTTTTTTTTTTTTTTTTTTTTTTTTTTTTTTTTTTTTGAGCCAGCCTATCTTGGCACTCACTCTGGAGACCAGGCTGGCCTCAAACTCACAGAGATCTGCCTGCCTCTGCCTCCTGAGTGCTGGGATTAAAGGTGTGTGCCCCCATGCCTGGTGAAAGAGTTTTATTTTTAAAGGTATTTTTGTATATTTTAAATGTATGGGTGCCTGTGGGAGTCAAAAGACAATGTCCCTTGGAGCTAGAGTTATAAATGATTGTGAATCACCATGTGGTTGGGGAGATGGAACCCAGTTCTTCTGGGAGAGCGACACTTATCTGCTGAGAAATCCATCTCTCCAGTTCCTACTTCAAGCTTTTAATATGTTTCTGAAATATACAGCTACTCTCATGTTTGGCTTACACTTTATTTTCAGAATAAAAAATGTATTGATTGAGTACCAGCTATTTGCCATGACTTGGTATAGAAGTAATAGATTCATATACACTAAAGTTTACATTCAAGGAACAACACAAACATATCACCAAATAGATCTCAACAATAGAGAGTCTCTAGTGAAAGTAGAAAAATCAAACAAGAGAGATCAGCTAGGGCTGGGTAGATGTACAGTATTTTCTTTGTTTCTTTTGTGTTTTCTGTTTGGTTATTGTGAACTTTGCCTTTTTTATTCATGAAAACACATAAGGACATCTCTGAAATACCATTTCAAAGACTGGTTTTACTGAAGCTTCATCATGTATATATTTGACTATTTGTTCTTTAATAATCTGATTTCTCTTAAGCTTTGGTCACCCCTCTGAAAACCTTCAAAGGTTGGAGTTAGGCCAAATAACCTTAGTGAATTCCCATGAGAATTAAATGAAAAAGTGAATAGAAAATTATTTTCCAATTATTGCTAAGATGCAAACTTTACTTACAAAATATTATCATTAAAGTTATTGTTACACATTGTTCCTTCTAAGAACATAGGCATTGTAATTCTACCACCTTATGTGAAATTCCTCAAAACAATTTAGAAGCACTATTAAAGTGTTTATGTATGTATATTTATATGTATATAAATACTGCATGCATCTCAGAAAACATATGTCTAGAACTTAAATACGTTTTTTTCTCTTTTCGCCTTTGTCCTCTCTTGTATGCATAGTTTCATTATGTCTCATTTTCTCATCTTTTTTGGTGAGCCATGTATATACATATTTACACAGTTATATATACTTATATTCGTGGTTGTGTGTGTTAAATAGCATAAAAAAGAGACCATTAATTTGAGAGGAGGTGGGGTGGAGAGGATTCTATTTGATGTGAAGAGATATTCTTATAAAGGAAAAGTTTAACTGAGGCTAATTTACAAGTCAAAGGGTTAGTCTATTATTATCGTGGTAGAAAGCATGGCAGCATAGAAGCAGACATGGTGCAAAAGGTAGCTGGTAGTTCTACATCTGAGTCAGCAGGCAGCAGAAAGAGAGAATCTCTTGATCTGACTTGAGCTTGTGAAACATCAAAGCCTCCCCCCAGTAACATTTCTTCCAAGGCCACACCTTCTCCAACAAGGCCACATTTCTAATTCCTGTCAAATACTGCTATTCTCTGGTGATTGACGATTCAAATCTTTGAGACTATGGGTGTCATACTTTTTAAAACCACCACAGAAGTCAGGAAAAGGCTTGGAAAGGGAAACGAGAAGAAAATTGATATAATTATATTTCAATTTAAAATTTTTAAATAAAGTAGTGCTTTGTTGCTTTCTTCAGATGACGTTCTTCACACCCCTTCCAGACAATGCTAGTATCAGAGACTATGCAGCCAACTGTCTATTACCTTCACACTTTACCCAGATTTAATTGTAGGAATTAAATCATGCCATAACAACTCTTGTCTAAACCATTTCCTTACTCTCCCAGAGAATGGGTGAGTATGCATTTAAACACTATTGCTCTAGAAGATGTTTCTAACCGAAGAAAGATCAGGTCACTCTGCTGTAGAAACAATAAAGTTTACTTTCTATCCATAAAAAATAATATGCACACTTCTTGAGAGTATTGAAATCTCTTCATTCTTTGAATTTTCATTTTCCAGTAACTCTTGATCCTCTGCCTCAGTAGAGTACTTGGCATCTCACAATGTGTACAAATTTGTATTAGAACACATTTTGACACTTTTCTCATCTCTAAAATACCCTTCAAAGATTTCAGGAACCTTTTCCCAAGGAAGAAGGGCTTCAATCATCAATGCCACACACTTCCAAACTCAATCAGTAATGCTTCACTAATAAGGTAATATTAACAACTTTCAGTCTGTTCTCCTGGAGCAATTTGTTTCCATCTTTATTATTTCTCTCATGAATAGTCATTGGCAATCTACTAAATGGGTCAGTGTGTTGAAGCAACCCTGCAATCCCAGAACTAGGAAGGTGGAGACACAAGGATTGGAAGAACACTGTAAAACTTGACTCCAAAATGAATTCTAGGCAAGCCTGTGATGTATAATATTTTCTCAGCAATCCAAAGGAAAGGAAAGGAAACAAGGTCTATTAATGTAAGCCATATTGTAAACTATGAAATTTCCCAAGGGCCACATATGAGATGAGTTTAAATACCATAACAGATAACAGGATTTTCCTTTATGAGTTTTTTTTTTTTAGTTTTTTTTAAAACATGTATCAGTGTTTTTCCTGCATGTGTATTTGTGCACCACATGCATTCAGTGCCCAGAAGACAGAATAGGGCTTTGTTACAGGCAGTTGAGAATCACGCTGTGGTTGCTGGGAATGAATCCAGGTCTTCTGGACAAACAAACAGTGCTTTTAACCTCTAGCCACCTCTCCAAACCCAACTTTCCTTTATCTCAAAATCTTTGTGCAGATGATTGAATGCATTTCTGCATGTTGTTACTCAACTCTTACCATTTCCTTCTCTATGCCTAGAATAATGCCTGACATTATTGTGTCAATGATTCCAAATAATTGTTGATTTATCAGTGGTTGGTGAATTATATAATGGCACTATAGCCTTTTTATATTTCCTTTTGTAGAGAAGGAATGTGACATTAAAAGCCACCCCTCCTGACCAGCATTCACCAACACTCTATTGCGATTTGTTTTGCCTTCTTTGAAAAAAAAATCTAGCAAAAATGAAGCTTGTCTTCCATTCAAGGATAAAAACAAAAGAAAGACTGAAATTCAATGACAGCAAAATGTTGTTGCTTATCACAGTTTTCAAGTGTCAAGAAAAATTTATAACCAAAGTCAAAGGGATGCAGGACACTTTCAGCTGTCTTTGTGTGAATGGTGACAAGAATATACATGTGTTTCTTATTTATGAGCTAAAGCCAATAAACTTACAAGTTGAAAATATTATAAAGTGGAAAACCCATTTAATACTCTTTACCTATTGAACACTGTAGCTCAGCAATGTAATTCACCATACAGCATCTATGCCAGACTGCTAAAATGTGGCTTGTTTCCATTGTAGTAAATGTATCTCACCGCAAAGAACTAGCCTGAGGAGACACCCAAATTCAAGACAAAGTGCTGTGTTTCCTGAGTGCACTTTGATTCCACACTGTAAAAATGTCAAAACATCCTAGTTCAAACAATTTTAAATCGGGGGCCATTTATCCTATATTTATCTGCCCAAACCTGATAAACACATGGTTTTACCTATGTGAAGAATTGATTTCAGAAGAGTATGCAGAAGAAAATGAATAATCAGTAAGGAATTGTGCTGAATTTGAGTTTTCTTACTCTTATGTAAAAATTCAGAGGTGAATAGGAGAAGTCTAATATCTTCATGATGCTGTTACACAGAGATCTTATTCTGTTTGTCCTCTTGACACCTTTGTCCAAGAGGTGGCCCTGACTACTACAGGGAATATATCTGTGTTCAAATCAGAAGTTAGGAAAGGTAAAAGTGAGAAAAGGCAAAATGTTAAAAGACACTGAGAATGTAGTTGGTCCTTTATACAGGACACCCAATAAGGCTAACTTCTATGGCTCATTGGCCATATCCTGGTCCCTTGGTCATCTTTGTACAGAAAGAAAGTAAAAGAAAAAAACCTGGTTTTGATGGCAGTATTCAGATTAAAATCCTGTATTATAGAAGGGGCAAGAATTACATTATTCATACAGATTTGAAAGTCAATGTATTGCCCAAAATTGTCAGAGTAGCATGGTCTCAAAACACTATTTGTTCTAAAGACAAATGCTGTACAATCCATTTTTAAGAGGTATCTAGATAAAGACATATAGAAGTGCAGAAAATAAAATAGTAGTTTACAGAGGCTAGAAAGGCAGACAGCAGACAACTAAAATATTCAGTGAGTTCTAAATCTTGAAAGACTAAGAGTTTTATAGGGGGCCCAAGAGGTAATGACTCAGTACATAAAGTTCCTCCTACACAACCATGAGGATTTGAACCCAAACCCCAAGCATCCATGTAAAAGCCAGGAACAGCAGTACCCATCAGTAACCCCAGTGCTAGTAGGAAGGAATATAGGCATAATCCTGAAGTCATTGACCAACTGGCCTAGCCATAAAATCAAGAGCAGTAAAGGAGACACCCAACATTGGCCTCTGGTTTCCACTTGAGCACACACCAATATGAACATATAATATATAATATACACATACATATATGCACAGACACACAGAGTGATATAGATTGTCAGCAGTAGAAATATACAAAATGACACTGAACTATTTACTCAAAATCTAAAGCAATAACGACGGCAAGGTATATAAATTTTGCTTATGTCTGTTTTAGCTGTTTTTCTGCAGGGGAAATCTCTTATTGCTATACTTCTCAGTAAAAATATTCCTAAAAATAAGTTAATTGATAAATGTTGAACTTTTGTAAGATATAAAATCTGTTGTGTTAGCTGAAAGACAAACTTTAATAATTGATAGGTGTTAATCTTGGATAAGTAAGACAAACTGGTCACATAGCTCCAAGTTCTTGATACAGTCTCAAACATGAAAATTATACGTTGGATTTATATCTGTATTTCCTTGCATCATTCCTAAGTATATCTGTCTGAGGAAATTTTGTACTTGATTTGGAAAATATGTAACGTAAGCCACATATTTTCATTGTAAGTGATTATGGCCAGCTGCTTCAGTTTTATATCCTGGTTCTTATGCCATTAGCAATCTACTAAAAGCAGCTTAATATTATTAAAATTATTAATCATTTAGTACTTTATGGAAGTGATTTTAATTGCAGATTTTGTCATTAGATGCCTCAGAAAAACAGACTAAAATTTCTTCCAAGCCTCTTGGCACAGGAAGTGTTTTCTTCTAAAAGACAATAATATAATGTTGGGTTTTTTTCCCCCCAGTAAGGACAAAAAATGAATACCTTTTTTCCCATGACAAAGAAGAGTCATTTGACTTAGCATGAGTTTATCAACAATTATTCATATAGATTTTTATTAGGTAGAAAACACAATGCTTACCCACTGGGGATTTATGACATCGCTGAAGTGACTCTGTAAGATGTAGGAAATCATGGACAGTAGGTTGTATTTATATACAGATTCCGTTTTGTTTCTACTTCCAAAGTAAACAGATAGCCCCATGAGTTAGTCAGAATATTTGATATTATATCTTACAACAACCTCAAATTTGAATGGCTGATTAATATCTGCTAACATAATGTATCTCAAATACCAGCACAGGTGGAGGGAGGTGCCAGCATTTGTTCTGCAGAGTTACAGGGGATCTATATGTTCATCTGTCCTTCTGGGCCATGGAGAATCACACTTCATTCTCTGTTCCTCAGTGGACCAGTCCTTATGTGGTCTTGGAAAGGATGTGTTTGCTGTACATCCTTCTATCTCCAGTTCCTGGATCATGCCCAACCCAGTAGTTGCCACTGCTGAATTTGGATTGTACAGAAGCTTTCCTGGCTAACATGAGCTCATTTTTGAAATCACAGATCAAACCTTTGCCTGTCAGTGCTAATATATCTGTGTTTCAGATATTCATAACAAAAAATACATCTCTTTTGTGGCACTTTCCCAGACATAACTTTAAAGTAAATAGAATTATTATGTGCTTAATGTCTGTTTCTGTGAATCTAGTTAATGTTTCTATACCTTAACATGAATACAAATTATTATGTCAACACTTATTCAACATATCATCTCTAGAGTGTGACACCATACAAGCCCAGGAAAGTATTTGATAAATATCTGTTAAATGAAATAATGTGTAGTAAACATAACCAAGATGAAATTTAATTCCAAGAATTTTTAATTTAGTTTTCTTTCTACTAACTCCTTACTTTTACATAGCAACACTTGTGGATTAGAACCTATATTCAATGCCCTATAAAGTTGGGACATGAGTCATTGACACTTCAGAATTTAATTTGAAGTTATGAAGTAAAACTTTGGAATGGATGATGGTGTCTTTCAAATATACAATTTTTACAGAATGTTTGTCCAAAGCTATTTGTATAAAAATGGGTTAGTATCTTAAGGGGTGGATTTCAGCTGGGGTGTGCTCTCAGTCAAGGCTGAGATATGGGTGCTGATTTAGGAAATAACAGTAGAGAGTTGCAACCATTATTACAAAGGCATGAAGAATTTACTAAATGTGCTGGAGTAAGAATTTATTTTGGATGTCCCTCTGTATGATGTGAATATGTTCTATTATCATTGATTAATGAAAAATCTGATTTGGCCAATAGCCAGGAAGAATACAGGCAGGCAGGAAATACATAAAGAGATATGAAGAAAAAGAAGGCAGAATCGGAGACACCATGTAGTCACTGGAGGAATAAGATGCCAGAGCATTGCCAGTAAGCCACAGCCACATGGCAATACACAGTTTTGTAGAAATGGATTAATTTAATTGTGAGAGCTAGTTTGTAATATGCCTGAGCTATGGGCCAAACAATTAGAATTCATATTAAACCTCAGAAGGGTTATTCAGAAACTAGTGGGCTGGAGAGAAACTTCCAGTTAAAAGACTGGTTTTAAATGCTGAAACAGATAATTCTTCATATTCAGACAACTCTGTAAACGACAACTAAACATGGATGGAATTGGATGAAGGTGCTTGATAGACAACTGTTGCTGAATGAATTAACCAAAGGTAAATTTACTTGGGTGTCTGCAGAACAAAAGGGAGCAATTGAGTCCCAGGAATGCTTAGTGTGAGTCCTGTTCTTTTCCCACCACCACTGCCAAAAGCAGTACTGGTCTGGGTATCTTGACATGTGTTCCATTGCAAGGAACGAATCCAACCAAAAGTGATTCTCAGTGAGCATAAGGCATAGGAGCCTAGCAACACTTGTACAGGTTGGAACTATGACCTTCATTTCTAACAGGTTTGTCAAAGAATAATTTAAATTCACTAAACTCATCAAATCTAAGTTCTAGTTGGTTTTGACATATGTGTTCACCCCAAAGAGCGCTGCTGAAATCAAAATGACAAACACATAACACATTGAAAGGTCCCCTGTATTTGCTTCTCTTTCCATGTTCCCATATGACTTCACGAATCCCAGCAACAGACTACTTGGAAGCACTTCTCTATTGCTATACATTAGTTTAGTGATGCTGTAGGTTTTGAGTTTTTATTAACTAAATCACAATAAATATACATAATACACTACAGGTTATAGGCTCATTACACACGTATATTTTTGTTATTGTAGTTTTTCAAGATAAAGTTTCTGTGTATTGCATTGGAGCCTGTCCTGGAATTCACCCTGTAGACCAGGCTAGCCTCAAACTCATAGGGATCTGCCTGACTCTGCCTCCGAAGTGCTGGGATTAAAGGCATGTGCCACCAACACACATTTTTTTGTAATGATTGAATCGTGCCAATTAGGGTATCTGTGTCCTTAACTGTTTACCATTTTTGTGAAGAGAATATTCAAAGTCCTTTCTTCTACATATTTTAAAATCAAAATTATCATTTTGATTTTATTTACTTATGTGCTTATACTTTATTTGCTTTGTTTATGTAGTAGGGTCTTGCTGTAAAGTCAAGCTAGTCTGATTTGCATGGATATATTTACAGTGTTTTCATTCTAGGTAGCAGACAGGTGAACAAGTATGCTGTCTTCCAATCTCTATTTTTCAAAGTGAGTGTTTAGATAATTTGGACTTAATGTGTTTATAACACGTTTGCATTTGCTCTTATCTACTTTGTGCTAATTGTCATCTTTTTATCTTCATTCTGTCAATGGAGTTTTTAAAAAGGCTTATTAAATCTTACTCATTGGTTTATTGCTGTTTGTCTGTGTGCTTGCTTCGGGGTTACAAGTTTTACCTTTACCTAGTACATGCTTGCCCTCACACATTATTATACTCCTTCATATATGTTCCAACAGTCCTTCAGAAATATGCGTCTACTTTTCTTTTTAAGGACTATGTACTACTAGAATGCATATAAATAGATTAAAGTGTTAATATTTGAGCAACATGTTGTTTAGATAATATATTGAAATAACAAACCACACTTAATTGCCATTTCCAGTGTACTTCAAATTACTGTGAGTATTGTATCTTGTATCATTGTAATACTTCTAATGGTGTGATCCGTCTCTTCAAATGTCTGAAAAGGCTTAATTTTAAATTCATTTTGGCATTCTTCTAAGGATGCACTCTAAGTCAATAGTTGCTCTTTTGTTCAAAACAAAAATTGTTCCACTGTCCTCTTCATTGTGTGCTTTCCAGCAGTTCAACTCTTATTGCACATATCTTTGCTGTTCTCTATATAACATCCTTTTTTTTCTTGGTTTCTTAAAGCAAGATTTGTTTTTCTCTCTATCTCTGTGTTGTTTTCTTACTTGCCAACATGATTGTATTGATAGTCTCCTAGGAGATTAGTAATGCACAAATCTGTTTGTGTTTGTGAGGTGCCTGGTATGTCTAGACAGAATTAGATCACGAATGCTTTCACCTAGTGAGAAGATTGACAGATTAATAACATGACATTATTGTGATGTGCTGAAAAGAAAGGTGTGGACTTAGTGGAGGAAGTGGTTCACATGAGTGGATGTCATTGGAATTACATCTAGCTCTAGTCCTCTTTACTCTGCTCTGCACCCTGTGTTTCTTTAAATAGACATTCTCTTTCACAACATGTTCCCTTGGCCAAAGACCTGGAGGAAAAAAAAAAAAACAAGTCTGAAAGAAATCATCCCTTTTCTTAAGTTGTTTTGTAATGTATTTCCATTTAACAGAGAAATGAGAAACTAATACAAGTAGCTGTGATAAATTTGATCATGATGAGTACTGGCTGTGATTTGTTTAAATATCTCAGGATTTTCTGAGTGATTTTGAGCTATAGGTTTGGTTTTTGTTTTGTTTTACCAGCACTAGGGATATTTCAGTCATTAGTTCTTCTAAAAATTCCTCTCTTTATCTTGTACCACTACACAAATTAGATTTATTTTAAGGCACCTGGGTTTGTCCTACAGCTTCTCTAAAAGTGAAGGACACAGAAGGGGTTCTACATCCACTCTGATGGCATAAATATAAGCATGGAGTTTTGGAGCTGCAGAGAATATAAATAGTCACAAGGGCATGCACAGTGGTGAGCATCTTAATTATCTAAGATGAGCTGCCTTTGAAGGCTTCCAAAGATATTAATGAGATAGGGGAATCTGGGATGGATGCTGAGAGCCCCTAGCTGTCTGTTGGAAAGAGACATTGAGATACTGAATTTCACATGTACCTATTAAAGCAAATTCGTTTATAACCAAGTAATACCAAGACCTGCGACATCATATGCTCTTATAATAGAACAAAGAATTTGCACCCTGTGTTTTACAATTCAAGTATATCTCATAATGTCAAATATAACTAGCAGTATATTGTTCACCCCTTAGTTTTTAGTACTTGTTACTTGTTCCATATTTTGAGAGCCTATAAATTCCCTGCCAGTAAGACCTATACCTTCACTTCCTTTTTCAGATGTGACTGTATATTTTCCTATAAATATCTATAGGGAGTTAGTGTCTAATATTTTGGGCAGTTCAAACATAAATGTACAAGACTGGGTTTGTATAAAGAGGCATACTATCAAAGCATTACTCAAAAGTAAAGTGAGATTTCTATTTTGGGGGGAGAGAGTTTCATGTTGCCTGTCTGTCCTCACATGTCTGTATGCCAGAACATAACTATGAATGTGGTCTTCTTAGTATTACTTCACTGGAATTACAGGTACATGCTACCATATCTAGCTTTCCAACCAAAGTTCTATAAACAATTTGAATTTTATTTTAAAAGCTAAACAAAAAAGATCTAATTTTGGTAAAAATAAGACATTTGTTATACACAAGAGTTCATAGGTGAAGTATGTTTTTCTCTTTATCAAAAATGTCTTTCAGTATGCTGGCTATGACTACAATTAGCCTACTAGGGCCCTGGATTAAAGTTTTATATATGTATGTGTATATAATAAATTTATATCAGAAAATATGTGAGAAAAAGCCTCTAGAAAATTCAAAAATTTGATAGTCTGATGGATCTGCAGAGACAAATATTCCACTCAAAAAGCTTGAGATTCACATCAATAATACTTATGAGAAAGATATATATAATTAAATAGACATATAAATATCTATGATATATATCAATTGATATATTTATCAATAGATTTTTATTTAATATTGATATATAATTTAATACGGATATTAATTTATGTGTATGTGCATATGTATACACACAAATATGTTAACTGTTTTCACATACTTCAGGAAAGGGGAATGCTTCTGTAGATATGCTTTCAGTAACATAGTATTTACATTTATCATAACTACAAAATATTTCAATTTTGTAAAGAAAGCACAACATGCATAAGCCAATTGCTCTAAGTTGGAATATATAGGTAGAATAGAGAAAGCCATAAATCTATTCCATAAGTCTTAAAGCAAAGGTGAGTTTCATTAAATTTATTTTAATAATAAAGTATGTGGAGAGAATAAAATTATGTAGTAAATCCCTGATTTCTCAACCTAAGGCAATAATTTCAAGGATTTGGACATTAAGCAAATTCTTGTTTTGAACAACAAATTATGTTGAATTGATATGATTTCTTTTCATGAAAGAATAATGCTCTTTGTATAAAAGCAAAGACAAAGAGTGACACATATCTCAATTTATACCTGACTTCTGTCTTTGCCTCAAAGGATATGATTGTTTATGACTCTCTTGGAATGTGTGCTGTCTTAAGATGAAGAAACAGTTGATGGATTGCATGCAATTGTTAATCATCACAGACTGTATACATACTCAGCTGGTTAGACCTTAAAATGGGTTTTGCATGAAAAGAATTGATGTGCTATACCTTTATGCCCTCAGGATCACACAGCGTCCAGTTACAAGCCTGCATGGAAGCTGAGCAGTGGTGAACAGACACTGCACTTGGTCTATCCTCTTTCTACACCCTTCCCTCATCCTCCTACTAGGCTTTCCTGGCTGCACTGGAAGCTTCTCATATGAGTGAGAATCCTGTTGAATATCACTCATAGGCATACCCTCCTATATCAGCCTCGGTCAATGGGAGCCCCAAGGCAATGGGTAAATGCTGTTGCTTTTCTTCCCAAGTTGGGCAGTGTTTAGCTGCACTTCTTGACAACTCTAAACAATCTTCATGTGTAAATATGGGTTTTCTAGCAGTGAACTATCCAATGAACCATTGCTGTAGAAGCTTTTCCAACATCCATGTTTATGATCCTTCACCCTTAATCACAGTCAGAAAAACAGAACACATCAGCCAAAAGAACAAATCATTAAACTCAGGAAAAGACTCCCTGCTGAGCCAGAGATCACTCCAGCTGCCAGAAATCCAGGTCACAAAAAACAGAAGACCAAAGAAGAAACAGAAACTAAGGAATAAAACATCCATAGAATAAAAACAAAGTTAGAAATCAGTACCTAGACCTATAATCTTCCCAAACTCAGATGCCTAGATGCCAGTATAAGAACAAAATTAACAAATCAACAACAGTAATGGAAATATGTCACCAACAGAGCCTACCTATCCTACCACAGCAAGCCCTGAAAATTCCAGTACAGCTGAAGCACAAGGAAATGGTCGTAAAACCGTATTATGAAGAAGATAGAAGTTTTTACAAAGAAAATGAACAAATACCTTAAAGGAATCAAGGAAACCACATACACAAACACACACACACACACACACACACACACACACACACACACACACTTCTAGGAAATGAATAAATGCATTAATGAAAGCCAAGAAGAAAAGCAAACAGTTGAAGGAAACAAATAAAATTGTTCATGAAGACATGATGATGGAAAAAACAAGCAATAAAGAAAATACAAACTCGGGAACTCTGCAAACAGAAAACCTAGGCAAGCAAACAGGAACTACAGACACAACCATCACCAAAAGAATACAAGAGATGGAAGAAAGAATTTCAGATATTGAAGATACAATGGAAGAAATAGATATATCAGTCAAAGAAAATGTTGACTCTAAAATTTCTTGATATAAAATATCCAAGAAATCAGGAAAACTAAGAAAAGACCAAACCTAAGAATAATAGGAATAGAAGAAGGAGAAGAATCTCAGCTCAATGGCACAGAAAATATTTTTAACAAAACCATAGATGGAAATTTTCCTAACCTAAGGAAGGTCATATCTATAAAGGTACTGGAAACTGACAGAACACCATACATATTGGAACAGAAAAGAAAGTTCCCTCACCAAGTAATAATCAAAATGCTAAACATGGAGAACAAAGCAAAATATTTAAAACTGCAAGGAAAAGACTCAAGTAACATGAAGATATACCTACAAGTATTACACCTGACTTTTCAACTGAGATATTAAAAGCCAGAAGAGCCTGGACAGATGTCCAGCAGAATCTAGGAGACCATAGATGCCAATCCAGACTACTATACCCAGGAAACTTTCAATAACCATAGATGGAGAAAGCATGCCATTTCATGACAATGTCAAATTTAAACAATATCTATCTACAAATCCAGCCATACAGAAAGTACCAGAAGGAAAACTCTAACCCCATAAAGTTAAGTACACCCATTAAAAACTCAGGAAATAATAATTTCACAGCAACAAAACCAAAAAATGGAAACACACACACAACCACAATCACCACCAGAAAGAAAATAACAGGAATTAACATTATGATTGTTACTAATATCTCTTGATATCAATGGACTCAATTCCCCAATGAAAAGAGACAGACAAACAGAATGGCTGCGAAAACAAAATCCATCCTTCTGCTGCACACAAGAAGCATACCTCAACATCAAAAATAAACATTACTTTAGAGTAAAGGGTTGGAAGATTTTCCAAGCCAATGGAGCCAAGAAGAAAGCTGGTGTAGCTATTCTAATATCTAACAAAATAGACTTCCAATCAAAATTAGTCAAAAGAGATGTAAAAGAAATTTCATACTCATCAATGGAAAAATCCATCAAGATGAGATAGCAATTCTTAATATCTATATCCTAACCACAACATTTGTAAAAGAAACATTGCTAAAACTTAAATAGCACAACAATCATCACACATTAATAGTGGAGGTCTTCAATACCCCACTCTCATCAATGGGCAGGTTGTCCAGACATGCTCAACAGAGAAATAGTGGAGCCAACAGATGTTATGAACCCAATGGACCTAACAAATACCTACAGAACATTTCATCCAACCACAGAAGAATATACCTGATTCTCAGCACCTCACAGAAGTTTCTCCCAAATTGACAACATACCCTGTAAGAAAGCAAGTCTCACCAGACACAAGAACATTGAAATAATCCCCTGTAACCTGTGAGAACTCTATGTATTAAAGCTGTATTTCAGTAACAACAGAAAGCCTACAAATTCATGGAAATGGAACATATCTCTACAGAATGACTACTAGGTCTAGGTAGAAATGAAGAAAGAAGTTAAAGACTTCCTAGAATTCAATGAAAACAAATACAGTTCACACCCTGACTTTGGGACACAATGAAAGTGGTGCTAAGAGGAAAGTTGATAGCACTAAGTGCCTCCATGAAGAATTTGGAGAGATCTGATAATAGTGACTTAACAGCACACCTGAAAGTTCTAGAACATGAAAAAGCCAACCCACCCAAGAGGAGTATATGGCAGATAGTAATCAAACTGAGGGCTGAAATCAATAAAACAGAATGAAAGAGAGCAATACAAAGAATCAATGAAGCAAACAGATGGTTCATTAGGAAAATCAACAAGAAAGAGTAATATGTATGCAAACTACGTAAAGACATAAGAGATTCAAATTAGCAAAATCAGAAACAAAAAGAGGGACATAACAACAGAAACCTAGGAAATTCAAAGAATCATTATGTCATACTCTAATAACATGTCATCCACAAAATTTGGAAATCTAAAATAAACTGAATTTTTTTCTTTATAGATACCACTTACCAAAGTTAAATATTATATAAAAATATACATAACCCTTAAGGCAATGGAAATAGTCATTAAACTTATCCCTAGCATAGGTGTGGACTTTGGGAGCCCAATCCACATACAGGGATACTCCCTGAGCCAAGACACATGGGGATGGGCCTAGGCCCTATCCCAAAGGATATGATAGACTCTGGTGACCCCCTCTGGAAGGCCTCACCCTCCATGGGGAGCAGAAAGGATATGTGATAGATAGGATATTAGTTGGGGACTGGTCAAGGAGGAGGGGAGAGAGTGGGAACTGGGATTGACATGTAAAACAATCTTGTTTCTAATTCAAATAAAAAAAATAAAAAGGTCTCCCAACAAAAAAATCCCAGGGCCACATGGTTTTAGGGGAGAATTCTACCAGACATTCAAAAAGAACTAAGGATAATACTCCTCAAATTACTTCACAAAATATAAAACAGAAGGAACATTGCCAAATTCATCTTATGAGGCCTGATACCCAAACCACACAAGGATTCATTAAAGAACAAGGATTATGAAAAAATTTTCCTTATGAACGCTGATGCAAAACTATTCCATACAATACTCCCAAACCAAATCCAAGGATGCATTAAAAAGAACATCCATGATGATTAAGGATGCTTCATCCCAGAGATGCAGGGATGGTTCAATATTCAAAAATATGTCAATGTAATTCACCAAACAATCAAACAAACAAAAAATACAAAACAACCCAGGAGATCACCTCATTAGATGCTGAAAATGCCTTTGACAAAACCAACCAACACCCTTCATGAAAAAAGTATTGGAAACATCAAGGATACAAGGGACACACCTAGTCTTAATAAAGGCAATTTAGAGTAAGCCAAAAGCCAACAACAAATTAAATGGAGAGAAACTCAAAGCAATTCCACTAAGATCAGGAACAAGACAAGGCCATCCACTCTCTCCATATTTGCTGTGTATAGTGTTCGAAATATTAGCTAGAGCAGTAAGACAACTAAAGGAGATCAACGGGATAAAAATTAGAAAGAAATAAACCAAAGTGCTGCTATTTGTAGATGATATGCTAGTATATATTAGCCATACCAAAATTCTACCACGGAACCCCTATGTCTGATAAACACCTTTAGGAAAGTGGCTATATACAAGATTAAATTAAAAAATCAGTATTCATTATATACATAAAGAACAAATGGGGTGAGAAACAACTCACAATTCTGAAGGGAAACAACACCCTTCAGAATAACCACAAATAAAATAAAATATCTCATAATAATTCTACCCAAGCAAGTTAAAGACTTACATGACAATAACTTGAAGTCTTTGAAGAAAGAAATTGAAGAAGATATTACAAGATAGAAAGGTCTCTCATGGTCATGGAACTATAGGATTAACATAGTATAAATGACCATCCTAACACAAACAATCTACATGTTATGTGTTATACAGGATTAGTTAAAGATGCATCACATTTTTTATGCTGTGGAATATATGTTAAATGATGCAAAGTTGTGTGCTGGGGGGTAAAGGTAGAGCAGAACTTGTGGGACTGGCCAACCAATAACTGGTCCAGCTTGATACCCCTGCCACAATGGCTATCCTAAACCTGACACTGACTGGAGCTCCAGGAACTGGAGGCAGGAGAGCCCAGATATGTAGGTTAGAACCAAACAGGACTGGACAAAAAACACATTGAAATGATTTGTAATGATATTTTGCTCTAGTTGTAGACCAGAGCCCAGCATGATCATCATCAGAGAGTTTCATCCAATAACTGATAGGAGCAGATGCAGAGAACCATAGCCAAATATTAGGCAGAGTTTAGGGCATCTTGATGAAGAGGGGGAGAAGGATTGTAGGAGTCAGAGGTGTCAAAGACACCAGAAGAACATAGCACAAGGAATCAACTAACCAGGCCTCATCAGGATTACAGAGACTTTATGGGTCTGACCTAGATCCTCTACATATGTGTTAGTGTTGTACAGCTTGGTGTTCTTGTAGGACACCTAACAGTCAGAGCAGGAGCTGTCTCTGAATATTTGCCTTCTTTTGAGACCCTTTTCCTCCTATGGGGCTGCATCATCCAGTCTTGATATGAGAGGCTGTGCCTAGTCTTATTGTAATTTGTTATGTCATGTTTGATTGATATCCCTGGGAGGCCTGTTCTTTTCTGAAAGGAAAAAGAGTAGTGGATATGGGGGAGAAAGGAAATTGAACAGGGGGGCAGGAGGAAGGTTGGAGGGGAGAAGGGAGGGGACACTGTGTTGGGGATGTAATATATTAAAGAATAATCAATTCATTCATTAATTAAAAAGAAAAATATTCAATAATATTAGCTATTATCATGGATATGAAAAAGGAAAATTGTAATGATATAACATTGCATTCTAATTTGACTGGCTAATATTAAGATAGCCAAAATATAGAAAACATTAGCAAAGATGCATGCACTGTTGGTAGCAATTTGTATGGCTGCTATGGAAAAATATATGATATTTCCTTAAAAACAAAGAAAGAAATTTTAGATTATCTAGCTCTAACACTACTAGGAATACACTGATAAAATGAATGAGTCATCAAAAGTTGATAACTGTATGCTCACATTTACTATAGCACTGTGTAATAGCTAAGGTGTAGGATCAGCCTGTGTATTCATCAATGGGTAAATGAATAAAGAACAATAAAATATATATGCATGTAATGGGTGATTTATTAAGTATCCAATAAAAAGAATTTAATCTTATGCCTTGCAACAAATGGGTGGAACTCAACCATATCATGTAATACGTAGTAAAATAAAAAATTGGTAGGGACTAGGAAATGTATGAGGGAGGCGTGAAGTAGGGCAACGATGAAAGATGGCTGAATGGATAGATATGTCGATGTGCACTGTGTACATTAGGTGGATATGTAACAGTAAATTCATATATGTTAATAAAATGGATATTTTAAAAACATTTCTTAAAATGATACAGCATGTCCAAAGGATGTACAACAGTATCCATGATATGGAAATGCAGTAGCCTTCCTTGGGTAAGTAAAATCACTAATGAACTGTGAAGGATGATGGAGATAACAGCTGGAGGGCTACATGGATTTGAGGGCAACAGAAAGTAGGATATCACCTGAAAAGTCCATGAGGAAGAGGAAATGTTACATAGCTGAGGAATATTTTTAAAGCTTTACAATTAGTCATTTGGAGAAAAGGAAGCATTGCTTCTATTAAAATAAATCATCCAAATCCCTCATAAGTAATAATGGTGACAATTATCTGGGTGGATACAGTGTAGTAAGCCAATAGGAATGAGGTGAATTTAATCTGGAAAATGATGTACAAGCTTTTGTGCTCCTCTCTGAGAGGAACTTTCTAGATGATCCATTTTTGGAGGAGGTATTCTAATTGTCATATTTTTACTCCAGTTTTACTTATCATTTTCAGTTTGGGGTATACTTAGCATAGGCCTTTGATCTTAATTTTATGGTTATTATTATCATTTGAATTCTCCCTGAGAAGAGTTACATTTAGATACCTTAGAAGGTGCTTTGACTTAGCTTTCAAACTTACAAATTAGGTAATATGAACCTAGGTCTTTCATAGACAAATCAGGGTCTAAAAAAAGAAATAAATGGGTTTCAAAAAATTCTAACCCAGGATAAACACACTGTGTGAGGCACATACACAGGAGGAACTTGGAACCATCAGAGGCAAGAATGGCAAAGACAAGACTTCCATTGCAACTCCAGAACCACTTGTGGGATCTCAGGACCCCAATTTCGGACCTAAAATTCACAAAGAACAAGAAATTTAAGCAATTCTCTTTGCTTTTTTCTTTTCTTTTTTCTTTTTTCTCTCTATTTTTCCTTTTTTATTAAAAAAGGAAATTATTTTACATGTCAATCCCACGTCCCTCTCCCTCCCCTCCTCCACTACTCCCCCTAACTAATGCCCTACCCATCCCATACCCTTTCTGCTCCCCAGGGAGGGTGAGGCCTTCCATAGGGGGTCTTCAAAGTCAGTCATATTCTTTGGGATAGGGCCTAGGCCAACCCCCTTGTGTCTAGGCTCTGGGCTCCTAGAGTCCATTCCTATGGTAGCGATAAGTACTACAAGTACCACTACAAGAGGCCCCATAGATATGCAATGTCTCCTCACTGACACCGGCATTCAGGGGGTCTGGATCAGTCCCATGCTGGTTTCCCAGCTATCAATCTGGGGACCAAGAGTTTTCCTTTGTTCAGGTCAGCTGTTTCTTTGCGTTTCATCAGCCTAGTATGGACCACTTTGCTCACCAGTCCTCCTTCTCTGCATCTGGATTTCAGTTCAGTTCACGGTTTAGCTGTTGGTATCTGCTTCTACTTCCACCAGCAGCTGGATGAAGGCTATACGATAGCATAAGAATTAGTCATCAGTCTCATTATTAGGAGAGGGCATTTAAGGTAGCCTCTCCTCTGTTGCTTAGATTGTTAGTTGGTGTCATCTTTGTAGCTCTCCAGACATTTCCCTAGTGCCTCATTTCTCTTTGAACTTATAATGTCTCCCTCTATTATATTATCTCTTATCTTGCTTTCTTCTGTTCTTCCCCCAAATCAACCTCCCTATCCTATCATGTCTTCCTCACCCTCCTCAGAGTCCAAAGATATGTCCTATCTCAGCAATGTCTCGGAGTCCCAGGCTTGTCTGTTGTGTCTATTTCAGTTCTTGGCTACTCTGAGCCCTCCAAACCAGCGTCCATCTCCTAGGCAGCCCAGAAGATCCAGCATAACAGCATTTGGCACTTCGGCTGCCTATTTACTGGCACAGCCTCTTCACAGCGTTCCTTGGCCATGGACATGGAAATTCATGCCCACGATTTGCTCCTGTGACTTATTGAAGAGTGGCCACGCCTTCCTTTTGCTGAGCTGCAGGTCAGGCTTCACTGAGCAGCAAGTTGGCACTGAGAGGGAATTCAGCAGCTGTGGAGAAGAGATTCTAGGGCCATATTCATGTCTATCATCTTTCAGCCAAGGCCCACAGACCTGGTTGCAGCTGTAAATGAAATAAATCCAAAAGGCTTAGTCTTCATAATTCTGACAGAAAATGGTGTGTTCTCTATATAGAGGCTAATTAACAAGACAGGGGTCCCAGCCTTAAACTGAGTCATGGCACCCTCTGCATCCTTGCCTCTTACCTCCTTGTCTTCTGCAAGCAATCTTATTCTGTCTGCATCAGAGTCTTTCTCTCCACAATAAAACCCACCTTCATCACTGGTGGGGTTAGCTTGTATTCTATTGATCATTTACTGTGTCCAAGGAGCTATGTCGTTTTCCTAAGATTATCAAAAGGTTGCCAAATCTTCACCTTATGTAACACCTCACTTATGCTCCATACCCTCCATCACTGATGACCTGCTTTCTCCAGTAAGTTTCATGACTATGGAACTTTGATTCTGACTTCAGCATCAACATTGTCATCTACCTTACCCCTGAAATACTTACCTTTGATTCTTTTGACTAAAGTATTTGGTGCAAACAGATGTCTTTATATTTCTTCATTTGTTTTATTGTAGTAAAAGCATGCAATGTGAAATCTCTCACAACTTTTAAATATACAGTGCTGTATTGTTACTTGTAGACCCAACACTGTATGGTCAGTTTCCAGACCTTAGGTATCTTGTATTGATAAAACTATATTATACTTAACAATCGTCATCACATTTTCCCTTGTCATGTGCCCAGTAACTATTACTCTAATCTCGGTATCTACGAATTTGACAATTGACATGCTGTTTTTAGGTGGAGTCATGAATTCTTTGTCATTCTGTAATGGTTCCTTTTTCCTGGCAAGGTTCATAAATGTGGTTACATATAGCAGGATTTCAATTCTAAGGCTAAGTATCAGTCCACTGTATGCATAAAACACATTTCTGTTCATTCACATGTTTGCCTTTATGTCATTTCCACATCTTAGACACCCTGTACATGAATTCAGTGAACAATGAAGAGCTGATAGCTTTATGAGATACTGATTTCCATTCTTTTGGACAAATCACTGAAATAGGGTTGATAAGTTTTATCTGACTTTCAACAATTACTCTTTTTTGTATAGCAAAAACAACTACTGAAAATAAACTAAAGGAAATTACATAGGAAATCTACAGTTTTTAAAAAAGAAGTTGAATAAGTTCAGTACACCCAGGTTTACAGTGATGAGGCTAACTTAAGGACAGTAGCTTGTTTATAGTGTAACAGTTCAGAACAGAACATCCTCTCAGCATTCAGAAATCTAGAGAGTCTTTTAAATGCTGGAAACTGAACAGGGTATGCCAGTGGCTTGTTTTCTCTAAAAATATTTGCTGAGTAGATGTATACTAGGTTCCAGAGTCAGCAGTGGACAAAATAAAAAGATAAGTGGATCACATATGTTCTTTTATAAAATGTTCATGGATGGATGTTCATAAGACAACAGTAGGATAATAAATTAAGAGAAAATATTCAATGTTTGTAAGACTACTATGAGGAAAGGCAAACCAGGTGATATTAAAACACTAGCAGAAAGGTGTAGGCTAGTCATATGGTACAGTGAGGACTTGAGTTCAGTCCCCAGAACACACATGGTAAAGGGAAAGAAATGACTCCTACAATTATCCTCTGACCCCAGCGTCTGCACTGCAGCACATGCATTGCTACACACACACACACACACACACACACACACACACACACACACACACCACATACCAATAAGTGAGTAAAACAGAATATTTTTTAAAAAGAAGTAAGAGAAATAGTATAAATTGTGTGTCAGTGGTAAGTCTGTGTTCTATGTTAAAAGGTAATGTGAAACCAAAAATGTACAACTATATGATTTAATTTTCTATTCAAGTATACAAGCCTGAAGGAAACCATATCAGGAAATTGCTGAGACACAAATCCATCCATTTATTGTGGTACTATTTATAACAATAAAGATATCTTACTAGCCTGTCAGCAGGTGGATAGGTAAATGAAATTATAGATAGATAGATAGATAGATAGATAGATAGATAGATAGATAGATAGATAGATGATAGATAGATAGGAACAAAACTTTGTCATTCTGAAGTGAATGAAAGGAATGGAAGATCACCTTGTTAAATAAAATAAGTTTGACTAAGAAAGACAAATCTTGCTTAATTTTTTAATGCAGGAGCAGTCCCTCACACACACATATGTGAATTATCAAGTTAATGATATCAAAGTAAAAAGAGGATCACGTGAGAGAAAGAAGATAGACAAGAGAGGGTGATGGGAGAGTGAACACAGGAGCAATCAACATTCAATGATACAGATGTATGAAAAGGTCATGAAGGAACCCATTATTTTGCACTCATAATAGTTTTTAAATTCAGGAAATAGTTAAAATAGTGATGAATGACAAATTGAACCATGCTATATGTGTGAAACAGGACAGATGTCATTTATGAAATTCTTAGTGTATTTTGTCTACTATTCTAAGTGTTTTAAGCCTATCAACCTCTATAAATTCCCCCAGTCTCTGGGTAGGAATTGTCCATTTTAAAAAGCTGATATTGGGCCCGGCATTGGTGCCACACCCCTTTAATCCCAGCACTCAGGAGGCACAGGCAGGTGGATCTCTGTGAGTTCAAGGCCAGCCTGGTCTCCAGGGCAAGTGCCAGAATGGGTTCCAAAGCTATGCAGGGAAACCATGTCTCAAAAAACAAAACAACAATAACAAAAAGCTGAAACTGAAGGAGATTTAAATGACTTGGCAAATACTGATGAGAGTAGCAGAGTCACATACCAGACCTAGCCGACTGTCTCCAAAGCCCAGACTCCTTTCCAAAATATTTTTGGTGTCTCAAGATAAAAGTCAAGAAGAAACCAGTATAGAAACCTATTGGTAAAAATGTAGTTCAGAGACTTACAAAATAAATATAATGGAAATTAATTACATTAAACTAGAGAAAGATACATGGGTCTTGTCATATAGAGTCCTATATGGCAGGAAAAGGCATGACTTCTAAGTGAGATTGAAGACACGGTGAAGAAAAGATGATACAGAACAGGACCATTTGTCTCAGACCTTGCCTTTATGTGTTTCATTGTGGGACGTGAAAATGACTTATTTCCTATGAGATGCTTAATGACTTATACAGAAACAAAGGAACTGGTCACCTAATGCCACACAACCCTGTAAATTACAAGAGGTGGGGGAAAAAGCTAACACCAATGGAATACACCATTTAGGAAACCAGGATGAATGTCATCATTTACTTGACCTTAGTGGCAATGTGTACACACACACACACACACACACACACACACACACACACACACACACTCCTGCCACTTTAGTTTTCAGGATTTTAGAATCCTGATCCTGTTTTTACTCATTCCATCTGTAGTTATATCTCTATAAAAAACTATAAATTAAAAAAGTTCCTTCCTCCTCACTTCACGTAACTATTCTCTTTCTTTATTTAACATACTTTCTAATATTAATTTGTATAATATATACACATGATTTTATTGATAAAATAAAAATAATGTAAATATAAATAATAATGCTTCAGTTTTTGTTTCTCTTTTATTTTATTCATTCATTCATTCATTCATTCATTCATTTTACATTACCAACTAGAGTTTCCCTTCCCTCTTCTCCCATTCCCTCCTCACCCCACCTCTGACAGAGGACTGATATCACACACACACACACACACACACACACACACACACACACACACTATATATATATATATATATATATATATATATATGATAATAAGATGTTAAGAAACTAGACATCAAAATACCAAATAATCTAATTTGAAAAGTGGGGTACAGATTTAAACAGAGAATTCTCAACAGAAGAATCTCAAATAATCAAGATACACTTAAAGAATTGTTCAACATTCTTACTTTCAGGGAAATGCAAATAAAAATGACTCTGAGATACCATCTTATACCCATCAGAATGGCTAAGAACAAAAACACTGATGATAGCTTATGATGGAGAGGATGTGGAGTAAGGGGAACACTCCTCTACTGCTGGTGTGAGTGCAATCTTGTACAGTCACTTTGAAAATCAGTATGGTGGTTTCTCAGAAAATTGGGAATCAATCTACCTAAAGAACCAGCTATACCACTCTTGGGCATATACCCAAAGGATTCTCAATCATAACACTAGAACACTTGCCCAACTATGTTCAAAGCAGCATTATTCGTAATAGTCAGAACCTGGAAACAACTGAGATGCCCCTCAATTGAAGCATAGATTAAAAATATGTGATACATCTATACAATGGACTATAACTCAGTCATTAAACAAAACAATAACACCATGAAATTTGCAGGCAAATGGATAGAATGAGAAAAAATCATCCTAAGTGAGATAATCCAGACCAAGAAAGACAAACAAGGTATGCACTAACTCATAAGTGTATACTGATGGAAGCAGATGCAAAGATCCATAGTCAAGCAATAAGCTGAGCTCCAGGAGTTCAGTTGAACAAAGGGAGAAGGGATTATATGAACTAGGGGCATCAAGATCTTGATGGTGAAACCCACAGAGACAGCTGACCAACTCAGTGGGAGCTTAAGGACTCTGGACTAACAGTTAGGGAGTCAGCATGGGACTGACATATACTCTCTACATCTGGGTGACAGTTGTGTAGCTTTGTCTGTTTGTACAGCCGCTAGCAGTGGGACCAGGACCTGTTCTGACAGGGTCTTTGGAACCTATTCCCTATGGTGGGATGCCTTGTCCAGCCTTGATGCATGAGGCACGAGCTTGGAACTATCTCAACTTGATATGCTATGCTTTGTTGATTCCCATGGGAGGCATTACCCCTTATGAATGGAGGCTAAGGAGGAATGGTTGAGTGAGGGATAGAAGGAAGGTAAGGGGAACTACTCAATTTATTAATAGTAGAATATTTAGGAGGCCCTAAATGTTATACAAGACTTCTGTCACTTCCAACATTTACATTGTTCTTGATGTTCATTTTTTTCTTTTTGTTACTATGTGACACCTGTTAGAAACTTCAACTCTGGAACTTACTTTATCCAAGATTTCCCTCAGCTAATATAAAGCAAATATTCCATTAACCAATTCACAGGCCTATGGAAATTATTTTGAGATATCCGTACATTTAAAAATATGCACTTTGAAACAAATCCTCTGGTTGCAAAGTTCATACTTAACATGATGACAACATATAAACTCTACAGCTTTTAAATGATATTTTGAGGTAGAGAAATGGTCCTAAATGTGTGTCATAAGGTTATTACACACACACACACACACCACACACACACACACACACACACACAACACAGAGAGAGAGAGAGAGAGAGAGAGAGAGAGAGAGAGAGAGAGAGAGAGAGAGAGAGATGGATTTGTGGAGAGGCTACCTTAAATGACCTCCCCTGATAATGAGATTGATAACTAACTTATATGCCATCCTATAGCCTTCATCCAGTAGCTGGTGGAAGTAGGAGCAGACACCCACAACTAATCACTGAACTGAACTGGAACCCAGATGCAGAGAAGGACAAGTGACAAGCAAAGGGGTCCAGACCAGGCTGGTGAAACCCACAGAAACAGCTGACTTGAACATTGGGGAAATCTTGCTCCCCAGGTTGATAGCTGGAATACCAGCATGGGACTGATCCAGACCCAAGGAACATGGGTTTCTGTGAGAAAACCTTGGAAATCTATGGGACCTCCTGTAGAAGTTCAGTACTAATCCCTAGCATAGGTGTGGAATTTGGGAGCCCATTGCATATAGAGGAATACTCCCTGAGCCAAGACACATGGGGGTGGGCCTAGGCCCTATCCCAAAGGATACAATAGACTCTGATGACACCCGATGGAAGGCCTTACCATCCAAGTGGAGCAGAAAGGATATGTGATAGATAGGGTTTTAGTTCGGGGAGGTGGTAGGGGAGGATGGGAGGGAGAAGGAAACTGGGATTGTCATATAAAACAATCCTGTCTCTAATTCAAATAAAAAAAGTTGAAAGAAAAAAAAAGAAAAGAAAAAATAAAAAAGTAAATCACCATCACAGTTACATTTCATCTTATATGACTATTTTGCTAAGATGTGAGGATGAAATTCATATTATGTGTAATTATATAAAATTAATGATATAACTTTATCTAATATATAAAGGTCACAATAACCAGACTTAATACTGGCTCAAGAATAGTTTCAAAGAAACTACAGGTGTTCCACAGGAAAGGGAATACCATGGAATCTCCTTATTTCCCAATAGAACATCAAAATCTGATATTGAATTTGTGCAAATCCTGTGGAGAAGGGCACAGAAACCCAAAGGGCTTTCTTGAATATACTATAATGAAGTTCTTTTAAAACATTCTTCTATCATTTAACTAAGTATTTAGGAGGGTGAATACTGTCTCAGAAGAAACACCAGTTAAGAATTAGAATCATGTAGTTCTGTTTCTAAGACTTTAGGCAAATAATTCAGTCTGGGTTTCAATTTTTATTTATATACAAAAAGAGGAATAGAACATATGAATGTTGAACCATAATGTTTTTAATTGAAGTGTTTTGAAAGTCTCAAAGATCTCTTTTAGATCAAAACATGGGGTGAACTAGGGCAGAACTGCCCATCCTCCTGGATTATCCTAGTTGGCTTAAGGAGGGTCATACTGAACTTGACCTGTGAATGCTTTCCTAAAACCCATTTCACTCAGAATATCTTCAAAATTAATACTGTAGATTCCCTTGCATAGTTTAAACTGAAGTTAATTGGGGAGAAAGAATGGTGCTATTCACTTCCTGAACTCCCTGCTAACCTTTACTGCTTGATGAGCGTTAGGAGAGAAACATCTAGAATTCCATGTATTAGCATATGATTGGTACAGCTTTTGGATAATAAGCTAATTGGAAAATCAGCTGAGAACTTCTGCATGCAATTGTCTCCTAGGGATAAGCTCAATGAAGCTGAAGTTAACTGGTAGAAACAAGTGCAGGTGCAAAAATTAATAATAATAATAATAATAATAATAATAATAATAATAATAATAATAATAATCAAGCCAACAGGAGAGGAGCCCCTTATTAAATTGGGTGACGACAGCATCGTTTCTAGTTCTTATGAGTCCAAAAGGCATGATTAATCAATGCTTACAATTTCATTAATCTTAACTGTTTATATTTTCCCAGTGCTAATGTAGATGTGCTAATGGATAATTGCTTTCTGAGTTTCATTATGGAAAGGTCTATAAAACGCTGGATAATTCTGTGCAGTTCTCACAATTGAGTTCCTTCCCCCCAATGAGCCAACAAACATTCACTGACACAATATAGATAGAAATTAGCCATTCCAAATGGCACCTGTGTTGAATTGAGGCCTCCTGGGTCTCAGAGAAGAGCTGTGTAGAATGCTTAGCAGCCACCATCCAAACACATGGAGTTTTTCTTTTCGTTATAGAACCCGGAAGAGTTGAATATAAAGTACAGGTTCAAAACCTACCTCAGAAACATAAAATTAGAAACACAAACCACTAGCAACACTGTGTCCTTCTGAAACTAGATTGACTCCACTTTAAAACACAGCATAAATTAATATTTAGAAACAATCTTATAGAAAGTTTCAAACAGTCAATAGTGATATTGTTTAGCATGTGTCCATATCCTAGAGAAGGTTAGTCTACAATATTGTTTTGTGAGCAGACATTCACATAACCATATTGCAATGACCATATAAATCAGAACAAGCTTAGGTTATATAAAATTATAGACATGATTTCATTAAAAGAAGCAGAAAGTTCAGGTGGTACAATCTTCTTTTGACCACACACATTCTACAAATCTTACTAAAAGTGGGTTGTATCCAGTTATAACAAATCCTCAGATGTATTATGCATAAATATCAGTTAGAACATTCCTTAAAAACTCCAAATCAGAGAATCCAGGGAAGTGGTTCAATGAGTAAAGTGCTTTTCATGGAAGCATAAGGACCTATGTTGAATCTGCAGAACTCATGCAATGATTGGCACAGTAGCTAGCCTGTCTCTATAATCCTAGTGCACTGACAGCAAGATGAGAGACTGATATATCAGAATCCTATACGGCTCATTGACCAGCTATCCTGGTGGTGTGTGCAGCTTAAAACAGCAAGAGACCTAGTCTCAAACAATGTAAAAGGGGAGAACTAAAAACTCAGTGGACATGTGCATGCATACAGGAATGTGCGTGCACGCACGTGCGTGCACACACACACACACACACACACACACACACACACACACACACACACACACACACACACCCTACGGTGATCTATGATTTAGGAATATTTCTTGGAGATCACAATTATAATACAAGCAATGTAGGAATGCATACTTAAGAATTGCTTCTGTGTACTAGACCTGGCTTTGAAATATTACTTGAGGGCTTCCTACACTATAACATAAATAAGCCTGGGGTTTAAGTGCCATTAAGAGACTTCAGGCAAGTAAAGAAGTGACTCTCCATGGCTTCCAAATCTATTTTCTGTCACTTACAGAGGAATAGTAAATTTTAGCATATTTATTGTAATACAATAACAAACCGATTGGAATTTATCAAAGATGTCTAGCATATTTTTGTACTACTAGTCAACTATATTGTGCTACATTTTACAAATTTTTGCCCCAATAAAATCGATCACTTCAATTGGAAAAAAAAAGTGACTCCTATCAACAGAAATCTATATGAGATGCCAAAATTTCTCATTTTATGTTAAATAAGTCATATACTTGTGGTCCTTTGTCTTCTTAATGACTGACATTTGGAATCTCAATATAGTTTTAATATTTTTTCCCATGGTTAAGGATGCTCAATACATTAGCAAATAGTTATGGACCATTTGTCTGTCTTCCTTTAAGGAAATACCTATTCATTTCATTGGCTTATTTTTGACTAGAATATTGGGAACTTTTTTTTTTTTTTGGACTTCTTCCTAGGTTCTAGATACCAATCCACAGTTCCCTGGTGGATGTGTAGTTGGAAAAGACCTTCTTCCATTCTTCTTTTCTGCACAAAAACTTGCTTTAATTTCATGCAACTCAATTTTAATTTCTATTTGTGTGTGCATGGGTGTATGTGTGTCTCTGCATGTGTGTGTCTCTTTGTGTGTGTGCATGTGTGCCTCTTTGTGTGTATGTATGTGTGTCTCTTTGTGTGTGTTTGTGCGTATGTCTCTGTGTCTCTGTCTCTGTCTCTGTTTCTCTCTCTCTCTCTCTCTCTCTCTCTCTCTCTCTCTCTCTGTGTGTGTGTGTGTGTGTGTGTGTGTGTGTGTGTGTGTGTGTTCAAACAAGAAAGTTAAAACAGGACTTTGAGAAGGGAAGGTAACTTACAAAGGAGATGTGAGGGGAAAAGAATACAAAGAGCTGGAATATGTGTGACAGGAAAGAAGAAGAGGGTGCTGTTTGTTAGGGATAAATGCTAGAAGAGTATTAAGAGGGCAGATAAAAACAAAACATATGTGTGTATTAAAATGCTACCCTGAAACCCACTACTTGGTATGCCAAGAAGTAGAAGGAACTCTATCTGCTTTCATAGGGTTTTGTTCATTGTTTTACTTTATAATTTTGGAATGGGATCAGTAAGGAGTGGAAGGGGACAAGATAAGTTATGGTGGGTTAGTACAATCAAAACATACTGTGTACATAAGTGAAAATATCCTAATGAGATCCATTATTGTGTATAACTAATATAGGTTAATTAAAACTGTTCTTAAACACTGAAAAAAGAAGAAAATGCTTAGAAAAATTAAATAGTAAAAATTCAAAATTTAAGGACACATTTTTAAAGTAAAGTCTGCCTGGAAAGAGAAGAGTTGAGTCCTCCCAGATGTCTCCCATGTCCATGTGGGTATCCTCGTTTGTGTAGTACCATCAGCACTGTATGGTGTGCATGGGAGTATGGGGTTTAACATGATACTGGAAGTTGATCCTTAGAGCACTGCCCTGCTACCTCCAAGTCTAAAATTAAGGGCATGATCCTAATAGAATCTGCTGTGAATTGTCACGTGCCATCAGCAGTGAACTGAGAAGTCTAGGGTGTACATCTTTGGGAATAACTTGTCTAGAAGAGGAAGAGCATGTTCACAACATTGGAAATAGTACTATTTTATGGTTGTGTTGTTGTAGAAAATTTTCACTTGATGAATGTGGATTTTTTAAATGTTAATTTCATTATATCCAAAGACTTTATGACAGGCAGGGCTTTTAAGAAAGGCCTGAAACAACAATCAGAAATACAACTGAAATATCTGATGGAGTAAAGCCTATGTGGGAAGCTATAGGGACAGGGTTATTTTGAGCTGTTCTCTGCTTGCTGTAGTAGAGCTAGTTTTGCAGTTTTACTTAGGAAGAGGTAAATACTCAGTTGTCTGGCTCATTTTTTTTTTCATATTGAGATCACTTATTATTCTGGTTGTTCAGCAAATGTCAGTGGGGATTTTTTTTTTTTTAGCTACAATACAGGAAGAATATCTTTTCAAATGAAAAGCCCAGTTTAGGGGGCTGAATTACCAAAATACCCAACATAGCTATCCAGTACACAAAGGACAGTTCTAGGCTCACTTGGTAAAATGACAGATAGCTTCCTGATAAAGTTCATTAGTTTGGGGGAAAAAAAGGGCAAGGGTTATAAAAAAGAAAATCCCTAGAGGCAGAATTACCTTGGGGGTAATTTGAGAAACTGAGACTAAGCCAGCTTGGTTTGAGAATGATGGCGAAAGGCTGGCAAGTCTGAGCCTGAGGTAGACAGAGGCCAGAGACTTAAGAAACTTGAAGGCCACTTGAAAGACAAACCTGCTTCTACTACAAGCAACTTAGAACCCATGCCCTACAAAATCTGAAAATGAAGTGACACTTAGCACAAAGAAATAAACACCTAATTAAAGCTTTTGAATGCTAATGAGTGTTTTGAATTAGCAGCACTATCAATGCTTCCAAAGACTTCAAAGGAATCTGTTCCTTACATTTAATCGGCAAGTTTTCCTATATTTTTTTTAAATTTCATTTCTTTCTGCCATAGCAAACCTACACTTCCTTGAGTCTCCTGTGCCTCAAGTGACTCAAAAAAATCACCCTATAAATAATTAAAGAGACTAGACTGGAAGAATCTAACAACTATTGTTTAGTGACATGCTCATCTACTAAACTAAAAGAAATGGTTAATAATATTACAGTGCTAAATATAGACATTGAACATAGAAATATGCACTTAATAAGCTCTGTTAGGAATATGAATATCAGTAATAACTGGAGGGGCTCCTTAATGTCGAGTGCTTCTAGGCTTGAGGCAGAGGTCATCAGTCATTCCCTTCCGATAGCTTCTGGCTGAGCCCAGATGAACAAGATTCCCAGTGCCTTAAAGTGATTCACATCCCTACACCTTATAATGAAATAGCATTACTATAATTTTTAAATCTCGTTTTCTGCAAGCTCTCAGTAAAGTGTTTTTAAAATGACTGTGGCCTTTATACGAAGCTGTATTTTCATAAATTATGATGACTTTTGCTAGGTAATAAGATATAGTAAGTAGGCATGGTTTTATGATTTTTGTCTTACAATTTTACCTAATGTTCCTGGTTAATGTTTACTTTTTCTTCTAGATATATCTATTGCCAATAAATTACCACTAATGTCTTTTCCCTCTGGTGTGTGAATGTGGCCATATGCCCATAGAATTCAAAAGGAAGAATCTATATTCATTAAAAGGATATCTAAATATTTCAAGTGTTAGGCACCCAGTTATCCCCTTTTGCCCTTTCACAGTCTATACTTTAAAAATAATGCTTTGTTTTTCAGAAACTTTGCATCAGCCAATCTCTTTTGGAATTCCCTAGATACCAAATTACACCATTCAGGCAACACAATCTTCTATTTTACTAATAGGTAATTATGTTTCCCTTAAGAAGTTTTGGTGATCTTATTATCTTCCTTTAGCCTTTATTTTTTATTTTATTTTTATTTTTTTATTTTATTGCTTCTAGTTAGGGAACAAGCATATTTCAAGTCCCTTCTCCCTCTCCCTCCCCTCACCCCCAAACTTCCTCCCCCACCCCCAGCCCACCCCCCACCCCATCCACCCACCACTCCCCAGGCAGGGTAGGGCCCTCAACGGGGGCTCTGCAAAGTCCACCAAGTCTTCCTATGCTGATCCTGGGCCCTTCCCCATGTGTCCAGGGCCAGAGTGTAACCCTTCATATGGGATGGGCTCTCAAAGTCCCTTCTTGCACCAGGGAAAAATACTAATCCACTACCAGAGGCTCCCTGGAGTGCAGAGGCCTCCTTATTGACATCCATGTTCAGGGGTCTGGATCAGTCTTGTACTGGCCTCCCGGACAGCATCTGGGGTCGATGTGCTCTCCCTTGTTCAGGCCAACTGTTCCTGTGGGTTTCTCCAACCTGGTACAGACCCCTTTGTTCTTCATTCCTCCCTCTCTTCAACTAAATTCCCGATTTCGGCTCATTGTATATCTGTGGATGTCTGTCTCTGTTTCCATCAGCCACTGAGTGAGAGCTCTAGGATGGCATAAAGAGAAGTCATCAATCTCATTTTAGGGGGAGGGTTTTTAGGTTATCCTCTCCACCGTTGCCTGAATTGTCAGATCGTGTCATCCTTGTAGGTCTCTGGAGATCTCCCTGGTTCCTGATCCCTTCTCGGGCCTACAGTGGCTCCCTCTGATATCGTATCTCTCATCTTGCTCTCTTTCCTCTATTCTTCCCCCAACTCAATATTTCTGCCTGTTTCCTCTCCTCTTCTCCTCTTCTCTTGCTCTTATTGTAGCAGCTCCTCCCCCCCCACCCTCATGCCCCCAATTAGTTCGGGAGTTCATGCCACTTCCATTCCTGGGGACCATTTATTCCTTAGAGTCCTTCATGTTTCCTAGTTTCTTTGGTGAAGAGCATTATATACTGGTAATCTTTTGCTCTATGTCTAACATTCATATATCAGTGAGTACATACCTTGTTTGTCTTTTTGTGACTGGGTTACCTCACTCAGGATGGTTTCCTCTAGTTCCATCCATTTGCCTGCGAATTTCAAGATTCCGTTGCTTTTTTCTGCTGAGTAGCACTCTATTGTATAGATGTGCCACATTTTCTCAATCCATTCTTCAGTAGAGGGGATCTAGGTTGTTTCCAGGTTCTGGCTATTACAAACAATGCTGCTATGAACATGGTTGAATGGTTGAACAAATGTCCTTGTTGTAAGTACATGCCCTATTTGGGTATATACCCAAGAGAGGAATGGCTGGATCTTGAGGTAGATTGATTCCTATTTTTCTGAGCAACCGCCATACTGATTTCCAGAGTGGTCTTACAAGTTCGCACTCCCACCAGCAATGGAGGAGTGTTCCTTTTTCTCCACATCCTCTCCAGCATAGATTGTCATTGGTATTTTTTATTTTAGCCATTCTGACAGGTGTGAGATGGTATCTCAGAGTTGTTTTGAGTTGCATTTCTCTGATGGCCAAGGATTTTGAGCACTTTCTTAAGTGTCTTTCAGCCATTTCAGATTCCTCTGTTGAGAATTCCCTATTTAGTTCTGCACCCCACTTTTTAATTTCATTGTTTGGTGTTTTGGTGGCTAGCTTCTTGAACTCCTTATATATTTTGGAAATCAGTCCTCTGTCAGATGTGGGATCGGTGAAGATCTTTTCCCATTCTGTGGGTGGTCGTTTTATCCTACTGACTCTTTCCTTTGCCTTGCAGAAGCTTCTCAGTTTCAGGAGGTCCCATTTATTAATTGCTGTCCCGCGCTATATTCTCGCCGGCAAGAATCACACAGGACATTCGGATCCTTCTGCAGGAAAGCTTTAATGCATCTTGAGAGAGGAGAGCATAAGCTTACCAGAGCGGAGACCCCGAGCCAAGAATCCCGTCCCCTAATAAAGGCTGGCAGCCCCGCCTGGGACGTGTCACCCTATGAATGGCTTCAGCTCCTCAGGCCATATGAGCCACGGGATAGGCAGAGATCAAGGAAATGGAAAATTACCCAGCGCCTGCGAAATAATTTACATTCAGTGCCTGCAGGCACCAACATTGTAATGGAGAATGCAGGGACGGCTCCCTACAAATTGCAGACCTCAGTGTCTGTGCTACTGTCGTAATGTTCAGGAAGTGCCAATTTGTTCAAGGGTAGTTCCCACTTTCTCTTCTAGAAGATTCAGTGTGGCTGGATTTATGCTGAGATCTTTGATCCATTTGCACTTATGTTTTGTGCATGGTGACAGGTATGGATCTATCTGTAATTTTCTGCATGTCTGAATCCAATTGTACCAGCACCATTTGTTGAAGACGCTGTCTTTTTTCCATTGTATAGATTTAGAACCTTTGTCAAAAATAAGGTATCCATAGGTGCGTGGGTCGATATCAGGGTTTTCAAATCGATTCCATTGGTCTATCAGTCTATTTTTGTGCCAATACCAAGCTGTTTTCAGAACTATGGCTCTATAGTAGAGCTTGAAGTCGGGATGGTGATGCCTCCAGAAGATCCTTTATTGTAAAGAGTTGTTTTGGCTATCCTGGGTTTTTTATTTTTCCATATAAAGTTGAGTATTGTTCTTTCAATGTCTGTGAAAAACTGTGTTGGGATTTTGATGGGGATTGCATTGAATCTGTAGATTGCTTTTGGCAGGATTGCCATTTTTACTATGTTAATTCTACCTATCCAAGAGCATGGGAGATCTTTCCATTTTCTGGTATCTTCTTTAATTTCTTTCTTTAAAGTCTCAAAGTTCTTATTGTACAGATCTTTTACTTTTTTGGTTAGTGTTACCCCAAGATATTTTATGTTGCTTGTGGATATTGTGAAAGGTGATGTTTCCCTGATTTCTTTCTCATTGGATTTATCATCTGTATATAGTAGGGCTACTGATTTTTTTGAGTTAATTTTGTATCCTGCTACCTTGCTGAAGGTGTTTATCAGCCATAGGAGTTCCCTGGTAGAGTTTTTCGGGTCACTAATGTAGACTATCATGTCGTCTGCAAATAGTGAAAGTTTTACTTCATCCTTTCCAATTTGTATCCCTTTGATCCCCTTTTCTTGTCTTATTGCTATAGCCAGAACTTCAAGTACAATATTGAAGAGATATGGAGAGAGTGGACAGCCTTGTCTTGTTCCTGATTTTAGAGGAAACGCTTTGAGTTTCTCTCCATTTACTTTGATGTTGGCTATTGGTTTGGTGTATATTGAGTTGATCATGTTTAGATATGTTCCTGTTATTCCTGTTTTCTCCAAGATCTTTATCATGAAGGGATGTTGGATTTTGTCAAAGGCTTTTTCAGCATCTAGTGAAATGATCATGTGGTTTTTCTTTTTCAGTTTGTTTATATAGTGGATTACATTGATGGATTTTCGTATGTTGAACCATCCTTGCATCCCTGGGATGAAGCCTACTTGATCATGGTGGATGATTTTTCTGATATGTTCTTGGATTCGGTTGGCCAATATTTTATTGAGTATTTTAGCATTGATGTTCATGAGGGATATCGGTCTGTAGTTCTCTTTCTTAGTCATATCTTTGTGTGGCTTGGGTATCAACGTGATTGTAGCCTCGTAGAAAGAGTTTGGTAATATCCCATCTGCTTCTATTGTGTGGAACAGTTTGTGGAGTACTGGAATTAGCTCTTGTTTGAATTTCTGGTAGAATTCTGCAGTGAAGCCATCTGGCTCTGGGCTTTTTTTGGTTGGGAGGCTTTTGATGACTGCTTCTATCTCATTAGGGGTTATAATTCGATTTAAACTGTTTATCTGATCTTGATTTAATTTTGGTAAGTGATATTTATCCAGAAAGTTGTCCATTTCCTTTAGATTTTCCAATTTTGTGGAATACAGGTTTTCAAAGTATGACCTAAAGTTTCTCTGGATTTCCTCAATGTCCATTGTTATATCTCCCTTTTCATTTCTGATTTTGTTAATTAGCATGCTCTCTCTCTGCCTTTTGGTTAGTTTGGCTAGAGGTTTGTCTATCTTATTGATCTTCTCAAAGAACCAACTCTTTGTTTCATTGATTCTTTGTACTGTTTTCCTAGTTTCTACTTTGTTGATTTCGGCTCTCAGGTTGATTATTTCCTGGCGTCTACTCCTCCTTGGTGTGTTTGCTTCTTCTTGCTCTAAAGCTTTCAGTTGTTCTGTCAATTCTCTAATGTGACTTTCCTCCAGTTTCTTCATGTGAGCACTTAGTGCTATGAACTTCCCTCTTAGCACTGCTTTCAGGGTGTCCCATAAGTTCGAGTATGTTGTGTCTACATTCTCATTAAATTCTAGGAAGTCTTTAATTTCTTTCTTTATTTCTTCCTCAACCCAGGAATGGTGCAATTGGGAGTTATTCATTTTCCACGCAAATGTAGGTTTTCTGCAAATCATATTGCTGTTGAATTCTAGCTTTAATGCATGGTGGTCTGATAAGATACAGGGGGTTATTTCAATACTTTTGTACCTGTGGAGGTTTTCTTTGCTGCCAACTATGTGGTCAGTTTTTGAGAAGGTTCCATGTGGCGCTGAGAAGAAGGTATATTCTTTTGTGTTTGGATGGAATGTTCTATAGATACCTGTTAAACCCAGTTGTGTCATAACTTCTTTCAGATCCTTTGTTTCTTTGTTAAGTTTC
Source organism: Cricetulus griseus (assembly GCF_003668045.3). Taxonomy (NCBI): domain Eukaryota; kingdom Metazoa; phylum Chordata; class Mammalia; order Rodentia; family Cricetidae; genus Cricetulus; species Cricetulus griseus. The sequence continues at coordinate 92,546,434 of NC_048598.1, read as the reverse complement.
TCTCTAGTAGTTCTGTCCAGTGGTGTAAGGGGGGTGTTGAAGTCTCCTACTATAAGTGTGTGTGGTTTTATGTGTGGTTTGAGCTTTAGTAATGTTTCTTTTACAAAAGTGGATGCTTTCGTATTAGGGGCATAGATGTTCAGGATTGAGACTTCATCTTGATGGACTTTTCCTGTGATGAGTATGAAATGCCCTTCTTTATCTCTTTTGATTGCTTTCAGTTTAAAGTCTAATTTGTTAGATATTAGGATTGCTACCCCAGCTTGTTTCTTGAGCCCATTTGATTGGAAAATTTTTTCCCATCCTTTTACTCTGAGGTATCCCCTGTCTTTGAAGTTGAGGTGTGTTTCTTGTAAACAGCAGAAGGATGGATTCTGTCTTCATATCCATTCTGTTAGCCTATATCTTTTTATGGGTAAGTTAAGACCATTGACATTCAGGGATATTAATGTCCATTGTTCATTGGTTCTTCTTTGTTTTGGATTTATTGTTGGTGGTATCATTGTGTGTGGATTTTGCCCTCCTGTTTCTTTTTGTGTTTGGTGAAATTAGATTAACTACTGCCAGTGATTTTGTGAGTGTAGTTATGTTCGTTGGGTTGGAATTTTCCTTCCAGAGCCTTCTGTAGTGCTGGATTTGTTGATATGTATTGTTTAAATCTGTTTTTGTCGTGGAATATCTTGTTTTCTCCATCTATAGTGATTGAAAGTTTTGCTGGGTACAGTAGTCTGGGTTGACATCCATGCTCCCTTAGTGCTTGTAGGGTATCTATCCAAGACCTTCTGGCTTTCAGAGTTTCCATTGAGAAGTCGGGTGTGATTCTGATTGGTTTGCCTTTATATGTTACTTGGCCTTTTTCCTTTGCTGCTCTTAATATTTTCTCTTTATTCTGTAGATTTGGTGTTTTGATTATTATGTGTCGGGGCGACTTCTTTTTGTGGTCCAGTCTGTTTGGTGTCCTGTAAGCTTCTTGTACTTTCATAGGCATATCCTTCTGTAGGTTGGGGAAGTTTTCTTCTATGATTTTGTTGAATATGTTTTCTGTACCTTTGAGCAGTGTTTCTTCACCTTCTTCTACACCTATTATTCTTAGGTTTGGCCTTTTTACGGTGTCCCATATTTCCTGGATATTTTGTGTTAGGGTTTTGTTGGACTTGAGGTTCTCTTTGGTTGATGAATGTATATCCTCTAGCGAGTCTTCAGTAGCTGAGATTCTCTCTTCCATCTCTTGAATCCTGTTGGATATACTTGTATCTTTAGTTCCTGATCGTTTATCCAACCTTTCCATTTCCAACAAGGTCTCATTCTGTGTTTTCTTTATTGTGTATATTTCAGCTTTCATGCTTTGAACTATTTCAAGAGCTTCCTTCACTTGCTTGGATGTTTTTTCTTGGCTTTCTTTAGATTCTTTAAGAGATTTATTTATTTCTTGAATTTTTTGGTTTGTCTTTTCCTCCAATTCATTTAATTTTTTGTTTGCTTTCTCTTCTATTTCTTTAAGGGATTTTCTTGTTTCCTCTTTAAAGGTCTCTATCAACTTGTTGAGATAATTTTTGAGGTCCATCTCATCTTCATGCTCTGTGTTGGGCTTTTCAGCTCTTGCTGGAGTGGAGTCCCTAGATTCTGGTGGAGTCATATTGGTCTTTCTGTTGTTGAGTGAAATCTTATTCTGTCTTCTCCCCATATCTTCTTTTACTGGGTGCGGGTGGGTTCTCTCTATCTCCTCTTGTGACCCAGTGGTGTGTGGGGGCTAGGAACTCAATGCCCACAACTCTAGATGATCTTGACGCTCCTGGTAGTCTCACTAGTTCCTAGTTCCTCGGTCGTTCAGCAGAATGGAAGAGTGGGGTGCTACCAGATTTGGGGGGCAGGGAGCTCCTCCCTGCCTGGGCTTGTCTGGCCCAAGCCCGCAGGCACAGGCAGGGGTTGGGGGATGGGGGTGGTGGGGTGTTCTGGCCTGGGGTTGGGAGCGGGCAGGAACTCACTCACCTAGTTCCAGGTCAGTTGGCGGCAGAGGAATGTAAGAATGGGGTGCTAGCAGATTGGTGGCGCAGGGAGTTCCTCCCTGCCTGGTCGTGTCTGGCCCAAGCCGGCAGGCACAGGCAGGGGTGGGGGGATGGGGGTGGGGGGGTGTTCTGGCCTGGGTTTTGGGAGCGGAATCGTAAACAACCACTCAGCTTCTAGGCACGACCTGTAGGTTCTTTGCACTCCCAACACAGGGACGGAATAGAACCAACTCACCACAGAGTCCACAGGCAGCTGCCCTTTAGCCTTTATAAGTTATCTATTCAGAGCAAAAATATAACATGTGCTATAATTTGTATTTTATTTCATTTATATTTATTCATAGGATTATGGAATCACTTGATGTTGATGAAGCCTTGTAAAATTGCCCTCAAATTGGATTTGTGGCTTCCATGTGAGCACAGATGCATGCACCCAAATACACATACACATATAACATACACACATAATTCATAAAAACTCACAAATATGCATACACTGAAAGTAAAATTTTTAAAAAGGTATGTGATACATATGTGAGGGTGTCACTAATATTTATAACCATGGTCAGTAAAAATGGCTGATGACACCTGGGTCTGCAAACCAATCCAGCCATTTCGGCTAACAAGGCTTCCCCACCGATCTTTGGCTTTCATTCACCTTCTCCATAGTTCTTCTCTAAGTTCCACAATCTTATCCTTCTTATTTTGGTTCAAATGCACTTCCTTGGTGTAGCATTCTCTTCCTTATTACAGGAATGTTGCCCACAGTTTTATGTACTGCTGGATCATTTCATATTTCCTCTAAAACAAATACCATGGTTTATAATCATGAATTTGCACTCTTCCAATTACAGTGGTATATTTATTTACAAGCAATAGAATTCCAATTTAAATGTGGAGATATAGTGTGATGATATATGCATTGAACAGTATCTATGTATTTTCTAAGCCCAACTATGCATTATAGGTGTCTGGTCACTGTCAGGAGCTTCCGGTTTAGGAAGTAAGGATTAAACTACTAGGATTGTATTCTCCTCCATACTTATTCCTGCCTCAGCTTGACTTTGACTCTTCTGGTGCACATGTTATTGGACAGGAACTCTAGTCTCTTTCCTACTCCAAATTTTGAAAAGCAGAAACAGAATCTCTCTGGGTCAAATTGAGTCACATGCCAACTCTGAAGGATTACTGCAGTTCAAGAAATGTGATGTAGCCAAGTTAGACAGACATGTAAATTTCTCTGCTAGATAATGACTATTAAAAGTAAAGGGCATATCAGTGTGACAGACTCTACCTAGCAGTGAGTTCAACACAGGAAAGATGCAACCTCAGTGGAGTTATGTGTTTGAGATCCATAATGGATACCAGAAGCACATTTTGTGATGGATGAGAATGTATTGGATTTTCCCATTGCTTTATTAGTCGACCAAGTGCCAGGAGCCTCAGGAACACTTGATATTTGTTTACTGACTGAATGGATCTATGCAAAGAAAATTGTTTTGACTGATGAAGGAGACAGAGGTTAAGTGAAGAGACAATGAACCCTGTAAGATAATGAGAATTTTCTGGTCTTATAAAAGCCAGAAGGATGACTCAACCGTGTGGTGTGTGTGTGTGTGTGTGTGTGTGTGTGTGTGTGTGTGTGTGTGTATGTGTGGTGTGGTGGGGAGGAGTATGGGTATCAGTGTGGGTGGGTGCATGCACACGCACATGCATGTGCTGGCATGTGCTTATGTGCCCAATTTTAGTTTGCCTATTTGAAATTTTTAAGTCTCACTTCAAGAACTCAGCAATGAAACTTCCACGGTGAGAAGGACATTAAATGAACAGATGTTATTTTCTAGTGAGCATGTCCTGCTGGTATCAAATGAGTTATAGAGTTCTGAATTAAACCCCATAAGCTCACTTGAAGAGACATTGGATATTTTAAGCCTTAATGTTCTCCATCTCTTTGGGGAAGGCAACTGCATATTTCCCACTTACAGTAGCCGTTGACTCTCATATGTGGATCAAAAGCCCCCCTTGAATACACAAATTTGTGGGTAGCTTGATCATGAGACCTAGGATACACCTAATAGATCTAATGTTTTCTCAGGAATATAGCTTGTGTGAAAATGTTAATCCCCATATTGCCATGTAAGGTGATCTTTAAGACATAGTCACTTTGTTACCTTTAAAACCCTGATTACTGCTGCAGTTAATAACCAGGATCAAGACACAACTAGGTAGAGCAAGAGAAGGGCACAGCTGCCAAGCTTGATGGCCTGAATTCAATCCCTGGGACACACATTGTAGAAATAACAGACTCTAATGTTGTTCTTTGACCTCTACAAGTGCAGTGTGGTGTGAGTACACACACACACACACACACACACACACACACACACACACACACACAGTGAATGAAAAAATAATTGTTACAAAAATATTTTTTAAAGGTATAACTTAGGAAAGAGAACAAAACGATGACCCCAAAGAGATAAAAAGAAGGAGGAGGATGCACCAAAATTAAGAAGAACAAGGTACCTTGAATCTACAGGAGAAAGAAAGAGAGTGAAGGACAAGGGGAAGTGAAAATCAGCTTCCTTGAGCACCTACTGTGTGGTAGATGCACAGATAACAAATTGTAAGTGTATTCTTTCAGTGGGCAAGTCGCCTTTTATCTAGATGTGTCAGACAGGGGACTGGAATCTCAGAGACACTGAATAAATTCCTTCAATCCCAAGTTCCTATTTTGGTTGCCTCTTAGAAAATAAGATAGCAAGAATAAGAAGGAAACTTGATTCAAAATCGGAAGAAATGTTAGTTTAAAAAGGCTCCAAGGAGATGCTCAGATAGAGATGTCACCAAGTTAAACTCATTTAATTTTTTTGTTGCCCAGAACTGTATAATTTTATGGTACTAATTCTAAAAATTGTCTCAAGAGAGACAATTTATCCAAAAAGTCTAGTTAGTTGGTATCATTGTTAGAATTCAACTTGCCATTTAAACTGGAAAGTTTTTCTCTCTGGAAAATTATGCATGATTAAATCATTCGGATAAAAGACAGGACTATAAAATGCATTCCCTTTGGGTGCCTCAGTAGTTTGCCAGTCTATAATGAAAGAGAATGTGCATGTACGCCTTAAAGATACTGCTAATCTCAAGGGTAGCGTGAAAACCTTTCATGGACCAGGCACTCGCTACACAGTATAGTGATATCCCTGTTGATATAATTAGGTATTGCTATTCAGTGAACCAAGACCCTGCAGCCTCTGTTGTAATAAACCTGTCTAATATTATGCACAATAATTACTGAGCCAACATCTAAATGCATGCTCCTTCTTCTTACCCACCCCTACATTTTTCCTATTTTCAAAATTATTTCAAAATGTTATTATTCTTGTAGTCTACTGACTTGTTCTTCAGGATATTTCTATTTTCTGATGCTGTTCACCCTTCTTACTCAGATAGGGTATCTTACATTTGTCCTCTTCCTTTTACTTCTCTGTCCATTCTTTAATGCATTAGAAATAAATGTTTTGCAGTTTGCATGCTGGTTAAATGACAGGCCCGTATTTATTTTAAGTGTTTAGAAAACAGAGCCAGAAAATAGTTGGCTTGGTGTCTGTTTTAAATCTGTTTCCTGCCAGGAGACAGTGGCTAAATTCCTAGAATGAGATGCAACCCTGTGACAGACAACACTGTTTCCCTTATATCCATTGTCTCTTTCTTCCCTCTACTTGGGTACTCCCATTATGTTAGAGCAGAGAATCTGCTCAGTTTCCCACAAAACTTAAACACCCCCTGGGACAAGCAAGTGCAAGCATAACCATGAGGAGCTCCTCAATTGTGGAATGCACAACTCCACACACTGGATTCAATAGACCACTATAGCCAGCCAGTCTTGCTTTGATGCTTAGGACATAATAATTCATTCAACATGGCCATTTCAGGTATTTATTATTGTAATTATTTCATTATTTCTCATGGGTGATCCAAAGTCCCCCACTTAGGGAACTATGTTATACTCAAGTTGTAGGGAGGAAAACTATCACCAAACGCTGCATACAAACAATAATTTGATGTGCTTTGAAATGGGGAGGTTAAAAGGATTAAAGTGTAAAAATCACAGCAAATTGTATGAAAACACTGTAAAGAACTTGGTCACTTACATAACTTCTGACAATGCTGTCAGTTACCCCACTGCCTTGGGAGTATTATCCAACATCCCTGAGTTCCTATCTCCACAAAAAGAGCCACCATGCAGCCATGACTGAACACCATGGCATTCCACAGGACCAGCGGGCCACGAGCCAGCAGCAGAGTCCTTGTATGACCATGTGCAGCCTGCAGCAGAGTGTCACTGCTACAGCCACCAGCACTGCCATCAGTGCCAGAACTGTGACAAAGGCTTAGCATTCTTGGTCAAAAAATCACTATGAAGACAAAAAGGGAACTCCATCCTGGTTTCCTTAGGCTGTTAAATAAAATGTGTTGTGTTTCTTGGCCTTCTGAAACAGTCCTGTCCGATGAGACAAACGGTCCTCTTACTGCTTCTCAACTGCAGTTCTGTTGCTTGCACCAATGTGCTCTCTTCTCACTCTCATTGCAAAATTCACTAAGATGTGGCATCAGTTGTGGGCACCTGAGAGGGCTGTAATGTTAGCCTATCAAGAGGAAAGAGTGTGTGTGATGCATGAAGAATGAGCTGGGAACAAAGAAGACATGGTTTCTGTTTCCATGAAACTTAAGTTTTGCCTACAAAGGCCTTAAAATATTTTCAAGTTGACACTCGAATAATTGTAGCAACTGGTGCTAGAAGATCTTGAAAATGAGGCACTGAACTACAGTCCTGGGGGATGTAAAACACCTCCTCAAAGAAGGGATATTGGGGCTGGAATGCAGATGTCACTGTCACTGGTGAGGGAATCAACAGTTCAACTGGAAAGACCTAGAAGCAGCTAAGAGCATGTGGAGTTGGAGCAGCAATGATCCTGCTAAGTCTGGTGGACAGAGACAACAAAGTGAGTAGACTTCAATAGGAAGCTGCAGCCGGGGAGCAAGACCCGACTGAACCCACAGTGCCGTCTTTCAAGGACAGGTAGATTTTATATATCAAATTATCAAACAAAGGGGTTTTGCTTGTACTAAGGTCTCTCAAACACACACACACACACACACACACACACACACACACACACACACACACACAAACACAGGAAGGATGCTTTTGTGTTTGTGACAAGCTGTCAGGAAAAGCTCCAAATCTTTCCATGGTTTATCCATAACTTGGGTTGAGTTGCCTGTGGCTAAAAGCTTAGAATTTTGAGAAATGTCTTTCCACTAAGATGTCATTAGATGTGACTCAGATAATTGCTTCTTTAACTGCTGTAGAATGGTAAATAATCCTCCTGATGCACTAAACATCTGAGTGGATTAACCAAAAAACACCTAAAACTTTACATAGCCAAATTCTTTATTTATATGTTGGAGCTAATCTGCCTCCTCCTTCGCGGTTGCAAAGTAACTAACTGAACTACCCCAAAACTTCCAGGAGTCATTATTACAGAAATACTGTATTTATATATAACCTTTATGTGAGACGAGCAAATAGCCCCAAGGGCCTAGACACATGTAATCATAATTAGTAACTTGTATCAAGCCGCAATATCATACCATCAGTATTTCTAAGATTTCATGGTAGAGGTACAGAAGTTCAATAAGCTGCTTAAGAATTTCAATCAGGAAATAATGGTACTAGGGTTTAAATCCAATAATGGTACTAGGGTTCAAAATTTGCATCTGATTGATTTAAATGAGGACAGGACTGCTCCAAGGTATGGTTGAGGAGTATTTTTATTGTAGATATGAGGGAAAATCCAGCCAGAGGCATTTGGAAGGCATCTCAACTGGGCCAGGATTAAGGTGGGGGGGGTGAGATAGGGGTGTTCAAAAGAGAAGAAGAATGAGAGAGGAAGAGAATAGAGAAGGGGGAAAGTGGACCAAGAGAGCACCAAGAGAACCAAAGGAGCTCATGAGCGAAAAGGAAGGGTTATATGGGAAAGAGAAGCTGGGGAAGAGGAAGCAGAGCCCCTTGGTGGGAGAGGTTTAGGGGTTGGGTTGGCTGAGAAGAGCTGAGGAACACATTCACAGGAACTGAATGTTTCAGGAAGTCTGCGTGTACTTTGGTAAGCCACTAGGCACTGCAGTTAGCCATTTGCCCTTGTTTGGGACCTGACACTGCTGTGAACCCTGCTGAAGCACCATCTGAACCTATAACTCAAACACTGTGTGTATATTTTCCCTCTTGTATCCAATGCATTGGCTCCTTATATCCCCAAGGATGTGAGAGGCATTTTTATGAAGATGTACCCATCTGTGGCAGTGATGCCTGTGAATCTAAGCTATTCTGATAGGGATACAGTCAGCAATGGAATTGCTGGAGTTATCCAGAGATGGGGGACATCTTATCCTTGCTATATAGCTTTTGAGTTATCTTACTTATGTGGTCCTTAGTACTAGCAAGAGAAGTTTTAGGCTAGACTGCCAGTGTTTCAAGGTTTTTTCCCCCTTTGCCAAGGATATGTTTTTTTAATTGCTGCATTTTAATTTTATTATTAAATATTTTTACTTATTCTTTGAAATTTTCATACTCATGTACAATGTGTCTTGGATAAATCTATTGCCCACCATCATCCAAATACTCCTAATTCCATTTCTTTTCCCATACAATCTATATAGTTTATCAAACATGTCTATGCTACTTTAATCTATCACATAAGCAAATACAGTTTTTGAGTTAGATGGTAAAAAGGGCAGTAAAGGGCTATGTCCCTACTAGCGATTAAAAGACACTCCAGATCTCTATGTCACATTTCAAGTCCTGACTATTACCGGGCTTCATAAAGAGTTCTTTATAGTACACACATGCATCTACTGTTGTCTATGACTGTTTTGCCATGACAACTTCATGTGAGCACTTACTGCAGAGCCTTCACAGACCAAGCCCAAAATATTTATCATGTGTGCATCATTCTTCCAGATACAGTGATGCTTGAAGAGGTGAGTGTGAGGTTAGAGGAGAAAGTCGAGAACATAAGTGTAGGAAACCCAAGATAGCAAACACTGCTGCAATAGACTCAGTGGGAAAACAAGAGTGTGCTAATTGCTAGGTAGAGTGTAGCAAGGAACTGTGCGTACACAAGCAGTGATCAGGACAGTCCAAGGTAGAGGCGCTATCAGAGAGAAGAGTGTGACTATGCACAAAGGACAGTACTCCAGAGGAAAGGACTTGCTAGAGCTTAGAGGGTAATATAACTAGAATGGGTGCCAATTTGTAGCATGAATAATCAGAGACAGATATTTGGGTTCAAGTTGAAGATCAGAAGAGCAAAACAATCATTAAGTAGCTCTTACTTCTACCAAGACTGAAATGCAGGAAACTAAATCTCTTCCTGCCCTCAATGTGATTGGGCATTAATTGCCATATGAGACCCCTTTCTTCTTCCTCTCTAGTGCTGGGATTAAAGCACTCTGTTACTCTTGCAGACTGATTCATTCACATGTATCCCAGGGTGGCCTTGAACTCACAGAGATCCATCTGCCTCTGTCTCCTAAGTCCCAGCATTAGATGTGTGTGCCACCACTGCCTGGCCTCTAATGCTGTGGCTAACTTTGCATTCTGATCTCCAGACAAGCTTTATTAGATCATAAGCAATATGTCACCACACTCTCAGGAAGGAAAGGGAACTAGGTATATTTTGAGACATAGAGAAATCATGGGTTTAAGGTTTGTCAAAGTATAGCCTATAGAGACTAGGTAGTGTCAAAAGAAGAGGTGATGAAACAGAATGAGTCAGGGACCAGGGTGCACTATGAAAATAGAGTGTAGTCAGTAACCCTACTGCTGTTATGGGCCTCAGTGCAGTGAGGGTGCAAGGTGATATATACAAGGAAGGATGGGTATTGAGAGATGAGGACACATATAGGACACAGGTATTTTGGAGAGCTGAATGCTGCCATTGGGCAGAGTATGATCAAAAGCATAGTCAAGGGGCTGAGCAGCTATGGTGCAGAGTTGTTCCTGGCCTGACAGAGTGACTGGGTAGGCTACATTCAAGAAGTAGAATGTCATCACTGAGCACATCACTGTAATACTGAGTGTGTTACAGAACAGACATGGCAGCTAACAGAGTGGAAAGGATGAATAGGATAGCTAGGGAGGAGAGAGTTTTACAGATATAATTAGAGAGATAGCTGGTTATTGTCAGGGAGACTATTACAGTGCCAAACACAGTGAGCCAAACTGGCATTGGGAAAACTGACACACCAACTTGGAAGTTCAATTCTTGGTCAAAGTCTATTTGCCCTCTGGATGGAACCTTAGCCCTACACAGCAAGGTGTCAAGTGTCTAGTGTAAACTAGGAACTCTGCTAAGTGTTCTTTCACCTGCTGGTTATGCAATTGCCTAGACCAAGGGCAGTTGTTGTTTAGGCCTAAAGTAAATCAGAGAGCCACAAAAGCAGAAGCCAGTTGCTGAGTGATGCCAAGGTACTGGGACCATAGGAAGAGTTGGCATCATGGAGCTGTGCTCTGTGTTTGTTCAAATAATAATGAGAATAATTATAAAACTCAATCCATATGTGCCTGCCAGCCTTAGGTATTGTATGTAATGTTAGCTGAAATTCACTGTGTACAAAGAAAAGAATAGCATTTTATGCAATGAAATATAATGCCTTATTCAAAATGATTTTTTCAGCTTCAGAGAATAGTAATAACATTGTACAGTAAATTAAACCTGGAGTAGATGGAGGATCCCTCCCACCCATACTGCCAGCTGTTAATACAGTTTGACAATATACCTAATCAAAACCACATAGCTTAATTGCCTTTGATGCATTCATAATTGTATTTACTAGGACTTCAGTACACAGCCTACAATATACACATGTGCCTTGATATACAACACACAGAACCCTCCCACGTTTGAGGAAACAGAAAATAAGTTTACAAGGTGCTTATTAGAAGGGGAATTCTACTATGATTTTTTTAAAAAAACAGTATTTTATTCTACATGTTGGGATAAATATTTCTTTTTTTCATCTTACACTACACTTTTATCCATGTGTACCAATATAGTATATGCTTATTAATTAATATTTAATCAATATATGTTGAACAGACCCAGCTCAAGGAAGGCATTTATAATCTCATAAATCAAAATGGAATGAAGCTGTCATATGGAAGAACAATTTAGTCATTAGACTAGCTCATTAGAATGAGCTTTTCCTTGAGGAAAAAAATGGGTGTGTGTCAACATTTACATTTTCAAGGCAAACAGTAGATGAACAAATATCTTACAACCTGTAATTCTACACAGTATCTTGTGAAAGAAAGACCAGATTTTACTGAATCTGGACAGTGAAGAATTTCTTTGCATTAGAAAAGCATTCCCTCTAGACAGAGAGCATCACACTCACAATAAAGGATAGCTAAAGATCATGGGTCTTTCTGTAAAATATACTTAATATCCTACTATGAAATTCTGAAAGTTGAGTTATGTTATATTGCAAATGGTATATTTAAGTTGCTTACTGTGTTGAAGAAAAGCCTGGTTTTAATTTCTCCAGGATCTATAAATGCTTCTTAGCATATGTAGCCCTTTATTTCACACAAGGAAAAACTGGCATCTTTGTGAACATAGAAAATGGTATTGGACAGGGAATATTTTCAAGTATTTTCATGTGAAATAGTTGAGCCTGGAGTCTATTTTTTGGATCTGAGCAGAAAAAGTTGGTTTGGATATTGACTTAAGGGATTTCGGTGGCTATGTTATAGACAAGAAAAACACCTATTAGAACTTCCATATTTAAGGCCAACTTAACGCCAGAAAGTTATTATTTTTCTTGCAGAGCTGCAATTATTTTCATTATCTTTTTCCCTGATTACACTCAAACTGAGTAAGATGAATTCTTATGATCTCTATTTTCTTATCTGACTTGGGAAAATGTGTTTCAGCAAACCCAAGATCCACAGCATTCTTCTCTCCAGGTCTTACCCCTCAAAGAAAAAACATCTTTGAGTTTCCTCTACATTTTGAATTAAAGTCTGTTATCAAACATCACACAGTGTGTATGGCTTCTATTTTAAAGAGGGCAATTGAAAATAATTTGTAAGGAATCCTCACATATTACTTTTCTCTTTTCTTTTTCTCGTGGAGCACAAGGTCAAAACAAAACCACAGTGAATGTGGTGTGGAGTCATCCTGTGACATTAACCCTGTGGGAACTTTATTTGCAGTAACTTTCATAAACTTCTATCTCTTAGTCATGGCAATATTAACAGAGACTTTTCCATTAACTTTCACCTTTTCTTTCTGACTACATCAACTGGCCCTCCAAAACTAACACATGTTCCTCCATTTCTTTTCTTCCCATTTAACCTGCAATCATTAAGGTGTTATCATAAGTCTTGAACTGTCCTAGGCCCTAGACATATTGAGACGACAGTATCCACCATCTGCTATAATGAAGCTCAGTCTCAAATTAGGGAGTCAAAACTGTACATAAATGGCTACAATATGGAGGGGTGTGTGTGCTAGAATAGAAGTCTTTCTAGTACTGTGTGAATTCTAAGGACTAACTTCTCCAATCCAAAAAAAAAAAAAAAAAAAAGATTCAGTCAGTTTGAGAGACACCAGTGAGACCAAAGGAGATCATGAATGGGTCATAAGAAATTCCATGTATGCTAATCAGAGGTTTATCCTTTTTGCTAGATGATGTAAAGCTAAGAATTAACATTTTAAATTAGTATTACCATGTCAATATTCATATCTATATTAAAAAATAGTAGATACCTTTGGTTGGTGAGTGATTAGCATGCATGAGGCCAAAACTCAGGAAAAACACAGGAGAAATTTAGGATAAATTATTTTATCCACTAGAGTGGAACTGATTAAGATATTGAATTATACATTTGAAAGAGTAAACTATAAAGTACACACAAGAAAGAAAAAGAAAGAAAGAAAGAAAGAAAGAAGGAAGGAAGGAAGGAAGGAAGGAAGGAAGGAAGGAAGGAAGGGAGAAAAGCAGAACTTTGAAACAAAGTGTTTCTGTCTAATCAATAGACAAAACTAATTTTATATAAACATCACATACTAGATAATATGGTTGCTTGTAATAGAATACAGGTTAACAATTCTAATACTACAAGTGTCTGGATGATGAAGAACTAAGTAAATTAAGGTCAGATGGCTAGAGCCAATTATATCACTGTGAGGGAAAGAGACTACAAATAAACAAAGAAGGGGGAAACAAACCAAGCATCAGATACATTGATCTCCTCTTTAGCTTGCTATGAGCACAGAGGGTAAGGAGCAGAAATGGTTATAGATATGTGTGTTGGCACACACACATTTTTTTTTTGTAAGAACTCAGAAGTAACTAAATCCTTGAGTCAATAAAACCATTGCTTTTGTTGTGTTAATACTGTGTAAGAGTCATACCAAAGATGAATGGGTTAAGAAAGCTCCTGGAAAAGGTTGCCCAAAACTACCAAAATTGTAGTTGGGTGTGGTTGCAGAGAAAGAAGGTTAACTTCTAAAGTGAGAAGTCAGAGCATTTTAGGGATATTTGTATGTAGAACATTACAACATCTTGAGATTGACAGCAACAAAGATGCTCTCATTTTTCCCCTAATAAATAGGGCCAGGTTATAGAGTTTAGGCAAGGAATGATTTGGTTTGACTTAGAGCTGTGACTGTTTCTACACCATAAGGGACATAATTCATCTTTTAGTATGTCACATACCTACTGTCATTGACTTGAAATTTTCCCTGGACACTTATTGGTCCTGATTGGGTCCATGCACAGTGAGAAAATATATAGCCAGTCAGGTACTCTGTATTTTCAAGTCAAGATAAGAGAAGAAAGGGAGGTAAAGAGAATAGGTAGAGATGGGACCTGGAAAATACCAACATCCAGAGTGTAGTTTCTTATAGTTGTTGTGCAAAATACTTAATCACAAACCTTGGAGAAATGGTTGAACATAAGTCTAGGACAAGGAAAATACAATATAAAACAAAATAACTTGTTGAATAATCAGTATAAAAATATTGCAAAACTAAAAGGATGGGCTTATGACAAAGAGAAAACCAGCCAATGATCAAAGAGGACTGTGGTGTTACACACTTTTTATTTTATTTATTTTATGTTCTTGGTGTTTCGAGAAAGGGTTTCTCTGTATTTCTTTGGAGTCTTTCCTGGAACTCACTCTGTAGACCAGGCTGGCCTCAAACTCATGGAGATGCGCTTGCCTCTGCCTCCTGAGTGCTGGGATTAAAGGGGTGTGCCACCAACACCGTGTGGTGATACACATTTTTAATCCCAGCACTTAGGAGGCAGAGTCAGGGGTATCTCTGTGAGTTTTAGTCCAGTTTGCTGTGCAGAGAGAGTTTCAAGGTCAGCTGTGATTACATAGAAAGACCCTATCCCAAGAAAATGCCAATGATTAAAATTGCAATTATTTAAACAAATTAATGACATACTATTGGATTATAATTCAGAGTTTAAAATACATGAATGCATCCTGCTATAAGTAAAAAAGAAGGAATACATCTTACTTAGTAGAATAATAAAAAAAAATCCAGCCTAATAATGTTGACATTGATCATTGCTTAAAGAGATCAGTTCTGTATCTGTTTTATCTGTTTACAAAAAAAATCATTAGAGTATTTGAAAGGAAAATAACTTTTGGAAAGGTTGGCTCTCTCAACAAAGAACTCTGAAGTCTCTGGAACTCTATCAGCTTTTTGGTGCTCCTTGCCTGTAATGTGCACTGGTGAGCACTTACTTGTTCCTGTGTGCACAATTCCTTTTGGTTAATTCACGAGTCATTCCATTTCTCAAACTTGATGTCAAGTCCATGTGGACTTGACACAGAGAGAAGGACTTGCTGATTTAATTTCAGACTATATATTTTTACCTCTACCTAAAATAACTACACAATTTAATGCAACTATAACTTAACTGGTAACTATTTCCTCAGCTGAACTGTGGAACTACTGAGAGTTAAATGTTTGTTATATATTGACTTTTTATTGCCCACAAGATATAAAACATCCATAGGTGAGATATTTAAAATCATCTTTGACCATTGGAGAAAGGACATTTCTAGAAAAGTAGACAGTATGACTGAATGTGTCAATGGGCAATCCACTAAAGGCAGCAAGGGAGCAAAGAAGGAGATGTCATGCTTTCTCCATCAAGCTGGGGAAATAGCACCCATGTGTTTACATTCTTCCATATTGGAAATAATTGTAGCAAGCATCTTGTGAATTCTATAGTTCTATACTAGGAATCAGGAGCTGAATCTAAATCAGCAATTCCAGCAGCATGAATAGCTTGCTTTGGACTCTTCTCTCCTGACACTCTGATGGATGACAGCACCGTCTGTGGCCCTTTCAGTCATCACGTCAGAAAGGTGAAGGAGTTGCTCTCTTACAGCTTTTCATTGGCAGGCATGAGGGAAACCATCCTTCACTTTTCAATGGTTGACAATCTCAGAAAGATGCAAGTAGTTGAAGCATGTCCTCTGGGGACCATACTTTCTGGAGATGTAATTGGCTTAAAACTCATATTTCTTGCAGGTCTTTTTTTAACCATCAAGGAAATACTTATGGTAAATAAGTATGAGATACATAGCTCTCATTGTCTTATTTATATTTTGCCCTTTGAAATGTATGGACATTGGCAATAAGGGAATACAAACCTCAGGGGGGGAAAGAGATCATTTGAATGGAAACATTCTTTACCAATTGCAAAAAAATGAAGCACTGATGCTGATGCTACAAAGATAATTATGTAAAGAAGGAAATAAGTGGTAAAAGAATGATATTAGTACATCCTCTGCATGCTCAAAATGTGGATCTTGCGACTTTACTAGGCACTACACAATGGTGGTATATTCTGCTCCTTTCTGGATCCAAAAAAGAAGATAAAACTGGCTTATACATTTTAAATAAGAAGAATAGAGTTGAGCATAGGCAATCAATAGTATCAGAAATAGAAGTAATAAAAAGCAAGCAAAAGATGTCAATGAAACACAAAGAGTAGATATTATAAGCAATTTGCAGACTACCTGGAACAAATGTAGAAAGGTTTACAATCTGAGTTTCCAGATTTATCTTGAAAAAAAGCATGATCATAACAAGCCCACTTTCAGAATATTTTATCAACCTCCCTCCCCTGATCTTCACATTCTCCACACTGCAGTCTTCTTTGTGTATGACTCAATAGCAAGCTGAGCCCATAGCAATAGGAGAAGACTGAAAACATGACCATAGGGTTAAGCCCTGACAAACATCAGAGCAGCTGAAATGCATCTAAAAACCAAATGACCACCAACCTAGCAGAGGCTCTCCTTTCCTGGCATACAGTGAGGTACCTGTATAGAATTCATGTTTCTCTATCAGAACTTTCTGGTGAAGCTCTGGCTGGTAATATTTGATGTATTTACTAGGGATTTTATACTTGCATCAATAAGGCTGAAATGTAATGTTGTATATCTTGCAAAACTAAAAACTATGAAAGCAAGATTTCAAATAAAGAGAAGGGCGGGTTAAGACATCAGTTTCTACCACACAATGCAAATACAAGAGAATCTAGCTGGCACTCCATGATCTGATTTAGGTCATTACAAAAAGTACTGCTAAGGGAGGTGGCACTTGATCTTTGGAAGCCTGAGGACCCCATGGTGATAAATACTAAAATACAAAATAACAATCAAAATACAAAACTAGAAAATAAGGTATGAAAAAAAAATGGTATGTACTCACTCATATATGGATTTTAGTCCTAGAACAAATAAGTAGCAGCCTACAATTCACACTGCCAGAGAAGGTAGGAACAAGGAGAACCCTAAGAGAGACATTCATGTTTCCCCTGAAAAAGGGGAAAGGACAAGATGTCCTAAGCTAATTGGGAGCAAGAGGGTGTGGAGAGGGAGTTAGAAGAAAGAGAAGGAGAGATGAGGAGGGGAGAGGAGGACATTAGGGAGCAGAAAGATCTAGTCAGGGGAAAAACAGAGGAGAGCAAGAAAAGAGATACCATCAAAGAGGGAGCCATTATAGGTTTAAAGAGAAATCTGGCACTAGGGAAAGATCCAGAGATCTATAAGGTTGATCTCAACTAGGAATATAAGCAATACTTGAGAGGCTACCTTAAATGCTATTCTCTAATGAGATTGATGACTACCTTATATGCCATCTTAGAGCCTTCATCCAGTAGCTGATGGAAGCATAAGCAGACACTCACAACTAAACACTAAGCTGAACTCGGGAATCCAGTTACAGAGAGGGAAGAGTGATGAGTAAAGGGGTCAAGACCAGACTGGAGGAACCCACAGAAATGGCTGACCTGAACAAGGGGTTGCTCATGGACCCCAGACTGATGTCTGGGAAACCAGCATAGGACTGATCCAGATCCCTTGAAGGAGAAAGTCAGTTTGGAGGTCTGGTTAAACTATGGGGCCTCTGGTAGTGGATCAGTATTTACCCCTAGTACAGAAATGAACTTTGGGAGCCTTCTCCACACAGAGGGATAATCTCTCAGCCTTGACACACAGGAGAGGGTCTAGGCCATGCTCCAAATGATATGAGAGACTTTGAAGATCATCCATGGAAGGCCTCACCCTCCCTGGGGAGCAGAAAGTGGTTGGGACAGGGGCTCTGTGGGAGTCAGGAGAGGAAGGGAGTGAGAAGAAACTATGATTGACATGTAAAAGAAGCTTGTTTCTAATTTAAAGAAAACATAAATAAATAAATAAATAAATAAGAAGATATGAAATTTTGAGGGCAAATTACTCTTTTATGCCACTTATATCTTATTTCGAAGTTGTTTCTAACCACAAAGCAGCAACATAAAATAATGATTAAGAGAAATGTCTGGTACAAAACACCTGGGTTCTAGTCCTGACTCTACCAACTAATTATCCTGAAACTTCAACACAAATACACAAATTTTCTGTGCACCATTGTTCAGTTATAAAATGTTACTTTTATATAAATATATATTCATTTCCATCATTGTCTGAAAAAGGAAATTCATCAGTGCATGAAAAATGCTTATGTCAGCATCTATCACACAACAAACACACACACATACACACTCACTCACACACACACACACACACACACACACACACACACACACACAAACCAAAAAAGCCATAAGCTATTGTTTTCCATGACCATCACAACACTTAGCTGCAGAAGCACTGATTTCTGAATTCAGAAAGAAAGTAATTATTTTGCTCTATGTCCATATTCTTGAATTCTATTTTTTTTCTCAGCTTTCATAGGATATACACTTTTACATATACAAATAAATGTATAACTACATATCTACACACACTGGGATTCACACATGGAATGTATGCTTCTATAGATGTGAAATCATGTGCAAAGTGGACTGGCATTAAAGCTGTTCAAACCTCATTCTGCATTTGATACCATTCTTCTCTTATAGAAAGTGAAGGGGAAAATGTCAATAAATTATTCATTACAGCAAATCTGATGATAGCTCAGCAAATAAGAAGGGCAATAGGATGCTGTGGAAGAAAATGTATTAAAACAATAAAATTTTCCACAGATAACCTACTTCACACTTGATTTTTTTCCAAGTAACTAATTTTTTCAAAAAATATGTCTCCCTTACCTAGTTTTGTATTTATGGTGTTAATCTACTACAAGAGAGTGCATTTTTCTACAATATTTTTGCCTGAGCTTCATATTGATTTTCACAGTGAAAATAAAGGACTCCCAGATATTAGCTGCTCCAATTGCTGACATTTCAGCCATTTAAGTATATGCACCCAAACGGGGCTTGGATATATATGAACATCAAAACACTGCTGCAGGCTTTGTGGGGTGGAGAGTCTAAAGAGAGTGTTTTATTCTCTGTTTGTAAATGCAGTCATCTATGGATAAGAGTCATAGAGAAAAAATTACATTCTTCAAGTGATCTCTAACAACTTTCTGCCAAATGAAATCTCTGCTTATTTCTTATATGATGCAATCTGTCAAGGAAGGTAGATACATAGACTACTGTTTAGTCATACTGCTATGAACACCATTGACATGCATGATATTTTCTCTGGTCATTGTCCAAAGAGGAGACCATATCTCCTACCTCAAATATTGGAAAGCCATGGTAAAAGCAATTCTGAAGAGCACTGCAACATGCCACAGAATGACAACGAGAAACTCCCATCAGAAGGCATCCCATTAAGGAAAGCATCTGCGACACTGCCGAGAGAATCATTAACTACAGCCCTTACATGAGTCTTTTGACGATTTGCCTTCTGAGGAATTTCACTAATATCCTACTGTTTTTCAGGCAATTAAAATGCAAATAAACATTTAAGGGTGTTAGATTGAAGCCCAGATTTGAAAAGGATATAACTCTACATTCACCAATGCTGCCTGGTTTCTTTTAATTGAATGCTTCTTTGTAGATTTGTACCTTCTGATTAATACTATTCACTCAGACATTCTTTCAACTGGCAGATAGAACTTTCGTTTCTTTGCTTCTCATGCTAAAATCTGATTCTTCTCCATGCCATGGCTTGTAAGAGTATTCATTTCTTCAAATATGAAGCATAAACATCCTTTCAGGGATGGAGATTTTAAATCTCTACATTGGGTTTAAGAACCTCTCCAGGAAGCACTGAAGAAAAAAGGCATTGAGGTGTTGTCAAAGATAAAAGAATAGCAGCAATGAACTATTGCATTGTGTTCATTGGCCAACTCTTCACCCATGAATAAATGTATGATGAAGAATATTAATCTGTGAAAGAAGACTTCTTACCAAGAGATAGCCAGATGGTGCCATGGCAATATAAATGGTCCTAATGGGATTATGGATGCTTCTGCAACTGATGTCAAGGTATTTCATCTCATCTTATCTGCAGATAGGCTATTATCTCAGTCTGTAATTATAATAGCTATCATAATTGTTCAAGGAACTGATGAAGATAAAAAATAAAATGTTCTCTTATAATACTCAGAGTGATAAATGAGAAACTTGGATTTCATAGTAGTTTCAAGAACATCATGCTTTTGTTCAAGTACAATTCTTCAAATATAATTTCATCTTCTCCTTATTTCCACATAAGTCCTACAGTAAACACAGAAAGATATACTCTACATGAGACGTTGTCTATTGAAATATATGATATTTTCTGTTTTTCTTTTCACATTACAAGTCCTCTCTAATAATCACTAATCAAAAGAATTAAGCATGCAGTTAAAAGTTTGTCACTCGATTCCGGCCCCCACAGAGTGCTGAGAGTCCAGAGGTGAACTGATTTGGCCCCTAACTTGTGCCCAACTTCTGCCTGCCCACCCTGGCAAATCCCACCTCGGGATCTGCAGGCAGACTGAATCGGTCACTGAGGACCCTGGGATCCTGTCTCTACTGAGTTCACTGGGTCATTCTGGCCCCCACAGAGTGCAGAGAGTCCAGAGGTGAGCTGATTCGGCCCCTAACTTGGGCCCAACTTCCATCTGCCCACCCCAGCAAACCCTCCCCAGGAATCTTCGACAGGACAACTCGAATCCTGAGGACCAAGTAACCCAGAGTCTGCTGACATCTCTGAGCCAGTGCTGATTTCACCCACCTGGAGAGCAAGTGCCTCAGACCTGCCTGCACCCAACTTGAAAAACATCAGAGTATCAAAGTCAATAGCACACACCTGAAGAGAACACCGGGCCCATACACACCAGGAAAGGAAGTGACACCAACTGTACCCACTGGAACAAGAGATGGGAAGATGACAATATAAGAAGACATCCAACAACAGGAAAACCAATATGATACCACCAGAGCATAGGGACTATACACCAGTAAGACATGAACATCCCAACACAGAAGAAGCAGAAGAGAGGAACCTTAAAAACAACTTCATGGAAATGATAGAGAATCTAAGAGAGGAAATCAGAAAATCCTTCAGAGAAATGGAAGAAAAGACAAACCAAAAGATGCAAGAAATCAAGGAAAGCCAAGAAAATACAATTAAACAGCTGAAGGAAACAGTTCAGGACCTGACAACTGAAATAGAGACAATAAAGAAAACACAAACTGAGGGAATGCTGGAAGTGGAAAAGCTTAGTAAACAATCAGGAACCACAGATGCAAGCATAACCAATAGAATACAAGAGATGGAAAACAGAATCTCAGACGCTGAAGACAAACTAGAGGAAATAAACTAGTCAAGCAAAGAAAATCTGAAGTCTAACAAAACCATAACACAAAATATTCAGGAAATTTGGGACACCGTGAAAGACCAAACCTAAGGATAATAGGTATAGAAGAAGGTGAAGAAACCCAACTCAAAGGTGCAGAAAACATATTCAACAAAATGATAGAAGAAAACTCTCCCAACCTAAAGAAAGACATGCCAATGAAAGTACAAGAAGCCTACAGAACACCAAATAGAGTGGACCACAAAAGAAAGTCCCCTCGTCACATAATAATTAAAACACCAGACGTGCAGAACAAAGAAAAAATATTAATAGCAGCAAGGGAAAAAGGCCAAGTAACATATAAAGGCAAACCTATCAGAATTACACCAGACTTCTCCATGGAAACTCTGAAAGCTAGAAGGACCTGGATAGATATTCTACCAACTCTGAGAGAACATGGATGCCAGCCCAGACTACTATACCCAGCAAAGCTTTCAATAAGTATAAATGGAGAAAACAAGATAATCCACGACAAAACCAGATTTAAACAATATGTAACCACTAATCCAGCCCTACAGAAAGTACTGGAAGGAAAACTACAACCTAAGGAAATTAACTACACTCGAATAAACATAGGCAATAGATAATCCCACTCTACAAGAACACAAAATAAAAGGCAGGGTAAATCCACATACAATACCAGTACCAACAACAAACCCAAAACAAACAAGAATAAACACTGAATGGAACTTAATTTCCCTCAATATTAATGGTCTTAACTCGCTATAAAAAGACACAGGCTAACAGATTGGATACAAAGACAGAATCCATCCTTCTGCTGAATACAAGAAACACACCTTGAGTTCAAAGACAGACATTACCTCAGAGTAAAGGGTTGGGATAAGATACTCCAATCAAATGGACCCAAGAAATGAACTGGGATAGATATCCTTGTATCTAACAAGATACACTTAAAATTAAAATCAATCAAAAGAGATGAAGAAGGTCATTTCATATTCATCACAGGAAAAATCCATCAGGAAGAAGTCTCAATTCTAAACATCTATGCCCCCAATACAAAGGCACCAACATTCATAAAAGAAACATTATTAAAACGCAAATCACAAATAAGGCCTCACACAATTATAGTGGGAGACTTCAACACCCCACTCTCCCCACTGGACAGGACCACCAGACAGAAACTTAACAAAGGGACAAAGGAACTAACAGAAGTTATGACCCAATTTGGATTAACAGACATTTATAGAACTTTCTTTAAAAACACAAAAGAGTATAACTTCTTTACAGCATCACATGAACCTTCTCAAAAATTGACCACATTCTCGGCAACAAAGCAAACCTCAACAGGTACAAAAAAAAAATTGGAATAATCCCCTGTGTCTTATCAGACCACCATGCTTTAAAGATAGAAATCAAAAACAAATCAAAGTGCAAAAAACCTACCAACTCATGTAAATTGAACAACACACATTTGCAACATTCCTGGGTCAAGGAAGAAATAAAGAAAGAAATTAAAGACTTCTTAGAATTCAATGAAAATGTTGACACAACATACCCAAACTTATGGGACACTTTGAAAGCAGGACTAAGAGGCAAGTTCATAGTTCTAAGTGCTCACATGAAGAAACTAGAGAATACCCACACCAGAGATCTGACATCACATCTGAAAGCTCTAGAAAAAATGGAAGCAGATTCACCCTGGAGGAGCAGATGCCGGGAAATAATCAAACTGGGGGCAGAAATCAATGAAGTCGAAACAAAGAAAACAATTCAATGAATCAATAGATCAAAGAGCTGGTTCTTTGAGAAAATCAACAAAATAGACAAACCGTTATCCAAATTAATCAAAAGGCTAAGGGATCATGCAAATTACCAAAATCAGAAATGAAAAGGGGGACATAACAACAGAAATCCACTGAATCTTCAGGTCATACTTTGAAAACCTGTACTCCACAAAATTGGAAAATTTAAAGGAAATGGACAATTTTCTGGACAGTTATCACTTACCAAAATTGAATCAAGAACAGAGAAGTACCTTAAACAGACCTATAACCTCTAAGGAAATAGAAGCAGTCATCAAAAGTCTCCCAACCAAAAAAAGCCCTGGGCCAGATGGATTCACCACAGAAATCTACCACAAATTCAAAGAAGTGCTAATACCAATACTCCTCAAATTGTTCCACACAATAGAAGCAGAAGGGACATTGCCAAACTCTTTTTACGAGGCTACAATAACCTTGATACCCAAGCCACACAAAGACACAACTGAGAAAGAGAACTACAGACCAATATCCCTCATGAATATTGATGGAAAAATTCTCAATAAAATCCTAGCAAATCGAAAACAAGATCATATCAGAGAAATCATCCACCATGACCAAGTAGGCTTCATCCCAGGGATGCAAGGATGGTTCAACATACAAAAATCTATCAATGTAATCCACCATATAAACAGATTGAGGAAAAAAAAACACATGATCATCTCACTAGATGCCAAAAAAGCCTTTGACAAAATCCAACACCCCTTCATGATAAAGGTCTTGGAGAAATCAGGGATAACAGGAACATATCTCAACATAATAAAAGCAATATACAGCAAGCCAACAGCCAACATCAAATTAAATGGAGAGAAACTCGATCCAATTCCTCTAAAATCAGGGACAAGACAAGGCTGTCCACTCTCTCCATACCTCTTCAATATTGTTCTTGAAGTCCCACCTAGAGCAATAAGACAACAAAAGGAGATCAAGGGAATACAAATCGGAAAGGAAGAAGTCAAATTCTCACTATTTGCAGACGATATGATAGTCTACATTAATGACCCGAAAAACTGCCAGGGAACACCTACAGCTGATAAACACCTTCAGCAAAGTGGCAGGATACAAGATTAACTAAAAAAAATGCATAGCCCTACTATACACCGATGATACATTGGTGGAGAAAGAAATCAGAGAAACATCACCCTTTACAATTGCCACAAACAACATAAAGTACCTTGGGGTAACACTAACCAAAATTGTGAAAGACCTGTACCATAAGAATTTTGAGTCTCTAAAGAAAGAAATTAAAGAAGATACCAGAAAATGGAAAGATCTCCCATGGTCTTGGATAGGTAGGATCAAAACAGTAAAAATGGCAATCTTGCCAAAAGCAATCTACAGATTCAATGCAATCCCCATCTAAATCCCAACCCAATTTTTCACAGATCTTGAAAGAACAATTCTCAACTTTATATGGAGAAACAAAAGACCCAGGATAGCCAAAACATCTGCTTCCTGAACATTACACCAGTAGCACAGACACTGAGGTCAACAATTAATAATTGGGAACTCCTGAATCTGAGAAGCTTCTATAAGGCAAAGCAGACAGTCAGTAAGACAAAATGGCAGCCCACAGACTGGGAAAAGATATTCACCAACCCTACATCTGACAGAGGGCTGATCTCCAAAATATACAAAGAACTCAAGAAGCTAGTCCCCCAAACACCAAACAATCCAATTAAAATGTGGGGTACAGAACTAAATAGACAAGTCTCAATAGAGGAATCTAAAATGGCTGAAAGACACATGAGAAAGTGTTCAACATCCTTAGTCATCAGGGAAATGCAAATCAAAACAACTCTGAGATACCATCTTGCTCCTGTCACAATGGCTAAAATCAAAAATACCAATGACAGCTTATGCTGGAGAGGATTTGGAGAACACTCCTCCACTGCTGGTGGGAATGCCAACTTGTACAGCCACTGTGGAAATCAGTATAGCAACTCCTCAAGAAAATGGGAATGAGTCTACCACAAGATCCAGCAATTCTACTCCTAGGCATATACCCAAAAGAGGCACATTCATATAAAAAGGACATATGTTCAACCATGTTCATAGCAGCATTATTTGTAATAGCCAGAAACTGGAAGCAGCCTATATGCTCCTCAACCAAAGAATGGTTAGAGAAATTGTGGTACATTTACACAATGGAGAACTACTCAGCAGAAAAAAAAATAGAATCTTGAAATTTGCAGGAACTCGAAGAAACCATTCTGTTCGAAGTAACCCAATCACAAAAAGACAAACATGATATGTACTCACTCATATGTGGACCTGCTTTATTATACATAGTAGTGTCCATGCTTTATCAGAGCTGTTTTTAATGATGTTGCTCAGAATGGTTTCCTCCCAGATGATCACTGAGAAGCTAATTAAAAAAAAAATGGTGTCAAGTACCACAAGAGTAACAAAACTGGGCTGTTTTCTGGGATTTTGTTTTTTCCTTTTTTGTTGTCTTTGTTTGTTTGTTTGTTTGTTTTTGTTTTTTAAATGGAGTGTGCTGGATGTCTCTACAATTTTGTTCAAATGACTTCAGAACCTGTAAAAGCTGTTGCTGCTATTGATGCATAACATATTGCCATTATTGCCCTTTTTATATAAATATATAAAATTGAAACTCAAATATGTGATGAATCCAAGGTGTTTCAGAGAGTGCTCACCTGTACATGCAAATTTGATTTCATCTTTAGTAAGTAGTAAAGGTATATGCTTGCCAAAAATAAATAAGTGACACACTGGAAAACAAACGTCACACAATTTCAATTTTATGTGCAACCTAGAAATGATGAACTTATGGGAACAGAGACCAGAATTGTGGCTATTAGGCTTCAATGTGGGTCTTTTAACAATTGGGAAACAATTGGTTTAAGGATATAAAACTGCAGTTGGACAAGAGGCATGGACTCTCTGAACTCTTGAGGTCTACAGAGAGCATGGTAAATAAGGTTGATAACAATATGCTATATTTTAAAAGTTGTGAGATAGTATACTTTAAGTGTTCTCAAAACAAAAATGATGAATAGGTGTGATATAACATGTTAACTGGTTTAATTTCGCCATGCCATTGTGAACATACTGTATTGTGCATCATAATTGTGCATGGGGTTTATTTATGAGCTAAATAAGTTAATGAAATAAAAAGAAAAAAAAGTTTGTCACTCAAATGGGAAGTCAAAGGGGGTAATTTGAGATAGACTATCTTAAGCAAGTTTACAGGTGATCGGATATGATGCCCTGGATCTGTAATTTGGTACTTACATGTTTCTAACAGTATAGAAGTTGGCTGCTATTATACACCTGCTGTGTTACAAGAAAGAATTTTAAAGCAGATGGCTACTTGCTTACACCAATGAAAGGCTTAGTATACACGTAAGTAGCGATCCACAATGTAAGGATTCAGGCTTTATGGTGGCCTGCCCCTGTCACCTGGCATAATGCACTCAGGCAGTACTCTGCTCAGTCCAGGGTTCCCTGAGTACTAGTCTGCACAGGTGCAAAGGACCCTTTAAAAGAAAGACCCCGCCCACTAACACCCTCTTTCCCACTGTTTGCCTGGGGCAGACAGGGCTTCATGTGACCCTCTTCTCTTCTGTCCTCTATATGTCTCTTTATCTCTTTTCTCTTCCCTTCCCCCCTCGCTCCCCTTTCTAATAAAACTTCTCACTTAAGCTCCCTCTGCTTGGAGTGTTGGTTCCTCACCTTGGTCACCCTCACCTGCCATGGAATCCACCATGCCCCCCCCCAACACACACTAGGGCCCCTTTAAGGTTTATCCTAACACAAGATCTGGAATTAAGTATTCAATGCTCTGAAGTGGCCAGAATATGCTACCTTCACATATACCATTCTGTGTAAGGATTATTTTCAAAAGAACACTATTGAGAATTAGATAATTCAGTTATCCATCTTCCCCTCAACTGCTTAAAACCAAGCATGCATTTTCTTTTCTTTTCTTTTTTGAGACTATAATATATCATTTCCTCCTGCAAACATTCTCATGTACCTATCTTTGCTCTCATTCAGTTTCATGACTGCCTTTTTTTCACTAATTGTTGTTTACCTACATATATGTCTATGTGCTCTCTTTGGACTTATAATGTACTTAACAAAAAGGATATCATTCCTGGTGCTGGAAACCTAGAGTTAATCAAGTCTTGGAACTTGCAGGAGAACCTGCAACTGCCACTTTACTAAACCAGCACAATACCTACCTATACTCTAAATATTTATCCTTATACTCTATACTCACAAATGAATCTACTCCCCACTCATCATCAAAGAAATTTCTCTTTGCAAAAGATGAAGGGCTTTATGGAAAACCACACCCAATCATAATGCAGTATTGTGAAGCCCAATTCCAACATATATATATATATATATATATATATATATATATATATATATAGAGAGAGAGAGAGAGAGAGAGAGAGAGAGATGATAGA
This sequence comes from Cricetulus griseus, assembly GCF_003668045.3. Taxonomy (NCBI): domain Eukaryota; kingdom Metazoa; phylum Chordata; class Mammalia; order Rodentia; family Cricetidae; genus Cricetulus; species Cricetulus griseus. The sequence goes on along the minus strand of NC_048598.1, from coordinate 92,518,922 downwards.
TACATAGATGATAGAATTATAGGCATAGATATAGATCTATACATATATATGTATGTAGATGTATAGATATAAATAACATATCTCCTGTGCCTTAATCTTGAGTACCATTTCAGAAGAGGTGGCAGAAAGATTTTAAGAGCCAGAGAAACAGGGAGTTTTCTGTGAGATTGTGTGTCCTAGGAATGCCAGAAGGATTCATTTCCTTTTGGTGTCCTACTGTATGAGGAAGAGGAAAAACCATTGCCATTGGAGATAAAGCCATCATTGAAAGGAAAATGCCAACAGATCTCATGAAGACAACTCCTCATTTCCATGCACCCCCACCCGTAGCCACTACATACTTGTAATGCCTTATCATTTGTCAAAGTCAAACACGATCTCACTTATGGAAGTGGTATACCCAAATCTAGCCACTATTTTGTGTTTATTTTCTGTCAAGTCATATGTACAGAAAACTTTATAAATACATATAAGCTTTTCTATTGTCAGCCCTCCTTTGTAGTTTAATTAAAAAGGCCCCTCATCTCAAGAAGTCAGATGGATGCTTTCCCTCCACCAAAGCCATGTAATATCTAATCAAATATTGCACCTTCAAATTCAACAACCTCAGCTCCCTCCCTACATGTCTCTTTTCTATTAGTGCAGACGATTTAATGACTGGTATCCTGGGCAGTATAACCTGCTGACTAGAGATCAGAAACATTTCAACTCCCCTAGTTTTGCCTAGGATTCCCCTTTTGTCTGAAACACCTTTAATTTGAACCTTCCACCATTGCAACTTCCATCCAGCTCATTGAGCAAGGTTTCCCCATGTCTTCCATACACAATGTCTATTTCTGAAGACTGTGAGTAACTTACTTATTTT